>NC_141923.1:23812500-24437500 GCF_057802395.1 Ceratotherium simum simum | reverse complement strand
AAAATGAGGGTACTTCTCAAATGTAACACTGTCCTCATAGGGCTAGAGTGGTTGAATTATGGGGCACAGCTGAACTTTCATTCTGCTTCTATACCCGAATAGTTAGTAACGGTGCTGTGGGGCAGGATTGAGTCATTAAACAAGCACTAGATAAATAGAGCAATACTAGGTATATGAAGAAGGCAGAGCACAAAGTCCTTGCCTTTGAAAAATTTGTGAATTCATTGAGAGTACTATGTTAACATGCATGGAGTAGTTAGAAAAAAAAAGCCAAGATAACACATGCAAGTGTGGGGTGGTCTCTCAGAGAGTATGATGGTTCAATATCCTTCCTTCACAGCATCTCTTCTTAATAATGGTCAAAAATAGAAAGAATAGAAAAGCAACATGGTCGTCAAATGACTCACTAGATGGTTGTCATTTCTGTTGACCGAGATTGGATATCAACAGGCAAAACCAATAAGAAGTTGGCCCTTCCAGACCCTGAAATTCTAGAAGTTATTGCATTTTTGGAAAAATAGTTCTCCTAAGTCACTGGTTCTAAGGATAGCTGTGAATTTGAACAGATCTGTGGATTGAAATCAATAGTATTAAGACGCAGATAGCCTAGACCACCCTCCCAAGAACCACTCCTTAGACCAGTGGTTCTCAAAGTACAGTCTCTGGAGTCTAGCCCTCCAGGTGATCTCCTCAACAACTAAAGTTTGAGAACCTCTGTTGTCCCTTGGAGAGGGTTAAACCTCAGATAACCTGTGTTTGAGGTCTAGAGGTGATTATAATCTCCTCTGTCCCAAGAAGCCTCACCCAGGATGATCCAGGATACTCCCTGTTTTCAGGTCAGCTGATTAGCAACCTTAATTCCCCTGTGCCATAGAAGGTGATGTATTCACAGGTTTTAGGAATTAGAACATGGACATCTGTGGGGCAGCGATTATTCTGTCTACCACAATTCCCAATATTGCTGTTTGGAGAGATTGTGTAATTTTTTTCACATCAAGAAATGGAGTCTCACAATTTGATAAAAATATGTTCAAATGCAATTTATGACCTCTTCATTCACACCAATAAACTACTTTTCTATGGCCTGGACAGGCAGTGCAACATTTAATGGGAAAAACATGAGCTTTATAATCACACAAACCTGAGTCCAAATTCCTACTCTTGTACTTCCGAGCTGTATCACTTCTGGCAATTTCCAAAATTTTAACACATAGATTCCTTTCTTCTGAAATGGAGAAAATATTTCCCTCATTGGGCTTTATTTTATTTTATTTTTTTGGTGATTTTCACAACAGTAAGATTCCAAATCAGGGTATGGTTTCAAAAACAAAAGCACTTGGATGCAAAATATGGATAGTTAACCCGAAGACATACTCTATCACTGGGGATATATTTATCTTTTAAAACAAATGGTTCCATTTAACCCAGATCCTTTTGTGCTTCATCAATTGAAAGCAATGGACAGCAAACAATTTTTGCATCCTTGAACCCAATTCATAGCCCAAAATTGATTGTTTTGCTTAAATTAAATAGAAATAATGTGCCAGAATGATAGCAGAAATACGATCAATGGTATTATTATTTCCTGAAATCCTGAGTTCCATTTCGGTCCTGCTGGGTAAAACCAGACAAAGAAACCAAACTCTGTGTTTCAGTTTAATGAATTACGTTTAATGAAAAACATTTCCCTGGGGTATGTGTCTGATTTGCATGTTAATATATTAAGATGTTTGAGTTTCAAAGATGAAAAAGTGATTGTGAGTGCAAAATGGTGTGACTGTCCTTATCATAAACAGGTAATACCATCTTTGCGGGGAGAGGGTATCAGGACAATAAAAAGGTACAAAGAAAAAAGACTCGGAGTTACTCAGAATTAAGAAAATGAATCCTTACTGTCAATATAAGTCTCTCAACTGCTAGTGCAAATGGTGGACAGATTTTCTTTTCCACTAGATTTACTTTCTGATACACAAGTTTATCACTCAAGCAAGGACTATTCATCAAGCCATTTTCTGTCGATAACCCCAGCTGAAGCCCGACAGGCTGAGTGTTTATTATTCACTCTTAAAAAGCTGGAGCTCATTTGCTCCTGGCATGGGGAGAGGAGTAGACTCAGGCAGGAGGAGGAAAGAGGGCACTCAACGAAATGGCCATTCATTGCAGTCAAGCTTGAATAATACAGAGGTGTAAAACAGCCAGGAAAACCTCCAGTTACGGCTGGAAATCAAATATTGATCAACTAATCCCCTAATTTACTGACTTCCCATCTAATGATTTGATTCCCATTTATTCATTCAATAAACACTGATTGAGCCCTTCCTGTAGACCAGGCCCTGTACAAGGCTATAGTAGATACTATACAAGACATTGTGCCACTGCCCACTTCCAACGTGCACACACATTCAATCTGGAGCCGTAAGAAATTAAATAATCTTTTGTTTCTGAAGACTGGGTGTTTTTGTAAAACATCAGTGCTTATAATTATATCCCGTAGTGTAAAATCCTGCACTAATCTTTTTCTGAAGGCATCACCACGAACAGTAATGCATCACTATATCGATCTTCTTTTAAGACTATACAAAATGAAGGGACAGCATTGTGCGTGGCCTCTAAAACCTTACCTTCAGCTAGCAGCAATGCTACTAATGTCACACACTCTGAACACACTAAAAACTGAATAAATATTGCAGAATCTAAATTCAGTTAATCAGCAAGCCAAATCTTGCTTCAAATTATATCGACATTAATTTTTCCCTTGTTGGTTACATGAGGTGCCTCTTAAGCTGAAAAAGGAGACTTTAAGCTATTGTTCCCTCATGAAGTCCCTTATCTCCAGGGAATTTGGGAACCAGCAAGCATAAGCGGGGGCTGTTTCTACAGCATGCTGGTGCTCAGAGGCGATAAGCTTCATAGAGTGGAAGACACTGAGGCGGGAACCAGTAAGCGGTGGGGGAGCTGGATGGCATTTTGGCAATTATAGCGTGGGTTCATAGATTTATTGGAAGGCTTATAAATTCCCCAAATACCAGAAGCATCTATGTTCAGATACGGATTATGTACGCAACACATGCATTCCAGAGCTAACTGGAAAGAGTCTTTGATAACCTATTATTTTGGATTTGCATTTCCTGTGACTCCTCTCTTCCTGTGAACACAGTGGAATTACATCATACATGTTTCTGACTTAGGCAACCCCAATGATGCAGAGGAGGAGGGATGAGAAGAGGCTGGGAAAGGCAGTGCCATTGAGAGAACAAGCAAGAATAATTGAAATAATGTGGCATTTCTAACCACACTTTCTTTCATTGAGCTTCTGCTTGGGAGTCAGAGTGAATGGGAGGCTTAAATCTGTCAAGCTCTCTATTTCTACATTCCTGCCGGCCTCTCAATGCTGAGCATCTTTCCTCCTTGAGGGGAGTATAATTCTAGTCTTTAAAGATACAGTATGTATTTTTCATGCAACATGGTCCCTAAACACAAGCAAATAACTTCATCTGGTGCCTAACCAAAGAAACAGAGAAATGTCTGCTTAAGGCAAAATGCCAATATTATGCTTACTGAGCAATGACACTGCACTGCACTGCATGGACCAGTTAGGAGATTTTCAAAGATAGTTTTGACTCTGTGACCTTCTATGCTGACTTGATCGCCTAAGATTGGATGCCACTGTGATCAACACACATATATATAACTGGCACGTGTAAAGTGATGTTTTGTCAGGAGAGTGATGGGGAGACGTCTCTGGATTCAGTGTTTTCCTTCTTTAATCTTCCCTAATTGCAAGTCATACAGCTGTGAGCCAGCACATGGTTTCCACTCTTCTTGCTGGTCAACCAGGAGTAAATGTATCTTAGACACCAGAGGAGGAACCTCTTAACTTAAACTAAGTTAGTCAGACATAGGTTAACACCCCAGCTCAGGCATTTACTAGCTGGGTGACCTTGAAGAAGTTGCTTACATACTAAGTCTCGCTTTCTGCAATTGTAAAATGGGCTAAATGATAGCTACCTCCCACGATTGTTAAGAGAATGTTCGTTTTAAAACTCTCAGCAAGTGCATGGTGCCTCTTAGGTGCTTAATAAATATTAGCTCATCTGCCACCTCCCCTACACACACACACACACACACACACACGCGCGCGCATACTTCCTGGCCCCTAGTCTTCTGCTGAGAGTTAGGAGATTGTTTACCAAAAGTTTTTTTTTAACAAAAAAAAAGAGCATGGAAATAGTAAGAAAAGCAAATCCAAATAGTCTGATCCGGGAAGATTTGGTATCCCACTGGGACCAAGAGATGCAGCAGTATTTTATGTTAATGGGATTTGGTGGAAAATGCAGTTTTAATGAAACATTGGCTCTGATTACTCTATCGCCATCTCTCCAAATGCTTTTTCCCTCTTCCCGTCTCTCTTCAAAAAAAACTGAATGGTTATTTCTCAACACACCGGGATTACGTTTCTTTCCCTAAGAACATTAGAGGAAGCCGGGTGCAGCTTGAGCTGGTGAGCTGTCTGTCCTCATTCAGACAGGCGTGGAGGCCAGCGTTTAGCTCAGGCCCCAGGGACTTGGGGAGGGACTTGCTTCTGAGCAAAAGCTGTTCTCAGCAAAACTGAAGCACACAAACGGGGAAGGGACTACCAAACGCTGGGAGGTGCAGGGAGGGGGTAAGTTGTTTGCTAATATATCCCTGGGGAAACTTCTAGTGCTTCTGGACATGGCTGAGTGCACAGCTCATGAAAAATGCACCAGAGCATTGTTGGCATTTGACTTTAAAAGAAGCTACAGAACCAAGAGACGACAACTGTCTGCTTTCCTGCAACACTCAGGTGACACACCTGGTCTCCACTCTCTCTGTTCGTACATCCAGATGTTCCCAGTTACTTGGACAGAGAGTCTTGTTGGTCCTTGCGTACAGACAGTTACATTTCTTCCTTCCAGTGACACATTAGAAATGACAAAGCCCAGCTAGCAGTATTTCCTTCTACTTTGTGGCTAAGAATGCTTCATGTGCCTTTATTTCCAAATATAGGTGGTGGTTGTTTCAAAATGTGTTTCTTCAGTGAATCACGATAGCAAAATGTACTGACTATAAGACAAAAGGAAGGGAGACATCTATTGAGTGCCTGCTATGTATCAGGTACTGATATAGCTATTTTGACTGTAATATTTAATGTCCTTCTCACTGCAAGCCCACAAGATGTACAGGTTTGATCACTGCATGTTACACTGGGAAGCAGCCCAGTCTTTTAGAAAGAGTATAGTGTTGCCACTTGCCAGCTGTGTGAATTTAGGTAATTACTTAACACCTCTGAGCTTCATTTTTCTCTGTACAGTGAAGTTAACAATAGTGGCTAATCAGGTTGTCATAAAGATCGGATATGATTGTAACATAAAGGGTTAAAATCTTTATTTGATCTGTATGAGTCAGTCAGTATTGAGAGCTCCTCTTATTGAAAAAAGCTCCTCTTTTGGGTCTTTGTAGTCAGACCCTCTTTTAAGCAGTGAATCTTTATGAGCAGTACAATGATGTGCCCAGCATTCTCTCCTTCTTCAAGGAGTTCATTCAATGTGGTTTGGGTGGTCTGCCTGGTTCATATGGAAGAAGAAGAACTGATATCACATAATTAAGTGTAAACTAGGTACCATACAATATTGGGGTGCCAAGAGTTAAAAATTCAAGCCCTCTTGACGGTTATAGCAGGTAAATCTTATTGCAGTGTTTTATGAGTTCAGTGGAGAAACTCCCCAGTAAGGCCTGGAGTAGCCAGGGAAATCTTCACAGAAATCATGATTTCTTTTTTTCCTCCCAACTTTATTGAGATATAATTGACATATAACGTTGTGTAAGTTTACAGTGTACAATGTGTTTATTTGATTCACTTATATATTGCAAAATGATCACCACTATACTCTAGCTAACACTTCCATTACGTCACATAATTACCATTTCTCTTTTGTGGTAAGAATATTTAAGATCTACTCTCTTAACTTTCGAGTATATAATACATTTAATCAGAATGCTGTGCATTAGATCCCCAGAACTTATTCATCTTCTAATTGGAAGTTTGTACCCTTTGAGCAATATCTCCCCGTTTCCTACCTCCTAGCCCTTGGTAACCACCATTCTACTCTGTTTCTATGAGTTTGGCTTTTTTAGATTCCTCATATAAGTGAGATTATACAGTGTTTGTCTTGCTCTATCTAACTTATTTCACTTAGCGTAATGATCTCAAGGTCCATCCATGCCGTCACAAATGGCAAGATTTCCTTCTTTCTTGTAGCTGAATAATATTCCATTGAATGTATATATACCACGTCTTCATCTATTCATGCTTGGATGGGCACTTGGTTGTTTCTCTGTCTTAGCTATTGTGAATAATGCCACAATAAACATGTGAGTGCAGATATGTCTTCGATATCCTGTTTTCATTTTCTTTGGATATATACCCAGAAGTAGAATTGCTGGATCATATGGTAATTCTATTTTCAATTTTTTGAGGAACCTCCATACTGTGGCTGCACCAATTTACATTCCCACCAACAGTGCACGAGTGTTCCCTTTTCTCAAGTGTTTTCACAAACACTTGTTATTGCTTGTCTTCTTCATGGTAGCCATTCTAACAGGTGTGAGGTGATACCTCATTGTGGTTTTGATTTGCAGTTCCCCCGATAATTAGTAACATTGAGAGTCTTGTCATGTATCTGGTGTCCATTTCTATGTCTTCTTTGGAAAAATGTCTATTCAGTTCCTCTGTTAATTGTTTAATTGGACTGTTTGGTTTTTTGCTATTGAGTTGTATGAGTTCTTTGTATATTTTGAATATTAATGCCATATCAAATATATGGTTTGCAAATATTTTCTCCTATTCCATAGGTTGCCTCAGAGGAGGTGATTTCTGAGCTGGGCCTTAACCATTGCTGAGATTTGAATGGTTAGAAAAGAGAGGGTATTCTAGTCAAAAGCATGATTTATTTATTTTATTTTTGTGTGTGTGTGAGGAAGACCAGCCCTGAGCTAACATCCGGTGCCAATCCTCCTCTTTTTTGCTGAGGAAGACTGGCCCTGGGCTAACATCCATGCCCATCTTCCTCTACTTTATATGGGATGCCGCCACAGCATGGCCTAACAAGTGGTGCATCGGTGCGTGCCAGGGATCCAAACCGGCGAACCCTGGGCCGCCACGGTGGAGCGCACGCACGCAACCGCTTGCGCCACGGGGCCGGCCCCAGCATGATGTGTTTAAAAAAAAAACAAAAAAAGAAGGCAAGGAAAACCAAATTATCTTGATAAGATGGTGCTTGGGAAGAGTAAGACCATGGTAAAGTTGAATTTTGTTGAATAGACACAATGTCAGGAATTCAGCTGGCTCCTTTTTATACTCTATTACCCTGTAAAGTAATAATAATAATGGGTACCATTTACTGAGTTTATATCGGTGGTAGACATTGTATGAGGTGCTTGGGATCCAGAGAAGGATGAGATCTGGTGTTTGACCATAAGTCTTCAGAATCTAAGTCTGATAAAGTCACAAAGCAAGCTTATTCTAGAATGATAAGGATATATACCTTATCAAGGAAGCACGCAGGACAGAACCACTTGCCTTGCCTGCTGGATGCAGGAAAGGCTTTGCAGACATAGTGAGGTCTAAACCCAGTTATGAAGGATGTCTAGGAGTTTGCCAGATTGAGAAGCTGGAGGAGGCATTCCAGGCAGGGAGAACAGAGTGTTCAAAGGCACAATATCATCCTAAATTATGTTTCTCTTTATTTCAGCTAAAAAAAAAAACAAAACAAAAAACAAAAAAAAAGCCTGTGTCACTGATGCTGAGGACAATACACATTTGCATTCTACCTTATACAGTTTCACCTTGCCAACTTGCTTTGTTCCCAGACCGTAATTTCTCAGCTTATCTCTACAGTGGTTTTCTAGCCAAATTACCCCTCTAAAATAGCGTTAGAAATGTCTCACCTCTGTCTTCCACTGCTCATCACTGGCTTTTTGTATCCTTACCTTTCAGCCAACCTCAATGGAGACTGGAAAGAGAAATACAAATTGCTCCAGAACCAAACACAAGCCCCTCTCTTCAGCAACAGAGTGTAGATGGACCGGGAACATTATCACCTTATCTCCCACAAACACCATTTTAATCCACAGTGGCGAGTAGGAGAGAAAAATACTTGGCCTTTACAGAACATCATTGAGAGAGTGGGCCATTGAGTAGCATCAATTGTTAAAGTCAATATCTATGAGCATGGCCAGAATCTTACATTACTCTAGTACATTAATTTTCTAAGTGGCATTTCATGTGTATTATTCTCTGTGAAGCAAGCCTGGACAAGCATAGTCACCATTTTGTAAAAGGGGAAACTGAGTAAAGGAAATGCTTACTGAATGGATGGATGGAAAGATGAAACTACTTCATTTCAGCAAACATTTTTGCACATCTATTATGTTTGAGTCATTATATTAGGGACATAGTATATGGATATAAATAAAACACATTTAACTCCATGCTTCTGTTCATATTCTTCTCTTTCCCTGAGATCCCTTTACCCCCACTCACCCTTAAGTAATTCATCTACCCCTATTTTATCTTTAAGGTCCAACCCAAATGTTACCTCCTTTCTGTGGCTTGGCTTGACTCCCCCTTACCTCTCTCTGCAAACACAACGATTATTCTACTATATTGGTTTTCAACGAATTCTATCCCACATCTGTTCTACTTAGTACCTTCTTCATTTGACTGTAATAGAGTGAGACCATCTTTATGTCCCTAATAGCTGGTATAACAAAACAGCAGATATATACTCAGTGAAACAAAGCCATGGCCTTTGCCTGGGATGGACTCATGATCCAAAGGAGATAGCTCCATATGACTTTATTACAGTGTGTTAAATGCTATGCTAATGTATCTGAGGTCTTAAGATTTGTAGTAAAACTAATATCAATTTGCTATAAACTTGGCAAATCTGATTTCCAGGTCTCTGTCTGTTCTCCTTCCAATTGGATGTCCTACCAAAAAAAATTCCCCTTTCCATAAAAAGTAAAAATCGTGGTCAAATAAATTTTAGGAATACTGAATATTATATCCTTTCTCTTGGATATCCATGGTGCCTATTAATATATTAAAGACTGTGAAAATTACTGCAGTGGAGAACCCACTCCTCAACCCCCCTAAAGAAACCTAGTGGTTCTCAAGCCCATTGGGTCATAGAATTCATTATATATGAAAATCCATCAGCATCTCACATAATTAGCAATCTTGAACAGACTTTGGGAAGTGCTGCCTTTCAAATCAAATATTCACATTGTGAAGAGTTTGTAAAGCTTCATATGAAAACGTTAGTTGGATAGATTTTACTCTAAACTTGCTTTGTGCTCGGTGGGCCATTGTGTAGAGCAGGTTGAAGTGTTCACGCTGGAGGCTCCTAGGCCAGTTGACATTCCTGAAGGGGAGAGAGAGGAATAATGCCTAAGGTATAGCAAGGATTTCCTGGAAGATGGGACTAAGAGCAAGGAGGATCTAGGGAAGGTCCCCAGTTTGTGGGACCTGAAGCTTATACAACGTGTGTGTGTGTGTGTGTGTGTGTGCGTGTGGTGTGTAACTTTTTTAAGAAAAAGAATTCAAAATTAAATATAAAAATTACTATTAATTTAACATGAGAACAGAAACGATGAAAAATTACAAATTTTAAAAAGCTGATAAATATCGTCCACATCACAGAAAAAGCAGAATACATTATTTTTAAATTAACTCTTTGATGCGCTTCTATGACACTTTATGTCTACAATATTATTTATGTTCTCTTTGAATGCCTTTTCATATGACAATTTTGTAATATCATTTTCTACAGATAGACTAGAAAGGTAATTCAGTCTTTTCTCTGGCCTGGTTGATCAAACTTTGTGTTTTTAATTATTAATAGTTTAAACAAGTTTATATTGGCAAGAGCAAGTGAATTTTAAGGATTATTTAAATTTTGGCCAAACCTCTGTCAAGATATGAACTTTGGTCCTGAAAGACCAGAGCAGACCACTGAATAATATAGCACTGGAGATGGTTGGAACACTCCCAAAAGCCATTTCTACACCTGGACGGTGAGCAATAAGTTAATTCTACAAGGACATGATTGTGAACTACGTAAAGATATCCCACACAGAACTAACGTATTTCGACTCAACTTCCTATTAGTTAGATCTCAGATATGTTGACTGCCGCTTCATTACCACCCTACCTGAGGGGATATGTGATGGAGGGGAGGTTAAAGGGGAAAGGTATTGGAATCTTCATCTACTGTAGTTAAAGCGACTTACTTAACAAATTTTACAGAAAATATATGGCCTGGTGAATGCATTGCTAAGGCCACTCTCTGGGCTTTGGAAGTCCTGAATGAATGGATGTTCTAATGATTCAGATTCATTAGCTTCGTTTCACGGGAGTGGGTGGGAGGCATGGGCTTGTATTAGAAATTAATAAGAAAGGTATTATACAGCAGGAAAACTTGTATGAAAAGCAACATAGAAATCTATTAAGAAGTCACAGGTCCAGGATAGAATAAGTTGGAGGCTATTACTTTGGAACAACCAGCCTATCCACACCTACTGGGCTCTGAGAGGTACCTCTCCTCCCAGGCCCCTTGCTGTCCAGGCGCTCACCTCCTCCGTCACACTAGGCACCGCATGGTGCCTCTTTATGACCAGAGGGCTGCTTGTGCAACAGAGGCCAGTTCCACCGCAGAGACCGGTATTTGTCTTTCTTTTATTTTACTGGAAGTCTTCACTGCCATCCGGGCTGGTAATTGCACCACACCGTTTCTGAATCGATTGCTTTTAGAGCCGTTGAGCTTTTATTACTGCTACTCATTGGGGAGAGAGGAGGGAAAGAAGCCAGTCGGCCTGGGCTCTGCAATAAATGAGTGTCATCAAATTGTCTTTCTCCAGCTGTTCAATAAAGCGAGTAATGCTGTTCCATAAGGCCAAAAAGGAAAAGAAAATGAGAGTGTGAGAGAAAGGAGAGATGTCACAGAGAGAGAGAGAAAGAACAAGAGAGCATATGGACTTGACTTTTCTTGGAATAGACAGCAAAGCCGTATTGTGATATTGACTACATAGTGCAGTAATGTTGTAGGAATGTAACAAGAAGTAAAAGACAAATTTAAAAATATCTGTTGGCAGTTGCACAAATCTATCATCTTTGCAAGTTTACTGATGTCTCCTCATTCTTGGAGCTGAGGAGAAAGGTGTATGTTTTGTTTTATTTTATTTTTTCTGACTCAGATTGATCGACT
Source organism: Ceratotherium simum simum (assembly GCF_057802395.1). Classification (NCBI taxonomy): domain Eukaryota; kingdom Metazoa; phylum Chordata; class Mammalia; order Perissodactyla; family Rhinocerotidae; genus Ceratotherium; species Ceratotherium simum. The sequence goes on along the minus strand of NC_141923.1, from coordinate 24,426,212 downwards.
CTGTAATTTGATTCAAATATGATAGAATTCCTCCTTGGTTATACATATTACTGTTATTTCACTGGCAGATGTCTCTATCCTCACAATCAGGCCAGTTTTATCAACGGTTGGCATCTATTATTGATTTATCTAGTAGCGTTTATTCATGGTTTCATCCTAAGGTAGCAAGTGGCAGGGCCATTCACTCGAGAATGAGGGATTCACATAATTAGATTTAGTGAGGGGCACTCTCATTCTAACTGGAGTCTGGCTTCAAAAGAAGCTATCTAACACCTACCTTCTGGTTAAGGAGCCTTGGAAAACAGAACAAAATACTCACATAACTTTTGTTCATACTAAATTGTTCACAATCCCAGACCACGCCTCATTTAATGATTTATCCCATATAATATCCCCTATAACATTCATCTGCATGAATTGGTTTCTTTCTTATCATCACTCTTTCAGAAAAATCTTAGTGACAGTTCATGATGTTTACCTATTTCCAAATATAGTCTAAATTAGTCATCATAAATTGGACTTTCAAGTTAAATTGTTCTGAAACATATTTAAGCATCGTATAAATGTAAGATCTTTCATAGGATTCTCCTCTGCTAAGCAAGTGGCAATATACCCATTTCAGAATGCCAGTTTAAAGTGTGAGGGACTTAAATGACTTGCGTGGAGTCATACACCATATCAGAGCTTGGTCTAAAACCCAGGTGTTCTTATTCTTATTCTGCTCTAATAACCAGATTCAGTGCTATGATATTGAAAATTATAGGCCCTATCTTTGGAGTGGGATGCATGTGAATGTCATTTGTCACTTAAATGTATGAATAATATCTTCCCCTGTGGTCGCTCTACTCTTTTCAACCTGTCATGTCAAGCAGCTTTGCCTTTATTATTGAAATGAAGAAGATATTTGGACCATTGATCTCAATGGCAGTTGGCACCTTAAGAACTACCAGTCTGTTGTATCATATAGAAAGATACTGCCTGGTACACAAATCAGCCAGTGTATCAGCACAAATGATGGCATCAGATAGCCCTGCCAAATTGCCATCTCTTTGCCAGCTCCCCACCTACTCCCGCGTTAGTTCCTGCCCAATAGCCAGTGATAAACGTACTTTGATGGCCCACTGATTTCCATGTAAATGTCATACAATTTTGGATTTGGCTTTACATTCTAGTCCCTTCAGCTGTGAAGTTAGAGTTCAAGAGAGCCATAGTTTATTGTTAAAGTCAGTTAAACTCTTACCTTGCATGTCCTTCAGATAGACCCCTAGCCTATATTTCTAGGACTGTACAAGTCTAAAAAAAATGTGAATACAAAGACAACATTTATTGATAGGTAATTTTTTTTTCTACTAAGTGTTTTGACTGTCAGAATGTGTTCTCAGTTCGTCAATAGAGAATGTCAATTCTTCATTGAGCATAGAAGAAAGTTTGATCCATAGTAATTCACAATATGGAAGGCCCTGAATATAGTATAAAAAAATGTTTTACCTGCTCTAATAAGCTCTACTCACTGTAAACACTTGAGGAGTAATTAGGGACTTCAGCAGAGTCACTCTGAAAGTTTAGCTCATTGCGAAGCCCTTTTAGTTCTTACATGAATATAACTGCTTTGAAAGTAGATGACAGACTTCCTTTAATGCTAGTTCTTATCTATAGTAGAAAATGTTATAACGAGGATCTAGTATATCATTCCCATTTTATGAGTAGGAAACCAAGGATTAGAGAAATTTTAGTGACTATAAAAATTACCCAAGTGCCATGTGTCAAAATTAAGACTTGACTCAGGCCCATCCCAGTGGGTTCTCACATTTCACTTGTGCCCTGATATTCATCCAGCAGCTCATTTCACAAAGGATACCCCTTGTTGGTGTAGGGAGTAAGATCTTCGTGGATGTCAGTTTCAAGGGGAGTATGGGAGTAATAAAGATGCTATGTGAGTATTGAATGTGTTTAACTTCCTGAAAATCCCAGTCTAAACTTTGAGGATGTGACCATAAAATTGACAGGGATTAACCTTAATATTTGACTAGTTAACCGTAGGATTTTTTCCATTCCAGTGCACTCTGTCAAAATTGGGTCTCATTAAATAAATCCCCATCCTATCAGAGAAGAGCTTCCCGCAAGTAATGTGAAGGCTAACAAGTTTAATTAATGACACTTTTTCTTAGAAAATGGAAAGGAGAAAGCAAGATAAAACTTTTATCCCGTTTTCTTCCTTTTAACCGCAGGGCACACGATGGCAGGTTGCAGGGCTGGGTAATTGAATTCAGTAGTGCAAGCTGACTGCATTTCTACTGTAAGTGGATCTCTCTCCTTTATCAGTGAGAGAAAATGGCCACAAATGATTCCGACTGGGACACAGCAGCCATCCTTCTTGCAAATAGCTGGGCCTTATTGACTTCTCTGGGTAGGGAGCCCAAATTGCTGCCCAGATGAGTCCAAGCAGCAGCCAGGATAGACCTGGCTACTTAGTGGGTCTCTATCCTTATGGAATATGTGATCAAGAGGGCCCATCCCAGAGGAAAGAAGAAAAACACTGTCAAAGGGGTCAAGGCAACAATATTTGATGTAGCAGAACTGTGACCGAGGTTATAGTTTTTAGTAATATGTAAAGTTATGTTTATAAATGTATTTTTAAGTTTTATAATATGACAGATGTCAAGAATCTTAAAAAAAATGGTGTTCGTAGGTTCTATTTTACTTTGCACAGTAGTTTGGGCATTGTCAACTTTATGGGTGTGCTAACTTTTTTTTTTTTTTTTTGTGAGGAAGACCAGCCCTGAGCTAACATCCATGCTAATCCTCTTCTTTTTGCTGAGGAAGACTGGCCCTGAGCTAACATCTATTGTCAATCTTCCTCCTTTTTTTTTTTCCCAAAGTCCCAGTAGATAGTTGTTTGTCATAGCTGCACATCCTTCTAGTTGCTGTATGTGGGACGCAGCCTCAGCATGGCCAGAGAAGCGGTGCGTCGGTGTGCGCCTGGGATCCGAACACGGGGCCGCCGGTAGCGGAGCGCGTGCACTTAGCCGCTAAGCCACGGGGCCAGCCCAAGTGTGCTAACTTTCAAGAGAGTTGGGAATAAAGGAGAACATTGAGAAAAGGAGAAGATGATTTGGATCTCAGACACCATCCCTCAAATAGCTGGCAGTAGGGTCTGTAATGTTAATTGGCATTATCTAAATTTGCCATGCATCTTCAATAGAACTTGCTTTATCTAGTGCCCAAGGTGGAGTTTCAAAAATGTTGAGAATCTATCTACAAAAAGACCAAAATGAGAACTTTAACTACATGCTAAATATAGTAAGAAGTAATCATGACCACCACCCTTGCTGACCCCCATCACCCACCATACTTTATGTGAGCTTCAGGATCGTTAAGCTTGGTGGGATACAGCCTACAGAGACAAACGGCTCATACAGGGAAGGAGTTTCCAAGGATGAATTCTCAGGCGTCTGAGTTCTCTGCAAGTGACAGATGACAAAGACAATGCAAAAATAACAATAATACAAGGATATTCTAAATGATCTATCCGTGACCACTTAATAACCAGGTTTATTCACAGGATTGTAATGCCTGTGTGGAGTTGTGTTCATGACCACATGGGGACCAAACCTGTCCTACTTTAATTGTGGAGACCTAATGAGAAACGAACGGGTTGAGAACATAAGAGATGTTTGTGCTATGCAAAAGATAAAATGATATCTGAATTTTCCTTCAAAAACAGTTTCACACTATTTTTAATGGAGAGAATAGAATCACAGAGAGCTTTGCTTAGCAAGAGCCTGATGAGCTCAGAAGAATCTGAGTCCTAGAGGTCGGGACTGTTATGTTTTCTACGGGACTGGAAATTTTATTTAAACTAAGCAATATCAGCTGTCACATTAAATTAATATTGTTGATTGAAGTTTTACAATTTTTCTAGATTTATTTATATTTAATCTGTAAATCTGTTTTGGTTGCATAAGGGCTATAAGCGTAAATGAATTGTAGCTACTTTTATGTTTGTATATATTTATATAATGCTAAAATAAAAATAATCGAAATTATCAGTGGGGATCCCCAAGAGTGAATTTTCCTTTTAAAAAGAGCCTGTATTTTATTACAGTTTGGAAAGTGCTCTCAGTGGTAGAGATGTTCAGTTTATTGACTCCGAATTGGGTGTTAACATCAGTAGACAGGATTTTCTTCTTACTATGTTCAGTTCCCTCTATGTTACAGTTATTTGCTGATTTCACTAAGGCTGTGGGAATCACTAAGAGCCAGAAAAAGACAGCTTTGTTAATACCTATGAGGTTTGATTTGCAAAATCAAAGGCTGAATATTACCTGAGAGGCAATTTGGGAGCTTCTTTGAGACAGAGAGATGCGTCTGTGTGCAGGAAATACAGCTAAGCACCTAGACTGTTCTTAGAGAGGGTAATGGAAAAGAAAGGGATAATGCAGGAGCTGGCCGATTATGCTTCCTCCATAAATAGAATCTTATTAAAATTTCAGAATGAATTACTCAGTAAACACAGCTCTCTATCTTTAATATTTGTTAAGAAAAATAATTCAATTTAGTGCAAGAATGAAAGGAATACAGGCACCAAAGCCCAGGCACACAACTTAATCACTTTAACGAAAGCTTAGCATGAGTTATTTTCTCCTACTTCAGCTTCAGATTTACTCTGAATATTTTGGGGGGTGTGTAGCGGGAGTCGGTGTGTTCCAGCTGTGTGGCTTTTGAGCCTGACGTTCCTCTGCTCTAATAAGCCACGAGAAACAAATCGTTAGCAGGTTCTTACACTTATCAGAACAAAGGCAACAAGTTGCTACCTTAACGCCAATAATTAACTCTGTGGAGCAAATTCCCTTTATTTCACTTCAAGTGTGAGCAGGAAGCCTGTTCTTGCTGCACTTTTAAACCTGGACTAAACCTGAGCAGTAGGGAACTTAAGGTTTGTGGAACTTTTCATTGCTTTTAGTTTCTCTTTAAGGAAACTACCTCCCCTCCTTCTTACTTCTCTCTCTGACCCATTACCACTTCTCAGTTAATGCTGAATTCTCTTCTTTTCCAAATCCTGCAGTTTCCTCCAGGATTTCTACTGACATAAACTGTCAAAGCCAAACTTCTCTGTGATTTTTGCCCCCATGGAGAAACATCTATTACAGGAACAACTAACCCTTTATAATCTGGGAGGCCCTGGGAGCTTGACTATATTACAGAGTCATACAACCATAAATGCACAGCCGTATTTCACCAGGGTTAAATCCTTTTCAGTATGGAATGATGTAATCCACTTTAGACAGAGCCTCAAGCCTAGTGCCCTTCATGAGTTAGTGTTCCATAAATACTTGACATTTTAATTTATTAATTTTTACTCCCTCCAATATAAATAAAAATGTTATATAGATAAACCTCAATTATCTGTAAAAATCACTTAGTTGCAATACTTCATTCGTTCTGTAGCAATCTCAGATGAATTAGATATCATTATATCATCATGATATTCCTAATATTGTATTGTACGTGGACAGTAAAGACACAGTAATTTCCTTTAATTGAGGGGAAATGCATGTTTACATTGGTAGTAATTATATATTATCTTTAAAGAAATAAAGGATTATTACTTTCAAATAATGTAAACTCATAAAAAAATGTTGCTTATAGAGGTCCTACTTTAAGGATCTAATAATGATTTGCATGTAATTAGCATGTCAGAATACCTGCCTGAACATTGCCAATTCCTGTTCCCTTTGCAGCTGCATCTTTGTGGGTGTAAGTTTGCATCAAAGTATTACAGTAGGTTGTTTTCTGGTAATTATGTTTAAGCTATTAATTTGACAGTGATGTTTTTGACCCTTAAACGACATAATTTCCTTAAGTATAGTTCAGGCTACGTTGTATTCAAATTGAGATGAATTTTTAAATTAATGACTTTGGAGTTAGTGCACGACGTAAATGAAAAATAACATATTTTGTATTTACGCAAAAAATTCTCTGTGCTGATCAGAACTGACCTCTGGGTACAAGACAGGACTGGCCTTCCATATGTTAATGGGAAATTAAATGGGGAGGGGGCTCCTAATTACTTTAGTTTATTAAGAATCCCAAGGCACCTCTTAGAATGGTAGAGGTGATGTTAGCCCTTATGTCCAGGACATGATCCGATTTAGATAATTGCTAATTACAATCTGTCTACCGAATTCCCCTGGCTCTTGCTTCTGAATGTTATTTTTCTTCACTTAGCAATATTTAACTATTATTTGTTCTTGGTGTGTGGCTGGTAGAACATCTGCTGATTTTTACTTGTGTGTTCGGTGTGGTTTGCTTTTTGTTTGATTGTTTTTGATAATAATTATTATTATCATATTATTATTATTCTAACTATTTCTGTAGACAGAAAAGAAAACAAAAACTGTGTAAAATTTTTAGCTACTTTTAACTACTTGGGCTGGAATATGCTTTGATAATCCAATGTACGGACTTTCTAGATCCATGTTTGAGAATTGGATCCACTAGGCACACCAGTGACCCATGACATACTCATTATAAGGTTGTGACAACTCAGAGATGGACTCCAGACAGACCAGGATTTTCCGTGTCCTCCATTCTAGGGCTAAAATCAGGACATGGAGCAGAGATAGATGAAAGTTAACTCACAACTAGACCCATCTAAGGATCCATCATCTTCTGGAGCCTTCCCAAAACAGGAATATCTCTATTTCAGGGACTAGAGCTTACTTTTGTGATTCTTTTGATCACAATTAAATGGAGCTGAAGAACACAGAAAGAAAGTGAGGGGTCAAAAAGATTTTATTGACCTCCAAGTACAGGGTCAAATAATATCTGGGTGTACCACACTGCTTCCATCCCTGTGAAAGAAACAAGGTTATTCTTGAGTCTGTTCAGATTTGAGCCCCTGATTTGGAATGTACTAGTTGGAGTTCAGGTGGAGGGACATCAGGTTTTACAGTAACCTACCATCAGTGTGTAAAAATCACTTAGTGAAATAAATTCGGTAGAACTTGATTCACTCCCTAGCAACGTCAGATGAATGAAGCATCTTTCTCACTAGTCAGTACGTATTGAGCCTTCTCAGTGAGCAAAATGCTTAGAACTTTCAGGAAATAGACATCCCTGAGATCATGGATTGCACATTCCAAACATACCAGACATGTAGATTTTGACCTCAATTTTACCCACTCTATAAGAGGTTCACCAAACTACCACCTCAGAAAGATGTTCTGACTGAATTAACCCACCAGGGCTAATCAGAATGTTTAAAAGACTCAAGTACGATGTTCCCTATATCTTCTATGTGATCGTATTTTAGCCAGAGGTGGGAAGACTCTTCTTGTGGGTTTTTTTAATGAACCAAATATTATTTCCTGTGAGACTGCAACACTATGACTCAAATGCCCTATCCATGACTCAGAGAGTGAGGGAAGTAACCCATTTTATCAGTTGTTCTGTCTTCCACTGCTGTTCTTCATATTTCAGTTCCATCAGAAGGAAAAATTGCTTTTGCTGTGCCTAACACCATTTACTTGCAAGCAGTATTTGAAATAGAAGTGAGGAGTAATAGTAACAGAAGAACGTTAGATAATAATTGTGTTCAAAATGGCCATTTGGATAGGTGGGCGAGGTAAATGTAATTGCGTCCTGGATTAGTACATCTCCTGAGCATTCCTTGAACTTAAAATTGCTATGTTGATGAAATGCATTTTTAAACATGTGATTATGGCTCTTAGACTTATTAAAAAAAAAAGTATTTTCAGAAAGTTCTAACTTTGAGATATCAGGCAAGATTTTGATGTCAGAATGACCAAAACCCACTAAGACTTATTACTGGAGGTCTGAAGAAACTCTTGTTGTAGCTATTCGTCTAACTGCATATTATCTTTCTTTGTTTCATTCTAGTGACACACTGATACATACCTCCTGCCAACAATCCCTATTGCCACTGTACTGGAAATATATTCTTGCTTTCTATAAGCAGAAGGCTGGGTAGCTTTGTGGTTTAGGACAGAAAAATATATTCATCTATTCATTGCCTTTTTTACTTGTGCTAACAGAGAAAACCATTAGAAAAAGGCTTCCTGTTTTGTGAGTGAAAGAACGAATAGGCACTGTATGCCTAGATTTTCTGTGTTCATTCTAATCAGTATAGATGATACAGATCTTGCATTAAAAAATTACTGTGCAAGCTCTGGGGGTGAGTTTTGACTCAAATTCAGAAATTTAAGAGTTCCTCCCAATACCCTCTCGTGTGAGCATTTCCAAAACTGTGAGAAGAAGGTTAAGAAAGAAAAAATTACAGGGCTTTTGGATGAACCAAATGTGTGTGTGTGTGTGTGAGAGAGAGAGAGAGAGAAAGCATGTCCACACAGTGCTCACACGAGTGCTCTCTGATGCCTCTTCTTATAAGGACACTCATCCTTAATCCTGTCAGATCAGGGCCCCACCCTGACTGACTTCTTTTAACCTTAATTACTTGCTTAGAAGCCCCATCTCCAAATGTAGCCACACTAGGGGCTAGAGCTTCTATGAATGAATTTTAGAGGGACACAAATATTTAGTACATAACAATCCACATTTAAACTCATCAGGGACCATTGACATAATTCTATTCATTCTTCCCTGAGTGAGTATCTAAATGCTGCTCTGGAAAGTTGCCATCCAATGGAAGACTGCAATATATGTCAGAAACCTTGGATAAGTTATGGCATAGCTTAGTGACTGTGAGAAGACTGATATATTAGCTTGGGCTAGCTTTTAATAATCAAATGGGCTATTTTACAAGCCAAGAAAATGAACAAAATTCTGTTTTTAGTTATGCAAGGTAAAAATGCATTGATATTGCATGATATATCCTTGTAGATAGGGACATTTAACATACCCCAAACACAAAGAACACTAGAAAGTGCAGTCATCCCTCGGTATCCGTGGGAGATTGGTTCTAGGGCTCCCTGTGGGTACGAAAATCCATGGATGCTCAAATCTCTTAGTCAGCCTTCCACATCCACGGGGTTCTGCATCCGCGGGGTTCCGCAATCAAACATGGATTGTAAGGATCCACTTTTGGTTGAATCCCGCAGATGAGGAACATGTAGATCTGAAGGGCCAACTGTATAGTAAGACAAGTTAAAGAAAATAACAATCTTGCTCACATATGTCTAAAATAGGAGATGACATCCAGGGGTGATGAAAGAAACAGAGGCAGGCTTAAATGGGCGAGCTTCCCCTGAGCCTTTGGCTTTATTTCCAGTCTTTTGATCTAGTGGTCCATGAGATCATCTTCCCAGTAGGCCAGACCTCTGGAGAAACAATGGACATTATTAGTTGCACTATTAATCCTGCAAGTTAGTTTAGTTACAGAAAATAATTGTGGGGAGTACATTCACAGGCATATGTGTGTCTGTGGGGGGTGTAGATAGATTAACATGTTCAATTCTACAGTAGAAAATTCCTAATTATTGAGTTCAGAGCCCAAAAAATATTAGCAGGAGGTATTGATCCTTATCCAAGATTTAGAAAAAACCTATGGCTCTTCAGTTTAACTTATCAGATTTACAGGCTACCATTCAGCTGGTCAACCCTAGAAGTAACTCAATGGGCTATTTTCCAACAGATTTCCCCTCCATAATAAATGAAGAATATTTTGGAGGGTAAGCCCTGAAATGGTGACTATTAAAGCAATGAGTAATAAACTGTTGATTGTTGAGTTCTGAGGATGGTTATATTATCATGAAAACTCTTGCTTATTGTTTTTAATCAAGTAAATTTCTCAAATAAGAACTCTGGGTTATTACATATTCCTTTAATTATGTGCCCTACAGATCCTGTTCTTCGTTACTCATATCAACTACACATACAAACATGCATTCTCTGTACCTCACGTAAACCCCTTGAAACTATCCTGTTTAACATTGACAGGGTGAATAGGACAGTTGGTCCCTCAGTAAAATCTAAAATACAACAGTATTATCCCCAAAGAATCCATAGAGTAAATTGGAAATATTTGGAATATTGTTTTATTTTCTAATACTCTTCAGAGCTATCAATTACAATATAATCAATTATCTTGGATTTATCTTTAATTGTCATCAATGATCTGAGTAACTTGTTGATCCTCACCATTTACACATTTGTCTCCACGTAGGAGGTTCACAGCACCATGTTCACTTGTGATGCAGCCAAGGAGCAAGCCAGCCCAGGACGACTGGATCCCGAAAATAGTAGATTTTCTTTGACTCATTTTTTGAGTCTTCAGAGAAGAGTAGAGATTAAGCTCATTGCATATTTATTTTGTATCAGGCTCTAGACTGAGTTGAGGATAATGATAAGTGAGAGGCAAAACCTATCTTTAATAAACTAACATTCTAGAAAGAAGACATGCCTATTAATGATTCTATGTGGCAGGTGTCATAATATAAATATGTACAAAGACAAGAGGTAGCATAGAAGACACATGAATTTGTCTGTTGATTGGGGTATGGCATCTGGTAAGCCATGATATTGATGAGGTATTGCCTTTTTGACCTGAAGAACAAATAGGAGTTAATCAGATCAGAAAGGAAGCATTCAGAAGGAGCAACACGTACTAAGGTCCAGAGGTATGAGCCAAGGTCGTTTGTTTGGGTAGATAATTCAAGATGACTATAATGTAAATTATGAAGAGGCCCCAGTTGTATCAGCATATTATATGAGCAAGGCTCTATAGAGCTAGAGGAGTTTTGCTTTGTTGTGTTTTTCCAGTTAGATGTTTTCCAACTATTTTCTCTCCAATAAGAAATTCTCACAGATTTGATTGATCTAGTCAGGTGCCTTTTTTGTCATTTTCATCACTTAGACACATTTAGAGTCCATGTGCCTTTAGCTCAAATGCTTAGGGGCAGAACATGGAAGGCAGAGATATAGATTTCGTCATTTAGCAATTATTATTTAAGAACATACATCTGCTAAACCCTATGCTGGAACAGATATAATCTTTGTCATTATAGAGTTTTCAGTACTGTTTGGAAATCACAAATCCAGATGCCATAAGGGACACAACAGGGTGATATGTAAGAGGGAACCAGGGCAGGTGTATCAAGATAGGGTGTGGTAGAGATGGAGGAGAATTGGAGAGCAGGGGGCTGTTCTAAAGTGGGCAGTGCTTTTCACCTTCAGCCAATTGTCATGCAGGAGTGGTTTTGTGTGAGTTTTCACTTTTTCAAAAAAGAATAGAAATGTGAAATTTTACATGAAACTCTCAATTTATGAAACTTAGAAACTAATTCAAAACTGTAACAAACCACTCATGGGCCAGCACTGGGAAGGCCACATCCAGCCTTAGATGCTCCAATTTATAGACCATGAACCTCCTTTGGTTGCCTTGAGGGCTCTAGGAAGGATGTCAACACTTTGTTTTGTGGATTTTGTACATTGCTTTCTTAAGAAGACCATAAGAAAACTCTAGTGTTCTCAGCTGCTTTTGTGGTTCCTTGGCCATTCATAAGGCTTATAGATGATAATGAAGTTGTCTTGGAGGGCTGCCATGTCCATGATGTAGTTGCTTATCCAATTTTGTAATCCTTTGTCAATTCCTTCTACAGCTTGAAGGCCAGGCTGAGGGTATGGAACAGAATATTAAGTGGTTTCAAATCAAGTCCAATCTCTATTAGAATCTTTGTTGTGATAATAACAGATATTATTAATAACAATAACAGACAACAATAATATATCATTATATTGTAAGTTGAAAGTGTATGGCCAACCCAGGACTTGTTTTTTTAATCACGGCCACACATTTTACATAGTATAAAAGAAAAAAACACTAGAAGGAATCCCAGCGTCAACTAGAAATAGGGAGGAATTTGAGAGGATCATAAAGTAAGAAACAAAAAGTAGTGCAGAATATGAGTATATTCTACCAACAGTGTAATATTTGTTCAGAATCTCTTACATTTTTCCTCCAAAGTGGATATTTGTTTTGCTGCCATTTTCTTAGGGAGGATGGTGTAGCATAAAGGTTAACGGTGCAGACTTGGGTTCGTTCCACCTGAGTTCCATCACTTACAATCTATGTAGCCTTATAAAAATATTCAGCCTCTCTGAGCTGGAGTTTTCTCATCTGTAAATAGGGCATAATTATAAGTACTTACCTATGTACTGCTAGGTGTGATTAAATGAGATACTCCATGTAAATCATCTAGCATACTACTAGATACATTTTATAATCATTGCTAGTTGTTAGTATAATTATTATTATTGGAATTTTAATTCTCTGGTTTGTTTTCCTTCTTTGTTTTATTTTTTGAACTAAAGTGTATTGAGTTACTGTCATATACCAAGTACTCTACATGTTATCTCATTTGATCTTCAGAATGACACGATGAGAAATGGATTATATTAGTTATCTATTTTTGTATAAAAAATTACCCAGAATGTAGTGGCTTAAAGCAACAATAAACATTATCTCTCACGATGCTTGTGGGTGAAGAATTCAAGAGTGACTAAGCTAAGTGGCTCTGGTTCAGACTCTCTCACAAGGTTGCAGTCAGTGACCACCAGGGCTGCAGTCATCTGAAGGCTTGACTAGAAGTGGAAGTTACATTTCCAAGATGGTGCACTCACATGGCTGGCAAGTCGGTGCTGGCTGTTGGCAGGAGGCCTCTGTTCCTCTACTCACAGGCCTTTCCAAAGGGCTGCCTGTCTGAAGATACCATGTCTGGGTGTTCTCAGACTTGACAACAGGCTTCCCCTAGGATGAGTAAACTGAGAGACAGAGACAGAGAGACAGAGAGAACCAGGCAAAATCATTCACTTCTACCATACCTCCTTATTAGAAATGTGTCACTACATTTGGCCCACAATAAAGAAGACTGAAAATAGGTTCTACATTTTGAAGGGAAGAATGTTAAAGAATTTGCAGACCTATTTTAAAACCACTGCAAGGCAAGGGTTATTCTCTTCCATTTACAGATGAAGTAATTGAGACACGCCCAAGAAAACAAAGTTGTATAACTTATTCACTCCCCAATCCCCCATCTACATAACATTCTAGCTTTTAAAAAGCAGATTATAAAAGTGGTGTCACCATTGATTTCTAGTGTGTGTAACATGTGCCTCTAGTAAAAATTTGAAGACCTTATTTTCTAGGATTATTTGTTACAGTCTTGTTTTTGGAGTAGTCATTTGTATGCAATCCATCTGATAGGGGAAGTGTATTTCTCCCTGGAATTGGTATACATGGAAAACATCATCAATCATAGTCATCACAAAGCAATTAAGTACCTAATTGTGCATGGCGCTGAGTGTGCTACTGAAACAGAAAATTTCATAGGCCTGCTGCCTACCCTCTTGGGGCTTAGAATCCAAGAACTCTGTAGAAGATTGAAGAATGGTAAAGAGAACAAGAACCCAAGGCATAAGCAAATTCTTCTGAAATATGGTTGCAATGGTGGGGAAGGGGAGAAGGAGGGATTCCGAGGAAAGAAACACAAACAAGAAGCTGAGACAGTGTCAGACTAAAGGGACAAATGCTTAAGAAAGGATAAAAGGTAAAATACTAAATTAAAATGACCTGAATTTTGTTTTTAAAGAAAAGTGTAAAAATAACTGGAAAAAAGGCACCATGTTATTCTTGGGACTCAAATTTCACTGAGTTTTTTCCTTAAGTTTTTTTCTCTAAAGCAGAATTTCTCGTCATTTTTGACCCCCTTCCATGTCAATGATGGCTGTTAATTCCTAATTTCAATCACTAATCCTCGGTGAAATTATTGCCTAAGTGTCTGAATAGATATATCTGAGGTTTATGTCTATTATTTTCATTCAGAAAGGGAGGAGGCTGCTCCTGCTTTTCATTTGCATTTGTAAGTATTTTCAATCAATCATGCATTTATAATCCAACTGGGAAGATATGATTCAGACACAATAGCCCGTCTGCTGCAAGAGTCTGTAAAATTGATCAGCTGGCCAAGTTGTGCTTTTTTTTTTTAACTTAGATTTTGCTTTCTTTCTGGGAAGAAGAAAGACAAAAAAAGTCCCAAAACCAGCAGCAGCAGGTGCTGCCAAAATGGTATTTTTCTTATCTGTGCTGATTTCAAGGGGAGAGCAAAAGTATGTGTAATTGCTTCTCTCTCAGGTTGCTGGGATGGCGCCCGTCTCTCTGGCATTATCCACTTATTTGATCTAGGTAAGGAAGGAAGCAGAAATAAATTAAAAATGCATTTTCCCGAAGGCTCCAAGGACGTTATTCACACATGCTCCCTTCCACCAATCTCTGCCAACTGTGTGTAAATATATATTTAGGAAAAAGCAGTGAAGCTCAGAAGCTCTCCTGGATATTCTTCCCCTTCCATTTATTTATCTTCTGAAACATACATAGAAGGACAGATATCAGAATAGCAAAGAAATTAAGTAACAGCCACGACAGCAACAACAGTTTCTTTGGAATGTGATGATCTGAAGAGGTTCATTTATTTAGGCCACAGATGTCAAAATCCAACTTTCTAAAAAGAAGCAAAAAAAGAGAAACTTTTAAATGGTAAATGATTTATTTGAAGAGTTGTGTTACAGAATGATTGGTTGGGGAGAAGGTGTCTTAATCCAGGAGAGAGACAAATGGGAAGATGGTTCTGTAGTCATTTTGGCATTGGACAGAAGGCAGCCTTCTGGCCCCGCTGTCACCTCCTGTCTGTTCACGCTTCGTTTCTCTGGCCTCCCATGGATTGGATTCTGACTCATATCAGAGGTTCCCTCTCTTGATCCTACTTTTATCCCAGGCCTTATCTTATTCTTTTTACTTTCCATAGAATCCCAGAATCTGGAGGAAGCTCAATGGTATCTCTCATATTATCCTAAACTTTTTCAGAAATGTGACACCTATCCATATTTTAAGATTTCCAGTAGTTGTCAATGTTTCTTAAATCTAGCATTAAGAATGTTCTTCCAAATGTCTCCTGTTTCCACAGTTTGAGACAAGACAAAAGGAAAGGGTTTTTGGACTTTTTAGTCAGGATGGGTGTGTTTATAAGCAACAACATCCCCTCAAATCAATTTCAGCCAAGTGTCTGTGTGTACAGTGGCATCCGTAGAGTATGGAATTGCTTATTAACATCTTCCTCTCTGTGACAAAATTATGTTCAGTAATAATCATTTAATAATTTAGGAACTCATTATATGTTCTATTTGTTCTTTAGTTTTAAAACAATTCACAAAGTAGAAGAATACATTTCACTCTTAAAGATATTATTCAAATTCAATAGAAATATTTCATATATGGCCTAAAATTTAAATTACCATACAAAAATATTACATGACACAGTTATCTCTGTTTCATTGAATGGACACAAATAAAACACAGATGAAAATTCCAAGTGGTCACATAGAATGACAGAATTGAATAACTCAAGTTCTCTTTCTTTTGTATTTGCAATCACTGTGCTGTTACTTTTTATGTCAAATGTGTTGTTCAAACAAAGAGATGTATGGTACCACCAGGTTGGAGAGAAACACTGCACCTAAATTAAGCGCTAATGATTGTGGAACATTATGAACTTACTCTCCAGTGAATGCATAGAGCTGAGTTTATGGGTGTTGGGGTCTGACTATATAATTGGGAGTTCTTCAATTATCTTCTGTGTAGAATACAATGGTTATTAAATGATTAGTAAAATGTGTTCGTTGAAGCTTACGTATATTATATTAAACTCAACCATGTCTGTAGCAATTGTTTAGAACTTTGACCCACACAAGACTTTTTTTGTGGGTGGAGTATTTTATCACTGACATTGTTTAGAATTGTAGAGGGAAAGCAGAATTAAATTTTTTATCTCTTTAAACTCTGTCATTTCTTCTCTGTAGCACAAAACATTATAGCTTTTTTCCATAACTCAGTGTCTTTGTGGGCTCTGGAACTCACTCTGATATTCTTTCCTTGCCTAGGGTGGAATATATTCTGTGGAGGGGCCAGGATTGCTCATGGGTTACTGCAGAGCATTCGCTGGTGCTATTTAGAGTCCTAATTAAATGGAAGATTATTAAAAATGGGCAGGTGGCTATAAATAGCTTGGTTCATTTTATCTGTTTCTTCAGTGTGTGGGAAGAGCATCATTGAGCTTCTCCCTTGAAGTTCAGTTAACTCAGGATGTGTTCTGTTTTTGTTATTCCGCTTTGGCTTTAAAAAAATCTCCTGATGCTGATCAGAGTGGAAAAAAAAGAAGAATTACTTTCAGTCATTGTAGAATATGGACAGAAGGGAAGCGAAATGAAATGGAAGTGGGGAGGGGTGTGAATGGTATAAGAAAAAAACAAATGTGGGCCTAATCCTTTCTGACAACTTTTTTTCTGAAAACAACTAAAAATAATTCAAATTTTCAGGTCTGTGAAAAATTGGTCCACTTCACACAGCCGTAATGTGATCAATCAGGCTGTTCAGAGTGCAGGAGGACTGGGGTTGGGAGCGTTTTCTCTCTGCCGTCCGGTTAGGAAACCTTTTCCAGGGAGTGGGAATCTCTCTTGGCTTCTCTTTCTCTACAGTGGAGTATAGGAATCAGCTCAGCTCTAGGGGCAGTGCAGTGACTGAAATGAGCTTGACCTTGACTCAATCACCTGGCCTTTGCAAATCTCTGATTTCTCAAATTAGGAAATACCTTTAGACACAGTGCCCCAAATCTTGTCTCTTGTGATAAGCTTCCCCACTGAATCTCTGGCTCCCATCTCTCCTCCCCTCCAGCCTCCCCTGAACAGGCTGCCGGGACTCATCTACTAAAGTTCAGCTTTGATTCCGTCTCTTTAAAAGCCTTCAGCATTTCTCAGTTACTGCTTAAAATTTCCCAGATTTCTTAACCTGCATTTAAGACAACCCATGATCCTCTTCTTCTTCTTCTTCCTTTTTTTTTTTGAGGAAGATCAGCCCTGTGCTAACATCTGCCAATCCTCCTCTTTTTTTTGCTGAGGAAGGCTGGCCCTGGGCTAACATCCATGCCCATCTTCCTCTACTTTATATGGGATGCCACCACAGCATGGCTTGCCAAGAGGTGCATCAGTGCGCGCCTGGGATCCGAACCGGCGAACCCCAGGCCGCTGCAGTGGAGCCAGGCACTTAACCACTTGCGCCACCGGGCCGGCCCCCATGATCCTCTTCTAACCAACATATCAATCCTCACTCCCTCCAGTTCTCCTTGGCTCAAAGGAGTTCTAGTCAGGGGGTTTACAGGCATTGCCCAAACTCATGGTGTGTTTTAGTTATTGCCTTATTGTTTTCGTTCACGTCTTTGCTTGTTTCTTTCGTATATCATCCTTGTTCTCCCACTTATCTTAATTATACCTCAAAGTCAAAGTCAACTCATATTTCTCCCAGCTGGAAATTACTCTTTCCCTTATTCTAAATTCCTTAAACCTTAATGACTGAGCTTTTCATTTAGGGTTTAACTGTCTGATTAGTTATCTTTATTTGTGTGTGTGTTTTTCCTCACTGGCTAATTTTAAGGCCCTTTAGAATTATCATGTCATAGGGATATAACTAAACATGTACCTATATTGTGTTTTGTAACCTATGAAAGACTTTTCTCTAATAGTCTCATTTGACCTCTAAATCACCCCTTTGAGGAAGTATAACATTATCCACAGTTTCGCAGGTAAAGTAATAGAACCTCAAGAAGGATTAAATAATTTTCCCCAAATCTCTAGGCTGGTAGCTCTTAGAATCAAATTTGAAAATGCTGGACTGCTGACGATATCCTATGTTTTTACCAGAGCTCATGGCTGCTTTTATAATTTTCGTGCCCATTATAATGCCTGGCACTGGTTAAAAATTAACAATAGTTGTTAACTGGAGAAGTAAAAAATGAGTAAAACAATGAATGAATGAGCGAATGAATGAATGAATGGCAACAGCACTATGTACAACATTGAGGAGTCTAATAATTCAGCAGATCTTCACGATGACATTTTCAGGCCACCTACCAGGGACCTGAGAAATGAAACCACTTTGTTAGTGGTATTTGTCTTTCTCAAAAACTGATAATAAAAGTCAGGAGAAGACAGTCTTAGGTATATTTCCTTCAATAGCAAATGTTTAAAAGCAAATTCCACAGTATTTATAGAATGTTTTGCTTCCACATTGTACTTTAAGTTACTATACAAAAATCAAGTAAAACAACAAAACATATAGTCTAATTCAAGGAGTGATCTCAACACAATAAACCTAGAGAAGGTAATTTTCCTCTAAAATCCCGAGTGGCTAAAAAGAAGACTGCATAGATAAATGTTGAAAGAGTGAGACAGGTACTTTTCTGAGCCTCAGTTTTCTCACCTAAAAATAGAGAAAATAATATTATCTGCCCTGCAAGGTAGTGAGGATGAGTTGAGAGACTCAAGTAGAGCCCTTAGAACAGTGCCTGGACATAGACACGCTAAATAGCTATTATCCCAACATCCCTAGTGGAGGAAAGGCATTTGCCCACTTTTTTTGCAGGAGATAGTTGGAAGTAAGCTACTTTCATCTAGTTTTTTTTTTTGTTTCCTGTACTCTTTTTGGCATTTGTTTTGAGTATGGTCTTCTTTATTCTAATAAATTTATATTTTGTCCATGATTTTTCTTATTTAGGTCAGGAAAGGTATGTTTTGGCTGATGGAGAAAGAAAGCAGTCCCTAGATAAACAGCATTGTCTGCTGGAATAAATCTCTGCTCTCCAAGTCCACTCTTTTCCTTCCTCCTTCCCTCCTTTTCTATGCACTTAAGCTTACACTCAAGTCTCTCCAGAAAATGACTGTGCAGTCACTCTAGACAATTCTTCCAAAATCATTACAGGCTGTTCATGTTTGGAGAAAGGCAGCCCTTCTTTCAGTGATAATGACTGTTAGATGAAAGGATTAAGCTGATTACATCTTTGGAGTACTGTATGCTATACAGTGTGTGCTCCAACTCCGTGAAGTCATGATAGACTTGCAGTCCATTAGTTGAGAAAATAGATTTTGAAGTAGTGGAGTTTCTGGCCATTACTGGGTTATTTTTTTCCTGGACGTTTTAATTATTTTTTTGGCCAGGGTGACAGACAATCAGTAAGTTGTACAGAGAGCTTAATTGAGGCCATTTTCCAGGTGTAAACTGCTTTTTTTTTTTTTCTCATCCTTTAGTGGGTTCAGCCAAGTAGAAATGTATAATGGATAAAAACTATAGTCAGGGGCGACTGGGAAAAAATATATTTGAGGAGAGGGGCTATTGTGTCAATCCAAAAGTCAGACGAAGTGTTCTAAGAGTATCCCAGAGATTGGGTTAGTGAGTCTAGCAAAACAAACAAGCAAAAATAAATACCTTACTCTCCACAGATGGGAGTTTCTTGTATGAGTCCATATGGGAGTCCAGATGGGAGTTTACTTGTATGAGTCCATAAGAAACAAAAGGATTTTTGTTTCTTAACTGGAGGACCAGAGGGAAGTAACTACAAAGGTGATTAGAGGTGGCAATGACTATGGAGATTAGGGAATAAAGAATGCAGGCAGGAGCTGATGGCAGCAATTTGACTCAAAACCTTGTGGGACTTGGGACACAAACACTGCAACTCTGAGGACCAGAAGACAGTGTTTTATACAGACTTGGAGAAGAGACTATTTTCTCCCACCTCCACTAATGACTGTAGTACAGCGTCAGCAGCCTAGGGGTTCAACTGGCCACTTCAAGATAGCTGCCTTGCTTGAGTGACAGCAGAAGAACCCACAGCATCTATAAGGTCAGGATCCTCAGTGAGGCTGTACACAGCAGAGGGAGCGGGGAACACCCCAAATGAGCAAAGGAATCAGCAAAGGGATGAATGAACAAGAGAGAATGAACAGGAACCTCTATGCTGCAGATGAACATGCAAAAACTACCTTCTGCAGCCTCCCAGACAAAAGCATAAGATTTTGAATAACAGCTGAAGTCAGGCAGCTGGGGATGCTCCGTTCACATCTGAGAATAAAACAAATAAAACAACCAAAAGTTTTTTCTGTTCCAAATTACGAGTAACTTTTTTTTTGTGTGAGGAAGATCAGCCCTGAGCTAACATCCATGCTAATCCTCCTCTTTTTGCTGAGGAAGACCGGCTCTGAGCTAACATCTATTGCCAATCCTCCTCCTTTTTTTTTTCCCCCAAAGCCCCAGTAGATAGTTGTATGTCATAGTTGCATATCCTTCTAGTTGCTGTATGTGGGACACGGCCTCAGCGTGGCTGGAGAAGCGGTGCATCGCTGCACAACTGGGATCTAAACCCGGGCCGCCAGTAGCGGAGCGTGCGCACTTAACCGCTAAGCCACGGGCCGGCCCAAAAGTAACTTTTAAGTGCTAGAGACAAGAGGACAGATGTAGCCCTCTAACGGAGTGGGCTGTTCATGTTTTAGGAGAAATGCAACATATTTATTATCAGTGTAGCATGACAAATGACCTCTTTTGTGTTAGAAACTAACCAAAAACCTTGAGTTACTTTTAGTCAAGTGATTTCATGCCCAAGACAGCAGGATGAGTTTGGTCAAAGAAAGGAAATTGGTAGACCTATAACCAGAAAGACTCTGGTCCTCACCTCGTCTGCCAGACCTCTGGGGGGAGTCATGGCCAAGACAGTAACTGGAAGGGCATGCTGCTTTCTGGAAGGATATGGCACAGCCTGAAAAGATCAGGGTGCAATCTGTGTGAGAACTTTGATAAACACTGAATAGCTCTTGCTAATCAAATGGATGGAGACTCAGTGTCTCCATTTGAAGAGACAAAGTATAGGCTCTTTTTAGTTTTAGGAAGACACTTGATAATACAACCTGGATATAGTGAAGAACCTTGGCATCCCTTTTCGGTAGTATTCTCTTAGAGATGAGTTATGAGTGGACAGCAAACTGCTACTGACTAATTAATTAGTGTACACACACCACTGATTTCCCTACATCTTAGCCATGCATACACTTTGGTTTTACAACATACGAAGGCCAAGCTTGTGGCTTAGCATATGGCGTTCCTTCAAATAAACAAAACTGTCTGCCTCTCTGCTTATCTAATCATAGCAACAGAGAAATTGACTTTTCATTTTTATTTTCCCCAGGCCCTGGGAGATGTATATGCCAAATACTTGGCATTCTTCTTGGTAACAGAGTCAATCATAATTAGGATTCCAAATTAAAATACCTTGCCAGCTAGAACACATCATGTTTTATATTATTTGTTTGAGCAAATGTAGTATAACTTGAAAACAGCAAAAGAACAGAAATAAGTAAAGCTCATGTTTTTCATGTGTAATAATCTTGTGGAGTTTTATTTGATCAGAATATTGGATACACTGATTAAGCAAAAAAATATGAAATATAAAGATTTATCTGAAACTCTATTCTTCTAAGTAATAGTTTTGTTTTGAAATGTCCATTGTATAATCTTGGATGTGGTCAGATGTTGGGTGGGAGGTTTATTGGAAACCAACTGTGGCTAAAACATGATATAGTCAGTCATTCCATGGACTTTGTCTTTGGAGTCTGATTTGGCTTGGTTTTCAGTGGTAGTTAATGTTTCACAGGTGAATGTAAAAATATTTTCTACTTGAATTCATTCAAAATCTACTGATATAATTTAAAAAGGAAAAAAAATATTCTTGATGAAAAAAATCACACTTTCAATTTGGATATGGCACCCTATCACCCTTACGGTCCTTAACAACAGCCATTATCTACTCACATTGGAGCTTAGGCTAAAAGAATTCTCTGGGCCTCCATTTACTCATTTATAAAGTGAGAAGGCATATTTGGATGATCTCCATGTAGTTAAATAATTTGTTGAAGATCCTAGTAGGTGGTGGTAGAGCCTGGACTAGAACTCAATTCATTTGCTTAAAGCAAACAAACAAAAAATTCACACTGATCTACTTTGCAGTTTGAGACAAATAATTCACCAACATGGAATTCTCTAACTATAAAGCTCCATCCAAAAGCGAAGCCTTCCTCCCCTTCTTTTCATATTATTCCTTCTCATGCCTTCTTAACCTGTGGCTATGGGGGAGAGACGCCTCTAGAACACATCTTGATTGTAAGTTGAGGGCAGAATACCAACAAATTCTACTTCTGTGGCACTTGAAATTCCATGGACATTCAAATTAGGTATAACATAGCCTTTTTTGTTCTTTGAGAGAAGGTATTATTGAAATCCTTTTTCATCTAAGATTTTTGTGACAATTTTATTCATTCTTACTTTCTTTTACACCAACACTTGCTATTCATGTACATTCCTATATTTTAGTTTCTTTGTCACTGATTATTTGGCACAAATTATTAGCCTAACAGTAGTACTTGCAGGCTGCGTTAAGCTATTACTTCATTATCATCCCTAGACCCAAGAAAACCTGCTAGTAACTAAATACTAATAACTCCTACTCTTGTCAATAGCTCTAGTGACGCTGATTACCATTTCAGTGCTATTCCCTCCTCACCATGGTTGAGTCTTTTCTGCATTTTCCTCTTAGAATGATTGTGCTGACTTTTTCATTGGGAGCCAATTTTAAAGCCTTTACTACCCTCACAGCAGAGTATGACAGCATTTCTTTGGCAGTTTTCACAGAGCTTTATATCTTAAAATCAGCTTAACTGCACGTAGAATGCTTTCTTTTCTGTTGAATGAGAGGTGTTATGCAAGCTTGTTATTGCTCTTTTTAAAAAATAAAGCAGAATAAATTATTCTGTAAGATAATTTTGCCGCTGTAATAAGTATCTCTTCCCTTGACTTCTTGGAAAGCTTTTATTTCAGCTTTCACTGTGAGATCTTTGTCGTTTTCACCACACACTTCTGTCAAGGAAGCCCTTGGATCACCGCCATGATGTGTGTTTGCTGGACGATTCTTTCAAGTACTGTCAACGCCTCTCTTAATTGTGTGGTTTAAAAATCAGGCTAGCAATGTGTTAAAGTTAGATGGCAAATTTATTTAAGACGAATTTGTAAATTTATATGCTTTCAAATACACATTCAACCGTGCACGTATAGATTTCAAAAAGAGATCCAAAGAGAGCAACAGAAAGGGAGAGAGAGAAGTCTCTATATGTAAAGGGAAGAACCAAGGGGAAAGCACTCTGCGTGAGAGTATCCAATTTCTAGACTAAGATGTATCACAAGTATATATGGGCAATATTTCCTTTCATATATACATACTACTGCCTTTCCGAACACCAGCAAATCTTAGTGAGTAAGATTCAGTAGACTGTTGATGGTAAGACCTGGAACTTGAGTAGGAAAAGGTCTTTAATTTTAAGTGTTCATCTATTTTCATTTGTAGATACGTGACACTTTAAAAGGTGATCTGAGTTTGAATTCCCCAAGTTGTATTTGTGTTTGATTTCTCATGCTTATTGTTAGTTTGCCCTTGAATTCCTGTTTCTCTTTGAGTAATAAAATTTTTAGATGATATATCTAGCTAGGTGATTTATCTCATAGTCATGCTCAAATATGATTATAGGCCATCTCAGATTCATCCCAGGAAAATGTCACTTGTCAAGTTGTCAATTCTGAGCAATTTCTACATTTTGCCCATTCTATTAGAGAAGTGGCTCTCATTCACAAATAGCTTGTTTCTGAATTTGTTGGTTTATATGACTACTGTAACATCATGAGTCAAAATATTGTTATGGCCATATAAATAGCTATAATATGGATGTTTAAAATTGCATATTTGATCTTGTTCAATTGGTCCCAACTCAAATCTGCTTTATTTTTGAGTCAAAGAATAATTTTTCATGTCACTCACGCCTCAAACTCCACCTGTGAACTTTATGCCCAGCTGTACTGTATTGGTTTCTTATGGGGAAAAAATGTCTGCCATTTGAACCAAACTGACAGCTTTTGTTGATGAACCACGAGACAGATTAAATTCTGTCTTGCTCTTCAGTTGTTCCTGAGGCTCTGTGAGACTTACAGTAATAGAATTTTATTTGTGTCAGTAACATTGACAGCCTTGATTCAGACCACATGAAGCTGAGATGTTGATTAAGAAGCATCATAATGATCATAATTTAAGTGTAACAAACGAACTGTGAGGCTCTATGTTTGTCTATCCACAAACCCATTGTTAGTAAATGCACTTTGAATTTTAATTTCTCTACTTAGTGATATCTTTCAAATATGTGGAGTTATCTCAGGGAAATTTTTATTCTTGTCCGAGACTTACTCAGTGTCATATTCCAGTTGTGTAGACCCCAACATGTTGTTCCTTTTAGAAATAAAATTGGAAATATACAGAATAATGAGTATTTAAGAGAGAATGGGCAACAGGATAATGAAGAAAAAGAATCAAATAAGAAAGAGCTGGATAGTAAGTGAGAAGTAAGTATAAGTGACTCAGAATATATTTTATCAAAAATTGCTTTTTAAGTGGCAATTTCTCTTGCTGCAGAAGACATTATTGAACAAAAAACAAGCCTGATGCAATTCAATTTAAATTTATCACTCTATTATTTTAATATATTTACTCAGGGTTAACAATTCATTAAGCACCAAATTGCTCACTCTTAATGAGTCTCTGATGCTAAAATCAAGCTGACTTAAACTTTACTGTAAAATAACAACAGTACTATTGCATAAGGATGTAATAAAAATTAAGTAAATGCTACTGAGTGCCTGTGGAGTGGAAACCAGATTTGTGACATGAAATAGAAAATACATCATATACATGTGGCTTGCAGAAACATGAGTAATAGATTTTATCCACAAAAACACGATAAGCTTACCTTTGTTTTGCTGTAGTGGATTGTATAAAGCATGAATTCATATATATTTTATTTGCACACTTACCTTGTTTCTATAATAAAAGAGTTCTAGAATCTGTTAAAAAGAATATCAATATGTAACCCAAATATCCTATACCCCACCAGCCTATAACTATTGTCAAGGTTATGATGACTCTACTCGATACTGGGTTGACTGTCAGAAATTAACACTCTTAAAATGTTAGCCAGTTATTTTGGGGACATCCATCAGGAGTGTGTCACATATACCCACCAACCAGTCAATCATCTTCAGACATCATATGGTATCCAAATTAGTCTTCCTTTCTTTTTCCACCACTCCATTATCCATGAAGCATTGGTGTCGAATCTGATTGCATATGCCCAGCATGAAAACCACTCATCATGAGAACCACATATGCCGCTGGTGCGGGAGCTTATCTCTCCCCAAATTTACAATCCCTTCGGTGTCAGAGCGATGCTGACATTCCCATAGAGATGAGGTCAATGGCCTCTTCCGCAACTCTATGGCATGGAGTGTCACCTGAGTTAAGAAGACGTTCTCTGCTTGTGCCTCAAATTTTAAAATTTTCTCTTGAATTTTAATTGTTCTCTCAGCTTTTGCCTACAACCGATTTCTCAAGCCCTACCATTCCCTTCATCTTCCTAAGGTCTCTCAGAGCCTTCGCTCCAACAAAAACTCCTTTCTTCTCTTCTATTGTAAAACCAATTCCTCGTGAATATCAATGGCACAAATCGACACAGTGGTAGCTGGTGGAGGACAAAGAGCATTGACATAATATTTTTACTAACAGTTTTGGGCCCTGACGCTGCCAACCAAGAGCCTTGCTATAAATTTCTTCACAGTGTCTATGGCTGTAGGCAACATTTAGATGAAAAATATTTATGAAAGTATATGCTATTTATGTTACTGGATTTGAAAGATACTCTTCACGTAACAAGATATGAAATTTAAACAAATTCACTTTTTCTTGTTTTTTCTTCTCTCTTTTTTTCCATATTGAAGGTTCACCCTTCAGTCACCATGCCTTCAGTGAAATCACCATTTAGAAATCATCATAATGATTAATTCACTTTAATTCAAGCCACAACCCTATTATTTTATCCTTGTCAATAAGCATGTTTGTGTTAGGATTTTAAAAATTGTTTAAAATATGCATAAAAATATTTCCTGTTCTACTTTGGTCCACACCTTAATCAATATTTTCACAGAATTACAATTGCCAGAAAAACACAAATGAAGCTTAAATTTAAAAAAATCCTCACAGAATTACAAAAATAAGCCTCTTTAATAGATTTTAAAATAGATGATTTATTAGTCCAAATCTGAGCATTTAACTAGCCTATATAGTATATTTGTGGAAAGTATAGTTTGCATGTTTCTTCAATTCAATATAATTTATGTATTTAATATGAATGAATTTTTTTATTTCTTATTGGTGTGGCTTCCTAGATTTCTAACTTAGTATTTTAAGGATTCAGTAATAATAGAGTTTCCGTTTCTATGGGCATCCTCTAATTTACTTTTGCCTTTTCTTCCATACAAGTGAACTCTTTTTGGTTCACAGTCATTCTCATGATAAACCCAATTTCTTACATTGGGATTTATTCTGATGTTTGGATAGAGCAATGGTTTGTTTGGTTGGTCTTAACTTTTATTTATTAGGGTATAATTTACAAACAGTGAAATGCTCAGATCTTAAGTGTACTATTGACAAATGCATACTGTTGTGTACCCCACACTCCCAACAAGACACAGAACTTTTTAACACCCCGTGAAAGTTCCCTCATACCCATTCTCAATCCTCCACTCACCATAAACCAGCAACCACTGATCCAATTTCTAGCACCATGGTTTAGTTTTTCTTATTCTAGAATTTCATAAAAATGAAATCGTATATTGTATCCTTTTTGTCTGGCTTCTTTTACTCAGCATACTGCTTTTAAGATTCAGTGGATTGCTTTTTAATAATATACATACAATTGAGTCTCATAGACTTGAAAAAGTTAGAATTTCTTATGAAATTAGACATTTGTGATTTGCTACTTACCGAATAATGGAGATGAAACGATGTATTTAAGTGACTTTTAAGATCCTGAGATGGGTTTTTACCCCTGAAATAAAAATATTTTTGATCTTCTTCAATTATTGCTTTGAAATTTCAGTATTCTTTTATAAATTAAATAACTTAGTTAGCCTAATTGTGATCTCAACCCAAAGACTAAGTCGCAAAGACTTTTTTTTGTAATATATGATCATGCTCAGCCTCCTGAATACTGATGAATCCCATCAACTTCTACTAATAGTAATATCAACTAACAAATTAGTTACCTATTTTCATCTTCCTTGTATATCTTTTGTAAATAATTTGCTAACATGATTTCCCAAGACCTTCACTTTCTTAAATAAAAACAATGTGATTAAGATTAGACTGTTTAGCTAAAATCCTAAAGAGCTATTTACCTTGAAGTGTAAGTCAAGCAAAGATCGTATCATCTGCTTTATCATCAAATAAGAGTACTTTTTTCTCTAAATGGAAAAAGATAGATGTGGAAGGAGTGGAAGAATGCCTAGAATGCAGATGAAGTCCAGAAGTTTCCAGCTCTGGGTTTGATGAAAAATAATGACAAAACTGACATCATTGAGAATCTTATTTGAAAAATGTTATCATATATTTTAACTTTCTTGTATTTTAATGGTGAAAATATATAGTAATTACTCATTTTCATTTCCTTATTTGATGCTACACATCTGTCATAGTATCAAATTATGTTTGTGCAGTGAGATTTATTAGACTGATGGTCCCTATTTAGCTCCTTTTCATAGAATCCTTGAAAAAACTCTTGACTTCATTTTGAGATAACTCTCCCCTCATTTTGATTGCTTTTAATATCAATTCAGCAAATGAGAAGAAGCTACTATTATAATCAGTTACCTCTTTAGGAAAATAAAACTCTAGAATTTATAAAATGGGAAGATAAAAGTATTTCAGAAAATGTGTGTGTGTGAATATATTTGTATATATGTGTGTTAAACAGCAGCATTTTAAAAATCAACTTTGGGAAAACAAACAAACCAGAAAAAGCACCAGCAGATATATTCTTTTTCATTGATCCAGTACCACTTCAGAATGAAACACAAATTTAATTACGGTAGCAGAGATAATAACTTTCAATTTGATGGATCCTTATTTAACAAAGAGGCATTATAGTTTTTAGAAAATAAAATGTTAACAACCAATATGATATGCCTTCCTTAGTCTCTTCAGCACCACAGGCAATTGGGACAGCTCCACTGGCCTGAATAATAAAATAGTAATAACCTCCATTAGAACAAATAATTATTTTACTGGTACAGATGCACTTAACTTTACAGTAGATGCCCTCCTAAGGTGCTGTGTATAAAACATTTTTTAAAGGTTGAATAATTATTTAAATGTTGTAAGGCAATTCATTGCTTAGAGAAACCCTTTGAAGTTTTCTTTTATAATGCAAAAAACCAATACTGACTTATCTGTTTTGTAAATTAGGGTGTTTTCATACTAGTTTTGTTGAAAAGTGACACATTCATCTAAAAGTGTAAAAGTTTCTTTGAAAATAATGTCTAAGTATATATAATTTAGCTGTTACAGGACATAAATGCATTGATACATTAGCGGTTCTCAGTCTAAAGGAGATGGGAGGAGGGCTATTAGAATCACTGGGGCTGAGAGTGTGTTTGAATTACACAGCCTTCTCCTGCTCTGATGAATATCAGTGCCATGAAGAGCCACTGATACTAATCAGAGTGTGTCAGATCCTTAAGATATACGAGGGCCGAGAAAAAAAGATGAAGAATTACAACCTAGAGATACTACATTCTTTAGAATAAATATTATATCCTTTTGGTTTTACATTCCTTTAAATGAAGATGGTTTTTGGAAAAGTTATGGTCAAAAGTAGTACAAGTGCCATCTCAAGCCTGAGAAGAAATTTCAGCTCCTAAAAAATGATGACATGACTTTTCTCTTTTCTTCTTTTTTTCAATTGATATTCTGAACATCAATCTCTCATCACTTTGGGGCTTCAAAGACTTCTCCCCTAGTGAAGAGAGGTCCAGTTCTTGAGTGAAGGTAGCCCAAAATTCTGTGGGAAATAAGCTTGAGAGAGTTGGCTGAAAGGGAGAAAAATTCTGAATCTGTGGGAGTTTGCATAACAGATAACAAGAGTAACCTTAGAGTTCATCTTAATGCCTTGGGGCTCCCTATGGTGTAAGTTTGTGTTTGTTGAAAAGGGATAGTTTCTTCTAGACATATACTTCTAAGACATAATGATGATTTTTGTTCTTTTTTACCCATATATTAGACAATTCCGAGATTACTTGTGTATAGCTTATTCGGTGCTTTAAACAACTGTCGATTCCACACAATTGCTGTTATTTATGCATATTTTAATTGAAAATTAGAAGTTGTTCATTAGTGCTTGATTCTATGACAATAGCAAAATACCTTCCAAAAATTAATCAGTTGCAGAAATCATCCAAAGTTTGCAAGTCTTACATTTGCCAGCTTGTATTTGCCAGTGCCACCCCATCTCTACTCAACCAGCTGTACTTCTGTTCTCTAAGAGAATGAAAGTGGAAGAACAGACCACTTGCCTGTAGTACTTATCTTGTCTTGTTTATGTTATAGACAATCATCAAGAGATGAAAAGGCATGAAGAATATTTATTTGCAATAAATGCCTTCCATTCTGTCTGTATTGGATACATGGAATTTAGCTTTCATTTTCATAATTACTCACTGTGAAAAGTCTTAAAGTATGGGAAAAGCTTATACTCTCTGTTCTTCTACAACTGTGCTGTTCAATGTAATAGCCACTAGGCATATGTGACTATTGAGTAATTAAAATATGGCTAGTGTGAATGAAGAAATGAGTTCCAAATTTTATTTAAGTATAATCAATGTAAATTTAAAAACTTGAGCAGTATAAAATATTTTCCATTAAACACAACTTTATTGTTCTGATAGGACCACGTTTCACCTAAATCTTTGAAAATTTAGCATCTGAATTGCAATGTGCAGTATACGTGTAAAATATATACTAGATTTTGAAGACTTAGTATTAAAAAAAGATATAAACTATCTCATTAATAATTTTTATATTAATTAGATGTAAAAATGATAATATTTTGATTAGATTGGTTTACATAAAATATGTTATTAAAATTAATTGAATGTGTTTCTTTGTATTGTTTTTTAATATAGCTCCTAGGACATTTATAATTACATAGGTGGTTCACATTATATTTCTACTGGGCAGAGCTGGTTTAGAACATTCTGGAATGTGTGGCAATTATTCTTCCATGGCTTCATAAAGAAAACATTAATCCAAGGCTGAGGATTAGTTGATGCAAATATGAAGACAGCAAGTTTTCTCCATGGTGTGTACCATGAGGGAAAGGACCTCTTTTCCAATATATAAGAGGACCAAACTTGGGATTTGTAATCTTTTTGGGCCCGTTATATAATTCTTTAAAGTTTTCTCCTGTTCTTGCCATTCTGCTTTGTATGTGTACATCCTTTCTGGCAATGGATTTAAGAGTTTTTTTCCACCTTTCCTTTTGATCCATGAAATGTGCATTAAAGGAGAGGTAAGCAGATAGTTCAGAAAGGCAATATATTTGTGACAACATGGATCGACATTGAGGGTATTATGCAAAGTGAAATAAGTTAGAGGGAGAAGGTCAAATACCGTATGATTTCCTTCGTTAAGTAGTAGATAATAACAACAATAAACAAACACATAGAGACAGAGATTGGATTGGTGGTTACCAGAGGGGAAGGGGGGAGGGAGGAGGGCGAAAGGGATAATTCGGCACATGTGTGTGGTGATGGGTTGTAATTAGTATTTGGGTGGTGAACATGATGTACTCTCTGCAGAAATAGAAGTATAATGATGTACACCTGAAATTTATACAAAGTTATAAACCAATGTTACTGCAATAAACAAAAAATTGAAAAAAAAAAAAGAAAGGCAATAAAAGTTCAGCATAGTTGGAAAGATGGGAGTTTGAATCCTTGTTCTTCCAGTTTCTGCTGCATGATCTTGGGGAAATTGCTTTTTCTAAATTTCAGTTTACTTCATCTAAAAATGATACCTAATAGGGAAATTTTGGATATCAAAATTAATGAAATTTAAAAGAAGCAAGAAATATGAAAATACCTAGTATATAGCAGGTCCTCATATGTTTTCTGAACCAAGACCACCTAAGTTTTAAATTTCTATCTTTACTTAGTGACCATATGGAATCATAACTGTTAAGACGTATATAGCAGTGAGTCTGACACACATACCAGCTTACTAGATTGATCCCCTACCCGGTGAAGGGAAGATCCCATTTCTCTACTATCTCAGTCCCTCTTTCTACAGTGTGTGCAAACTTTTAGCTCTTCCATTTACATTAAAATTAAATTACCACTTAGATTAGATCAAAAGATTGTCCCTGGTTGTGAGAAGAAAGAATACTTTAAGTTAGCACTAATCCCTTAATACACCAGATATTTGAGTACATTTTTTTCCTAGCATGGAAATTATTTTTCAGCCTTCTCTGAAGTACTAAAAGTCCTTTACCAACATCAGCCCAATGCAAGTTAACCTGCTATGAGATTTGTTTTGTGCTTTGGAAATACATGTCAGACAAGCTTTCAACACAGGGATGTGTGATTTACATTAGTTTGCATAAGAAAATGTCACTCCAGAGACAAATTTCTCTCTTTATTCCTTCTTATACTACAGAGCAGACAAAGAGGGTCAGGTGGTTGTTTTTTAGTAAGTGGATAAATCATTCGGGATTCACAGGAAACAAAGTGCAGTGTTATTACTCAAACCTTAATTCTCCCCTGCCATACTTCTAATGTTCCATTGTATTATTACTATTATTTATTTATTTATTTTATTTATTTTCCAGTTTGAGTGACTGGTCCCAACTAAACCCATGACCTCTGTATCTTCCTATCTGTTAGCGTTACTTCATGTTTAGAATGAACTTACTGAAAGTAGTGGCCAGCGAGACCCTTTGTCTTAGAAGACATAGGCCTTTCTGAGAACTTAGGTAAATGATTCATAGACTGAGGTAGGCCCTTGGACCTGTGAAAAAAATGACCCGGACATGGCATTTGGAGTCAGTCTTCTTTGAATGCAAAATATATAGGAGAGGAAGAGATTGAACCAAGCTGATTAATCTCAAGGCACAAAAACTAAGGTTAAGACGCACTCTAATGTCAAAGGTTGAAGATGCCAAGATACCCTTTAGAAGATTCTTTATCCAAAGCCTTCCCAGCTCCCATCCCCAGTGTAAGCACTAAATAATTCTTTTAAAATTTGAATACTCAAACAAGGAAATAAAATGTAGAAGACGATTTTTTAAATCAATATGCAGTGGTTGGAGGATGGAGAAGTAAAAGGTCATGTGGGATTTAAGATAGACGTACTTTGAATAGAAAAAGGCAGAGATTTTGCGAGGATACTCTCACATTCTTCTTTGCAGTGTAGTATCCTTGGTGCAGAAGATTTGAGGGAGAAATTCAGTTCTGGTGGCAGAGATGTAATCAGGGATTTTGTGTGCAACATCATCTTCAAAAAGTCAGGTAATGGTTATCAGACAGCTTGCCATAGAATCTTAAAGAACATTTTAGTCCCATTTCCTATCCAAGGCAGAAATTTTCTCCTGGACATTCCTGGCAGAAGACCATCTCTCTTGTGTACAGTGACAGGGACTCCTGCTAAAGGTTAAGGGGGGAGTTGGGCTCTAATTTGATGGTATTTTACACAGGAAGCTGAGAATGCCAACAAAGTACCTGCCTGTCAGGGTTCCTGAGGCAGCTGGTTATATGGAGGAAAGAGTGTCAAAGGGTCATGTTACTAATAGCTGTGGAAGCTCTCTTATCCACAAAGCAGAGCTTTTGAAACAGTCAATATTTGGGCTTGAAGCCTGAGCAGAGTCTTCTCTACTTCCCTAAGAACCTCTCTGTTAGTACCAGCAAGATCAAACGTGTCCAGTGGGATTTGGATTTGGGGAAAATAGAGGAGAGATCAACACCGTGTAGAATCTGGAAGAGAAAGAGCACGTGCATTTGTGCTTTTTGAGGTGCAGCACTCCATCCACTAATAAAGTGTGGTCAAATGAATGGCTTCAAGTTTGACGAGATTATCAAATCCTCCTTCTATGATGAAGAGCTAAGAAGTGGGTGAGAAGATGTAGACCTGGGATGGGAAGCACAGTCTAAGAATCACCTACTTTGAATCTCAGTATTTTTTAGTGCAGTCTTTTCTGTGTTTGGACATCTCCAATTCTCAGAAAATTCTTTCTTAGATTAATCTTCTATATTAAATTTGTCTCCTATATTGCACTCATGGAGCCTAACTCTGCAGTCTTAAAATAAACAGACAAATTCTAATCCTTCTCTCCCATGTTAACTTTCCAAATATTGTAAGACAACTACTCACTATCTAGCCCCCATTTTGAAAATTGGGCCGTCATTTCCCATCCTCCAATTTCTGAATCTATATCCATAATTATTTAAAGACTAGTAACAAATGGTGCCACAATCATATATTCAAGTCTTCTCAGTATCTCAGGAGAGCAGTCATTTGGGCCTTATCCTGAACTAATTGCTCGCCTGTTCTCTCCTTTCCTACCTTGAGCTTATCTTCCTTGATAACCATGTGTATTGTGATTCTTCTAGTGTGAAGATCATTTCTCTCATGAGGAAAAATAAAAAGTACCCAGTCATTCTTCCTCTGTGTCTTCACACCTCTATTTTAAGCAATAGCCCTAAACCTTCTCTGTTCTTGTTCCAGACAGATCATAAACGCCACACCCCTAAACCACAACAAAGCAAAACAAAGCTTTACTCTACAGGTTATTACTGGCCTTTTGTATAAGACTTAGTTGATCCCAGTTTTCAGTTTACCTGACACTGTTCCTAACAGCAACAATAATAAATATTTATATAGAGTTTATTCTGTTCTAAGCACTGTTCTAAGCCTTACATATATTTACTCAGTTGACACTAACAATAATTACTTTAGGTGGATATTATAAATATCTCCATTCTATTGATATGGAAACGGAGACTCAGAGAAGTTAACGGGCTCTTGCAAAGACACAAAACCAAAGGTGGTAGAGCTGAGGTTTGAGGTTTGTATTCATGCAATCTGGTTCCAGGGTCCATGTTCTTTTACCGTTACACCATGCTGCAATGTCTACTTATAGGAGTATGCATACTTACATTGTATGTTCTTCCCTGTTTTTGTGAAGCTTGTTCTATATTTTATATCTTTTTAAAACTCTGAGCTTCTTAGAAATTTTCCAATGTGGCCAGTTAAATTTCTTTAGGTCCTTGGATTAGTCTCTGAATGGAAGAGTGTTTTCTATCACAAGTAAAACCCACATGAGTACTTAAGATGCACAAATCTCGAGGATAGAGCCAGAAGGAGAAAGTATCACAGCATAAGCAATGATGATAAAATTCAAAGGAAGATAAAACCCCAAATATTTTAAGGTCAAACATTAGAGTATACAGAGAAACTGTCCTGGTTAAGCACCAAGGGAAAGGAAGTAGCATAAGGTGGTTCAGCAGGGGAGCAATGTGGGGCCAATAGAGTTAAGTCAGTGAAGCTGGAAGGTAGGCTCTGCATATCCAGTTCTGGAGGAGGATACTAGAAGAGAGGAACAGAGTGGGTTAGAGATTCCCAATTCTCCTGGCTCCGGACACAAGAGTCAACTAAAAGAGCTCCCAATGTCCAAAGCCGATTTGAGCAACAAAATGAAATAATATTGGATTATAACTTCAAAGATAAAATAAATATCTATGAGGCTATACTGATAGGAATAAATTATTAAGTAAATAAATGGGGAAAACAGACATATCTCCCATGCAGAAGAATTACAAATACATTATGTAAATACTCCCCCCTCAAGGACGTGGAGTATAACTCTCCGTTCCCTTAAGTGTAGGCTGCACATAGTGACCTCTTTCCAAAGAATACAGTATGGAAAAGGGGGAAAAGAATAATTTTCTTTGAAAAAAACTGACAAACACTATCTCAGCCAGGTAATCAAGGTAAATATCAATAATGATAATCATATTGATAATATAGACCCTTGATATAATATGATGAAAATGGCTTGTTAGCACTATGGTCTTCTTCTCCATAGAAACTAGAAAAAGGAACAAAAAAAGAACAAACTGAGCCCCAAGTTAGTAGAAGAAAGGAAGTAATAAGGATTAGAGCAGAATTAAATGAAATAGAGAACAGAAAAACAGTAGAAAACATCAAACAAACTATGAATTGGTTCTTTGAAAAGATAACCCAGATTGACAAATCTTTGGCAAGACTAACCAGGGAAAAAAGAGAAAAGACCTAAATCAACAAAATTACAAATGAAAAAGAAGACATAACAACTGATACCATAGAAATTCAGAGGATCAGAAGAGCCTCTATCAACAACTATATGCCAATAAACTGGACAACATAGAAGAAATGGAAAAATTCTTAGAAACATACAACTTACGAAGACTGAATCAGGAAGAAATAGAAAATCTGAATAGACCAATTACTAGTGAGGAAATTGAATCAGTAATTAAAAATCTCCCAATGAGGGAAGCCCAGGACCACATGGCTTCACTGGTGAATTTTACCAATGATTTAAAGAAGAACACCAATCTTTTTCAACCCCTTCCAAAAAATTAAGGAGAAAGGAATACTCTCAAACTCATTTTACAAGGCCAGCATTATCCTGATACCAAAACCAGAAAAGTACACACTAGGAAAGAAAACTACAGGCCAATATCCCTGATTAATATAGATGCAAAAATTATCAATAAAATACTAACAAATGAAATTCAGCAGCACCTTAAAAGGATCATATATCATGATCAAGTGAGATTTATCCCTGGGATACAATGATTGTTCAAGATACGCAAATCAATCAATGTGATACATCACATTGATAGAATAAAAAAAAAGAATATGATCGTCTCAATAGACACAACAAAAACATTTGACAAAATTCAACATCCATTCATGATAAAAACCCTTAACAAATTAGGCATGGAGGGACCATATCTCAACATAACAAAGGCCATATATGACAAGACCACAGCTAACATCATATTCAATGGTGAAAGGCTGAAAACTTTTCCTCTAAGATCAGGAACAAGACAAGGGTGCCCACTTTCACCACTACTATTAAACATAGTACTGGAAGTTCTAGCTAGAGCAATCAGGCAAGAAAAAGAAATAAAAGGTATCAGAATTGAAAAGGAAGAAGTAAAATTGTCTCTATTTGCAGATGACATGATTTTATATATAGAAAATCCTAAAAACTCAACCAAAAAATTGTTAGATCTAGTCAATGAATCCAGTAAAGTTGCAGGATACAAAATTAACATACAAAAATCAGTAGCATTTCTATACATTAACAACAAATTTTCCAAAAAAGAAATAAAGACATAGATCCCATTTACAATTGCATCGAAAACAATAAAATACTTAGGAGTAAGTTTAACTAAGGAGGTGAAAGGTCTCTACCCTGAAAACTACAAGCCATTGATGAAAGAAATCAAAGGAGACACAAATAAATGGAAAGGTATCCTGTGTTCATGGATTGGGAGAATTAATATTCTTAAAATGTCAATACTACCAAAAGCCATCTATAGATTCAGTGTAATCTCTATCATTGGCGTGTTTTTACGGAAGTAGAAAAAACATTTCTAAAATTTATAAGGAACCACAAAAGACCCTGAATAGACAAAGAAATCCTGAGAAAGAAAAAGAAAGCTGGGGACATCACACTTCCTGTTTTCAAGCTATTTAAAGCTGTATTTAAAATTTATTTTGTTTAAAACACTGATGAGGCTAAATAAAACAAATCTGGAAGCAAGATGTTACCCATGCAAGAGCGCTGCCTCTGCATTTAAAGAAGAAAAAGAAGCACGTAGACTGTCTTCATAATCCTTGTGTTGTGCAAACAGGATTAATGTCCCAGTTATAGACTAACAATTTCATAGCAACCATGTAGTTATTATGTGTTGTATACAAGAAACTATGTCATAATGAGATATCTCATAACAAGATTGTGCAGGCTATAAAACCATTTTCTAGTTCCAAGAGAGAGCGGCTGCTGAGATAGTTGACAGTGGTTGTTTCTTTCCATCTCATTTATTTTTGAATTAAAAAAAAATAAATGCTCAGGCTGGCCTGGTGGCTGCAGGCGGTTAGGTGCGCGCGCTCTGCTGCAGCGGCCTGTGGTTCGCCGGTTCGCATCCCGGGCACGAAAAGATGCACTGCTTGGCAGGCCATGCTGTGGCGGCATCCCATGTAAAGTGGAGGAAGATGGGCACAGATGTTGGCCCAGGGCCAGTCTTCCTTAGCAAAAGAAGAGGAGGATTGGCAGATGTTAGCACAGGGCTGACCTTCCTCACAAAAAAAAAAAAAAAAAAAAAAAATGCTCGCCCAACTCTTTCTTCTCAATTCTGAGTTTTACAGTAGTGTACAGAGTTTTCTCATCTTATTTTCTTAAAGTAATCTTTCCCCTATATTCTCTTCTGTTATTTCTCTTCCAACCTCCCTCCTAATAGTGGTCCCACTATTGCAATTAGTGTGCTGGAGGTCTGAGGCCAGTTCATGTGGGTGTTTCATAGTTACTTATCTACTCTCTTCTTTGAGATGGGAATTTAATAAGCTACAAGTTGCCAAAAGACAAAACCTGTTTAAACACAGGTTTAAGAAAAGATTAGCCAGTTCCTCTAAGAACTAGAAGATATATGAAAATTAGAGATGAACCCATTTTCTCTAAGTTTCTTTAAAATATGCTTTTACATGGGTGAGCTTATCCATTTGGCATCCACTATTATGTGTAATTGAATGATTCCTAAATCTAACTTAAAACCGTATTTTCAACTACCTGCCAGGTATGGCTACTGGAATTACCTATTGGCGTTTTTATCGTGGCTCAAGTCTGCTCGGTATCCTTTATTCCACATGCTGCTTACCTTCCCTGTATAGAGACTGAGAGCTTCGGGATCAACCCTGACCCGTCTCTCACCTTCAAACCAACTAGTAGCCAAGCCCTAATTAATCAACATCTGAAATGCATCTGAGATCCAGTCATCTTTCAGCCCCTCCATTTCTTATAAGGATTTTTACGGTAGCTTCTGAATGGATAATCTTGCCTTTGAATTGCCTCTTCTCCAATCTGTTATTCACAAATTCCTCAAAGTTATTTTCTTTAAAACAGAATGATAACTTTGTTTCATTAGAAGACTGTCAAGACACTCCATTGGCCAGAGGAAGTGAGACAGAGCAAACCCTAGCACACTCGATCTCTTTATTGTGGTATTCAACACCTAATACATCTTTTGAGCCTCATCTCTTACTTCATCCCCTCCTGAGCCCCAAGCTGGAACCACTTTTGTCTTATTCCCTCATTTCTTCTGCTGTTTTAGACCTAGTTGCCTTTTTTTCCGTGTTACTCCATCTACCTTGACAGGTTCTCTGGCTTACCTTGGATTAGCTAACGCCTAGTTCACATTTTTCTTCTCTGTGAAGCAGCATATTAGTTCCCTTCCCTGCATTCTTTAATACCTGATTTATACATGTCTTACGGCCCTTATTACAATTAGACCTTGTTTTAATCATTTTTCTCACATTTTCTCCTTTTTGAGGGGAGGTTAGGGCCCAAGTCTTCCTCATCTTTGGCTTTAACTTGTACCTTGCACAGAGAAGATAGTCAACAAATGTTTGGGAAAAAAATCAAATAAATAATTAGTTGAAAATTTCCCCCGTTAATTAAAATTTGGTGAAACCAGGGGAAAATGAATGGTCAGTATTTACTATACTCTATGAAATATCTTCTTTCTTACAGATGTTGGAAAGTCTGCTATGAAGGAGTGGGAGAGAGCAAATATAAATAAAAATGGAAAATTCTTAGAACAATCTTATTTTCTATTTGATTTTTTTCAACTTTCCTCATATCTTCCAAAGTTTATTCAAAGAAAATTTTCCTAATAAGATGAAAGTGAAGTTTAAAATCCCACCCTAATCTAAACAGGTAACCGCACACCATTTGGAATAGGGAAAAAAACAATAAAAAAAACTACTATTGCTTTTGTATCTCAGAGCACAGGCTCTTTCTTCCTTTGATCCTTTAAAAACATAATTTGATTTACAGTCAGTGTGATGGGACACGACCAATCTTTCCTTGTGGTCTGATGATGACTCAGCCTTTCTTCTGACGTATCATTAACAAACCATATGGGCGAGAGTGGCCCACACGTGTGTCAGGAAGGATTCAGGCCATCGCTCTCTTTGTGGTCATCTTGACTCCAGCCTTAATAATCATGGAGGGGCTCTGTCTTCAAGGTGTCAAGGTGAACTCTAAGAACATTACTTCAGATAGTATTTTCAGCAGACACATTGGTAAGATTATCATCTTAGGTGACATCCTGCAAATTATTAAGTGATCTGAGAGAAGTCCTGGGGTCTGGATAGGATCTTGCCTTGGGTTTATTTGGCTCTACTTGGTCCTGCAGTCCTGACATATGCTGTCAAGATATTGCACAGCTTTGATGGGCAGCATCATTGGTACCACACACTCATGTGTGTCCAGGCTGCTCTCCCTTGTTGGCTGGAATAAGGAGCAGGAGACAAATGACCATTTGTTACCCAAAGTGATGGATCAAAAGGTATTTAGGAGGATGCACGCTGTTCAGTTCTTGTTGGTTAATCGTGCCAGAATGATGGAGGGGCTCCACGATTTTCATAGTAGAAGGGGCTTGAACCTGAGGCTGTAGCTTTGTAGCAGTTGTCTGCTCTGAAATTAGCTAATGAGGCTCTCTTTGTTTGAGCATTGGAAAGCCTCCAAAACCCACTCAGGAGGGAAATTAACAAATGTCTTTTTTGTTACCTTTGGATAAATTTTCATGATGAAATGTGCAGCGGTACCACCTCTTCAATCTTCTCTCTTCTTCTTCCCCAGTGGACACTCAATTACTGTGGAGGCCAAGAAAGAAAAATAAGCCAATAACGCAGAGATACCTTTTTTTTTTTGTTAAAAAAATAGCATTAAAGAAAACTGTGAGAGTAAGGGCTAGTGAGAAGTGGCTGTGGAGTTCACAGTCTTCAGGTGATATTCTAAATATACTCTATTCACGCAAACATTTCTGAGTATTTCAACACCAGTCTTTTATGTAATAGATGATCACCAGCAGCTGCCGGCATTGGCTGAGCGTGCAAATTTGGGAACAGTGGCAGTGCCTTGGCTCATTTCAATTAGGATGGACCATCTCATAGGGTCACACTTAACGTTTTTCTCTAAGTCTCTACATGAATTTGATTTTTGCGAAGTAGGATGATTTTCTCACAGTCCTTTAAGTTGTCATTGATTTGTGTTTGTGTTGGAATTTCCAATGAATGAATGGTCAACAGATATTTATTGAGCATGTACTATGTGCCATATGATATTCTGATTATTGAGAATGCCAAGATGTTTAATCCAGAGTCATGGTTTTATTTATTTATTTATTTATTTTTTTGTTTGTTTGTTTGTTTTTGTGAGGAAGATCAGCCCTGAGCTAACATCCATGCCAATCCTCCTCTTTTTGCTGAGGAAGACTGGCTCTGAGCTAACATCTATTGCCAATCCTCCTCCTTTTCTTATTCCCCAAAGCCCCAGTAGATAGTTGCATGTCATAGCTGCACATCCTTCTAGTTGCTGTATGTGGGACGCTGCCTCAGCATGGCCGGAGAAGCGGTGCGTCGGTGCACACCCGGGATCCGAACCCGGGCCGCCAGCAGCAGAGTGCGTGCACCTAACCACTAAGCCACAAGGCCGGCACCAGAGTCATGGTTTTAAAGGAACTCAGTAGAGTAGGGAAAATAAATGTGTAAACAAATAGTTATAATCTAATATATATGTGCCAATGCTGTAGGCACACTGTGGCACAAAGGAAATGATCAGCTGGGACTCACTTTTATGGAATGTTACTAGGAAAAAACAATGAGGAAGCGAATTTTAGCAGAAGCAGTTATGTCACAGATGCCTATGACACCTCATGCTGCTGTTAGTAATCTAGTTTGGTGAATGTGCTTTGACGAAAAGGTAAATATTGTAGATGAAACTTTGTTTAAGTTATGTATGGATGTGTTTATATGTATGTGTGCACATGCTCATTTACATTTGTGTACATGTGTATGTTTGAGTGTGTTTGTACTGTGTCACAATAAAATATATCTATTTTTGGACTTAGCAGTCAGACACATTTGAAAGCTATCCGTGTAAGTGATGGAAACAACAGATTTCAGGAAGCGATATATATATATACATTTCATATGCGTAATTTTATTTTCTAAAAATCACTGATATAAAATGTTTATTATACCAGTCAATTGGGAATAGTCTTTTCAGATGAAAAATGCTGGGGTTGTGGCAAAGACAGCCTTCTGGCCTGCAATTCACTCTTCCAACACTGGGAAAAAATTGAATATTTAGCAGTGTGTGGAATTTCAATCCCAGAGAGATAGGAAGAGACTGTGTAGATCCAGATGCAATATTCTAGCTATTTTGGCAAAGTGTAACTTAAGAAGCCACCACCTCCCACAGTGGAATGGAGGGAAATTTAGGATTTGCCTGTAACTTAGATATTTTTTCCCCAAGAACACATCTTTTCTGAGGGGAAAATAGAATTTAAGAAGAGAATAAACTTTTTCAGGACCATGGGGAAAATAGCATTTCGAGACACGTATTTAGATGTTAATCCAAAAAAATTTTTTTGTAGTAGATAGTAGATTAGACTCTATGATCCTGTAAATATCCCCCTCTTTCCCATGGGATCATTCTAATTATATTCTAAGGCTGTTGATATCTGATTTCATTGATAAATATCCCTGGGATTTTTTAGTTTTCTTCTTCTTTCAACTCAGTGCTTGTATTTTGTCTTGACATTTGTTAGAAAACTACTGCTAGATATAGTAAAAGGTTCTGGAAACAGCAAGATTCAAACTTTTGCACAACCAGTGTAATTATTCTGGAGGAAACAATAGTGAAGAGGAGAGTTTGAGAGTTTGGTGACCTTTGGGTAAAATTACAACCTTTATTTTTCTTCATATTTACATAATGCTGTGAAATTTTAGGATTAAATTTGTATTGGTGACAAATGAATCGTAGAGGGAGAAAGGGTTGAAGAAGTTACAGAAACTGGCAAGGGTATTGGGGATGGTGAATTGATTTCTCTGGCATTGATAGACATTGATCCCTGTTATCTTTCCTTTCTTCACTTAAAAGAAAAAGAAAACTGAAGTACAGGCGGACTTCTCCTGCTAGAGCTCTCTATAGCAGCTAATTGTATCCCCATTTTGTAGTGGAGATAAGCAGGGGCTTTCTGTGGGTAGGGCTTGGAATCTGATGCCCAGGGATTTTTGCCGGTACTAGC
Organism: Ceratotherium simum simum; assembly: GCF_057802395.1. NCBI lineage: Eukaryota > Metazoa > Chordata > Mammalia > Perissodactyla > Rhinocerotidae > Ceratotherium > Ceratotherium simum. The sequence continues at coordinate 24,384,028 of NC_141923.1, read as the reverse complement.
TCAGCTGCTGTCCTGCCTGCAATGGCTGGTGTCCAGCCAGCCCAGGGCACCTCTAGTTTCCTATGTCATGGGACAATATGTTACTGAATAAAGTGCCAAATAGAAATGGGACACAATTCCAAATACAAACAAACTGAAAAACACCTATTTTTATTTGTTGATTGTTTTTTTTTTCTTTATATACTTTTTAAAAATACTTTATTTGAGAATGTCAGGGACTGCATTGATAAAAGTGCATTGATTAGCCATTTCCAATTTTGTCCTCATGTTTCAAGACCCAATTCTAGGATTCATATGCTTCAAAATGTTCTTCTACATAATTCAGCTCACGATGATCTTTCCCTTCTCTAGAACCATAAACTTTATTGACTCAGTTCCTCAAAGAGCAGCAATGCATCCTGGTGAAAAGAAAATTGAACTGCACGCAAATCAGAAGACCCAGGTTCTAGTTCCTAATCTTTCTCATACGTATATTTAGCCACATAACTCAACCCCTAGGTCTATGACTCAGTGTGGTGAGTTTGTGTAGGAAAGTATCTACCGCATGACACTAGACCCAAAAGAGTAATGGTGGTTGTCCCAGGGATGTGCAAAGGGGAAAACCATTATCAGCCAGCACTCCAAACTGGAAGTGACTCATCCTACCAAACCAGGTTGAGGACTCCTTGCCACAGTCACAAGACCAGAAGGTAGATCCCTTCAGAGAACACCCAGATGCAAGGCAGGAGATTAGGGGCTTAGAATGAGTTTGAGTAGAAGTTTTGGAAAGAAATCATTGATGGATTGACGGATTGATTTGTGTATGCTCAGAGACACCACTTTGATCACATGTAGAGGAAAAACTAATATTTATAATAAGGTTTTGAAGCAAAAAGAGGAATTCTACCACAAGCAACTAGGAAAACAAAACAAAACAAAAAATCAACTCTGGCAATACTAGTTAGGGATTATCACTAGATCTCTAATGAGGAGGAAATAGAGACTGATAATTTACTGAGCATCCCTTATTCACCCCTATATATTACTATGTAGAGTAAATAGTATAGTTTTTCTCTTCACAGTGTGGATTCAGTTGATTTTTATTGATTCATATGGTCATCAAATCTTGATCGAACATATGCTCTGTACCAGCTACTGTGCTGGCATTAGGAATACCAAAGTAAATAACCTAGATGTGCTAACTTCATGGAGCTTACTGTGTAGAGAGATTTTGAAATTAAACTTATGATGTGCAAATAGTGTTACATACAGTATGCAGATGTAGACATGACCTAACTAGTATATTCTTATTCTGATACCTAGAAAACAGAAAAATAAAACAAAATAGAAAACAAAAAAACAGAGTATGTAGCACCCCTTAGCAACTCATAAAGAAATATATTTTTATGTGTGTTCATTACGTGTTACAAAGTACTATGAAACACTTAGTAAACTTTAGGTGGTGATATTACGTAGTTAACATATGAAATTGTTTGCATGGCTGTTTAAATTTTGTTGGTATTTAACAGTTTGCACATTAATAGCCATTTTCTGCAATTAAATATAAAATCATTAAAGGAAAGGATGAGGAAAGGAGAATGGGTGAGCAACTAACATTTGTTGATCTCCTACTATGTGCTAGGCATAGCACTGGGCACTAAACCTGTTACTTCATTTAAATAAGAAAATCAGGAAGCATTTCTGACGCTCTCAGTATTCCCCATACTGTCTACTATAATATTTTGCATTTGTAAGTGCTTCACAAATATTTGTATTGGGTGACTTAGTAATTTAAAGTACCTCTAAACTGAGTAAAGATAGTCTTTTCCAACAGACTCATATCCTTCCATATTAGGCCTGATAGCTTTTGCCATGTCACCTTCCTGATGAATCAGGGCAAAGAAGTGGTCATTTTTATACTAAAATCATTTGTTTAGTTGCTTACTTATTTCTCAAAGCCTCTGTGGAGCTAAAGACAAATACAATGCCCATTTACCCTTTATACTGTGAGTTCTGGGCTGAAAGCTGCCAATGCCTGAAAATGTGTAACTTCTCTCTTTGGGGAGAGCCATTTGCAGGTGGAATGTGATGCAGCCCCTTCTAGAGTATGGAGTTTTCTAAAGGGGGCACAGTTAGCTGTTGGTTTGTTGGATTGCTACCGGAGGAAGACCAGGCCACTTCACAATGGAATACTTCAACTTTGGGAAAATCAAATTTTGGATGCAGCTTCAGTTAGTAATAACAATATACTTTTCTGTCTTTTAAAAAGTATTGAAAGAGCAAGACCCATCCAAACACATGGACAGGCTCTTTGTGACTCTCTAAAGAGATGGAAGTAAAATATTATAGAAAATGCATATCATACATGTTAAGTGAGAAAGGCAAGATACAAATTGTTTATGATCTATAACTATGTAAAAACTAATCAAAGTAGACATTATTTAAAGAGATGTAATGCTGGTCAAACTATGCAAGTGATTCAAGAGTATTGGAAGTTGAGGAGAACTAGAAAGCAAGATAGTGCGTTAGCACTGAGAAATGCTTTATCTTTCAGGAAGCACTATTGCTCAGTGTTTTAAAGTTTGAGATGTGCAGTTATATTACCTACATGGAATTCTAGCTGCAGGAATAGCTGTGTGACGTTGGGAAAGTTATACCTGCATGATCTGCAAAATGGGAAATATCTGAGGATTAAATTAAAATATACATGGATCATGCATAGTATAATACATGGAATATACTAAGTGGTGAATAAATAGTATTATCATTTCTTTGGCATCAATTATTGAAGTGATTGGGGGATTTTGAATCTTGTTAACATATAGCAAATTGAGGTAGGCTGTCAAAAAATATATGCTTTGGTAATAATTAGACAGATATTGAACTTTTATGCTAGTATTTAAGACTGTAAAACCACAGAGACATCTAGAAACTCAAATGAATCAATGCTAATATCAATGCCTTGTAAATTATCTGAGACACCTGAAGATTCTAGATCCTTTTTGTTTTTTCACTTTTGCACTTCTTGTTTGTATTTCACCCTGTTACCATTATCACCTGTATTTATGGTTTTGTAATAGTTTGTGAGTGCTCAGTGGTTGAACCAGGGTGGTGAGCATCGCATGGGCATTCTTGGACTTCCAGGGGCCTGCCTGGTGTACCTGGGCAACATGCTGCAAGTGGATAAAGAGCTACTCCAGGCACATCTCCCTTCTCTGCAGTATAATGATCTTTTTTGATGACTAGAGAGTCCTGGGGAAATAAGAGCCACCCAAAGCAGGGAAAAGTGATGGAGAAGGTGACACATTTTACGTAACCATTTGAAAGAAACTGCCAATTCTCACCCCAAATCCATTTTCTCTTTTTCTTATTAACAAATCCTCAATTTTATTTACAATGACAATGCACTCAGCTTTAAAACAGAACAAACAAGAAAACATTTCCCAACCTCCCTAGCAGCTAAGTGGGCATGTAACTTAAAGTTTGACAAATGGCATATCTGCACTAGTTTTCAATAGTACATACAAAAAGACTGCTTAAAGGGATTTGACTTAGGTGCAAGGGCCACCCTTGGCTTTTCTTGCTGCCTAGATATGATGACTGGAACTTCAGCATCCACAGTAGATCATAAAGTAACTTTAAGGATGGAAGTCATGTACTAGGAATGGTAGAACACAAAGAAAAAAGGTAAAGACAGAAGCATCTGGGTCTCACGTGACTTTGTGAAAAGTTCTATGTCAGCCTTAAACTACCTAATGCTGGACTTTTTCCATGTGAGAGAATAAATCTTTGTGGTGTTTATACCACTATTTTTTGTATCACTGTTATTCACAGTGAGTACAGTTTCTAATGACTACACACATAATCTTTGCTCAAGTTCCAATCTATCGTCCTGCCTCCAACAGGAAAGAGCTGAACTCCAAGCTGCCTCTTATGTCTATGAATGCTCCAAGCTTCAGAAAATACAACCCCAGCTGCTCAGACACTGTCCTTATTTAGCCAGACCATTACACACCTCCAAGTAGCAAAGAGATAATTCACATTTGCCTTAGCATTGGGCCTCTTTTTACAAGTAATTGACAAGGGTTGCACCACCTGAATAGGCATTGCCTAAGATTTTTTAAAACCTCATATGATCCCAAATCTTAAAAGACACTAACCAACTGACTGATCAATGAGTGATGCACTAACCAATGCTCACACGTACTCATTTATTTCAACCAATATGTGTTGATAACCTATTGCCCGTCAAGACCTAGGTAGGCTCACGGCATACAAAAATGAATCAGAAAATGTTCTGAGCTGACCTTTCATTTCAACCTAGCAGTAAACATACTAAACCAGAGCTGAAATATACTGAGGGGCCAGTAGCTGCTGATGCCTCTACCACATCACAGTGAAGTTCATCTAGCACTAGACTTAGTTGAAATCACGTTTTCCCCTAATGTTGGCATCTTAAGGCTTTCTCTCAGATAGATTAGATAGATAGATGACAGATGGATAGATAGATAGATAGATAGATAGATAGATAGATAGATAGATAGATAGATAGATAGGTAGAAAGACATAGCTATCAAAAGACCCATGCTCTATGTTCTGATAGCAATTTGTGCCCAATTATATGACTACTATCAAAGGTATCTACTGCTGTTGTTAATAACTTTAGAAGGCATTAAGTCCTCCAAAAATGCCAGACTTAAAATCCGATAGAGAACAGATTGAGCAGATAAGAGCTATTTCAAGGCAGTTCAGCTCTGTGATGGTGCTATTGAGCAAAACACACATATACACACATACACTCACATACACACAAAGTGTTTGAAGTAAGAATTTCCTTTAAGGAGAGCACAAAAGGAACAGAAGGCCCAAGGCTTGTTACTGGTCTTAGAAGAGCTTACTGTTCACTTATTTATAGATGTAAACAAAGCCCAATTAGTCTTTAGCTCAAGGAAGAGAGACACAAGGGAAGAAGTGGTCATGGGTGGCCATCATGAATAGCTTTTTTTTTTTCCATATGAAGCATGGAAATTCATTTTCGGTATTGGATTTTAGCTGGATTGTTCTTCTACCCAGAGGCTGGCTCTGCAGAAGTTATTATCAGACCTTTTGAAGTAATATTTGATCTACCTCTGAATATAGGTCCCTCTCTTTCCCTCTACTTCTGCCTCCTTGCTTTTCCCTCCCCTCTTAGTAAACTGATTGCATGCAAAATTAATTATCAGTCCCGTCACATCTTGCACTGCTAACAGTGGTCAGTATTGAATTATGGGGAACGCGAACACAATTTTCAGCAGCCTAATTGCTTCTCCTGTATCCAGCGAAACGTTACATTAAATACCTACGGCAGGCAGATTGTATTCGATTTCCATAACTAACTGGTGGGATTTCATTACCAAAATCCCTAGCATCTAGTCACATGACTCTTTCCTAACTGCTCTATCAGGCTGGTCTTGGATAAAGCAAATTCTTTTCCAAAGCAGCAGCTGCCCAGTGAGGTATTGATATGGCGTGTGTCAAGCGGTCCATGAAAGTGAAGTGGATGTGTTAAAACTAGACTGGTTCTTCTCTTTTGGAAGATGACTAGCTGAATCCCACAGTGCCTCACTCCGTTCTAAGCAATTAGGAGTGCAGTGACAAAGGATCCCCAGGGCTGTCACAATGTTGTACCTAAAGATTAAAAGAGATTGGCCCATAGTGACAGATGACTAATGCGTTCCATAGACATTGATTGAGAGCTTCTACTGTTCCATCCTCAACAAGCTCAGAGACTAGGTGGAAGGCAAAACAAAATGTAAACAAATAACTATAATGCACTACTCAATGTATACAGATAGATATATCTTCAAGGTACTCTGGTAACTTAGAAGATACTACCGTTGCAGAAGAGGACTGAGATATTCACCAAAATCTTAAAAGAGAAATTAACACTTGAGTTGGCTGATGATGATTGAGTAGGAGTTCATTAGGCAGACATAGTGTAGAGGGGCATTTTAGAAAAAATATACTAATGACTAACATTGTTCGAGAGCTTATTTGCACTAGTTCTTGTTTGAAGCACATTATATGTATTAAAACATTTAATCCTGGTAGCAACGCTATGTGATACTTTCCCCATCTTGTGATTGAAGAAACTGAGTCACTGAGAGATTAAGAAACTACACAACTGTGATGAATAATTTTATATGTCAACTTGACTGGCCACGTGGGGCCCAGATTAAACATTATTTCTGGGTGTGTTTGTGAGGGTGTTTCTGGATAAGATTAGTATTTGAATCAGTGGACTCAGTAAAGTAGGTTGCCCTTCCCAAAGTAGGTGGGCATCATCCAAGTCATTGAGGTCCTGAATAAAACAAAAAGCAGAGGAAGGGGAATTCACTGGGACTGAATTACACTACTGGTTTTCCTGGATCTCCAGCTGATAGACAGCAGATCATGGGACTTCTCAGCCTCCACTGGATCATGTGAGCCAATTCCTTATAGTAAATATATATATATGTGATTTCTCTAGAGAATTCTGGCTAATACAGATTTTGGTACCAAAAGTGGTTCTAGAGGAACAGATTTTTAAGGATTCGTTTTCTGAATTGGTTATGGGGTTTCTGGAATTGGCTCTCTAATCTAATTAAAGATGCTAATGACTCTATTTCCAGTAGTAAAGACAGCACTGATAGTCCATGGTGTGAACCGTTTATAGAAATACCCAAAATGTCTGCGTTGGATATTCCTGAGCAACCACTTATAAGAAGGAAGGTGCCAAGTGACTCTCTATATGATACTTTCAAACATTTTTGGAAAATTGAAGAAGTAGTGGCATTGAGTCATTGTTACACAGCTAATAAATAACAGAACAAGAACCCTCAGACCCAATATGAAGAAATCACAGATGAGCAAGGAAGACAGATCTAGATCATTAAGGGTCATATTGGTCATGCTGGGGTGTTTGGAGTTAATCTGTAGGCAATGGGGAGCCAAAGAAAAGAAGTGACAAGGTCATAGTTGCATTTGAAAAATATTATTGTATAGGTAGACAGAACAATTGATTAGAAGGAAGCCAGAACTTGAACCTGGGAGGTCAGTTACAAGGCTTTCACAGTATTCCAGGCAAGAGATGATGGTTGAGAGGCTGAGCCATGGGAGCTGCATTTGGGGTGAAAAAGAGAGGACATATATGAGAATTATTTAAGGGATGCATTTGGGCACAACTTGGTAATAGATTGAAGTGATGGATGTGAAAGAGAATCAGTGAACCTGCTGTTCTGACCTCCTTTCCTTATCCCCAAACTCACCAGGTATCTTGAAATAGAAAGCAAGGGAAAAGGGTTGAAAAGAAAAAGAGGGAGAAAGGTTAAACTAGAGCAGGCTTGAGAGGGAAAATTAAGAAATTGGACTGTTGCAAGGGACTTGGTAAGCCTGAGGAATGTCTACAAACTGTCCATGTATTCAATGGAATCAATGTGGATCAACCATTGAAATTCATAGACCTATAGATGAGCACAGGGCAGGAGTTTAGAGAGTTTACCGTTTGAGTAGTCTAACTCCATTGTTTTATAGATGAGGAAAATGAGGTCTAGAGATTGAAGTGACTTGTCTCAGATCACTTAGCTAGTTTGTTACAGAGCCAGATCCATGCTTCTCATTTCCCTTTGTTTTGGATCATGACACCCTCACGTAGTAGTCAATTCCCTCCTCCCTGGGAGAGAATCTTTAAACACTAAGTCCTGACGTAATAAGCCTGAGACAGTCAGTTCTTATAGGGGACACTGTGATACACTGCCCAGATCCCTCCCTATCCCAACCCTAGGATCCACATACTCAGCTGCTGGAAGTATTGGCTGCTGACTGCTCTAAGCTGGGTACCTCTCCAGGAAATGCTCTCTGCTGAAGAAAGTTACCTGTCTTAAGCTTATACTAAAATGAAAAATAAAACAGAAACTTTGTACAGAGGATGTTTTTTTGCCATGGGGGAGAGAAAAGAGGGCTATGCTTGTAGAATAATTTCACAGAGGTAGAATTACTGGTTCCATGATATTAATGAATTAGATATTTGATACCTATTCCCAAAAGGCTTTTCAAAAGTGTTTATCAATATACACATAGTAATGTTCAATAGTATTAATTTCACCACTCCTCTCACCATCTTTTTAGAAGCTAATTCATTTTGCATCCCCAAATTCCACTAAACTTTAGGAGAGGAGTTAAGGAAGTATACCAAACTTCAAAGCATTGAAATTATATATTTAAGAGATTATGTCTTCTGCAGTCAATGACAAACATTAAGAATAGACATGATGCTCAAAATTGACCAATAGCCAACAAAGAGACCCACATTCAAATCTCACAGTTTGCTATTTGAAATATGCTTGGTTAAAAGCAATAATTTCCCCCTTCACTCACTGATGAGTCTTTCTTTGATTAGAATATGACTTAAATCAATTGTGATTGAGGAAGGGATACAAGAAGAAGCCTATTAGATAAAGGTGAAAAAATGAGGTGGTCAGAGTGACTTTAGCCAACCTACCCTTAACCAACTACATAATCAAAAAATAGCATCAACGATGTTGCCTGGAATTTGAGAGCTGAGTACTATAAAAACACTAAGACTGTATTATCATTTTTAATTTTGAATTCAGCGATTGTGACTGAATAGCAGCAGTACAAGAGAAGCTTATGATTTGCCTGATGAAATTATACTCCTTTGGTTCAGGAACAGAAAGATAAAGAAATCCTTATTGCTTTATTTTACTGATCAGTTTTCAATTTCTACTGTTTACTTTGGTTTTTAATATTGAAGACATTTTGTAGTCGCTAGAGAAATTTTTGAAGATTAATTTTGCAAATAATTAGATAATGTTCTTGTTTTCCTTTAATACTTCTGACCATAAGATTCTTTGTGATGTTGAAATCCAAAACTGCCCAAAGGAATTAACTACCAATAATTAATTTTACCTATATTGAACATTTTCCTTATTCCACATCGCTTATTTGGGGACCATCTTAAGGAGTAACAGTCAGAATTTCATCTTCCTACATGATGTTTTCCTCGGTATTACACAGAATACAGTATGCATAAAAGTGAATCAAATCAAGAAATATTTATTCTTCTACTGTATTTCAGGTACTCTTGTAGGTTTTTAACAGATAACAAATACAGCCATAATATCTGCCCTCAAAGAGCTCCCAATCTACCGAGGAAGTAAGTACCATATACATACAGTCATGTATCACTTAACAACGGGGATACATTCTGAGAAATGCGTCCTTAGGTGATTTTGTCCTTGTGCGAACATCATAGAGTGTACTTACACAAACCTAGATGGTATAGCCTACTACACACCTAGGCTATATGGTACTATCTTATGCGACCACTGTCATATATGTGGTCCGTAGTTGACCAAAACATCGTTATGCGGAGCATGACTGTATGTGAAAAGATAAACGTCCTTAAAAAGTGTTTCTTAATCATAAGTGTCTATTTGAAAGATCTGTGGGGCTCTTAAAAGTTACTCACAAAAATTCTGGTCATTAGTTCTGACATAGGGCCCATGCATTTGTATTTTCATACAGCTCTACAAGTGATTTAGGTGTGTACCTCTGAAAAGGAATTATTGCCTTAGAAATTCATGAGAGGCAAGGCCTACTTCTATTTGGAGTTGACCCTGGAGATCTTTACTTAGTTAGCATTGTGTGAGCTGGATTTTGAAGAATGGGTAGAATTTGGATAAGCCAAGAGGAAATGGGGGTATTTATGGTTCACAATTGAATGATCACTAGAAAGATATCAGAAAGCCTAGGGAATGATCGAAGAATGATGTACATAGCTAGAATGTAAGGGGTATATAATGGTAGTTGGGAATAAAGCTTCAATATAGAAATATAAATTTCTTTAAAAGTTTGAGTATAAAGGGTTGAATTCAATAAAGTGATTTGGACTGTTGGAGAATTTTGAATGTCAAGGATCAGTCTTTTTGGCAATGTGAAACCATGAGGTATTTTGAACAAGGAAGTGACTTCATGGGAAAATATTTAAGGACATGTGATGTAATATAAGTGGTGTTGACAAAGACTGTGGTATTAGAAATCCGAGTGGTCTTTAGGGTTCTATTTTCCTAGTGTCTATTCTGTAGCCAGTAAGCTATTAATTCCCTTTGTTCCTGCTACATTTGAGATGAAATTCTCCCCTCTTTCTCAACGAAATGGCATCAGCTCACCATCCGCAAGCTATGCAAGTGCCTTTCACAGCTGCAGAAGCAGGTTTGAGCAGCTGAGCACGGCAGCATGTGAACACGTGTATACCCTCCTTGGCCACGATTCCTCTTACTTTACCTTTTCTAGGAACACATTTTAGGATGGAAATGCCTTTATTCCATTTATATTTAGTCAGTTATCTGGTTTATTTTCTGTTTTTACAATCTAATTAAACTCAGCACATCAACTTAGTTGAAGTCATGACAGCTGTGGAGACTTAATTTATCTGCTTTGAGAGAATAAGGACGAGCTGGCACAGTGTCTTCCCATTTTGTGACTACATGCAATTGAGTATGAGCATGAACGGTATTCCGGCCCTAACGTTAAATTCTGCTATTAAGCCACCACAGTCAAAATGATATAAATGACTGTAATCCTCCATATTTTCCAGGAAGATACAAGTGATTGCTTCTAAAAGAATGCCAATTCATTCTCTCATTCAGAATATTTAATTCTGAACTACTGGCCTATCACCCATTCACTGTCATTTCTGACATCTTTTGCCTTTCTCAATGAGATTGGAAGATACTTTTAATTTGCTTCATCTAAAATATTATTTTTTAAATATTCTAGAAACCATGAAAGAAATCCTTGAGCCCTTATCTCATATATTCTCCTTAAATTGTAGAACATTACAGCATTTTGGTTTTATTGATAGTATTGATTTTTATTCTTTGTCCACCACTCTTGTTAAGTCCTTTCTCCATGCTCTTGGAAGGCTCTGACAGGAGACTCTAAACCTTACCGGTGATGCTTTTGCCTAGATGCTTAACCTCCCATCATGACCACTGTTCGCTTATTAAAGATAAGGATCACCTCTTGTTAACTCTATGACCAAAGAAGTGATTGCTTTCCTACCTGCTGCAGAGCAGGTGATATTGCAGTTGTTGCATTCCCCACATGGCTGAGCCACTGATAATGGTTAAAAATTCAATAGACTACCAAGGAGCCGCATTATTGCTTCCTTATAGGGAACTTTAGAAATATGTAGTCAAAATTGTTTCTTCTAAGGCTTATATTAATTCCATTTTCAAGGTATCAATGTGACAACATCTTTTCATAGGTTTGCAGGAAGACCAAGGTGTGGCAGGAGAAAATGTTTCTATTTGTAGTTTTACTACTGACTCATTGTATATATCAGTTTTGAATTTCACTTTATATTCCATTTCCAAAACAGGATAAAAATACATGATAACTATTCTTCAACTCAATTGAGTCTTCACATCCTAAACAGCCCCTCTCTGAAGCCTCGCCAGATTCCCTTTTCCTTCTGGATGGATCTGAACATGCTGCTTTATTCCCAACTGTACTATGTATCCAGTTTTACAGACACAGCATCTATCAACAACACAGCTGTGTTACACTAGAGTGCGGTGAGGAACAGCTCAGGCTTTGTAGTGACTCCCATCCTGAATTCAAATTCCAGCTTTGCTACTTTGCAGCTCCGTAGACTGGGCTGGCAACTGAGCCTCTTGACTCATAGTTTTTTTTTTTTTTTTTTTTTAAAGATTTTATTTATTTATTTTCCCCCCAAAGCCCCAGTAGATAGTTGTATGTCATAGCTGCACATCCTTCTAGTTGCTGTATGTGGGACGCGGCCTCAGCATAGCCGGGGAAGCAGTGTGTCGACGGTGCGTGCCGGGGATCTGAACCCCGGGCCGCCAGCAGCGGAGTGCGAGCGCTTAACCACTAAGCCACGGGGCCGGCCCATTGACTCATAGTTTTTTTAATCTATAAAATAGGGATGATGATAATACATGTCTCACCGGCTTGTTGTGAAGATGAAATGAAATGTAATTAGAAAGTTGGTGCGAAGTACCAAGTGTAATACTAGCACTACATAGGTATGAAGTAAATAGTTATTTCCATTACTTCTTAGTTTACATGCCTGACTCAGTACATTATAAACTTTTAGAGGACAAGACTTAGATTGTACCTCATTTTCATGTCTCTATAACATAGCACAGTGCTCTGCATTTAGTAGTTTAATGAACAGTGAATGAATAAATGTATGAACGAGTAAATAATCACTTCAAGTCTATAATTTGTCAAAGAAACAATTTCAAGACAGATTTCTCCCTTAGGAAGATTTTTTAAGATGGTCCTAGTGCTAACACTGTAGTGCTAAGTTAGTTCTACAAGGCAGCCTGGGGCTTGAACCCCCCGGCAGTGTCTCCTGGGACCATGATGGATCTCAGCCATTTTCCTCAGTCATTGGTTCATGTTTTACTAGTTATTTTCTTATTTTTTCTCCAGTGAAATAACCCACATGCTCAATTTTCTAGTGCTCATTGTGTTTTAAGTTTTCTTTTCCTTCCCAAGTAGAGCAACAGAAATATGGCAAACTTTTACATAAACCCACATTTTCTCACATCTTTAGTTCAGAAACTCTGTTATTCTGCATATAAACAGATTGCAAATGTTGCAGTGTTAAGCAGAATTGAAATATGACATTTGCTCTCGTTGATCCTTTGCTTAGTTGTGGCGGAAGTTATCCTTCACCCTTATTCCTTTGTGCCTTATTGCCTCTTTGTGAATTAGCTGCTTTCCTTCAGGGTTTACACCTTCAGGCTTTCTCAGCACCATTAGCCCTGATAATATCCTTTCTTTCCAAGGTTTCCAGATTATTCAGAAAGAACAATATTTCTATACCAGTCATGTTTAAGGATTATTACTTTACCTTTTTAGTAAATAAGGAAAGGGAACTGATGCAAAGTGGTGGAAAGACAGGTAAGATTGATAGGTTGAACTTGCCAATTATCAGACCACCTAGATTTTACAGGTAGCTTTCTGATCAGAGAGCCTAGGGGAGGAATAGGAAGAATGACAGCCTTGGCTGAATCCTGTACTGATATGGAAGATAAAACTAGGACACATGGGTTAGTTATAAAGCACTTCTCCTTTGGTAGCCATAAGCATATAGCTGTAAGAAGTAAGTGTTTTAGTTTTCAAAATGACAATTCATGACTTTTTGTATCCTCTTCCTGAGGTGGGTTTCTGGCCAGTTGGGTGGTGATAGAAATACAGGGCTTGCTAAAAGTTACAAAATGCCTGTGGCAGTTCTGGGAAGATCCTTTAGACCACAAGTGTATGCCACTTCAACAGTATTATCAATTACCACTTCAACAACATTACCACTTCATCAATTACCAATTGCCCACTAAGAGTAGGGGTGGGGGGGTGGGTAGGCGCATTTTGTTATTCTGGACTGTTGATTTGCTTCCTGGTGTACCACTTCTTATCTTTTCTTCCCTTTGGTTTCATTAGGATGGTCAGCTATTGAGTTCTATCCTGGTGCATTCCAGCCCCACAGCAAAAGAAGGGTAGGAATGGACATCTAAGTCACCCATCTTTGAAGGCAGAATGGGTTGAAAAATGACAACCTTATTCATTATTATTGCTTGATGCATTTCTAGATTTGTAGTATCTGTCATTAAATAGTCAGCACAGCCTTCATCAATTGAATTGCATCAATTCAATCATTTATTCAATGAATATCAGATAGAACTGGGTCACATTTTGATTTTTCTACTTACTGGCTCTGTGACATTGGGTATGATTATTAACCTCACTGGACTTCAGTTGCTTCTTTTTTTTTTTTTTTTTGTGAGGAAGACTAGCCCTGAGCTAACATCTGATGCCAATCCTCCTCTTTTTGCTGAGGAAGACCGTCCCTGGGCTAACATCCGTGCCCATCTTCCTCTACTTTATATGGGACGTCGCCACAGCATGGCGTGACAAGCAGTGCGTAGGTGCGCACCAGAGATCCGAACCTGCGAACCCCAAACCGCCGAAGCGGAGAGTGTGCACTTAACTGCTGTGCCACTGGGTCGGCCCCCAGTTGCTTCATTTTTAAAGTGTGAGCAATAGTAACTAACTTATCAGGTCATTAAAGGATTAAATGAGGTACCATATATAGAGCTTCTAGGATGCTGACATGCAGGAGGTATTCAAGAGATGATGGCTGAAAAGAATGTTTCTTACATTTTTTTTTGGATAGTGTATGGAGTGACAATTTTTAGTGTAAGAAGTGATTATAGTGCAGTCTTAATAGTGGCGTTTAGAACTTCCATTGTAGGGTTGTAAAAATCTGAGGAATTGGATTTTGTCCTCCTTCTTACTGTATTAGAAAAAAAAAAAAATTAAAAGGAAAAAAAAGTAGGTTTCCTTTTAGTAGATCTATTAACAGAGAAGAAAACAAGCACTGAGATTTCTTTGGAATGCAAAATAATGGACAGTTTGTAGGCAAATGCTTGAAATAGAAGTTATGTTTTTCCCCCTAAGAAGACAGTTTAGAGGTTTTAAAAAGTAGTCAAGGGCCTCACCTTTGGGGAAAATTGGAAATAGTGTCTTATTCTTATATAATCGATCAAGAATTGTGGACTGAATTTTCAGGACTCTCACTTTTTAAATGCCACATTTATGGGACAGAGAGATTTTTGCCTCCCAAAGTCTGACTCTGAGGATTTTTGCTAGGTGAAAGCTAAAAGCTGTGTTTTTCCTCATACAGTTCCTACGACAGTTTTAGAAGTATCCACTTCAAGTCTAATATGTCAATTCTGTGAGTCTTTGAAGTATCTATATCTTTAGATGATGTCTGTATTGAACTAATGTGAAGACTCTTCTGATTGGGTTTTGTAGGGGATTAGAGAGTAAGGGCTTTAACTTGACCCAGGTTCTTGGCAGTCCAGGCCTAACTTGTCCAGGTAAACATAGGTACTGAAAGCGAGGAAGAGAATTATGTTCTACAGACCTTTGAAAAGCTCGATAACACCTTGGCAGAGCTGAACCTTCTGCTTAGAGAATGCTAGCAGGAACAGATTAGAGCAGGTTCCTGGGATCAGGCACACAGGCGAGAGTTAAGTCAAAAGTCTGGAATGTTAACCTGAAGAAAGACTTCCTAGTCTTCCATTGGACATGTTCTATGAGACCTCAAAAAGCTATAATAGATGGAAATTGTAGCATTTCCGAGAATTTTTTAGATATTGAGTGATCTGTTATAGGAGAGTGAGTTCCTCACAGGTGACTGGAGGTGCTAAAGAAAAAGGAAAGGCAAACTTTTCAGGGTTATGGCAGGAATTCACCCATCAGAGATATTTTGATCTTGATAACTACTAAGTTTTCCCTCTGTCTTAGAGATTCAATGATTATTCAAATTAGATTCATTTTTTCATCATTTCCATTGGTAAGTTGTTCTCTGATGTACTAACATGATTTTTCCTGCTTGGAATTTATGAAGAATTATAAATTCAGAGGATTTAAAGGTGGTGGCTAATTAACATATCACTCTCACAGAAATATCCCCAGATAACTTCAAAGAATGATCAAAACTGTCTTGGAGGGCCGGCCCCGTGGCTTAGCGGTTAAGTGCGCACGCTCTGCTGCTGGCGGCCCAGGTTCGGATCCCGGGCACACACCGACACACCGCTTCTCGGGCCATGCTGAGGCCGCGTCCCACATACAGCAACTAGAAGGCTGTGCAACTATGACATACAACTATCTACTGGGGCTTTGGGGGAAAAAAATAAATAAATAAAAATTAAAAAAACTGTCTTGGAGGTTTTATTTATTTTAGCATCATTCTGATTTCTTCTACGTTGTTAAAGAAAGAAAGAGAGAGGAGAGAGAGAGAGAAAGCGAGACCATATTAATTTCCCAATGAAAGGAAGAAACAATAAATTGAATTTTTAAAATTATGTGTAACACTATGCCGAGTTGTTATGGTCGCTTGATAACGCTCATCTTCCCTTATATCTGACTGTCTTTCTGCTGGTTCTGAAACACCTCCCTCAAGAGTATCATCATACAACTGTTAGAAAGCCTAATATGTCACAATTTTACCACCCTGCCTCTTCTAGGATTCTAGCTCGGGGAGTTTGCAGAGCTCCAGTTAATTAATGTTGAACCTTTCAGGGTATCTATGAATCTTGGCAGGGGTGGTAGGGGACTAGAATGTAATTAAAGGCACAAGCTACGTGGGGATTGTGGAGTCTCAGATTCCGGGAGGGAGATGGTTATTGTATGGAGGCTGCTGGTAGGATGTAAGCAAGGTGGCAAAGTGTGCAAGGACTGAAGGAAGGTGATATAAAAAGTCCTAAACAAGGAAGAAGAAAAACAAGACTGGCATCATCCAGCTGAGCTTTGACAAAGGCGTGGTATAGAGAAGGGGTGTGTGTGTGTGTGTGTGTGTGTGTGTGTGTGTGTATGCAGTGCGTGCTCATTGTCTTGAAGGTAGCAACCCTCTCCCCTGTTAGAAATTTGATGATGGCGGCAAGAAAACCTAAACAGAGAATAATTAAAGAGCAAAGGGGTAGCTAATGAAATGAAAATAACTTCAAAAGATGAAAAGAAATTGTTGTTAACACACCATGTGATTAACCTATGAACTTAGCTGCTGTGGAAACATAATAACACAGAGTCAGCCCCTGCAAAGCAAATAAGCTCCTTCCTGGGTGGAAATGGGGCTCTTTGGAGAAAGATTAACTTTTCTGTCCATGGGGACATCATTTAACTCACTGGAATAGTAATTTGACAAATGGCACCATTTCGGTCCAAGTGAATACTGCTGGTTTCTGTTAGAAGGGCATGTGCTGTAAAACTATAAAGAAAAACATTCTTGCACGTTTTCCCTCGTAGCGTAAGGAAAACTGTGAGCCCACTCATTTTTTGAAAGTTCCGGCAGTAGAAAGAAAGCTCGAAGGTTTGGTAATATGTAACTCACACAGAGCAGAAGGAGCCTAGTTCAGAAAACATTTCTCCAAGGGTGACTGCTTACCAGCTGTGCCCACACTGGGTCTTGGGGTCTTGACTGTTCTTGTCATTTTGGTCCACTTGGTTCAAATTAAAAATAAAAACAGTTTCTTCTACTTGGAACTTGAGTTAGTTGCAAGTGCGATATTAAGGTTTCATGGACATGACATACCAAATTACACGTAGCCTAGTGTGTTGCTGATATTAATTCACTTCTCTTCACTGAGGAACTGGTAAGCATCTTAGCCAGATAGAGCTAAGGGAATTTTCACAGTTCAGGCTGTGTTGAGATTCCTGTTCCCTTATCTCCTTATTTCGTGTGTCATTCACTGATTCTCCTTTAAGCCCCAGGCCATTTTGCAAGAAAATATTCCTTCCATAAATATGGAATTTAGACCAGAGGCAAAATAGTCTTCATCCCTCTGCTTGCAATTATTGCTCAATGTTCAAATCTTACATTCAAAATTCTCAATACTTATCTCATGATTATGGTTCCTACTATACCCTTGTATAGATGCATTTAGATTGGGGGATGCTTGAAGTTAAAGAGAGTAACTCTCTTTTGGTACACGCTCTGCACAGTACCACTGGTTGAGCTGTCTCCCTGCTATAAACCACAGAGACTGGAGAAGTTTTTTGCCCCATCCTGGCTTTTGCCAAGGAAAGAACAACCTTTGTGTAATGTGCTAGTTGAAAAGGTCTCCTCCAGCATGGTAAGGCCATCCATTCACTCAGTCGCTTATTTACAGAATGCCTACTATGTTTCAGGAAGGATTCTAAAGGGAACAACTCAGACAAGGTTCTTGTCCCCATGTATGCCGTATTCTAGTGAGAAGAGGCAGATGTAACTCAAATAGGTAAATCGTAAATCAATTGCCAATAGCAATAAGTGCTAGAGGGAAAGGAACAGAACAAACAGGAGGTGCTTTAGGTTGTGTGATTAGAGAAGACATTCCACTTGAAATCTGAGAAATGAGACAGAGCCAGTGACAAGAGACCTGGAAGAAAGGAATTCAGGACAGAGGGAGCAGAAGGCTCCAAAGGTGGAAACAAGAAGGCCAGAGCAGCCAGAGCAGAGCAAGAAGGAGAACACCAGGAGGGAAGCAGAGGCTGGCTCCTCAAGTATGTGGTAGTTCACTGACAATAATCATTGACAATCTCACCCACTTTTTAAAAAAAAACCCATTTCATAATAAAAGAAAAATAAAATTATATCTCGATATTTTCATATCTTTGCCTCAGACTTTTACTAAATAACAGTAACAATAATAAATTTATTGAGTCCACTGCATGTTCTGGTCATGATGTTAAGTATTTTACATATATTATCTCATTTAATCCTTTCCTGAATGCTAAATTAAAGATGGAACTAAGATTTAGAAAAATTAACCAATTTTCCAAGATTTAGCACAGCTAGTAAGTTACAAAACCTGGATCAATCCTACATTTTCTTGTTTCCAAAACCATCTTTTTACTTTAAAACTGCATAGATTTTCTATTACTCCCATTATGCTCTTACTGTGTGCCTGGCACTTAACTGGATATTTTACACATGTTACCTCAATCCTGTGGAGTAGATATTATACCCATCAATTTGCAAGTAGGAAAACTGAGAAATAGAGCATTCAAAAGATTTGTTTGAACTAGAAGGATGTGCAACTATGACATACAACTATCTGCTGGTGCTTTGGGGGAAAAAAATAGGAGGAGGATTGGCAATAGATGTTAGCTCAGAGCCGGTCTTCCTCAGCAAAAAGAGGAGGATTAGCATGGATGTTAGCTCAGGGCTGATCTTCCTCACAAAAAAAAAAAAAAAGATTTGCTTGAGGGTCAAACATTAGTAATTAGCAGTGTTGAGATTCAGAGTTAGGTCTGTCTGAGTCTGAAGCCCATTTGTTAAACACTACTCAACCTGTCTTCTAATGTCATCAGTGCCTCAATCCAGAAACTTAGACCCAGGTTATAGGGGAGCTAACTTGATGAGGACAGGTTGTAGGGTCAAGATTTAAACCATGCTTTGTTTTACCAGTATAATTTCCTCCTCCTGGTCAGGTAAAATCTTACCCATTTCTCTTTTTCCCTGTCAAATACAAACTTTTTTATGAGCTATTTCTTGATCAGCCTGAACCCCAAAATATATCACCATCAGTGGGCCCTGTGGCACTCATATTACTCCATTTGGGTTCCGTTATTTTTGTACATGCTTCATTGATTTTTTCTGCTCACTTCCTGAGGTGTATTCACTCCCTGAGAAATAGGGTTGTATCTCCCTCATTTATGCATCTTATGTAACATCTAGCTGCTTAATGTGTCACATAGAATAGATGCTCAACGAACATTTATCGAAGTAGCTGATGTTTCAAGAAGTATGGGAAACACCCTATCTCTGCTATTCTATTTCTTGGACTAAACCATTTGAGAGGATTTTCTTGGAAAGCCACAAAGTAATGTTTTTAATGAGACAAATAATGAGACTATCTTTTGAGATGGGAGAAAACAACATCAGCAAAAGATGGATGGTAACACGACTGTGCTGTTTTCTGCCAACTGATATTTGTTTCTCTTGTTCCCGTGGAAAGATAGAACCAAAATCTTCTCCCACTCTTGGGTGAGCTCACTGGCTGTGTATTCAACTGCTGCTAATTGAGTTCTGGCTGCACAGCTCTAGAATTCACGTGGGCCAAATTGGGCCCTTCCAGGACGGAGTATGTTCAGGAAGCTCTGCCATCTGAACCTCTCAGCGCCTTGTACTCTATCCAGTATCACTTCTTATGTGCTAAGAAATATTCCATGCACACAAAGCCAAACCAAATTAGAAAAAAAAAAAGATGTCAGGCTGCCCTTGCTACCTGTTACCCTGACCATAGAACATTATTCCAATGGGGCATGCGCCTTTCACAAAAAAATGATTTTTCTACAGAAACAGCTGTGGTTAGGGGAAGACACAAGGTAAAACATATTCTACTCCAATCTAGAAAATGAATAGAAAACAGAGTGGTTAGCTGTAGCAATCCTACTGGCTAACTCACTTTTGCATATTGCATCTTCTTATCTATCCCATGTTGCCTATGACTGAATAATAGGGGAAGACAGGTATTAGTCCAGGGTATATTAGAGAGAGAGAGAGACAGATGTGTACCTATAACCTCTCCAGTTTTGCATTGGGCAGATTATGTATTGAAAAAGCCTCATATGGACACTATGGTTGGTTTAGATCCAAGTGAAAATAATGTCCTTAAAATTTATTACCTTTTTTGATTAAGGCAGTCCCTTTTTTCTTTTTGTTTTTGTTTTTGGTGAGAAAGACTCGCCCTGAGCTAATGTCCATTGCCAATCCTCCTCTTTTTTTTTTTTTTTTTTTTTGCTTGAGAAAGATTAGCCCTAAGCTAACATCTGTGCCAGTCTTCCTCTACTTTGTATATGGGACATAGCCACAGCAAGGCTGATGAGGGGAGCAGGTCCACACCCGGGATCCAAACCTGTGAACCCTGGCCGCTAAAACAGAGCACGCAGAACTTGAATCTTGGCCATGGGGCCGGCCCCCAGGCAGTCCTTTTCTGTTTTTTTGGTGAGGAAGATTGGCCCTGAGCTAACATCTGTTGCCAATCTTCCTCTTTTTGCTGAGGAAGATTGGCCATGAGCCAACATCCGTGCCCATCCTCCTCTATTTTGTATGTAGGTTGCCGCCACAGCATGGCCTGATGTATGGTGCATATGTCCACGCCCAGGATTCAAACCTGTGAACCCCAGGAGCCGAAGTGGAGCATGTGAACTTAACCACTATGCCACCGGCCGGCCCCCCTTTTTGTTTTTTGATACTATGTTGCTTTTGGAGAAATATGCCTTATAAGAAAGTATGCCAGCTTCTGTAAAGCAAGAAATTTAAAACTCACAAAAATGTTGTGAAGTTGTGTTGATTGTACCCATTTTACAAATAAAGGAATGGAGGTTCAGAGTTGCTAAAGAATGTGTCCACAGTCCTTCTACCAGTGAGCTGCATCCCCTCCAGTTCTCTCCTGGTCTGCCTCCAATGGCCATGCTCTTTCCTATTTCCTTTACTATTTATACATATCACAAAGCTAACCAGTCTCAACAGCACTAGTTTCATATTAAACAAAAGAAGATGAAAAGTTAAAAAAGAAAACAAGGAAGCGAAAGCACTAGCTGAGTCGGAAGACCATTTTGTGCTTCTTGATCGGGCTTTGATAGTGGGAACATCAAGCTTCAACTCTTGCCTGAATCCTCAGACATGGAAGGCAAGAGAAATTTATTGAACACTAAATGATCATCTAGGAACCAAGAGTGGGGATGGGGTTCACCAAGTGTATTAGTTTCCTAAGCATGCCATAACAAAGCATCTCAAATTCATAGGTGGCTTAAAACAACAGAAATTTAATGTCTCAGTTCTAAAGCCTAGAGGTCCAAAATCAAGGCGGGGCCATGCTCCTCCGGAAGGATCCAGGTAGAATCCTCCCTTGCCTCTTCCTAACTTCTGATGATGGTCATCAATCCCTGGTGTTCCTTGGCTTGCAGCTGCATCTCTCCAATCTCTGCCTCTTTTGTCACTTGTGCTCTCCTTTTGTGTCTCTCTCTTCACATAGCATTTCCCTGTTACAAGGACACCAGTCATATTTGATTAGGGTGCACCCTAATGACCTCATCTTTATTTGATTATATCTGCAAAGACCCCATTTCCAAATAAGGTTGTATCCACAGGTACTAGGGATGAAGACTTCAACATATCCTTTGAAGGCACACAATTCAATCCATAATACCAAGTTGTAACTGCACTTCTTCAGAATTTCTATGTGCTGATGCCTATGGTCACCAAATGTACTGTTGCTAATATGCTGAGGTGTGGGGGGAAATTCAGAGATTTAATCTCCTTGACAGGCAGCCCAAGGATTCTCTCTTCCTCTCACATCACACTCTGCTGTCATTGTCAGTTCCCCTTCGACTGGGATAGTTTTTGTGTCATGCAGAGTGTGTAGGTTTGCCTCTGATGAAATGAGGCCTAAGTCCCTGGTCTTGCAGGCACCTAACCCAGGCAGAAAGGCAGAGGCCCAAATACCTTCTCTGAGATTATCTTTTGATTATATATCTAGAACAGAAACATCATGGACGTGGCACTTGATCTAGAAATCAAAGCGAGTGTTTCCTAAGGAAAACTTTAACTGCTCAGATATTACTAAGTGTAAAATGCTGGAGAGCACTGCATCCACAGCGTCCTCTGTTTGTCAGTACAAAGGGACACAGGAGGAGCCCATGGAGCAGATGCAGCAACACCCCAGGGGCACCAAAGGGACATAGAGGGCCAATTTAGCAAAGACATTGACATTTGAGGACCTCTAATCTGTCCTATTCATTTCACTGCTCAGAAAGCATAAATGACTCAACTAAACAATTTATTGTCAAGTGGATGACCAGGATATGACACATAAGTGACCATATAGCCAGCTGACACCCCTTTAAGTGATAAAGCATTGAGTTTCTTGTTTTAGTACATGCAGTGGATGGTGTACAAGTCACAATAGTGCAGAGATTAAAAGTGGAACAAGACAGCCCGGGTTTGGATCCTGGTTTCTCCACTTACAGGCTGTGATTTTGGGCAAGTTCCATTACTGTAAAATGCGATAATAATAATGCTATCTACCTCATAGAGTTGATGTGAGAGTCAAATTCACGTATATTGAAAACACTTAGGACATTGCCTTACACAGAACAAGTGTTAAGAAAGGTTTGATGTTATTATTATTGTTGTTGTTATCCTTCACTTTATAATCAGAGTGTCCTGAACATACTATGTCCAGCCATGGAAGCCCCACTGCATTGTGAAGACATGTCCACTTCCCCTAAGACTCTGCATATTAAAGAGGTGGGAGCGAGAGTGGAGGCAGGACAGCGAGGGTGGGCACAGGCCGAGTGGACAGTCACCAAGCAGTGTAGGTGAAAGGGAATCCTATTGAAGAAACTCCCAGTCATGTTGGAAGTCCTCAGTCTTTCCAGGGAAAGGGGTCCTGGAGCCAGCAGCAAACAAGTGGGAGATCAAAAAAGTAAGACTGAGATTTATCAGGTCTTCCTGGTCTGGTTGGAACCCCTGACCCCAGAGCCAAATTATGAAAGTTATTTTGTTGTAATTATGATGTTTTAAGGGACTGCTTGGAGATATAGAAAATTTACTTATATATTATGCGCACCCATGCCTCTACACTTGTTTTTCATTCTTCTGTCTGTGTCAAGTGCCTTCTCTTGTATTATCAGTGCATTTGCCTCTAGACACATGTCTCTCCCCCTCCTCCTTTCTAATCAATGACTTCTAACATGCCATAAACTCGAAAAACAGCTAACCATGCTTGATAGCCTGTATGTAAATCAAGCCCTATGCTATGTCACTCTCTTGTTTGTGTAACTCAATAAGGCAGTATTTAAATAGAGGAAAAATCTGAAGTAGGATTTATGAAATTCAGATTCAAGTTCTAGTTCTTTTCCTAGTTACTTTGTGGTCTCATTCAAGTCTCTTGATTTCTTCAGATTAAAAAAAAAAACAAAAACGTTTTACAGATGCAGAAACTGATACCCAGAAAGATATCTAGCTAGGAAAAAGAAGAACAGGAATTCAAAATCCAGGTCTCTCCAACTCAATACCCACATTCTTTCTGCTTTGTGGCACTCTTTTCAAGTACTGAAAATGGTTAATGATCTAGGTACTTGCAATATAGAGATGTTTACATATTTTTCAATATTAATCTTGGTATAAAAGCATACTTGTACACCTAACTATGTTTTTCATGCTGTCATCTGAGTCACTACCACCATCTAGGTTTCCTCAAGGGAGCACATATTGATGACTCTTAAAATTGTGTTGTGCAAGGTGAGGGGCAAATGGACAAGATGGTAGAGTTTGGGTTGGGGAACAGACTTGGAGCACTGAACAGCAGGCAGCATTGCTGTTGGCAGAGTAACAGAGAAGACGCGGTGGCTTACCCATGCCATCGTGGCAAAAAATAGCATGGAACAGCTGGTGAGCTGTCAAAATGATCTTAAGGAGGAAATGTGAGATGGCTCTGCTTGGTGCATTAATCGAGAGATATTTGGACAGAACCAAATCGCCAGGGGAGAAGCAAGCAAGGTGGTAACTCACCCTTCCCTGGCCTCACATCTCTCTGTAATGTGGTTCTATGTCACTGGCCTCCTTCACATACACAACTCTCCCATTTGCATACTCTTTGCCTCCTGCACCACCTAACCCACACCCAGGGATATGTGTGCATACACCAAAAGAGATAAGCACTTACAGATATATCATCAAGACAAAATTTAAAGAGACATTGGACAGGGTAGCAATTTGGCTTTTCGGGAAGGGAGACCTTTTTGAATACTTGTGGTTGAGTTCTAATGTGGCTTCGGTTATTTCATGAAGTAGTTTAAATATGTGTCTGAATTAAAGTTTTTTAACTGTCAGTAAGACTTTGTCATGATTAGTGAATTCAGTGAAGGGATGAAGAGGAGAAATGCGGACAAGGGAAGGACACATAGATGCGAATGACAGTCTTGACCGGAGTATGAACTTATTTCTGCTGTAGGAGAAGAAACAAATTGAAGACCAACCTCTTGCATCAAATTGCAAAGTGGCTTTCTGCTGGGAACAGTTTGGATAACCTGAAGTAGCTGAAGTCATGATTATTTTTTATGGGTATCTAGGAAAGAGCCATTGTAGTAGAGAACTAGGTGTTGTGCTTTGGGATATGACCTTGAATAGAGGCTGCTACCTTTTGGCTTCCATTTCGGATAACAACTCCTTCTCCCTCCCTCTCTCTCTCAGGGAAAGAAGAATGAATCATGTGCTTCAGAGACTTCCAAAGGAATGGTTTCAGTATATGCAGCAATGGGACATTTAGCTTGGCATAGTTGTCTGTAGAGGGATATTGTTGAGGTTATTCATTTTGTTATCCCTACAATGTAATTCTTTGGAGTAGAAAGCAAAAAGCAATAATTTGTCCAATAGATGGAACAAGAAGAAGTGGAGGAGGAATTTACATAAGCCGAGGAGTCCAAATTAATTTTATAAAATAGTCAATTGATTTTTCCTTGGATTTTGAAGAAACTGGCAATATTTCCCGTTGTGGGATAGAATTCTTTGCTTTCAATGACATCATAGAAGCATTGCTTGTATGTGATTTTAAGTGAATAAGAATGCTTCTATATAGCTATTTTCAGCAATTCTTTGATATCTAGTTTTGATGTCTTGGATTCAGGCAAAGAACATGCATATCTATATTGGGAGTTAATGTCTTTTCCCAAACTAGCAATCAGTAGTCTTCCCATTCCTGATGTCCACACTAACTTGACCATTACTGAGAAACCTGTGTTGAATTCCTATGATGGGCAAACCATGTGTTACTCATCATCTTGGTGCTACTGCTTCTTTTGCTTAAGTTTTAAAAATGTGACCTTTCTCTTTTTATGTTGATTACCGATATAGTCTCTGCAAAGTCCTTAATGTAGTACCCAAGGATCTCCATATATTTTAACTCTTATAAACAAAACTAGTTTTCACCTTGCTGGAAAATTGCATTTCCTGAAAAAAAAATACACTCTTCAAAAGCTCAAACTTGGCTTCAGTTCAAACATGCGAAGCTTCTTGGTGATTTATATTCTACTTGACATGGTCCATCCACTCTTAAGAGAGACAGAGTACAAAATTACACTATCATGACGTAGAGGACACAGGAATAATTCTGACCACTGATTTACTAACAGCAAAATAGACTAATGGTTTCATAAAGAAAGAACTCTTCCAAGCTCATGACATCCAGAAGATACTACCACGGGCTTTAAAGTAAGAGAAGTGGTTCTATTCGTGGCTAAGGGAAGCTAAATTTCCTTCTATATTATCAGTGACTGTTTACAATGGATTATAACAGCAAAACTTTGCAAATACAAAGGTTTAGATTAGGTGGCAAAGAAGGAGTATAGCTTGGCGCTTTCTTCTTTAGCATCTATAGAGTAAAAAACTTGTATGGCCATTTCCTTGCATTTGGTCTCAGCTTCAGAATCTTAGTACCAATCAGAAAGAGTGTTTGAGTCTTTGTTTCCGGAAGCTGAGTATATTAGTCACCTTATTATTATGCTGCATAACAAACTGCACTAAAATTTAATGGCTTACAACATTAAGTATTTATTCCCATGTTCACAGGCCTGCAGGTTGACTGAAGTTTGGCTTATCTTATCTGGGCTCAGCATGGTGGCTGTGCTCCGAGCTGCAGGTGAGCTAGGATTGGCTCCACACTGGAATTAGGTTCAGGTCTGCTCTATGTGCATTTATTCTGGGGCTCAGGCTAAAGGGTCAGTGGCTACCTGGGGCATATTCTTTTTGTGGTGCATTCTGGAGCACAAAAGGGGAACCCAAACTATGGAAGCATGTTTAAAGCCTCTGCTTGCATCACATCCACTTTTATCCCATTGGTCAGACAGGTCATGTTAAAAAGCACAGTCATGAGATGGGAAGTATTTTCTTCCCACAGTAGGAAGACATTGCAAAGTTACACAATATTCAGGGAGTGGAGAAATGGGACAATTATCCAGTTTTACCAGATAAGCAACACTAGTTACCTCCTTGGTTATACCTGCTGACAAAGTTTAGACTCTTCCAGATAGATAGGGTGCTAGATGTCATCTAGTTTAACCTCCCTCCGATTGCAGGAATTCTTTCCATAGCAGTCCTGACAGATACATTTTCAGTGGCTGCTTGAGTTCCCCTAGTAGTTCTACCATGATTTTGCAAGGCAGTCTGTTTCATTATAGGAACATTCTAATTGTGGAAAAAAATTTATTTTTATTCAAAATCTGTTTCCCTATGCATTCTTCCCTCTTCTTCGAAGTCTACACTCGGAAACAAAGGTGAATCTATACTCCTTTCTTCCTGGGATAGTACTTCGTGATGAAAGCAAGTACATTTCCTTCTTAGAGTCTTTGCTTTTCTAGGTTCTGTAATCATTCCTCAGATGACATGGAAAGTATTTCGAAAAATGTCACCTTTCTTGTCATGCTACTATGAGCTATCATTATAGCCTATTGATGACTATTACAGCAGGATATTTCTTAGAGAGCAGGATGCTCTGCACTTTGCCTGACTCCTACAAAGCACAGGAAGACCATTCTTGTCTCCAACAGCAACATTCTTCTGTTCATTCATCTAGACTTTACGTAAGAGTTTTTATAGAGATTCTATCCTGCTTCTAGATCCTATTGAGCTCCTGTTCATCTAATATCTCCAGCTCTTCTTCCTGAATTCCATTTTGACGGAGTCATCCCAATCCTACATTTATAAAATTATTTATTTTATGTAAATGAATCTATATTTATCTTAATTAACTTAGAGTTTTACTCTTTCTTTTCCCAGCCTCACTGTAGCATTTGCATTCTGACATTCAATATATCCCTGCCATATATGGGACAGGTGTGAACTTGTAACCATGGCTTCTCTTTCTTTGTCTAAGTCACTGATACAAATATTGATCAGGTGGTTGTTAAGGACTTAGTCCTGCGGCCAGCCCTGCAAGATCTAGCCATCTGTTTAGTGCGCCAACTATAAATCCTTGCAATGTATAAATGTTCCCCCTTTTTCTCCATTGTGATCTCAGAGATATCACTAAAGTCCTTCTCTGATGCTTTGTTGTATTTTTACTCTGTCCACATCATTCTTCTGACTTTCCCATTTGGTAAATGCATTTTCAAGAAAATGAAATTAGTTAGTGTGACTATTCTTAGTGAAGCTGTGCTAGCTCATTGCATCTCCTCTTACTTTCTAAAGCCCAGAGGTCTCAAGGTCAAATGCTCACAAAGGCCAAGGAGGTAGTAAATCTTTAGATCAGAAGCTGGTGTAAGGTTTTTTTGTCAACAGAAATATGCATTTTTGCCTAGAAGACTCTTTGCCAGCTGAACAAAACCCTTCTATTAACCAATTTCACCTGCCATTTTATGATTCCTCCTAAATAAGTTTGCTGGTTTGTTACTTGTGTGAACTCGTATCTTTCTCCATTTTGAAAATGATGACCATATTGGTACATCTCCTGCTATGGATGTTGAAGGGTCCACAAAGGTCCAAGTTTAGTCCCAATTCAATTTAAAAGTCTCCTCTACAATGTCTCTAACAAATGGTTGTATAGATTTTTTTTACATTTTTCAAATTAGGGTGATCTCGCTGCATCACAGTGAGCTGCTACTGTTCCTCCTTCCTGTTCTGTCTCAGAGGAAAAAGGCTTGCACCCTTTGCACAATTGAGTCTACCTGTGCCCTTGGCCTCCTGCCCTTTGTCTCTTCTGGGATCTCATGCCATCTGTTACTTCACCTCTATGTTATCTGTTTTATTTCCTCTGCTCTGCCTCTTCCCCATCTGCTCACAACATGCTCAAATACATCTGAAATATATTTTTTGTCATTTCACTCAATGGCTTCCCAATACCAGCTGAAGAGCCTAACGTGATTTGAAATATTCAAAGCCTAACATGATTTGGCCTCAACCTACCTTTTTATCCAGCAAAACTCATTTCTCTCTGGTGTATAACCTATGCTCTAGCCAAACTTATCCACTGATCAGACTTCATGTTTCTCTTAATCTTTCCTTTTGGCCATGCTAGTCCCATTGCTTAGAATGTTATTTCATCTATCTTGTTTTCATTCCTTCCACTTGTTGCAATCCTAGATATCCTTCACAATCCAGCCTATGAGTCACCTCTTTCATTAAGCCTTCCCTGCAGAAGGTTATTCTCCCTAGCAGAATAACCATTTACACTGAAATCCTGTTGAATTTTGTTTGTCTACGTTATCGCCTTTACCACTTTCTATTTTTTTTAACAGCTATTTTCTCTATGTCTTATCTCATCTACTCAATTGTAAACTTGTTGAAAACCTGCACTGTGTCCTATCCGTCTTTATAGCTTTAGGATCTAACACAATTCTTTGCATATAGTATGTGCTCAATAAGTGTTTATTGATTGATGGAATAATTGATTCTGAGATTCATTAACAGTGATCAATCTGAGTGTTTTTCAAAATCACAGTCAACTTCCTATATGTTGGGACAGCTACCCTTGAGATTTATATAAACCAGATTCTTCCACTGTAAAACAAAAGAAATTGCCTTTATTTTTCATTTTGTATGTTACAGATACTGGACTAGGTTTCTTTCTTAAATATTACATATGCATTATTCCTTTTTTATCACCACAAAAATCCTGTTTGGCAGCTTTTTTTGTTGCGTAGATGAAGAAACAGAGGTTAAAAAACTTAAAGTATTATTTATTTCAGAGCTGGAAAGCTAGATCTCTACTTGGAAGTGTCCTGGGAGAAGAAGGTTTTTTGGATGTGAGTAATGGGGAGAGCAGAGACTTGGATAAAAAGATGCTTGGGTCATTTTTGGTGCTGCTTTTCCTCACTGTGTGACTTAGGAAAGTTTGTTAGGCTTTTCCATTTGTAAAACTGAGATTCATGTACAACTGTGCAAAATATGTGTCCTCTTACCTCTCTCCAAGAGATTAATGAGATGATTTCCAAGGAGCACTTTGATTTCCTACAATAAAAGAAATAGATAGGGATGAAGCGAAGCATTTCCTGCTTCTATTGAAGGATTTAAAGAGGGTGAAAACAGCCTTTTAAAAATTATCAAGGGGCCGGCCCGGTGGCGCAAGCAGTTAAGTGTGCACGTTCCACTGCGGTGGCCCAGGGTTCGCCGGTTCAGATCCCGGGTGCATACCAACGCACCGCTTGGCAAACCATGCCGTGGCGGCGTCCCGTATAAAGTGGAGGAAGATGGGCATGGATGTTAGCCCAGGGCCAGTCTTCCTCAGCAAAAAAAGAGGAGGATTGGCAGATGTTAGCTCAGGGCTGATCTTCCTCACGAAAAAGATAAATAAATAAAAATTATCAAAGTAAAAGCTAGAAGAAGAAACAGCTATGTACATTTAAAAGCAAACCAACAATTAATGTAGAGCACCTAATGATCTTCTGAGATGTGTATTGTGCATTACAATTTACCAGGCACTTTTACATACATTATCTCACTTGGTTCTCATAACTACCCTATGTAGTACATAGGCTAAGTATTTTTATTACCATTTTTAAGATAAGAAAGCTAATGCTCAGAGAGACTAAATGACCTGTTTAGTATTACCTGACTTATATGAAACAGTCCAGGGTTAAAGCCAGGTTTCCTGGACTCCAAACCTAAGTTCAGGGGTCTGCATCTCTATGGTTTTGCTGACATGATAGCATCCGATTTGGACCATCCACATTCTGTCTATGTTCAGTGTTGAATTTAAATCCTACTTCAATTATAAAGCCTTCCCATATCACTCTAACCTAAAGCCAGTTCTCCTTCTTCTATATTTATCATTGTCCTTAAATAGATCGTAAAAGACCTGTTAAAATTCTTGTGATCATCCTATCAGGTCGTTCCCCGGAAGCCTTTATACTGAGGCACGTTTCCTGTATTCTCTTCTCCCTTAAAATAGGCCCTTGGAATTCCATCCAATTTCCATTCTTCTTGATAGTTGCCACCATCCATTCCATCCTTAGGATTGAACATCAGCACAAGGAGTATTTGAAAGGTAGAAACGGTTCTGTTCATTTTGGAATCAGTGCCTAGCACAACTCATGTACACATAGGTGCTCAATACATACTTGCTGAATGAGTGGCTAGACTAATCAACGATTATGGATGGGGCAGAGGGTTCAAAAAGTTTGGTAAGAATACTGGGACCAAAGGTTGGCAGCTGATAATGGAGGATCTGGGATACCAGGCTGATGAGCTTGAAATTTTGTCAGCTGGCAACCATAGAATTACTGGAGCCAGGAAATGGTTTTTCTGGATTTTCTACTTCTAGGACAGATTCCACTTGAGAATTCAGTAAACATCTTGCATTTTTTTTTTTTTTCCTTGTCTTTTCAACTCCACCGGGACCTCCTCCCACCAGTGTCACTTTGCTGGAGACTTACGATATGTAAGACAAGCGGAAAAACCCAAGTGAATCGAGGAAGTCTGCTAAAAGCACTGATTTCTATGATGTCTCAGTTTGTTAACTAAATTGCAGGTTGTATTGCTTGGCCAGAGACAGCTGACAGGCAACTCTGTCTGAACAAGTAGCATCTCCAAAATGACACATGCACTTTAGTTTCATTAGAGGTGGTGGGCATCGTTATTGCCTAGACCATCACAGTAAATATGGTGATTATATGCATCCCTTGGGATTTGGGGTTGACAGCATAGTTGGGCTGCACTAAAGAGTCTTGGCTGGTGCATTGAAAGAAATGACAGCAAAGCAGATCTCTGGGCCGCTTAGGAAGGAGGCAGAAGTTCATGATGTAAAGAAAGTTCCACAGGCATGCTGAAATCTTACCAAGTAATTCCTTTGCTTATAAGCCATATTTAACATTCCTCTCTTTAATATATTTTCTGGCACCCCAATGTCCAAAAATCTGAAACATCAACTGCATGTTGCTAAGAATTTCAGCAATCAGCAGAAATGGTGGTAGTTATTAACTACTTTGTCAGAGGCAGCTTCACTTTGAACATAAGGTGAACATTTCAAGATTCCAAAACATACACCAACCTCCAAATAACAAGTCCTCCTTAGATGCCTGAGGGTTGGCTCTCTAGCTCCTCTTAAGAGTCAATCTAGGGCTGGCCTGGTGGCTTAGAGGTTAAGTGCGCGGGCTCCGCTACTGGCGGCCCAGGGTCTGATCCCGGGCGCGCACCAACGCGCCACTTCTCCAGCCATGCTGAGGCCGTGTCCCACATACAGCAACTAGAAGGATGTGCAACTATGACATACAACTATCCACTGGGGCTTTGGGGAAGGAAAAAAAGGAGGAGGATTGGCAATAGATGTTAGCTCAGAGCCGGTCTTCCTCAGCAAAAGGAGGAGGATTAGCACGCATGTTAGCTCAGGGCTGATCTTCCTCACAAAAAAAAAAAAAAAAAGAGTCAATCTATATTGGTAGGGTTGCCTGGAAAGGGTTTATTTGGGCTTCCAGTATGTTAGAAAAGGGACGGTTCCCCCGTCTACATCATACTATGAAGCAACTGCTGTTCCCTGGAAAGAAAAATATTAAGGTAACACTTCTTGTGCCTTTTCTCCAATCCCTTGCCTAGTTGGTGGGATTGGATAAAGGGTCTGCACATGTCTGGGGAGACCCCTGCCTTCTCTTCTTCCTGCTCAGAGGGCTCTTCTCCCCTTGCTGGGCATACCCAGGCCCAGGCCAGTTTCATCTTTGCAGTGGGCTGTGGGAAAGGGAACGGGACTAGACATATGAGCAGGAAGCCTGATGTGTGGCCAGGTCCGAGTCTCATCCCAGGCCCATTCCCCCATTCAGCTGCACAGGCAATAAAGTTTTCTGGTCCTTTAGCCTGTGTCTATTTCTCAATTGGCTTAGAATTCAGAATGGAGAGGGCTATGATTTATCACCCACTTAAACCTCAACATGGTAGAAGAGCAATTCTGTTTTTCTAGCTGTTAGATTGCAATGAACATTTTTGATTTATTTGGAAAGTGTGTTATATAACTAAAATATTTTTTTTTTCAATATCACGGTCTGCTCAAAATTAAATGGTAGTTCTAGAACAGTGGCCTACATTAAATTTTTCTTGGTGGTTATAGCCATGCAGATATATGAACTCACAGAACTAAAAGTGTGTTTGCATAAAATTTATATGTACCTTTCTATACTGAATGGTCGGCTCTTATGCAACTTTCAATAATGCATTTTATTATCATTATCTTTCCTGGCATTTATTAATCCTATTGTTCATTGGCCAAGTACATTTCCTATTGGTATGTTTCTGAGTCAAGGTGAAGGTAGCTAACATACTTCAGAGTTCAGAAGGAAGTCTATTTTGTTTAAATTGGACCTTCTTATAAGGCTATCTAACAGTGAGTGATTTTGTTGTTGAGCTTCAGTCCACGAAAAGTGCGTTAAAACCTTGAGCTGATCCATCTCTCTGAAGCAACAGTTGGGCCATTACAATTTGGCAGGCGCTTTAGATATGTGTGTGATTTTACTATGGAATCTGCTTAACACATCCCAACCCTTCAAAGAGGAAGGGAACTACAATTCCTGAGCATCTTCTATTATGTGCTAGGTGCCTGCATATATTGTTTTATCTTCATAGCAAGTTTTTGTGGTAGGTAATAGTTTCCCAACATTTAAGAGGAGAAAACTGAGGCTTAAAGAGTCTAAACAATTTGGTCAAGAACACGCAATAAGTGACGGAGTTAAGATTCAAAGACAGACCTGTCTTACTCAACGTGTATGATTATTATAGCATGTTAGGAGTTAAAAAAACAGAAAAGTCTGCAAGGGGCAGACTGATAATATAAGTGATTACAATGGAATGAGATATAAGAAAAAATATGCTTTCTCTTATTTTTCTTAAATTCCATGGCCCTCGATCTATCTTTTGTTGAGGTTAAGAGAAGTTGCTGGTCATGTGGTAACAAAAGTATTTCCCTTTCTTTTTACCCTACTATACACAAAAAAAGAGCTGGGAAAACTTGATAAATGGCAATCAACACTCAGACTTTGTGTCTGATAGGCAATAGGGAGTGGTGGAAACTGTGGTGAATTGGAGAGCTTGTGCCTTTCTCCCCCAATCCATTTTGGCCTTTAACTGTGTTTTAGAAATGTTACCCCCATGTTGCTAAATTCTACCAGTTTCAAAAGAACTTAGAAATGTAACTATTCATGAGATACCTTCTGATTTTTAAACGTTAAAACTAATTCACATTTAAAAAGATACTATGGGTACCCGCTTTTAAAAAATAAAATAATATACATCCGAGGGCCTGATCCAGCCTTTGGTTCTGAATTTGTAACTTCTATATTAAGTAATGCAGCTAATAAATATCAACTGGAGAAAAATAATTGACAGACAAAAATCAAACCCAAAGCACTTTTCACTGCTCTTCCAAGAAGTATCGCCCCCAGATTCAGTAGCATTTGTGTACTGTGCCGCTGTGGGGAAGATGCATGACTCCTGGTCCTCTCTCTGCCTTTCACTAGAATGGAGATGAAACTTGTGTGTCATGAACACTTGAGTTTTAGATGCTCTGCGTGCTTGTTTCTGTGCATGCCCTGGATAGACCTGGTTGTCTGGTGGGTAGAGGTGGTAATGCTCATCAACAGGCATCCTTTGACAATTGAATCAGAGATGCATCCCACTGTCTACTAAGCAAGGTGTCTCTGCTTGTAGCTGGCTTTCTAAGGTGTTTGCCTCTAGGTATTTGCCTGCAGAGAGTTTCTTGAAGTCAGTACAAAGTAAAGTGGCAAGAAATGCAGCTATGTTTGAGGGTTTCAGAGCTGTTTTTCTGTATTCTCTCAGACGGGGCTTGGTGGATAGGTTCAGTCACACTTGTTTCTTTTCTTGTCTGTGTCCCTATTACTTCCTCCCCTCTCCTTTAGTTTTTACTTTCTTCCAACTTTAAGCACTGCCTTAAAGGACTCAATGGTGTCACTGAGCATGGATATGACTAGTTGGCGACAGTAAGATAACTGTTAACTGCTGAAACACGGCTGCTCTAGCATTGCTTGGATCATGTCTTCCCTGATGGCCTCTGAGCCTCTGGGCCAGGGTCCGGTGGAAGCACAGCACAAACCATTGCCCTTCTAAATAGCTAAAGCTCTTTTCCTGCTCAAAGAGAGATGCCTACAGCAGAAAACAAGGGAGTTAGCAGCAGGGCACACTTGGGAACAAAAGGAGTTTATTTATATTTATTTTGAGTCTATAGTTTACTAAATCTCATAAATGTAATTGTGCCATCGTCAAGGAAGCATTTGCCGGGGGGTGTGGGGAGGGACCTTTGGGCAAGAGAGAAAATATTTTCTAAGATTTAGCACCTTTATGAACCTTAAAATGCATTCTCTTTGTTTGTATATGTTAAGCCCCGAGAGTCTACCTTACCATTCAAATATTTCCATCTCGGCAGAATTACTGAAGTTTTAGAAAGCAGATCAGCTGGTTGATATTCTAAAATGTTTTTATGCCAAGTATTTCCTATTCTTCTCTTTCAAAGACTGAATTTTATTTTCATTCCAACAATTTCAACCTTCTAAACATGCCCTTTTCCTCCTTACCTCCTCATCTGTGTCTACCTAACTATGTCTTATCTAACCCCACTTTTCTTTTCCACTGTTGGCCTGACCCCTCCCAAATATGGTAGCATTTTCTGTCCTGAAGGGCACGTGATGAATCTTCTGCCTCCAGTCACTTGGGCAATTTGTCAAGGACTGACTGTGGGTGTTTATTTGGAAATAGTGTATGGAAATGTTCTGTATTTCTTTTATCTTAATTTAGGGAATTGTGTGCTTATTTCTATTTGCCTTCTGTCCCCATCTATTTTGTACTGACAAATTTTTTTCAGTGCCCCATATTTTTAAAATCACTGTCACAAATATCTCTTTTTTTACCTTTATCATCACCCAACAAGCTCAATGATGTCATTGCTATCTTACACATGAGGAAACTATGCCCCGAGTATTTGTGACCTGTTCCAGGACCTGCATTAAGTGGACAATTAGAACTGAGATCCATGTCTTCTGACTCCAATGCTATTGCCCTTTTCACAACATCAGAGTAGAGTTTACACTCTTGAGGACTGAATAATACCAAATACATTTTTCTAGCTTTTGATGGGCCTAACAAAGTGCCTTACACAGAGTATATGATAACTAGATACTTGATTGTAAAACTTCTATGACTTGACTGTGATTTATTCAACATTGATTTGGAAAAATAAAGGTATTGTTTAAAACAATATAACTATATATAAAGATCCTCAATTTGGCAAGTCTAGTGCAAGTTGAAAATGGATAGTGGTTGTAGTACAACCAACTCAGAGGTCGCCTTAAAAGACTATGATGAGGAAACAGGCTCCCAAAGGGCAGAGCTTGAACGCTATGCTGACCAGCAGTCACTGAGGAGTATAGGAGAAGGCAGGAAAATGAAAATGAGTTTCTCTGGAAGTCTGGCATCTTGGATATTTCAAGAGTTAAAATGATGTTTGATGAGAACCAAATGGTTCAAGGAACTGGTAATGGGATGGAGTAGTGTTCACCTCTAGGACTTCAGTTTGAGTCTAGTCCAAATAGAGAAGCAGAGTGGATTGAGGGTCTTGGTAACGGATCACTGAACCTCTCACCTCCAGGTCTACAGAGCAAATTCTCCTCAGGCCGCATAGGCTTGTTGGCAATTATCCTGAAGACTGTTCAGTAGAACATGAAATAAATTAGTGGCCATGGTCCCCTGAGATGTGATCATGGTCCACATTTTCAAAAGCACTCTCCCAAGGCAAAATCATAGCAAAAACTGAAAAACAGTAAATGAACCATGGATGGAGATGTTGCACTCTGTACTAAAGGATTGCTTGCCGAGAAATGCAAAGATGCTTTCACTATTGTGTCGGTTGAACATTTATTGAACCCCTTGTACGGAGAAAGACATCGAAAATAAAAATGCATTTTCTGTCCTCACAATGCTTGTGATCTGATTGGGGGAAAGAATCATTCCATTAAAAAAAAATTGAAATGAATCAATGCAAACAATTGATTTTATTGTTGAATAGGTACTGGAGAGGTTGTGGGATAACTGGTAGGCCTAGTTAATCAAAGATGGCTCGGGGTGGGGCGGGGCATGCGTGTAGAATTGTATTCTGCTCTATACATCTATGCACACCAGCTAGGAAAGCTGTACTGTCTGGCAGAGGCAAGTCTCTTCTCTCTATAGGACAGGGAAGCTCATTCAGCTTTTGGCTGAGCCGGTCCTAGGAGATCTGTCCTGTCTTTGGGTCATTACTAGATCAGTGATCCCAAATGACCAACCAGATCCATTCCCCAGAGCTCATGTTGACTCTTGATCACCTTGATGTTTAATTCACTCTAGAATCCATAGTTTGTTCTGAGTTAAGTCTGTGATAAGTTCACATTCCTGAGAGGGCTTTTATGAAGTGAAAGCCCAAGGGTTGTACTGACTGCCCAGGGACTGTCCAAGGGCTAGATTAGAACTCTACTACAGATACCTTTTGATGGACACAGAAGGACCTAGATTCACCTGAGCCATCATCACTTTACTTAAAAAGCAAAGGAGAGGGTCAGAGAAACTTGCTTTAGGGTATGTTAAGTTTTAAGGTCTTATTCAAACACATGCACACACACACCCACATACACATGGGCGTACATACACACACAACTCCTTATTTTTCTAGCACTGTATTCCTTAGGCTTTTGGATGAAATCATTTAGCATCTTTATCAATGAATAAAATGGTAGCAAACCCATTAAGTAGAGAGAGATGAAGGTATGTTTGTGCCCTTTAAATACCATAGTATAAATACTTCATCGTATTGTTTATGGATTTATTACAAACTGCGTGGATAATTTGTGTGTCGAAAGCTGTGGCTGGCTCCCGGATGGCTCACAATGCATGCCGCATCATAGAGGAGTGATGACTTCCTTGTTTCTCAGGTGTATTTGGCTGAAACTTACTTTACAATTTGGTAGGTATACTAAATTCAAGTAAATTAAAATAAGGAGATGAATTCTCTAATTATTCTATCAAAGGATCCTGCAGCTTTTTGATGCTTGTACGTTGGATGCTTTTCCAAAGGTATGAGTCAGATCCATGTGACATATTTTCAAGTCCCCATTGGGTCACCTTTACTAATCTCACCTGGAGCCCAGGGAAAGTCTTCTTTTCATACTTTTACTCGGGTGTCCAGATTACTCTCCCCTCCAGTCGCTTTGACGCTGGCGTGGAGACCATCAGGCCTGCCTTCTCCTGATGCGCTGCAGCTGTTTAAATTTCACTTTTTTTTTTTCCCTCTGTTGTTTTTATTATGGTGGTTGGGGGTAGGTTAGAATCAACCTTTTGAATTAGAAATGCTGATACCATCCAAGGGAGAATGTTACAGTGGTGATAGTTGACAAAGACGAGGACCATGAAATATCACCTGGATGAGATACCTAGCTGCAACACTATCTCCAGGACACACACACACCAGCATCCCCACATGCAGACAGGCACTGCTGATGTATTAGTGTCCGCTAGCCATTTTGTTTACGATAACTAGGAAAGGAAAAATGAGCCCCTATTTCAGTGTGTTCATCTCAAGATGATGACACAGTAGATTCTCCTTGCAGGTAAACCAAGAGAGCTCAGTTAATCACCATTTATCACTCAAGGGCTCAAGTGACTTGCAGATGCATTGGAGCCCTGGAGACTGAGATATTCATTGTGTTGCAATGCTATTCTCTTTTCCCATTCCATCCAATGTAATAAACTGAAGTCTTGGCATCAGAGTGATGTGTGCTGGCTTTTAGAGTCCCAAGACTTTAACGTGTACATGATTCACTCCACAGAACTAGATAAATTTTCAGAAAGAAATGTCATATCATTATAATTTTAATAACTTTACAACTTCACTCCATCTCCTCCATTACCAGGCTATTCCCTGCTACATCATCTTTTGCCAGAAGCCTCTAATTTATTTCTCTGTATCCGCAGCTGCCCACCTTCAAACAGTGTTATGTTCAATTGATTTTAGTATCTAAACCACCCTTAATGGATCTGAGATAGATTAGTTCATGCCTAAATTGGGTGATTTTTTATATATTTTGTCTTATCTTATTAAAAATGTGTTCTATTTGTCAGGTAATGGTTGAATGAGCAGGTACAGGTTCCTCATTTTACCCTCCCACTCATATTTGAGTTATTCTGACCCCTTAAACACAAACTATTGGTCAAAAACTGAAAAAAAAAAAATCATAGCTAGCCGTGCACGATTCCATAACAGGGGTCAGCAGACTTTTTCAGTGAAGGGCCAGAGAATAAATATTTTAGGCTTGTGGGCCACATGGTCTCTTTTGCAACTACTCAACTCTACTGTTGTAGAGCAAAGCAGCCACAGACAATATGTAAATGAATGAGCACAGCTGTGTCCCAATAAAACTTTATTTACATAAACAGGCAACAGCTAGATTTGGCCCACAGTTTGCTGGTCTCTGCTTCAGGCCAATCTGCCTCTTACAGCTTTTACATACCCATTCACCAAAGACATAAAAAAAAGGCAATAATCTACATGGTATTTTCTGAAAACCGAAGTACTGAATCTCTGAATTCTGAAATGTGTATACTAAATCTTTGTCGTTTTTAGCTGGAAAACAGTATAGAGTTTACACTAGGAATTCTTCTATAGGAATGACTGAGAATGTCTTACTTATAAAAGCAGGAATTCTTGGTTGATATTTATTATTCACACAGGTCCATTCACCTCGAAGCCGTAATGTTAACTCAGTCTGTCACTTGAAAGATGGGTAAATAGTAAAGCACTTTGGAGAATCACTAAAGGTTTCCTTACAACTACAGAATAGGTCTTGAAAGGTTACTGGCTCTTTGCTCGTCTCTTTTCCATAGGGGAGCTGCGGCTTATCCTTGGGCTGAAATATCTAGTTCTAAGAGAGAGAGTTTCTCCTTTGCAACCCACTCAGAACTGATCATACATCTTTGTGGAAACTGACTAAATTTACCTAGTCTGGAGTGAAGGGTCGAGGGACTAAATTGGAGTTGGGATTATCAGCTAATGTCATTGTGCCAGGGGAGATGGACTGGGAGAATTTCTGAGGGTCTAGCAGCAATGAGTTAAAAGAGACGGGAGTTACCAAGACCAGATAGGGAAAATAACATGGGACATGTAATCTAGACTTGCCACTTTCTGGCTCTGTGAGCTTGCATTTCCAAGTTTACATCTGTAAAACAGGCACTTGAGCAGAACATAAAGTAGAGGTAGAATCAGATTATCCACACATGCTCATTACTCACCCTGTGCTCTGAGGGCTAGACCACAATGTTAGATTAAATATGTAAAAATTCACCTGTGTATACATGGGCATGCACTCGCATACATGTGTGCACTGTGTTTGTATTCAGTATGCATACACATCTTATTGAAGGAGTATTGTGGGGAACAAATTAAAGCATATAGGTAAATGATTGTAGAACAGTTTCTATCACGCAATACATGCTTTATGGATGTTTGTTGCATGACAGAAATTTTGTGCTCCCTAATTCAGAGTGTCTCGATAGTGACACTGTTGATATTATAGGTCAGATATTTCTTTGTTGTGTATTGTTGGATATTTAGCAGCATTCCTAGCCTGTACACTCTAGATGCCAGTAGCACGCTACCCTCAGTTGTGACAACCAAAAATGTCTCCAGACATTGCCAAATGTCCCTGGGCACAATATTGCCCCCAGTTGAAACCATTGCCCTCGTGGAATCAAGACATTAACATATAGAAGAGGATTCCAGACTTTAACAATTATCTGACTCACCTGGAGAGCTTGTGAAACTACAGATTGCTGGGCCCACTTCTGGGTTTCCGATTCTGAGGGTCTGGTGTTAGATCCAAGAATTTGCACTTCTAACAAGTTCCCAGGTGATGCTGATGCTGCTGGTCCCAGGACCACACTTTGTAAGTGTGTAGGTAAGATATAAGATGTTCTGGAAGAATTCTAGATGATTTAAAAAGTGCTTTCTAATTTTGAGGATTATAATGTTGTTACTGTGAGCACCGGGCTTAAATTCTCTTTATTAGGCCGTCAGGTGGTTCCCCACAGCTGTGGTAGAGATTTGGGGGAAAGCAAGGCATTTATGGGAGATATTCAGTCTGTACCGGGTTTCAGTTAGCACTGCCCTACCAGCTGCCACCTGAATCCTGCCAGGAGACTGCTCCGGGTCTTGGCACAACACTGGGGCTCCTACGGAAATGAACTTTAATTTTTGCTTTGTAGTCAGACTTAACTATCAAACGAGGCAGTGTGACATTGGGGTCTGTGGGTAAGAAGTTAATGTTCAGAGTAGATTTGAAGGACGTGATGACTCAGGATGCCAGTTTGTGACTGGTGACTATTAGAGCCGTGGCTCTGACTTGCATCTTATTTACTTGCACCAGCTGTCTTGTCCTTCCTTGATTCTCCCCCTTCAGGTCAGAGTTCTTGTTGTCCTGAGCTGTCATCCATGCTTTCTTTTTTGTTTTTTTTTCTTTGCTTAGAGTTAAGAGATGGAGCTGTCTTGAGCTATTTATCAGTCTTATCTCTCTGCGCCCTCTGTTAGTATTTCAGTCTGTGGTTCTAATCCGCTTTAATTGATTGACCTCATACAACCAGACATCAGCAAAACAACAGGAGAAGCACAACTGCGGCCAGCGGGAGAGGTGGCTGCAGTCTTGCAGGGTGGGAGCAAAGGTCATTGAGACCTGTGCAGATTTAGGAAAATAGAATTCATTTCCAAGCCATTTAATGGGAATTTTCTAGGGACAATCTACACAGATTCTGGAACTGATGATTTTGTGTGGGAGACAGTCATTGCAAATAAAGCAGTATCCTACAGGGCATGTGCAAAAGCCTCTGACTCATCTATCATCTGTCATACTATTTCTCACCCAGTTATCCCCACCATCTTCACAATTATCACCGTCTTCACCCCACTATTAACGTCATTGTTATATCACCCTTTGTAGAGCACCAGAATTTGTCAAGACTTTATTTCTTTTAAGTACCATTTAACACAGGTATTATTATGGTTGTCTTTGTATAATTATTCTCATTTTTCATACAGATAGCTTGAGATTTGGATAGTTGAGGAACTTGCTCAAGATCATCTGGACAATAAGACATGGAGCCTTCACTAGGCTCATGTCTTCTGATGCTAAATCTTGCAGGCTTATGGAATCTAGAGCAGACATTTTATTCTCCCCTGCCCTTCCTATCACAGCCACACTTAAGCTCCTCAAGGGAAAGGGACTGGGTCGTTGTCATGGGATGATAATGAAAGTCCAAACTGTCTCCAGGCTCCACAGCTGGAGTCTTGTCGGTTTGAGTGATTCCTAATGGCCTTATTCTTCATCTTAGAGTCCTTGAGGGAGAGACCTGGTCTCTTACATCTCTTGAATCCTTCAATAGTGCATGCCTCTGTACACAGGAAGTGCACACTCACTGCTTGTTAGCCAACGATTGTTCTGGGTCTAGAACAAATAGACCATAACATTGAAAGCATGGGCTGATGATCTTCACTGAAAGATGGTTAATATCCACGAAAAGAGCCCATAATGTGTTCTACTAAATGCAGAGTAGTTTATTCTAAGGAACTTCAATAAATCCTCCCTTAGTCAAAATTATCTGATGAATCAAGTAAATTGTACCTCATTTTTTTGTATTTTATAGATTGCATCTATAAAGCACAATGAGACTGTGTTTTGCTCAAGATTTACGGCAAAAAAATCTGAATGTAGATGACCAATTTTCTACTTCATCCTTTACTGTTCAAATCCTGTTTAGCCTCCCATGGTATAAAAAGTTATTAGCATAACTTATTTCTATTACAATCACAATTCTAATTCATTATTCATTCACTTATTCA
Organism: Ceratotherium simum simum; assembly: GCF_057802395.1. NCBI lineage: Eukaryota > Metazoa > Chordata > Mammalia > Perissodactyla > Rhinocerotidae > Ceratotherium > Ceratotherium simum. The sequence goes on along the minus strand of NC_141923.1, from coordinate 24,341,588 downwards.
TTAATTTAACAAATATTTCTTGAGCACATGTTAGGATCCCTACATTTGAGACACCCGCAGTTAGGTTAAGCAGATAGGTTAGGCAGGGTAGGCAGACAAAGTACGTAATATGTACTGTATATGCCATTTTATATAAATAACTCAATTGCAACATGTAATACTTATGACTGAAACATAACAAAGTGAAGAATCCATGGATTTTTAAGTAAGACAGACTTGAATTCTAATCTAAAATATATAGCTTATTAGTTATATAAATTCCCAATTCTCTGACCCTCCGTCTTTTTAACATATAAAATATGGAGAGCAATTGTGAGAATTTGAAATTCTTCTAGTAAACAATTTTTTACTGAGCACATACTCTGTCCATCAAGGTGGTCTGGGTCATGCTGCAGTAACAAACAGCTTCAAATATTTGGTGGCATAAAGGAATCATGCTTTGTTTCTTGGTCATGTTCCATGTCCATTGCAAACTGGCTTGTTGTCATCCTCCCTCAATGACCCAGGCTGGCAAAGAAGCCACTACCAGGGTATGGTGGTAGAGAGCCAATGGGAGAACCCTGGTGGATCTCACACCAGCAATTAAATGCATGACTTAGGAGTGACACCCAGTTTATTGGTCAACACTTGTCTCAGCCCTACACATCCCAAGGGGACCCAGAAGTTCTCTCTTACTATGAGGCTGTAATGGGGGAGAACGAGAAACATGTGGTCAACAGTGCTACTGATTACTTTCTTTACTATGACCCAGACTTTGCACTGGGTATGAAAGGCCTGGCAGTGTCTGGCACCAAGAGGGATCGCATACATGTTGTTCTTCCTATATTATTGCCTAGCACTGAACTCACAAATTCTGTGGGAAGCCTAGAAGTTAAGATACTGAGAACTGTTTCCTTTGCACATCTGCCTGGCATACATTTGGGAGTCCCAGTTCTGTTTCTGTCAGCTGCGATTTTCTAAAATAGTAGATGGTGCATTCTGCTTTCCCTGGGGGCGCTCTGGAATGAATGAAGTGATTGCCTTCAGGGAGATCTTTATTCCTGAGGATTTTTCTCGCCCTTGTGCATTTCTGCTTCTGAAATCTGACCCCAGTGTGGGTAGCATCTCTTGGGTCACCCACACAGCAATAACGTAATGTGGCTGATGGAAGATCAGAAAGCTGGTTGGGCTGGCCCCGTGGCTTAGTGGTTAAGTGTGCGCGCTCCGCTGCTGGCGGCCCAGGTTCGGACCCCCAGCACGCACTGACGCACCGCTTCTCCGACCATGCTGAGGCCGCGTCCCACATACAGCAACTAGAAGGATGTGCAGCTATGACATACAACTATCTACTGGGGCTTTGGGGGGAAAAATAAATAAATAAAATTAAAAAAAAAAAAAGAAAGCTGGAGCAGGACTAATTGGAGGAACCAGGTGGGCTCATAAACAGTCATTATTGATGACGAATGACTTACTGGCTATTTAAGGACAGCTGTTTTCTGTACCATTCAGTTTTTTCCTGAATGCACTTGAGGATTCTTTGGTAATGTCTTCTGATTTACCACTTGTCTTTGTTTTTGATATTGAAGAAGAACATAGACTGAAGTGACTGCCTTGGCAGCAACTTTAGTGGTGATGGGCATGGAGTTATTAAAATTTATAGTCATGCTGTTTCTGCAGCTACACTTTGCTTGTCTTGGAGAGGCTTATCAAAGGTACCAAGGAATGTGGAGAGAGAGCAACTACCAAATTGTGACAGGAAATTAACTGTGCAAATGTTGTTTTTTAATGTTCTCTTTGCTAAAATTTACATTTATTTTCATAATATTTCTTGATGACAGCGTCACCCAACGAACCAGTCCTTAGCTCGTGCCACTACTTTCAACTACGCTAATGAGGGGAAAGAAAGGGAAAAGATGACTGACGTTTACTGAGGTCCCAAAGTGTGCACAGCCGTGTGCTAGGTGCTTCACACATGCGTGTTCTCCTAAAATCCTCACAAGCTTCAGAGGATGCCATTCGCTTCTCCCTCCCTCCACGCATTCCTTTATAGAAAAGAAATAAGAAGTTAAATAACCTGCCCAAGATCATAGAGCTTTAAGAGCCAGAGGTATTATTTGAACCGTGCTGTGCTAAAACCCGATGTATGCTATTGAACCGATGAACTTCTTCAGTAATCAGAGGGTATTATATATGGACAGATGATTGGATGGTTCCTTCTCCTGATCTCATTTATCCCTTATATTTGTATAATATTTTATTGTTATAAAGTGCTGTCATATTAATCATATCTTTTCACCCTAACAACAGCCCTATGAAGTATGTAGAGCTGGTATCCTGTCCCCATAACACATTATCAAGAAATGGGATCAGAAAAGTTAAGTAACTTGACCAAGGTCAGTCAAAGCTGACTCCCTCACATCTTCTCTTCTCTGGACATGTGAACCAGCAGAGCTGATTTTCATGGCAGCTGAGCATGGTGGATTCAAGCCTGGGCAACTATATGCGTATTTGCCGCAAGGCTTATAATGAACTGAGACAAAGCAGTTAGCCACGGATTATCATGCCACTGCGGTCCCAAGACAAATGACAAGGAGATTGCAGTAATGAAATCTTATTACTGTGGGTAGGGAGACCACATCTGAGGTCTAGCACAGCCACATTTACCTCTTTGGGAAACACAACGAAACATCTGGGTAAGGGTCTCCACTGACATTAGCAGTGTGCTAGCAGGATTAAGAAGATCTCTCCGAAACAGTAATTGCAATGGCAAATGTGTGGCGCCTAAGATAAGGACCAAATATTTATTCTGGCAGAGATTAAATCTTTTCTTTTCCTAAATCTATTATGGATCTTGCAGAAAATCTGCCCAAGAATGTATCTCGCTGATCAGCCAATTCACTGAGCCAGAACTGTACTTTGCCACTGCTATTGCTGAAAAGCTGCAAGATGCTGGTTTAGTCTCCTCTCTCCCCTTAAAGCTGTTCTCCATCCATGATTAATTAGTGACTCAGAGGTGAATTGAATCACCAGCAGTCCTCTCCATGCATCCAGGATTTATATAGTGGTTTCTCATTGAAGAACAGTGGTGCGATAAACAGCCCACATTTGTGGGGTGGGCAGAGGAGTAATGGTGTCTGCAGTCATGGTTTCTTAACTCCTCCAGTCCTTTCATTCTGCTAAACAGGTTATGACTCAAGTTATTATAGCCTAGCTTATTTAGGCATGAGGGTGATTAGGTACCAACACACACACACACGCACACTTAGAAATGAATGCCAACTCTTTAAGAGAGAGCAGAAAAATCATGTTGTCATTTCTGAATTTCTGAGGAATTAAGGAGAAAGAATAAAATGAATCATAATATTAGTAATTATGGGCATGAAAGATGCAAAAGAACCCATCATCAGGTTCATTTATCTATGCATCATATTTTTTTGTGTGTGAGGAAGATTAGCCCTGAGCTAACATCTGTTGCCAAGCCTCCTCTTTTTGCTGAGGAAAGCTGGCCCTGGGCTAACATTGTGCCCATCTTCCTCTACTTTATATGTGGGACGCCTGCCACAGCATGGCTTGATAAGTGGGGCGTATGTCCGTGCTCGGGATCTGAACCTGCAGACCCCGGACGGCCAAAGCAAAGGGCACAAACTTAGCCATTATGCCACTCGGCTGGCCTATATGCATCATATTTTAATGCTATATACTTTGATTAGCACTGGAGGTGTAGAGATGGAAAAAAAAAAATGAGAACTAGCGTCACAATAAACAGGGATTTAAGAAATCATGGGTATGTTTAGTCGCCACTGTAGGAGGTACCTGAATTACTTTTCTCAGAGAACAGAACACGGGAATTGCAGACATCATTTTACATTGTGTTCTATGCCGTCAGTGCACAAAGGAAGCAATGATGTCCACCCTATATGTCACCATCCTGCGTGCTGAAAGCAGCCTTGTTGATCAGCCTAGATTCCTGCTTTCTAAGATCAAGACTCCCGGGTACTTATCCATTCTTTTATTGGGCACAAGATGTGTTCACATACTAATGGAAAACTGGCAAGGTGAGGAAAGCCTGTCTTTTGGAAAAATAAGTAAAATGTCCCAAACTATATGGAAACTAGTGCCTAAACTCTTACGAAAAGTCTGAATTTTTTGACTTGAAGCATAGTAAGTACTTAATAAATATTGTATTTATGTATTGAATGAATAAATGAAAGAATTAACCAAGTTACTAAATTTGAGACGCAGGGAAATCTTTCCTACATGCTAGTTTATATGGATTCTGGACTTCTTTTCCCGTTTCCTCCTCCTCCTCATTCTTCTCCTTCTCTTTCTACTTCTTGAATCAGGAAATAGGGAATAACAGAGATTATGTGGACAGATGTTGTGTCTCAGTCTGGCAGAACTTCAGAATTACAACTATATTTTATTATCCTTGGGTGTTCAACCTATTGCTTAGCCAATAAGTCAGACAACTAGAGAACTGGAGAAAGATGTCTCCCTTCTCTCCTTACCCATCTCTCATGACACCCCGCATGCTGAGATACATTTCCAAGAGGGTGAGAGAGACAGGTTGTATCTGATCAGTAAGGTTACTTTCATTTTCTGTCTCATTTTGAATACTAATTCTAACTCCTAGTCGTAACCAATTATTAGAGGAGAAGAGTAAGAGTTTTAATAGCATTATCATTTATATTTCAGTGTTTCTGGGCACTCCCCAGGAGGCAGAGGATGTCACCACCACCATCACCATCACCATAGTCATCACCTTCATTGCTATATTGTTACTTTTCTGGAATTCATTGTGTCTTCCCTCCCAGAAGTCTTTTGGGGCCACAGAGGTTCTCTTCTGCTGTGTAACATAAATCTATAACACCGACTATTACATCCCTCTTTGAGTTAGCTTTAAGTGTAGGGCTACAGGTGCAGGAAGGGTAGCAGCCATCTGACTCTGAAAACCCCAGCTCAGTTTCACTGGCCTCTACTGAGGATACCTTTTGTATGTGGTTTGGACCTACAGAAAGTATCATCAGGAGTGGCTCCATAATTCTAGCTCCTCTGCCATTGACTCCTAACCATTCTTTACCCCTCCCCTTGGTCTTGATTGCCCCAAAATGTGCAAGCAGACTCATATTTCCTCTTTAATCCTAAATCTGAATTGTGAAGTGATCTGGGGTCCAGTGTCTTATTAGCCTCTCCTAGAAAACAGGCCTAATGCATCTCACAGAAATAAACTTTGCAGTGTCACTACACAGTTGTTAGGTAGTTCTGTGGTTCCAGCTTTGATATCTGTTGAGGGCAATCAAATGATGTAACCTGTGAAATGCAGCCTGTGAGAGCAATTTGGGAGGCTTTATGTCATTGGTTTTTATGTTCAGGATGAAAGCCCATGGAGAAATTTAGGATACTATTATTAACTTCACGCTGACGGCTCCCTCTGGGCACGTGCAGATTTATTGTTAGTTGGAGGATCAACTTGAAAGGGAGAAAACCTTGTGGTGGATGATAACTATGCCTTTTGTGTTTCTTTATTCCAGGAACAGGGGAAAATTGGAGTTGTCTTCAATATTGGCACAGTTGACATCTCTATTAAGGAGGAGAGAACCCCTGTAAATGATGGTAAATACCACGTGGTGCGCTTCACCAGGAACGGTGGCAACGCCACACTTCAGGTGGACAACTGGCCTGTGAATGAACATTATCCCACAGGTACGTGTTTCACTCTCAATAACCATACTTTCTTTTGCTCCCCGATTCGTAATTCTAAATGATGATTTTTCTCCTGACTGTCCCCAAATCATAAAACACTGAATATTAAGCACACATTCATGTCTTTTGGATGGGAAGATACATTATTTCTTTAAGACTTGGTCTAGTGTAGGGCACTTCTGGAGACTTACTAACTATGCACTGAATACTTTTTGTCAACCTGACTAATACTGCCTGACTGGCTCATAGCAAAGACAATTATTGTAGGTTTCCCGGGGCACTGCAAATGATGAGCAACAGAGGGATAGGGCACCATCTCCGTCATGAGCTCTCATCAATAATCATGGAATAATCAATTTGAGATCTGGACTTCATGGTGCCATTGAGTTAGATGTGATTGAATGTACAGATGGCCAGAGATTGCAGAAAGACTGTGAGAGGAAGTTTACTAAACTTGAATTGATGAACAGCAAGTCAGGGTAACAATGAGAGAAAAACTAAGGATGGAATTTCATTCATTTGGTTGACTTCGCCAATTTGTTGGCAATTGGTTGACTAAGCCTGACTTGATATTCAGAGATTGGTCCTAGTAGGCATTTTAATAGCAAGCATGCTGGTGTGGGAGGGAGAGAGGTTAATCATCTGTTTAAATTGTATTGTCAAGGAGCATTTGCCAACAAACTCCCAGAGACAGATGGCCAAATCAAGGGCAATGGGAGGAAAGGTTGCCTTCTTTAAAAGAGATCATTCAAATAATCCCCTAGCTTTCCCTCTCATCTCTCACTTACCCCAGGAAAAGAGCCCTGAACCCTGATCACAAATGTTCCAGGAATAGAAGGGAAAATACTTTGGCTAAGGGCCTTTGCTTCACCATTGCATTATCACCTGGTGGATGCAAGAGAATATTGAAATTGTCACTAATGTGGGCATGCAGCTATGTCTAACTCTATATCTCCTACACTCCAAACTCCCCGTAATTTTCTCACTCTTATCCTCTCCCTTCTGTTATAATGAGGTGGGCACAGAGAAGAGGAAGCCAGAAGCACATTTCTAGAAGTTTAAGAGCTGTTTAGCTAATAATAGTCAAACTTGAGAGAAATATATAAAGTAAATATGTCTATTTGTAGCCCAAGAATTTTGAAGGCTGTATTTTGTTTTCATGCCTAATTTAGCATTAATTTTTTTTAAAAGCCAATCAGAGGTAACTGTGCTACTGGGATTTTCCCCTAATAGCCAGTCTTCCAATGTCTGGTTTAAGAATTATGAGAGCATCCACAAATAGCAGACAAGACCCTCAAGATATTGAAGCAAAATGCCCCACCTACCCATTTATCTGGCATCTCAATCTCTGTACAATATCCAGTTCATCCTTTGCTAGGAGTCTCTTGTCATACTCTTAGCACTTCTTAGATTAAGGCACAAAAATGACCTTATGCATCTATCTTTGAGCCTTTGAAGAGAGCCAGAGGTGTTAGCTGCTGCTGTGAACTCTCACCATCATCCAAATTCACTAGACACTAATAGACCTGGTTTTTAAATGCTTCTTGCTTAAATTCTGGGGGATAGGGGTGGGGGAATCAAATAGACTGAGATTTTAAAAGCTGTTCATTTGCTCATAGGAAGAATCCATCTCTCTCCATGCATATTATCATTGGCCCTGCTAGTGCTGCTGTAGGGTTTGTTGTGTTTCTATTAGGAATTTCAGATTTCTAAATTGATGTTAACCTCTTGCCCTGAGCCAATATAGAATCCACAAGTTGGCTGCCAATAATGATAAGGCTCTTGAATGGTCATTTTAAAGCCACAGATATGTAAGAAAACCAGTGACCCTTGCTGTGTGCCTATCTCTTTATAGCTTTAGTTTCAAATTATGGGTTGCTTCTTATGTTTTCAAAACAGGATCAACCTTTCTTTAATGGCATTGCTTCCCACTGAAAACTATTATTACTAGTAACTGTTGGAACTGTTATTTGGTAATAATGTGTGTTATTATTATAGGACATGATGCAGTACTGCAGTTATAAGCATGGGCTTTGGAGTCAGCTGGCAGGAGTTGGGATCTTGGTGCCATTAGCTCTGAGTCTGAGGCAGGCTGGATTAAGACCTTGAAATGCCCTAACCACTGAAATATTTGGTGCCTCTCTCCCCAAACAATTCACAAGACAATAACCATAAAATAAGTGTAAGAATTTCTAACCATTCTGATTTTTCTTCTCTGATGATCACTGTAATGCTTTAAAAATACATCAAATTCTTTCTCCTCACATTCCCATTTTTTACCGTCTCTGCTGTCTTGGTTCTCTAAGTGCGTGCTTATTCTTCCTATTGGGTGATCCAGTTCCAGACCTTGGGCAAATTATTTAACCTCCTGAGTCTCTGTTTCCTAGTCTGTAAAATGGGGTAATGATAATACTTACTTTTCAGGGCTAATGTGAAGATTAAGTGAGTTAAACAGATGTAAAATACTCAACATGATGCTGAGTTGATTTTCATTACTTAATAAATGTTAGCTTTGAGGATTACCAAACATTAGGGTAGCATTTTTTTACTATTACAAAATCACTCATACAGATTACTTCATTTTGACTGTTAAATAACCAGTAAATTGTGTAGGGTGGATATTTTTATTCTCCATTTCAAATGTAAAAAGAGACCCAGGGAGATACTGTGTCTTTCCTACGGTCACACAGTAAAGGAGGGACAGAACTAGGACCAGATTCTCCTGTTCCCAGCTGAGCATAATTTCCACCATTGTTCCCACAGCAAATTGGGGGATATTTTGAAAAACACATAGATAGAAATGAACATCTTTCTTCTTGTCTCATCTTAGAGTTATTCCTTTTTTAGAAGTGTCATATTACAAAGGTCAGTACCAATAACCGCACAAAGATGTATTGTAAGATGTGGAGTTGAAAATCCTCCCCTAGAAAAGAAAAGCTCTTTTAACTGTGCTAAAAGACTCATTTGTAATGAGTCCAAGCTGTCCTCCTGACAGCAATGACAGTGGGCTTTCATGAACCAATCGAAAGAATACTGAGTATTTAAAGGAGCTACCATCTGACTTCGTCACCTAGATTGTAAAGTGGTTTTGGAAAGTCCAACATACTAGTTTCGCATTCCGCCCTGCCAAGACTTCCTAGGAGTGGCTCGTCTTCTGAGCTTTGGGTATCTTATTTCTCTCCCACCTGACTCCGTTTGCTACTGAAAAGATCCATAAATTTAAAGCATCAATTAGAGCAATCTGGCAGTGTTTATTTAATGTATTTTAAACCATAAAATCAAAATACCCCCTGTATCTGGAATCAAAGAACAAAGCTGCCTGGCCAGGCAATCCTGATACAGTTTCTGCAAAAGTAATGTATCTTTCTTTTTCCAAGCCATTCTGTTTTATTGATAGCGGTGAGTATAGAAACCCTCAAAGGAGTTCAGTCGTGCTACTTGTCTATTGCTAATATTTAAACAGTAAAGACTTACAGAGTAGCTCCTACAGAATGTTTGCTTACGTTATCTCATTCTGAGGGCATGCTCTCAGGGAATTGCTCCTGCTCACCAGGTCCCTGTGCGTCGAGATGAATGGGTCAACCCCAGAATCTTCTCATGGGCATTTATAGGATTTTATATAGCTCTACTGAAACATCCCACTGTGAAATATTTAGAAACCTGCTGGGCACAGGACATGTAGCATTGGTTCTTTGTGAATCAGGAAGGATCCAAAATGAAAATAGTTCTATAGCCATCAGAATCTTATATCACTTATGTCTGGGAGATAGAACTTGAAAGCAACTTGTTCCTTTGAGTCTGAAAATAGAAAGTCTAAGGAACAGGAGAGGGAAATAAAAGAATCAGCCCAGAGCTAGCATCTAGGCACTGACAAATGTTCCTTATAAAGCCTCTGATTGCTGTCTTGACACAATGCAGTGGTGGGGACAAGGGAGAGGAAGTGAAAGGTGAGTTGAGCATGAGGAATTATTTTCAGCCCCAGCTTTGGCCCCCTGGGAGGCTGGGCTGACTGAGATTGTTAGATCCTCAGTCTGCTGTGAGTGCGTGGCTGGGTGTGTCATCAGGGCTATTAGAACCCTGAGCAAGGTGCTTTTCCGGTCAGAGCCAGGCTTCCTGGGGAGTGAAGATTGATAAGCAGGTCAGTTGTTCAGGACTTTCCATCTTCCCATGGCAGGTGGTGCTGAGGAGAGCAGAGTCTCAATTGTTTTATTTTTTTTCTTGATATTGCAAACCAAGTCAGTTGAAGTACTCAATTGGATTCCTCTTCTTCAGGCAATAAAATGCCCACTGCTGACCTATGCTTCAATCCTGTTTGACCACCCAATTCAAAACAGGAAAAGGATGTAGAAGTGCTTCCCTTTAGGGACACTAGATTAGAAAACTCTGTTTGTATTTGAATGTGTCCAATTCCCTGAACTTTGGCTTTATAGGGTTTGAAAGTAAAAATATTGCTAAGCGCTTACTGATGCTCAAAGTGCCTTCATATACATTATTACATCTGAGCCTCCCTCCATCCTGTGAGGGAACTGGCTTTGGTATTATTATTACCACCTACCCATGTTAAGGTTGCTTTATGTAGACTCTGAGAGGCTAAATAACTTACCCAGTATCACACAGCTTACGGGGTAGAGCCAAGATTCCTAACCTGATCCTCAGATTGCACTACCTCAAATTTCCTGCCCATTTTCCTGTATATCAGAGTCAAGATTTTATTGATACCAACACTAGGTTTTTAGGTTTTTGTTTTTGTTTGTTTTTTCCATCAATAGTATTCTCAAATAGAAATCCCTGCCTGGAGTAGTTCAGTTAGTAGAGTTTCTCAGATTGGTGTTTTGCACTGGATAATTCCTTGGTGTAGGGGGGCTGTCCTGTGCATTGTAGGATGTTTAGCAGCATCCTTGACTTCTACTTTTTTTTTTTGAGGAAGATCAGCCCTGAGCTAACATCCATGATAATCCTCCTCTTTTTGCTGAGGAAGACCGGCTTTGAGCCAATCCTCCTCCTTTTTTTTCCCCAAAGCCCCAGTAGATAGATAGTTGTATGTCATAGATGCACATCCTCCTAGTTGCTGTATGTGGGACGCGGCCTCAGCATGGCCGGAGAAACGGTGCATCGGTGCACACTGGGGATCCGAACTCGGGCCGCCAGTAGCGGAGCGTGCACACTTAACTGCTAAGCCACGGGGCCGGCCCTTGACTTCTACTTTCTAGATGCCAGTAGCATATCTCCACAAATGCCCTCTGGGGTGCAAAATAACCCCCAGTTGAAAAAAAGTCCCCAAAATATTTTATTTCAAATGCTTATTGTCCTTTCCTAGTTAACACAGTATACATGGGGATAAGAGAGATTTTTTTTGTCCACATCTCATGGTAGATTATTGAGAGTTGGAAGGGTTAAAAGCAAGTCTATGTACTTGACATGATGCTGAAATTTCTCAGGCCTTGGATTTTCATTAATTCCTAGCCGGAAGGTTTCTTTCCCTTTTCTTACAGTCTTTCTGCAAACATTTGAGGCCCTGCCAGATTTGAAGCACACATTAAAACAAGCCCCATCTACCTGCTCATTCATCCATTCAGGACTAGTGTTACTTTCACTTCAACAGGGAGAAAAAACATGGATAGTGAAGTCCTGCAAAGGGAATAAGAAGTATAAATACAATCAAGAGGGAAAGCCATATTTGAACATGATTTTAAGACTGCAGAGATGTAACAGCAACTAGAGAGAGGCTCTCTTAATGAATATTGTGTTTAAACATTGCTAGGTACATTTTAAAATCATCTTAGAAATAAGTTCTCCAAACATTTGGTCACAAAATGTATCAATTAATCTATCAAACCAGTGCATCCTGAATACTTACACTGCTGAATAGTCATTCTTTCCAATTTATCAGGAATGAATTAGGATTCACAAGTGGGAAAGTTTCTATTTCCAAGGGACTTTCAACTTACTGGGATTGGTCTTTGGTGAAAAAATGTTTAAGAATCTTTTCAGGGCCAGCCCTGGTGACCTACTGGTTAAGTTCGGTGCGCTCCACTTCAGCAGACCGGATTCGATTCCCAGGTGTGGACTTACACCACTGGCCGGTGGCCATGCTGTGGTGGCCCACATACAAAATAGAGGAGGATTTGCAACAGGTGTTAGCTCTGGGCTAATCTTCCTCAGCAAAAAAAGGAAAAAAAAATCTTTTCAATAGATATTTTTGTGTGAAGCAGTATTCTTTAGCCTTCCTGCAAATTAGATTCCCCTGGGAACTTTTAATAAACTGTGTGTGCTAAGGCCCCAGTCCCAGGTAATCTAATTTAATTGGTCTGGTGTGTCCTCCATGGATCAGCAGTGTCGGCATCACCAAGAGGCTTGTTAAAAATGCAGAATCTCAAGCAACACTCCAGACCTACTGAATCAGAACCTGCATTTTAACAAGATCCCCAAGTGATTCACATGCATAGTAAAATTTGAGAAGCCCTGGTCTGGGCACCATATTTTTTTAAAAGCTCCAAAGGTGATTCTATATGCGGCTAGGTTTCAGAAACACTGATATTTGGAAAGCTAAAAATGTCTGTTTTTCTTCTTTCAGACTGACGACCAGTGCTATTCAAGATAGTAGCCACTAACCACATGACTGAGGCTCTGAAGGTTTATTTTTATTGTGCAGTTAATATGTCCTAGGCACTGAGGGATTTCAATATATTTTCTCATTCAATCCTCAGGCCAACACTATGAGGCTGGTGGCTGGTGGCTGGTGGCTGGCACTGGACAGTGCAAGACTAGAATATTGTCTCATATTTCCTCTTACCTATTTTATATACTGTAAATCTTCATTTATATCATTAGTAAAATAATGGGCATTTACTTTCATATACCTTTGAACTTATCTAAAGTATTTTGTCATTCCACAGTCACTGAGATAATAACTCCATTTGATTCATGGGGTCGTTGTCCCAGGGATGTAGAAAACAGCAGATGCCAGCATCTCTCAGCTAGTGGTGATGGCTACCCTTTGTTGAGCATTCACTACATACTTCCCACTTCATGTACAACAACTTATTTAGTCTTTATATAACCCTTGAGGTAATGTTTGTTTCATTCCCATTTTACAGATTAGGTACAGTCCCAGAGATCTTAGGGACTTGCCTGACTCACAGCGTGAGTGGAAATGCTGGTATTCTAACCCAAGACCATCTGACTTGAGAGGTCCGTTTTTAAATCATACTCTGTTCCTTCCATAAATTCCTTTTGATACCCTGGAACACATGCATGCCCCAGAAATTCTGGTCTTAAACCCAAGTCTTGCCAATTTAGAATTTTTCTCTGAAGTTAAATCTCCAATTTCTGCCAAGTTAGAAGTCAGCACTTCCCCGGGCATTTATGACATTTGCCTTCATCCTCATCGTCCGTTAGGCCTTTTGGGACTTGGGCAACCTCTTTCCTTTCATGATCCCATTTTACCTTCTAGCACCATATCTAAGTGGACAGAAATAGCTTTATTAGATAAAAGTCTGTTTTACTGTTTAATGGTCTTGTTTGGGGGATGGGAGAGCGGCAAGAGGGTGCTTAGTTTTTTTTTCTTTAATTTTTGTTTTATCAGGCGAACCTCCTTTCCCTTCTGTGAATTCCCAGCTGCAAGATAAATAGCCTGTGTCTTACAAGTTAAATACAATTACTGCTATCAAACCTGGAGCCTTTCTCTCCCTATAAATGTCTCTTAGAAGCTGATAAGCGTTTCAAGGCAAAATGTGGGCTTTGCTAATGCTGAAATTAAACATAACCACCAAGAAGACAAAAGACAAGACTATCTATATAATATACATACATATATTATACATACACACACATACGCACACGCGCATGTATATATATCTCTCCTATGGAAGAAAATACCATTTTGGAGAGAGGGAAAGGGGGCCCATAAACACATGGGCAGAAGGCACATTTCCCTGAGACATTAAGCTAACACACGAGTCAAGGTTATTTATAAAATAATTAAATAACACACACATGAGTTTGTTATGATGATGAAAATTTAGATCAGATAATATAGTAGCAATTACAATAACTAAAGACATTATTTATCCAGAATTCTTTAGTGAACAAGGCACTGCTTTTTATCTAGAGGGTTCTTGAGCACAAGAATAATTTTGCTGGAAACTTCTATAGGACTTTATCAGATGCACACTTTAGTCTTAGATTCTGGTTTATGTTTTTCTCATTTTTAGTAGAGTACCTCAGGATTCAGAGCGGAAGGTGGACTTCAACAAATTAAAAAGCACAAGATAATTATTTATTGAGTTAAATATTATACATATTATAATCTAGGGACTCAGTGAAATAAGTAATGAGAAATTTGAGGGTCGCTTCTAGGTACTATTTAACTACAGATATAGGGAAAAGGATTTCTTAATTTCTATGAATAATGAGTATATTATATTAAACTAAATCTGTGGAATAATACTTTTACGATTAGAAATACAGTGTGGTCACCTTTTATGTGATTTTTAAATTATACTCATTTGAGATAGTGTGACATAAAAATACTAATAACATCTCACTCTATGCAAAGCATCTGTGATTACACAAATTCTGCCAAATTAAAACAGCCATCAAATATTGCATAATTTCAAAGCTAGCCTAAGTGAATTACAAATTTTGTTTGCCCTATTATCACAGAGAGGCTCCAGTTTAGGTAGTAAATAAAAATTCTGGCCTACAGAATTTGTCTTTAATTATGAAAGTCTGGAATTATTATCCCAACCATAAAATGCAATTCCCTGTACTGTCTTTCCTCTTCCCCAGAGTTAGATAAACATGAAATGTCCTAATGTCCATACAAGAGTATAGTTTTGTTTATAGGAAAAGTTTCCAAGTTTCAGTCTCTTCAATTTAAGTTTTGCACAAGGTTGCAGAGTCCCTCTAGTTATTTAAAGTCTAAAAAGAACATTTAGCTTCTTAGAGAAAGATGGTCCATAAATATCCAATAATAATAATATATATTCACATACAGTATGTCGTTTATAATTCTATAAAGCACAGAAGGTAATGAAAGGTGCTTTCAACTGTAAATCACTCAATCGATTGTAATCATATTGCAGCTCATCTCAAAGAGATAAAGACCTTCCACTCCTCTACAATCCCTGTCAATACCCCAGCAGGCTGAAGAAAGGGGAGAGGAGGTCAGAGGAGGAAGGAGAGAGTGAGTCGAGGATAAAGAGGCATTTTAAATCTACAGTTCATGGAGTTAATGTGGACCAGATTAGATTCCCAGTGATACTGACAGATTGCTCCATGAGATGCATTTCTTTTTCACTTGGTACTTTTATATCCCTACAGTATGTCCCTGATGCTCTGTATTGGCCTGGATGGAGGGGTTGCCAAATGCCAAAAGTTGATGTACAGTGCTTCATCAGAACATTTAGGTGCATGAGTGGAAAACCACAATTCAAGCCAAAAGCTAAAGGTTATATCAAAACAAATGAAGGAAATGAGTTGATAACAGACCAGAAAAAAATTTATATTATACTTTTAAATAGCAAGAATACTTCAAAAGTCTTTTTACTAACTGATGTTGCCTTTTATATAAAAAAAAGATGTTGCTAATCCCCCATCCTCATCAATGGAGCAGATTTGAGTGGAGTGATCTCCTTATACGTTCATTCATTCACCATTCAACAAATATTTGTTCAAAATCTAATTTGCATATGAATCCATGATAGGTGATAGGTATATGATGGGAAATAAAACACGGCTGCTGCCGTCAAGGATCTTATAGTCTAGTGGAAGAGAAATGCATGTACACAAGCAAGATAATTTTAATACTTAAATTTTGTCATGCAGTTATTAAGTGCCAGGCACTGCACTGAGTTCTTATATTAAAACTTCACAATAGCCCTAAGAAGTAGAGACTATTTTTTTTTTTTTTTGATGAGGAAGACTGGCCCTGAGCTAACATCTGTTGCCAACCTTCCTCTTTTTACTTGAGGAAGATTGTCCCTGAGCTAACATCTGTGCCAATCTTCCTCTATTTTGTATGTGGGACGCTGCCACCATGTGGCTTGATGAGCGGTGTGTAGGTCTGTGCCCTGGATCTGAACCCATGAACCCCAGGCCGCCGAAGCAGAGCACATGAACTTAACCACTATGCCACTGGGCTGGCCCGGAGACTATTTTTATCATCATTTTACAAATGGGAATATGAAGGCTTATAAGATTAACTCTCCCAGGGTCATAAGCTAGTACATGAAGATCTGGAACTCAAGCTCTTGGAAGGCAAACCTGATGCTCCTATGCACTACACTATATTGTACCTGTAGTTCCAAATAGGGCAAGAAGGTGCTGTCATTCAGATGAGATCTGGGTTCAATGGCACATGTAAGTGCCTGAGGACCAGACAGGGGTGGGGGTGGGATGGAATTTGGGCTGTGACCTTGAGCTTTCTAGGGCAGTGCTGAACCGACTCTGCTCCCCTACCTAGAGACACACAAGCACAAATTGTAACATGGCAACCTACACCTTTCACACTGAGGGAAATAATGGGCAGGCATTCTTCATACATTATTTCACTTAGTGTGATCTGCCCAATGGTTTCAGGAGAGAAGTATTAATCTCTCTTTTTTACAGAACAAACCAAAGCTCAGGGAGTTTGAGCATATTTCTTGTAGTCACAGGGCCAGAAAATGTCAACTCTGGGATTCTACACAGAAATGTTTTTTCCTACACCCCTATCCCTTTCCGTTACCCCACTTTTCCATCTGTTTCCCAGGAGCAATCCAGTTTGCACTGTATACAGAGCTCAAATTCATTTGGTTGAAGGGTATAAATTCACATGCAAAATTTACTATTGTTTCCCATATCCCAGTGCATGCAGAACACTCTGTAATCACATTATTAAACATTTACCAGGAATGTGCTTCTGCCCAATGCACAATTGCCAGTCTAAGTGTTTAATTAAACTAGATTTGTTTTCATTTTAATCACATTATAGAAATGTGGTTTTCTCAGAGTTCAATGGTGAAATCTTCATTCCAAATGCCTACAAGTGTCTGAGAGCTGTAAAATCCTAGAGAAGGGAATGAGGATATTACAATATATCCTTGCATACAGTATTTTAGGAGAATAATATTAATTAATAATGGGTAACACTGAAACAGTATATCTTCTGTGCCAGGCTCATGGATTATCACATTGAATCCTTCTCACAGCATGCTGGAAGGGGATTCTACTATTATTCCCATTTTAGAGATGAGGAAACTGAGTCTCAGAGAGGTTAAGTAACATACTCTCTAGTATCATACAAATAGTAGGTGATAGGGCCAACTTGGATTTGACTGTAGGCATGGAGACCCTGAAACCTTTATTTAGAGAAAGTTTGTCTCTAAAAGGCCCCAAAATAAATATTATAGGGTTTGCAAGCCCTAAGGTCTTTGTTGCAATTATTTAGCTCTGCCGCTGTCATGCAAAAACAACATAAATGAATGGAAATGGCTGTGTTCTAATAAAACTATTTACAAAAACAAGCTGAGATGAGGCAGATTTGCCCTTGGTTGTTGTTGAGGGACCCTTGATCTAGATCATGCATATTTCGAAGACTATAGCTCTGTTTTTACTGATCTATCAGCTTTGTTTTGTGCGTTGTCTCATCTCTGCTTAGAATAAAGAGAGCAAGATCATCTCTAAGTGGATGAGTTAAATCCTGGAGACATAGACTATAGTACTGCTAAGTAGAATATCATAGACTCACTGGTAAGGTTAATTCAGGATGAAGAAATACATAAATGGAACAGGCAATCCATCTACCCGTATTTAAACAAAGACCCAACTGTACACCACTTTCCTACTGAACACCAAAGACATAGATTCAATGCCACATTTATTTGTGTTATGCCGTACATTGCTTAGAGCGAGATTTGAAAATAACAAACAGAAAGCATTATTATTTCTCCAGTTCTGCTACTTCTACTTAGTAACTGTAAGTTGTGGCAATCCAAATACACTTTTCTCCCTCTCTCCTTAGGGAAGTTGTATACTTTTCTTTTGAAGTCATGGTTCTTTTTTAATTAGCCACTGGCTTAGCTGCCCTAGCCTATTCTCCATAGCTGTTCTTCATAAAGGTGCCAACTGACTTCTTAGTGTTTATCGTTTCTTCTACCTGCTCCCTAATATGTCCATCTTCTAAATGCCAGAGAACATCCTCTTGGTTTTCTCAGCATTGGCTGTCCCTAACCTGTTGATGGGAGCTTCCAGCTTGAGTTTCTGTTCTATTTCCAGCCATTGATCTGCCATTATGATGATGGACTCTCCTTCGACGTGACTCAGGCTACTTCCTGCTGTTGAGTTTTAGAGATTTTAGAATCTGTTCCCCTGTATATTAAAGGAACAGGAACCAGGTTATGAGTTTTCACAGATGTGTAAATACACACAGCATGTACAAGTTTAAAATACATTTTTAAAAATCAAACTAAGGCAGACCAGATTTTGTTTATACAGAATAGAGGTCCCTTTATATTTTACTAACTTCAATATTGACTATAGTAAAGTTACCAATCAAAGACACCTCCACCAGAGTAGCAAACATATACCATCAGACTGGCTCCCTATAATTCAAACAGAGTGGTCACAGTTTTATTGAACCTCCCCCTTTTTTTCTGAGTCAAAGTGGCTATATAGTAGTTGCTCAATAAACCTTAAATTGCAAAACTATACCAAGATTAATGGACACTTCTGATTTCATTGTCTGCATATACACAATAACAATATACACCAAGGTAAAGAGCATCCTTTATAAGCATTAAGTATACTTCAATTCATTTTAAAAGCAATAGGAAAACATCAAATATTTTATTATGAATAACTTTTAAGATTTTACTGGGAAATTCTTCTTTGTTGAAACAATTAAATCTGATTTTATTAAAATATTTTTACATTGCTGAGATGATTCTCTGGAGGTTTCAAAGAGTGAATTTCCCATTATACTTAGACAAAACGATAAAAGGGAGGAAGGAGAACATTTAGGCATCCAGGAAAGTTAAAAAAAAAATGCCCTAAATATAAATCTAACATAAATATAAATGTAAATTGAAAGTAAATCTAAAATCTTCTCAGGCAGCCATGGTTTAGAAATACATATTACTTCATTTTTAAACCTATATAAAACTGTTGTGAGATGCTGACTGTTGCAAAGAAAATAGGAATTTATATAAGTGAAGTACACACCGAAATAGAACTGAAATGCTTTTAGATTTTCAAAATGAATAGCTGGATTTTTTCCAAAATTTTCTGTGTGGTAAGGATGGAGCTGGGCCTCCAGGAGAAGTAAAAATGCAAGTAATACAGGGAAAAGAATATACTGTTCTCAGGAAGCAATTGACATCTCCCAGAGGAGATAAACCAAGTGAAACCTAACAGCCTTGCTTCGTTTTGCGACTTTCTCCCACTATGACCTCAGAGAATTTGAGCTCCAAGTAGGTCCATAAAGGGAATTTTGAAATACTCTTAATAGATCTGTTCTAGAAACAAGTCAACTTAACTGAGCAAGGTGTTATGCCAACACGTTGACTCAGGGTCCTGACCAGCCCTGATCCTAGACTTTTCTGACAATTCTCTGGTCTTATTTCCATTCTCAGTAGTTGTATGCATTTTATCGGCAACCCTTGTTCCAAGCCCACCTTCCAAGTGGTCTGGTTGAAATGCAGTAGTAATTGCAGATGTCTCCAATGAACACATCAGCCAAAACATTAATGAACTTTTTCAGCCAGTAAATCCAGCTCATTCTGTGGCTGCATAATTATATAGCTGTATCATTCTGTCAGGTTTCAATGGCCTTAATTTTTTCTGGTCAGATAGAACAATCAATATAAGTGTTCTTTGTTCCTCCCCCTTCTGGCTTTGATTCTCTGATTTGTGCCACTTCCCCCACTGCAGCTACATAGAACAAGCAAACTGTTGATTAGAGGGCTCAAGAGTTTGTGTGCCTTCAAACCTCACTGCCTGAACAGCTGAAATCCCAATTGACACAAGCAACCTCTAGGGACAAAAGCAACCCTTGTTCTACATTCCTTTGTTAACAGAAACCATTCTGTTAACAATTCTAAAAGTATTTTAAGGATCCATCTCTATAAATCCCTGTGCTAGGAACTGAATAATAGGAATGAGACCATTATTCAATTAGAGCAAATTAAATCCAACAGGATAAGTAAGGAGGAAATCTACATATTTCTTTAATACACACTGTGTCTAGATTCTCCTTTTTGAGTCACACTCAGAAGTAAATCTTTGAAAGAAAAACAAATAAAATAAATCTTTGGGCAACATCCTTGAGTTTTGTTTAGATGGGAAATTTCAAATCCTGTTCAGAAGTCCAAACACTTGTGAGGATTCCAATGTGATTTAAATAAGCCACCATCCCTGATAATCAAAAACGAAAACATAAAACCAAGAAAACTGCATGCTTTCCTCTCACCTGTCTCATCTCTTATCCTAATTATACCTTATACTTACTAATGTTCTAAGTGCTTTTTGACAAGACAGCAATGGTACATCAATAGATACTGCATGAACTTGAGTAGGCAAGTCAAGTCACTCAAAGGCCTTCTTTAAATCTCTTGGATCATTATTGCAAAGATAAAAGCAGGTTTCTGAAAAAGTAAAATTCAAAGGAACCTAGCAATTAGAATGGTGAAAATACTAGGTTATCTGGTCCATTTCCCTGGTTGGTTCGAAAATGTTGCAAATGAGCTACGCTGATTTGACTAGTATAATTTGAAATGTTACAGGTGATAGAGTTTGCCTTTCTTCCAAGAGAATAGATCTATCTGATTTCTCCTCTTTGGCTTTTATATAAGAATTTTTGTTCAACTCCATTATTATTAGGGATGGCATTTGAAATTATTCTGAATCATTTCTTTAAATCTTGAATATTTATTTTTTACAGATATCTAGGAGCTGTTTCTTGCTGCAAGATGCAAGATTCTATGGAGAACATGTAAAAGCATTTTTTCTTTTGAGATATTTATAAAATCTCTCTCTTTCTATACATTACACACACACACGCATCCATGGGTAAATATTAAAAAAATTTGCATTTGTCACAGCACAAATAAATATATTTAAATTTAAAATAGCCTACAGATCTTTAGACATATTCCTCAGATAGCTGAGATTTAATATCATGTATTTAATTTCTTACATTAAATGGCTAAAAGAAGGGTCATTAATATTTTATTTATATGTCTCAAATTTGTAGGTTTTCAGAGGTTATAAGAACCTTAGTAATCATCTAAACCTTCAAAGCTAAAAATTTAATGCTTTGTTGGAGTCAGGACACCTGCCTCTGTTTGAGGTAGCAATAGTCATCAACTTTATGGATATTCTTGAGAACTTAAGACGTGTCAGTGTTTGGTGTCATTGTACATTGGGGAGGTGATTGTGGAAATAGGATGGTGTAAAAAGATTAAAAGAATAAACCTTGCCTCTAAGGTGATTATAACTTCATACAAAAAAAACATGCCCACAAGAACTGATATTCAGTGCAGGATGGTGGAGTCTAGTTGCGAGGTAAATATTTAAAATGTGTGGATAATTTTACGTAATCATTTACCATTTAAAAGCATAAAAAAAAAAACCCTATGTCAAAAAAATTGCTATTCTGGCCATCACATTTACAATATGAACTAAAATTTGAGTCATGACATACTTCTAATCATTGATATGTGTGTGTCACTTGAGTTGTCAGTCAAAACATTAGCATCATCGTTAGTTGTCCTTACTCTTTATTTAACTCCTTAGTCCCTAAATCATTTTTGATGCTTTTCTCTAGAGTCCACCTCCCATTTACATGCTTAAGTGAAAAGTGCTAGCTGGTATATATCCATTCTGATACCAGCTATTAAGTCCTAGGACAATGACTTCTAAACTCTTATCAATAAGTTTATAAAGGCTACTTTTTGCTAATCTATAAGCTTTGAAAAGGGTTGAAGAGGCAGTGCCTACTTTTTAAAAACCAAGGTTGCAAAGTGGGAATATTTTTTGCCTGATTTTGGTCTTTAATTCAGTGTTTTGCTTTTGTTTGTATTGTTTTGTATTAGTAGGGAGTGTAGTGGGGAATATCTTTCTATTTTAAGCCTAGGTAAGGCTATTCATGACCAGTGATTATTCATATGCTGCAAAAACATGGACTGTTTAGTTTGATTTGCTTTTAGAAGGTTGGGGTTAGGGATGGGAGATGAGGTTAGAGATGGGGTTAGGGTTTTAGAAGGTTGGGGTTAGGGATGTTTGTTCAGGAAAAGAGAAGGCAATCCTCCTAGGTTCCCCCTGTAATCGTTGAAGAAGTAAGATATCCTTTGGTGGGGTATGGGTTACAGTTCCAGAATGTCTTACCAGTAAGTCTTGACTGCTCTTCTTACCAACCTTCTGTCCCCTCTCATTTGAATAGTGATGGAAGGGGGTCAGGTAGGTAGCTCCTTGGCCCCACTTAGGTCTAATCCTCATTACTTGTAAAGTCAACTCCCACCGCTTTCCCTCTGTTCCGTTCCCCTAGTCTAAGTCTGAAATGGGGAGTAGAGAAGTGTCAGTCTTCTAGCTTTCCTTCCCTGTCCCAACTCCTTCAGGCTCGACCTTTCCCTCTCGTCTCAGGAGCTACATTATTGCATCTCTTTCCTTGGATTTGAAAATTCTCCCTTTAGAATGAGGAAGAGGGCTAAGGATAGGGAATGGGGGCCCACCTCTCCTTGTCTCCCCGCCAGGACCCCTCAGGCGTTCACCATGCAAGCTCTTTTGACTCCACAGAGAGCAGCTGAGCGCTTCCCCTTCCCCCTGTTGGGCCTCAATGGAAACCCTCATATGAGAGGGTGCTTCATTTTCTCAATCTCAGATTCCCATCCATCCCAGATTTCCCAACTTCCTGGCCATGTCATTTAGTGTTTGCTGTGTAACAAGCCACTCCAAAACTTTGTTACTTATTTGCTCATGTTTCCATGCATCATGTGGGTGTTTTTTCTTTTCCAGGCTGGCTCAGATGGAGGGGGATGGTCTTGATGGCCTCTGTCACGTGCTCAGGGGCTCAGCTGAGCTGGTTGAGTGGGCTTGGATGTCTGGGTTTCTCTTCTCGTGAGCTTTCATCTTCCAGGAGCCTAGACTGGCCTTCTTCTTATGTCAGTCTCAGGCTTCAGCAGCGTGAGAGGGCACCAACATGCAAGGGCTATTCAAACCTCTGCTTACCTCACATTTGCTAACATGCCCTGTGCCAAGGGGTGGAAAAATAGACTCACCCTCTGATGGGAAGAGTGGCAAGTCCCATTGCAAAGGGGCACGGATATCAGAATGGGATTCTGAAATTTTGCAGATAGCTATTTTGCAAATTAACACATTGGCAGAGAGCTTGGGAATGGCTCTGGTTGCTATAATTCTATTTCTCTCTTCAGCTTTCTCTCTCTCAACCCTAAATTCAGGCCAAAAGTGAAGGAGGAAACTAGTGACTTTCACAGAGGAATTTTCCTTTTTTTTTTCTTTAGAATATAACATTTTGGAATTAATCATGGCTCTTCCTGCCATATCTCACGTTCTTCTTTTTCTTTCTTTTTTTTTTTTCCTCAGTATGTCTTATCATTTTGCCCTAAATTGAGTTAACTGCTTTTTGAAAAATTAAGTGTCTCTTTTAAAATTTTTAAATCTTTTTTTATATTTCCTCTTGGATGCTTTTAAGCACTTTATCTGCTTTTGTTTTGGGTATTTATGATATATCATTGTTATCTATAAAATGTGTTTTACTTGTATGGGATGTATTCTCCATTTCTTTTTTTTTTTTTTTTGTGAGGAGATCAGCCCTGTGCTAACATCCGCCAATCCTTCTCTTTTTTTGCCGAGGAAGACGGCCCTGGGCTAACATCCGTGCCCATCCTCCTCCACTTTATATGGGACGCCGCCACAGCATGGCTTGCCAAAGCAGTGCGTCGGTGGGTGCCCGGGATCCGAACCAGCGAACCCCGGGCCGCCGCAGTGGAGCGCGCGCACCCAACCGCTTGCGCCACCAGGCCGGCCCCTCTTTTCTTTTCTTTTGAACAAAGACAGTTATGCTGTAAAAGTGGCCCCCATGCTGATCTACACTTTTCTCTAGACATTTTCTCTGAGCTCAGTACGTTGCTGTTTATCATCCTCCTTTGTTTGTAACCAGATTTGAGGCTAGTGCTGGAGTTCTCACCAACAAATCAATTTGAATTAATTTGCCAAGTAGAGTTAATGAGGCATCGTATGAACTCAAGATATACTACAACGACTGCATTCCCTGAGGTTGTTTCCTCACTGGGAAAATTTTGGTTCGTGTACCACGTTGCAGTAGTGTATACCTGGCCTTTGAATCTTACTCTAAATGATGCGTGGCTGCCAACTGGTTCATTTTTTGAAAAGCCTTGGAAATGCCATATAACCAAACAAATAGGAGTATAGACAATTCTTTAATTAATATCTTTGTGGGGGAGGGTGGTCTTCAAGATCTATACTCTTGGATACTTGCCTATGCTAGGAGTCCTATTTCTAATGATGTTCTAAGCAGAAGTTTGAGAAACATCAAAACAGGGAAAATATATTTCTTAGATGATCTTTGAGGTCTCCTCAACCTTAAAATTGTAGACAACCTTAAAATTGTATAATTGAGAAGTCTCAAAATATAAACTGTGAGTTCCAAAGAACTCTACTCCCAGAAACTACTTTTTAATTATAAAACACAAAAAACATTTGCTTAAGAGGGACTTCAGTGGTTATTTGAATTTCCCCTCATCCCCACCCCTCCACCCCCAGACATCTTCATCTGTCACCAACAGGTTCTCTAGCAAGGGGAAGTTCCTTCAGACTGTAAAGGCTGGTACAAACAAAACAAATAGGAAAATTCAGTCTTCCTAAAAGGCAAGGAAATGGTAATAGAGTTCCTCAAAGGAGCTCAAATCTCTGAGTCTTACATAAATAACTTCCGAGGATGCATAAGAAATTTGAACTCCAAGCCCCTGATAATGTTTGCTCAGAAATAGCGATGGGAGTCAGTTAGAATAGAAAACTTTGGGAAATAGAATAGTTTGGGAAAAGTGTCCTAAATTTTACATTGTATACAAGGATAGATCTCTTAAACTTGGGACTGATATATAAAAATTCTCAAGTGTTTCATTTGACAGATAAGTTGGTATACATTTAGCCATATTTAACAAAGATTCTGGTGAGGGCTAAGGACTAACGTGGGCTCATCAAAGCAAGTCTTACCAAACTAGTCTAAATTCCCTTTGGATAGCGTTAGCAAATTGGCAGATGAGGAGAATTTTATAAATATAGTGTATCTTCATTTCCCTGGAAGAGTATGATATAAACAGAGCTGTGAGAGCATCTTAAGGAGATCTGCCTCTGAGTGAACTAAAGCTCTCTAATTACTCTGTACCTATTGATGTGTAACAAATTGCCCCAAAACTTAGTGGCTTAAAACAACAAACATTTATTTTCTCACAGTTTCTGTAGGTCAGGATTTGGTAGCAGCTTAGCTGAGTGGTTCTGTATCAAGGTGTCTGATGAGTTGAAGTCAAGATATCGACTGGGGCTGCAGTCATCTCAAGGCTTATCTAGTCCTGGAGGATCTGGTGGCCTCAGTTCCTTGACATGTGGGTGTCTCCATAGGTTCTTGTGTGTCCTTATGATATAACACTAGCTACGCCAGAGTGAGTGATGAGAGACAGAGAGAGGGAGTCACGGTTCCTTTTCTGACCTGGTCTCTAAAGCCACACACAGTCACTTCCACCACATCCTGTGCTTTAGAATTGAGTCACTAAATCCAGCCCACATTCAAAGTCGGAAAATCAAGCTCCACCTCTTACAGAGAGGAGTTTCAAAGAATTTGTAAACATTTCAAAGCCACCACATAATCTTCCTATTCTGTAAATTTTTGAGAGTCTGGAATGAATGCTCAAAAGATATGCTTATCAAATTTGCAGATGACACAAAGCTAAGAAGGGTATTTCCTGCAAGAAACAAAAGACCTAGAGTCTTATCAGGTTGGAATATTGTTATGAAACAAAACAGAATAAATGTAATGGGATGTAATTAAAGTCTTGCTTTGAGGTTTATAAAGTGTGCTACGTGAATGTAAGATGACCCGAACTTTTGGGGAAGCAATTTTAGTTGGAAACAAGCCTAATAGGTGACTGTGCTGTGACGTGGTGGTTTAGACAACTGTTGCAAACCAGTGTATTAACCAGGTCAAGGGTGGGTGGTACATGGTACAGTGACTGTTATTTTTAGATCCCTTGGAAATAATATATTCATTTGTAGGCATGAGGTTCAAGGTTGGTCTAGAGGGCCTATAATTTATAAACACCAGAGATTCCATAAGATCTAAGCAGGAAGAGTGCTATAGCAAGTTTATTATGGCATCAGAGATATTGATATTGGTGTGACTTTCCTATTCATGAGGATGGAAATGTTCCTATTTTTTGCCCATTGAAATTGTCCTCCCAAACCTCCTACCTGTCCTCTGAGCTGTGTAGGGAGACTACACATGCATGTTTGAATGAATAGAACTTTTTTTACCAAATATTCTAGCACTCTGGCTTTAAAACCATTGAGTTTGATATCCTCTGCAAAAGAGGAATGAAAGGAAAGAGGGATGGGGGTGAGGAGAAGAAGGTGGTTAGAGAGAAATGAAAGAAATCAACAAGAATAATGAGAAACAGGGAGATCACACAGAGGGTGGGTGTGCAGGAATGCGTAGATCGTGGAGAAGAGTGAGCCCCAAACTAACACTGTGGCTCTTGCAACAGGAGGAAATAAGTGATAAGAAGAAGGGCACCTGTGGGAGTCTTGAAGGGATCATATGTCAAACAGCTGAAGGCCAAACATTAAGGCTTTATGTTGAAAAGGAAATTTGAAAAGATTTGATACTAAAAATTGCATAGTGTGGTAATTCTTGTTAAGTCTGCCTTCTTTTTAGTGTAACTCTTCTGAATCAAGTGCAGATATAACAATAACAACAATAGTAATAAATCATATTGAGGTTTATTTTGTGCCACACACTGTGCTAAGGGCTTTACATACATCTAATCCTCAGTTAATTCTCACAACACTTTGTTGCAGTTATCATTATAATCCTCATTTTATATATGAAGAAACTAAAGCTTAAAGATACACCAAGACGTTGATATACTTAACTTGTTTACCAGAAAGGAACTAGATGAAATCCAGATATTGAAATTGACTAGTCTAGCTTCAGGGCATATTATGGAATAATTATAGAAGGAAAAAAGTGACACCATTTGAGGAAGGAAAGAAAATCTTATAGCCAATTTATGTTTGGTTAATTTATAGCATGCTATTTTTGAAAGTGGCTCTTAAATAAAGAATAAGTGCTAGATAGACCTATCATACTGAAGAAAGTTTCATTAGATATTACTTGGAAATATTCTCTTAAACTATGAAAGCGAATAAAGATATTGCAATCACCTGGACCTTGCATTATTAACCTTCCTGGGATTGAAATTATCCTTAATGGATGAGGATAAGTGAGGAGAAACTCCAAGAGCAATGAGCTTCAGGAAGAGAGTTGAGAATGGCTTCAATATACAGGGAAAAGATAGGGATGGTGATATATCTTCTAATTGTTGTATCAGGATAAATGGTCGTTAGTATAATAACACCTCAACAGAATGGCACTTTGATTTAGATTTGGGATATGAAAAAGTTCAGTGTTAACACGTTTGCATACAGACTCACCTCAGATAGCCTCGACAAAGGTCAAGGAATAGGAACATGGTCACTTGGATAGGTGGACATAGAGCACCAGGGTTACATCTCTAGCATGGTCCCCATTCCCTTCCCCTAGCCTATAAGGTACTCAAACATGAGGACTGAATGTGTGTAGGTACATCAATGAGAGAACATAGGCAGAGATCAAAGTTCAATGGAAACAACAAGATTGGAAGGGTCCTGGAGGATTCTCTAGGCTGGGAACCTTCCCGTACCCCACCAACAATACATGTACACATTCCCTTTCACTGTTTATTGGGAGAAAGGTCTTCCATTTTGGAGCCTTAGACATGTGTTAGGAAATGATCCTGAGAATTAATATAAATTACAGACTCTCCCTATGCCCAGCCTCTTCTAACTTCCCATGAGCTAAGTCCTTGTCTGGGTTATTACATGTAATTCTCATAAAATCTTGTAATATAGGTATTATTATCTTCATCTTTTTTTTTTCAAACTAATGAAGAAACTGAGACATCTAGATTAAGTAAATTGCCTAAGTTCACAGACCTGGTAAATGTCTGAGATAGGATTGCATCCAAAATCTGTCTGACTCCATAGCCAATGCTCTCTTCACTCATGTTTGAGCCATCTTTGCTTAAACAGCTCAACTGCTGTAGCCTAGAGGTTGTGGACCAATACTATGACTTTGATATAGGAAGGAAATGATAATATGTCTGGCCACGTATATTTTTCATTTCTGAACATATGCAGTAGACATGAGGCAGTGAGCTTCATCAGCCAAGTCTGTATGCCTGGGTGACCCACACTGCTTTCCAGGGTAAACATCTCATCACTTTGGAATGGTGGTTCTCCTTGGCTCGTGGAATCACTTAAGGGAGTCTGGAAAAGCTCCCTTACTTAATAATGCCCTTGTGCTCTGGGTGTATTAATTCACTTCCCTCAGCCGATCAGTTTTCTGCTCCAAGAGATTAATTTCTTTACCTTGGCACACTAAAGAATCAAGGCTCACAACATATAAGTAGTTCTTTTTTCTTCAGCCCCAAAGGTGTGTTGTGAGGATTAATGAAATGATGCTTATAATTGCATTTTGAGCTACTTGGTCAAAAGGCACTTTATAAATACAAGATATTAGTTCTTTGTTGAGGTCCATCTATCACTTACAAGTGGCCGAACATTCTAGATGCCCTTTGGGTAGCACAACACCCCTCCTTCTGACTTAAGGAGAGTTCGTCTGGGTTAATGCCAGGAATAATACCAGAGCTGAGTTCAGAGAGTTTCCCCAGTTCCTTTTCTTTAGTGTCTCATATTTACTTTGAAACTCACAAAGTGTTCTTTGGGGAGAGAGACATTGTAAGAACCCCTGAAATGCCCTACTACTTGAGCCTACCCGCATCGATTTTCTTTTGCCTCTGGCTCTAATACATAGTATTCGTTCTTTGACTGTTCATTAGACCTATAGTCTCATTTTTTACTGTCAACAAAACAATAAAGAAAACTTTTCCTTTCTTTATTCCAGGACTCAAAACAAAATGCAAAAATACCTCTGGCATTAATTTTGCTCAGATGAATGTTGTTACAATATTCCTATTAGCATATCCACGTGCTTGACAATATTTCAGATGGTATTAATAGGCTACCTGCAAGAAAGCATTTTCTGCCAGCCTGGTGCAAATTGCCTGAACCTTTAAGCCACTCTCTCTCAACTTAGCAGCAGTATATCATCATTACCTGTGGCTGGACCAAGAAATCACATTTGTCAATGCCTGAATTGCTCTTTTATTTTCAGTGGCTTTAGAAACCCACTTTATTTGGAAATGGGGTTAGCTGAGCATATTTTTAGAAGATATAAAAATATAAAAAACAACAGCTGGGAGACTTAGTGGATATTTAGGGTGTTTCCTTTTCTATGGTCAGTTGATCTTTGGTAGATATCTTTTGTGGGACCAAATGGAATATGGTCATCTTTTGAATGGAGGCCTGGTAAAGTTCTGAGAGCATGGAAGCACACCATGGAACCAATGTGCTTCCTTTAAATCATTAGGAAAGAGGTGAATCATATTAATAATAATAGTTTAACTATATTGAATGTTTTTCATACCCCAGGTTCTGAATATGCTCTACCTCATATTATCCTATACCATGTAAGACACTATGGTGAATTGGAAAGTGGGGAAACTGAGGGTAAGTGATTTGCACAAGGTCACACAGCTAGTAAATGGTATAAATTTAGAAGTCAAAGCCAAGTTTGTCTCCAAAGCCCATGTTCTTAACTTCTATGCTGTGTTGATTATGGCTTTAAGAAAATTGGTATAGCGTGTAATGAATAGGATCTATGTTTGGACTAATAGAGTTAAAAATGATGTTGTGAAAGTTATTTTCTGTGCTATATAAGAGTTATGTTTTTAGTTCTTCAATTTAAAGAATGTTTACTCCTTTGAGACTGTCAACAAATTTCAAATTTACTCCTTTGGGATCGGAAAGAGGGACTAATGTATTGGGGAACTATACAAGGGTCAGCTTGCTTTCTTTGTCTTATCTTCCTCTGTTCTCTTTTCCTTTTATCCTAAATGGATTCACCTAAATGTAGAAAATGCGAGTCATTTCTACATAAAGGTTGGAGCTATATGTATGAACCAATTGGGCCTTAATAATCTCACCTCAGAGTATTCTGCTCTTCACAATATTATAATTCAACAGTGCAAGTTGTGTTTGTCTCCGGAAGTGGAAATATTTGATAATAGAACCAACAGTACAAAAGTAAATGACCACAGGGGGCCAAGGGTATAAAAGTCTCAATTGCTAATTAAAAAAATGGATGAGGATACATACACACACACACACACACACACACACACACACACACACAGACCCTACGTTTATTTTAAATAGAATAAAATGTGACTAATTTTTTTCTAAAATTCAGTTCCACGTAGGTGAGTGTTGGATCCATATAAGTAATTTAAGAACTGTCTATTTGAAGATCTCATTGTGCAATTTATAGATTTCTCAGTGTGGTTGAGAACTGCAGTCATGACTTTTTTTGGTCTAATTAGCAATGCACATATGCCTCTTTTTAATGGCATTATGGCATTACTATTCATAAGACCACTCTTTCTCAAGGATAGCCTCACTTTCTGTTGAAGAATTGATTTCACTCTTTGTTTAAATTTTCATACTGGTTGCTATACGAAATGTACAACTGAATGTTATTAAGGATTTAATATGAATGTATATGAATTTGACGAGGTTTGCTCAGCTTTCAGAGTAGTCCCTATGTATGAATTTTTATATTTAGAAGGTTGTTTGCTCTTCAATCAGTCTGACAAATGGGGCTTGGGGCAAATGAACTCATTCTCATGCACATGTTTCTAAAACAATTCTCACTAATTTTTGAGATAAATTAAAATAAAAACCAACAAGAACATGAAAAGAGACTAAGAACAATGTTAATGTGGCAATTTAAACCAATTTGGTTTGCCAAATGACCTTCCATCTTTCACAACTTTTAACAGTATGCAAGATCACTATCCTTAGCGCCAGATCCTATCAATCTGGTGTGAAAAACTTAAAACTTTTTCTAAATGTCTTTAAAGCTGAGGTGGAGAAGAATGACTCTCTCTCTTTCAATTTCTGAAGGATCTGAGGTTGAATCGTGGCTATGCTGTCCTCCCAGCATATCATTTATTAATTATCCAACATAGATTTCTCTTTTTCTAGCCTGTTCCATGCCCCAAAATGATTTTCTGTTGGAGCTTTCTGCTTTAGAGAGTAGATCGAGGAGGGATGCTCAGGAGCACCAAGAACCCTATGTATTTGGAGGAAGTAAATCAATGCAACTTCTTACTTAATTAATTTGGTGTATATAGTACTCTGGCAATTTGGAACTTTGAATACTTCTGATTTTGCCCTGCATGTTACTAAGAATATTTAGCTTTATATTTGCTATTGACTTCACTAATCCATTCCACAGTGAATGGAATGAAGGTCATTACTATATTTAACGTTGCAGCCAACAATGACAGTTACGAAAACCCAAAGTAATAGAAGACATTCAAGGTGAATCTGGCACAACCCATTTGCCATTTCCGAGTATAATATTCTGTCATGACTAAAACTTGAGAGGGGTCAAAACTAAGGAAGATGGATGACATCCCTTGTGATATCTGTCTCCTGTAGGGTAGGATTAAGTGTTAAAGATACAGGTTCTTTTCAGAAAAGTGCGTGCTTCTTTTCTATGAAGATATGTGAGAATTTATGCAACTTTATTTTGGGATTAATAGAATTGTGAGTACCCAGATCTACCAGGAAGAATCATTATAGTGATCTCTAACCAGTAGCTGTATTAACAGGTAAAACTAACTTCTTTCACCGTGGCTTATTCAAACACCAAGAAGTTAAGTTGCCTTTCTGTTTTTTCTCTTTGCCTGCACCCTCCCTTTTTTTCTGGGAGAAATAATACTTTGAGGAAAACTTTAAATTATACACTGCAATCCAAAATTGTTAATTGTTCTTTCCATTCATTGCACTTTGCCCTTTGATATGCTAATATATCATGTTGTAAGCCAGCCAAATAGGGTCCCATAAGGTAGGCTGGAAACAGATCCATAGCTGCCTCTTTCATGAGCTTTGTTTTTTGTTGCTGTTGTTTTGTTTTGTTTTTATTCCTGGGTAGTCAGGATAATGAATCAGCATCTTAGAATAATTTGCTCATGGGAGAAATGAATGGAGAATCTTGGAAATATCGCCCAACATAGTCACCCTTTTCCCATCCTACCCATCACAGAAGGGAGGTACCAGTTTACTCATATGTGGAATCTTCTCTGCCAATAAGAACTCCTATATGGAGGTCTCCCTAAGATTCAAATGCTGTGACAAGCTTCTACTATTCACTTGGCCTGATGCTATATTTAATTCTAATATTCTTTTTGGCTTGTAGACTTCTTTGTAAATTGTTTCCAAGCCACCTGTTTTGAGATTTTGATTTCATTTTTAATGTTGGTAATTTGGATGAGATTTCCTAAGTTCCAAATAGGCCTATGAGTGAAAAGTAATGAATTAAAATTCACTAGTTTCTGCTTGATCACTGTGAGGTTGGTTGATGAGATAGAACAGTTCCCAAAGCATGGCTTCATTATTTTGTAATTTGAAGCATATTCATTAAGGGTATATCTGCACAACACCACTCTCCAAGTTTGTCCAATTAGACAAACCATCCAGGAGTGATAACAACAGTTACAAAAGAAAGAAGGGAGCATACTAGCTCTTAAAAGCATTATGTTTGAGGCTTGAAACTAATTAAATATTTCATGCTTGAAAAAAGTATCCCTAACAGGCTTTGTCAATAGATGCTTGTTCCTATGAGAGGTAGGTAAGAGAGAGAAGATAAGAGAGAGAGAGATTAGGTAAACATATAGAGCCTGAGTCTATTAGTAATAATAAAATATAGGTGCTCAAAAATCTGCAAATGCTCTTTCACTATATTTATAGCTGCTTTAATTTTAGATATTTGCTTTGGGTTTCCTTCTTTTTTAAAATGTGGAACAAATTGGGACAAAGGAATAGAGATATAAAGAGTCATCTGTAATACTCTACCTATTTAACACAGGTGATAGGGTGCTAGGGCCCCTTTTACGGAATAAGCCTCCCTTGACCATCAAGGCTTAAATTGTCTTCTTTGCCTTCCCTCTGCCAGAAGGTAGAATAGTGACAAACACTGGAGAGGAGAATAAAGAAGTGCGTGGCCCCATGCTTCTGATAGGATACAGCAGAATGAGAGTGGAGTGTGCGTGACTGAGACGCTGAGGGTCCCCTACCATATTATGAAGCTGATCCGGCAGGTGAATTGCTCACAGATCAAGGAGATCCTTGTGCCTCCATTGGCCCAATTAAGGTATGGTAGGGGTGAGATGGAGAAGAGTGAAGGTAAACCCATTTCTCTCAATGGCCAGCCCTCTTACTGATTCCCCTCCCAGGCCATATTTTCAGAACATGCTGGAGCACTGCATAGCTAAGACTAACCTGGCCTCAAACCTATCAGCCAAGGGCAGAGTGACTTCGACTCCACCTCTACTAAAGATAAATTGATATCTATCTCTAAAAACTTCATAAAACAAACCAAAAACCTAGGATGTTTTTTAATGACTTATTGACTTTTCAGATTGTTCTTTAAGCTGTTTTTTAAACTTTAAAGGCAACACTGATAATGAACGCTTCCAAATGGTAAAACAGAAAATCCCCTTCAAATATAACCGGCCCGTAGAGGAGTGGCTGCAGGAAAAAGGTAACCGTCGTTAAAACTTTCATTTTAAAATCGTTTGATTCTAAACCCTCATTTTTAAAGCCTGCAAATAAATGTTCCTTAAATGATAATCGCCTGCTGCATAAATGACTGTTTTAATTTTCATTATAATTTGTGCCAGCTTCCACCTGCCATATGTTGATAAATCATGCTATAATACATTGCCATTAAAATACAGTTAAAGGGACTAACATCTAGCTTG
This sequence comes from Ceratotherium simum simum, assembly GCF_057802395.1. Classification (NCBI taxonomy): domain Eukaryota; kingdom Metazoa; phylum Chordata; class Mammalia; order Perissodactyla; family Rhinocerotidae; genus Ceratotherium; species Ceratotherium simum. The sequence goes on along the minus strand of NC_141923.1, from coordinate 24,307,686 downwards.
CTATCAGCATGACAACCACAAACAAGAAATTCCAGGAACCTCTAAAAAAGAAATGTATTATGGCAATTTAACCACTGCATGACATTATTTGTTAATTTGTTTTAAATCACCTCTTCTACCAAAGCTTCTAAAGAACTTTCAAAAGTACTTTCTAAACTCACATCTTGAGGCTGTTTTGGCTTTACTATCTGTAGCATGGTTAGCAAAAAAAAAAAATCACAGATCTACTCTTGTCACTTAAACTGCTTAAAACAAATGTTATAAGGGGAACAACGTTTTTTAACATTTGTTTTTAAACGAAGAAAAGAAAGAGAAAGATGAATTTTGCCTTTAGATTCAAACTTACAGAGGCAAAAGCGTTTTCTAAGAGGTTAATTGCGTCCTAGAGGCTGACTGAAACTTAAAAAGAAACAAATTATTTTACACTTTGGTTGTATGATTCCCTTGTGTATTTGATGTTTATGCATCAAAAGTGTAAATGTTTAAGACAATGTGTTGGAAAAGGAAAGGCTCATGAAAGGCAAAACAGCAATTTCTGATTTGCTGAAGAAAACAACCACTTTGTTAATAAAAGAGGGCAGCGGTTATACCCGATGTTAGAATTTTCTGTGTGGCTTCTATTTGTTAGGAGGTAAACTATTGTCTTGCAATGAAGAAAATTTTCTATGTTTAAGAAGCTATTTATTCTCTTCTTTCCTGAGCCAATATAAGCTCCTCTTGTCTCAAGACCTTAAGTGAGTTCTTAAAATTTGCAGAGATTTGATTGAGTTATATATAAAAAGTAATTGGATATTTTACTTAGTATACAACTTAAAAAACAAAAGACTAGTACAGTTTTAAGTTGGGTGAAAGAATTCAGACCCTTAAACACGGAAAATCCTCACTGAGCCTTAACTGTTTGCCCTGTTTTTAACGTATGTGGTCTAATTAAAAATAAATTAAGAATAACTCTAAAAAGCAAATAATTTTGTTTAGTAATCACCAGCTCATAAAGTCCCTTTAACAATAAAGACGATGATTGCCTCACATTTTAAAAAGAGAAAGAAAACTAGATGCATGTCTGAGTCTCATGTGCCTGAGAGAACTTTTTTGTTTCTTTTAATTTTATGTTAATAATATTTTATTTTACTCCATTGCCGTTTGAAGTCTAAGTTTAATAGCATGCCAGGCATTTTCATTTGTATAAACCATTATAAAGTTATTAGTAGGCTTTTAGTTTTCCTATGAGAGCATTGTTATCAGCTGGCCTTCATATAGAAGGATGCTTTCAGATACACAAAAAGTGAAGGGGTTGGGATGGTTCAGGAGGATGGAGGGAGGCATTCTAGTCTCTTAATCAAATATGTACATGTTTATATATGCATATAATATTGAAAATTATTTGTAAACTGGGAGGCTCTCTCTTCTGCCTTGCTTTAACTGAAGTTCTATTTTTTTTGTAATTTGGGTGAGTAACGTCTAGTCATTCTATTGCTTTACCCCTTCCTCTGTCTAGCTAACTTTCCCTTCAAAAGGATTAGAAAATGTATACCAAAAGACCTGGTAAAGACAATGACAAAAAAAGGGTACAGACAGAAGGATGACTAGGCAGACGTATTAGGAAGCACTTAAATTGCCTCTTTGGAGTTATTTCTGTCATTGGGGAAGAGGTCTGGGTCACAGCATTCCTGAGTCTGTTTTCTGGCTCTGTCTACTATTGACTGACTTTCTGACCTTAGACAATCCACTTAACTTCTTTATATCTCAGATTTCCCTTCTGAGGAAAGGAGAAATAATACTGCCTATTCTCCAAGGGGGTTCTGAGGTTTAATTAATTAGTCTTTTTGCAACACTGGAGACATGCAAAGATTTAATTTAAGCAGTACGTGAACTTGATGTCCAAATGAGGTAGCAATTAATGACTTCCAAGAGGATAGGCACCCAAAACAAAACAAAAAGTAACCTGCTACAAATCCTGTACTGGGGTTATAGCAAAACTTTGCATAATTGATGATAGAACAATTCTGAGATTGGGATATAGATATAGATATAGATATCACAGTCACTTATTATAAAAAACACAGTTGATCATAATGAGTGACAATAATGAGATGTGGCACTGATTTTGAGAAATCTTGGGCAAATGATAAAACTTTCTCCAGTCAATCCTTTATACCCTTCACAGTGAGAGGGTGGGAATGGCTGTTTCTCACTTATTCACTTACTCTTGCTTAGCTGGGAGAGAGAAATTGATCAGAGAAAGAGATGGCGTGAGACTGAGAATGTCCCACTATTCCTTTAGTGATTGCCAACTTTGCTATGAACCACATAATCCAAGGTATAGAGGGCTTGGCAAGGGTCTTGAAACAGAAGAAAAGCAGATCTAGCCATAAACAGACCATGAAACAGACAAGCAAACAAAAATCCAGATATTTTCTATGGCATGATGAAAAATTGAAACATAGACAATCTCCTTCCCTGTCTCACCTCAGCAGTGTCTTGTTCTCAAGAAGTGATTATTCAGATCTCTCTGGGAAAGCAGCAGTAGCCAGGAGTGGAGCAGTGGCTTAATCTTCCAGCCCAGGAAACATGGCTTGCCTTTCCCCAGTCTTGGGCAAGCAAAGACAACTTTATGGAGGGAACATTGGCAATGAAATAAAGGAGATCCACCATTTCTAGCCAGTGTAATTCAGCTTTGCATTTCAATTCTCTCTGACCCTTTTCTTTATTTGTAAGCAATGGCAGAATAACATCACCAGGAAAATGAGATGAGAACCATTATAGATGTAAAGTACTTTCAGGAATATTAAAAATATTCTGCCTATAATCACTTATAACCATTAACTGATCATCAGTGCTAGACCATATACAAAAAAGGAGATAAATAAATATAATGGTTGGCCAGCAGTTGTGAATGGAAGGGATAGCTTGGCACTGGGGCTGTCTGGTATAAGATACTGAATTTTAATCCTAGAGATCGCCTATTAGGCAGCTTCTTCTTATTTATTCTGTTAAGCTGTCCCAAATGCTTATGTGAGGTTGAGGGCATATTTATTCTCTCCTTCCATCATGGCGTTTCTTTTGTAGTAAGCTTAGGACTCCCAGAAACAGCTGTTGTCAAAAAATAAACGGTAATGAGGTATGAGCTCCAGGCCATCACCCAATGTTACTGAGCATTGAACTTTTTGCTGCATCTCGCGTGAGAAATGAGAGGCCAAAGGACAGGCAATGATGCACGTGCACAGGGCACTGAAAGAATTGCGGGGAAAAGAATGGCAATCTATTAGATCTATTTTGATTGCAGCCTTGGGATCTGCACAATTCTGTTATCATTAAGGCCAGCAGGTTCCATTTCCATGCTCCAAATATTTTTATGGAGTGCAGATCATTTTCACTATAACAAAATTCTCTGGCCTATTCTCCCTACTGCAGTGTTTGAAGCTTCCAAAGGGGTATTATGTATAAATCATTCTTGACTTGAGAGCTGCCCAGTGAGCAGAGTTGACTCTTGTGTAAAGAGTTCCCTCTGAGCAGATGCATTTTCCCTTCTCCGCCTCTTCCATTTCTTCCATTATTATACACTGAGAAGGTATTCCACATTATACACCAGGAATTCAAGGATAGCTAATCATTGTATAGACTTAAAGACCATGTAATGATGGTAGAGGTTAAGAGCACAAACAGTAAGTCTCTATTCATATTAGAGATTGTGGAGCAAAAACTTCATATGTAAAACCTTTATATATAAAAATATGCTCTCTTTTAATAAGCAGGCAAGAATAACAGAACATTATTTCTAGTCATCTATAGTTAAAATAATTCAAATGATTAGATTAAGAATGAGTGGAGCATTGTTTGATCACTGCCTAAAGTAGAAAAGAATTCAAAAAGGATATATTTAATTCCATTTATAAGATTTTAGCCATTCTCCATATGGAAAAGAAGAAGGAAATAATCTGAAGAAATAATAGCATAGAAGGCCTTAGCCTTAAAAAGCTATTAGGATTTTTCTGGGAAAGATCTAGCACTTAAGAGAAGCTTTTTAAGTAGAAGTAGTTGGGAGGAAGACAAGTTGAGTTATATTATTCTAAACTTTATTCTGCCATGATTTCATTCTGATAGTTTTCTATCCACAGAAGCATGAATGGTTCCCCAAATGGGAACTCCAAATAAGGTGAGCTACTGAAGGACTTCAACACATGAATATACTTTTGTATCATTTTGAGGAGTTGTACGTGTTGCTTTTTTCATTTATACCCATCCCCTTTTTAAAATTCATTGATTTGGAATGATGTGTTTTTCTTCCCTCCACCCCAGGAACATTATGAATGCCTGCTTGTTTTCCATATCTTAGGGAGAGATTTAGTTGTGTGACCATTATCCCTACTCCCCCAAATTAATAGAGACAGGAAGCGATCTGTCATGATGTTTATTAAACCACAAGTACAGATAGACTAGTTTGCGCTATGAAGATTTCTAGGAAATGAGGGATTTGGTGACTAAAATATTAATTTTTATAAGTATGCAATGAATCCAAGTCTCTTAATTGGAATTTAATTTAATTTCAGAAAGTTTAATTATCAGACCTAGTTTTTAAATTCAGTCTTCTGAGTTACCTCGCTCAGTTTTTGTTTGCTGTATATAATTCTTTTTAGTTGTCAATGTGTTATTTTGTAGGTTAAAAAAAAATCGGTGGAATAGGCATTTATGATTTATTACTGTCATCACCTGATTTGGGGGTTTCTTTCTGTCATCCACAACTGCATATCCAAAAGATTGCAATACTGCTCATCATTGAGCCAAGATTTCTCCTTCCTCACAATAAAGAAATAGAAACTTGATCATTCAGATTTTCTAGGGTATTCAGCTAGACAGTGGAAGAGATAAACATAATGAAATGTTACTTGCCAATGTCCATATTGAATTTTTGTTATCCAGTTTTCTCCTCTTGGATTGCTCAAGGAAGCCTGTTTTGATGCCTGGTCCATTTAGACCAGGTAAGGCAAAGAAAGAAAATGTATGGGAATAATGATGTTTCCTCCACCCAACCCACTAGGCCGGCAGTTAACCATCTTCAACACCCAGGCGCAAATAGCCATCGGTGGAAAGGACAAAGGACGCCTCTTCCAAGGCCAGCTTTCTGGGCTCTATTATGATGGTTTGAAAGTATTGAACATGGCAGCTGAGAATAACCCCAATATTAAAATCAACGGAAGTGTCCGGCTGGTGGGAGAAGTCCCATCAATCTTGGGAACAACACAGACAACCTCCATGCCACCAGAAATGTCTACCACTGTCATGGAAACCACCACTACAATGGCTACTACCACAACCCGCAAGAATCGCTCTACAGCCAGCATTCAGGTAAGCCTTTCTCCAGCTATTAATTGATTCTGCTTCTTTGTCTTTGAGACGTTGCTATCATGGTCAGTGTTGCTATGTAGCTAAAACGTCTGAATTACTCTGTAGGAAGGATGCCTACAGATGCTCATAGTAATAAGACCCGGGAGTAGAGCAAGACAAAATCATTGCTAAAGAAGTTATAAAAGTCTTTTGTGCACTCATGGGTTATTATTCCTATCATATTTATTGCTGAAATGGTAAAGCTGTTATTCAAAATGAGCAATGAACAATACTTTCGGTATGAAATACTCACTCCTCTCATTTTGTTACCTTTCTTTTCAATAGCAAAAAGGGAAAAGGGGGAAAGGAAAATGTGTTATCATAGGAAAGGCTGTATCCTCATTCAGTTCTATTCACATCCTCCCAATGGCTTTGAGGCCAATGGGTAGTATTAAGTCAAGGGCAATTGAAACTAGAAGTTCAACTAATCCTTATAAAATGCAATCTCTGTGTTTGATATCGAGTGTTGATTAATCACTTGTTAATTTTTGTCCATTTTGTTTCCTTTATATTTGACCGAGATCCTAATTACATTAGAAAATTTGAGGTCTGAGTTTGTCTATATAGGAAGTCCTTAGTTTTGTGGTAACATTTTTGTTTTTTCACTTAAAAGTAATTATACCCTAGCTAAAGCTTAATGCTTTGCTGACTCCCTTGGCATTTCATAAATCTAGTTAGTAGAAGGTAGGAGGTTAATCGAGTTATTAGCCTTAAATACTCTGGCATAAAATAAGACATTCCAATTTCTTGTGGGGCAATTACCCCTAGCCTAGTCAGAGTTTGTAGAAGATTCAGTAGATCAGTGCTTGTCCTTTCTTTTTCTCAGTTTTAAGACATTATCCATGGTCTCAATTGAGTCTTCGACATCACCCTTCCGTTGACTTCATGGGCATCGTAAACTTAAAATTTATAATCAATTAACCCCCCATTTGTTCTTATTCTTCTGAATTAAGTTTATGTGAGTTAGGTAGAGGTAAAATTGTTGTCTTCCTTTTCGCTTTTCTTTGATCAGAAATATACAGACAGCTCCTTAAATGACTCTATGGGAATGACTTGAAGCTGTATGTTCTGATGATGTCATCAGACCAATTTTAGGTATTTTAGAAAGACTACTAAGAATCTGGTTAGCATAGCAGTCTTACAGTTGCACGTGCTGTTACACGCATACCTACGCACATGCTCCAAAAAAATAGCTTCTTCTCTACTGATATTAAAGCAATAACTCCTGACACTTCACTCTACTCACTGAAAAGAAGATAAAAGGCAATATATATTTCTATTATGATTCTCTATAGCTCAAGAGCAGATCTGTTTATTGTTGGTGAAAGGATAGTTCTGTCTGCACAGGTCTTGGCAGACTTGTTCTGTTTCTGTCAGAATACATTCCACTAACTCTGTGGGAAGCAGAGGAGCAAATGGCTTTTTCTTCATGGGAATGGCTGGTCCCGTAGAATCTTTTTCAAGGCCAAATTTTCACTGACTTCAAGAGGATTTAACGTTACATAGGGATTCAGGGACTAAGCCACGGTAATTATTGGCTTTTGGCTTTCACTCCTGCAACAAAGGCATAAATGGGAGTAGATTGGTTAAGTCTTTTCACAAACTAAGAAAGCCAGAGCTTTTAGAGAAGAGTAGGATATAAGGTACAAAGTCTTGCAAGTGATTATGACTCTAAATATCCTAGAACCTGTTGTCATTTTAGAGGAAGTGGGCAGCTGGAGGATGCCCTAGCAGCCTCCTGTCTGGTGTATTTCTTTTCCTTTGAGTCTAGTAATAATTGGATTATATCTACATACTTTTCCTCTTGCTTCTACCAAGGCTATAAAAATGAGTTATAAATCAGTTGACACTCTTTGTTTTTAAGGGTGTGTAAATAGATACTCTTGGAGGAAAGCCAACAGACTAGCAGAATTAGATTAGACTTGGATGAGGGATAAAAAAAAGCCCCATATTCTTTGTAAAGATTAGCGAGAGGAAATAATTTTATGCCAAGTATTTTGGACTTTTTTTGGTCTTGCCAACTAGCCGTGAGAACTTAGCCCTGGGCTCTGTAAAAACTCAATAGCCTGCCTCGTCTCCAAGCCTATTCTGATCTCAAGTACCTTCTGTAGATCACATCAAGTCTATGTTAGGACTGGGGACCCAACAACACTTCGATTCTATCCAAGGTTTAGGACTGTTCCTGATTCCAAATGCTTTGGGTGAGGAAGATCAGTTTCTGCAGCTCTAATATGCCCTGTGTGATCCAGCTAATCTTCTTGGATGAAGTGGACTCTTAAAGATTTCCTCTCTGGGAGATACTTCAGAAAGGAGAAAAAAGAAATGGGGGGGACGAGCCAGCCCTGGTGGTCTAGTGGTTAAGATTCATGGCCCGGGTTCATTTACTAGTCGTGGAACACCACCACCCATCTGTCAGTTGTCATACTGTGGCGGCGGCTCACACAGAGAACTAAACTAACAACTCAGATACACATCCATGCACTGAAGCTTTAAAAAAAAAAAAAAAGAAGTGCGGAAGACTGGATTTCGTGTTCACCAGGCCCATCATTCACATTTTCACCTATGTGTAAAATCTTACAGCCTTTTCCAAATGATACTCTGTTCTGTCTTCCTTTGCTTTGATACCATTGCTAAATCAGGTTGTACTAAACTGAAACTCTTCCAGGAGAAACAAAATAAGCATGTGAATCCACAAGTGTAAAAATCTAGTTATTAAAAAATCCACGGTTCTTTTTTTAAGCATAAGCTAAGAAAACATCATTTGAGTAGTTCATTTCTGATAGACTTTGGTTAGTGTTGATTTCAGATCAAAGGAAAACAGCGAAGTGCCTTCAGTGCTGCTCTTAACTGTGTGTGAATGTGAACAAATAGTTTTTGAATTGATATGGTCTCCAAAACTCCAGCCTCCTGGAAGTAATGGGTACTTTGATCTTTCTGATACTCTCGTTTGTTATAGAACTACTTATGAATTACATACACTATGTTAAATTACTAACAGCTATGGTGCCCAAGCATCAGATCTTCAGCCTATATTAAGAAAAATGTCTCTAGGTGCTCCCCTGAATTTAAAAAAAAATAAAGTTAAGATTGAGAAAGCTGGTGGATGCATTGAGAAAGCATGGGGTTGGTGATAATTCTCAAGTAAAGGTCTGGCACTTAGTAGGTGCTCAATAAATATTTATTGAACAAATCAGAAAACAAGATAGGCTTTATTACATACTTTATCATCATTTAATAACTAGAAGTGGCATGACTTGTGGAAAGTTTTCCCTCCAAAATAATCAGTGTAGGCAATTCTTCTGCACACATGGAGTTGACTGAGTGGCTGCATTGGTTTGGAAGGTCTGACTTCACTCATACCTTGTGCTTTGGTGAGTTAACTGGAAACACTTGACTTAACTGGGTTCATTTCGCTCTCCATGTAATCTCCAGGACTCTCCCTCTAGTCTTTCCAGCAGAGTAGTTGGACTTCTTTCATGGAAGCTCAGGGCTTCCAGAAAGAGTTTTCCAAGGGACAGGAAGTAGAGGCTGCCGGTTTCTTATAGCCTGGGCCTGGAAGCCTGCACAGTATCACTCCCACCAGATTCTATTGGTCAAATAAGTCACAAAGCTTTCTCAGTATCAGGGAAGGAGATATAAACCTCATTTTTCAATGGGAGGAATAGCAAGAATTTGCAACCAGCCTGAGACTACCATATTGTAAAATTGGCAGGAGAGAAGGGTACTACTAGTGCTTATATCATATGATTGTCGTGAGGATAACTGAGTTAATATAAATAAAATGCTTAAAACAGGTACATCATGAAGAGTAAGATTGAATATGTTTTAACCTTATTGTTATATTCTATCCCCAACATTTGGTATGCAAGTCAATAGCCTCTCAAGAAGGATCTACCTCAGGAAATGGGGTTGCTTTTACTCATAGTAGTGTCTGTAGTTCAGAGTGCGGCATAGGAGGTTTAGGCGTGATAGGGATTTGAAGGAGGGCCAGTAGAATTTGGAGGCTGAAATTAGTTTTGGCAAATAAAAATTCTCTAAGATCTCAGGGATGGACTTCTTGAATACCTCACTACCTATCTTTAATTTTCTCTTCCATTTTTAAACCAACCTGGAGTTTCATAGGCATTGGAGAATATGTTCCGTTATAAAGTATGTCTATCCACACATATTTTGGGGGTTACAAAGAAGAGAAATCCAGGATCCTTGTCATCATGGAGCTTACAGTCTTAAAGAGGGCTTGATGTTAGCCATCAATATGAGGTAGTGACTTATGAATGGTGGTGTATTGTGGGGGGTGAAGGGTGGTGTGTGGTCTGGCTTGGTCAGATCTCATGAATGAGGTGGGTATGGAACTGGGTCTTGTAGGATCACTACAATTGGATGCCTGGGGAGAGGAATAAATCTCAGGTTGGTTGAGTGTCAGAAGCTAAGTTGTCAAAGTCAGAGATGATAATTTCTGAGGGAAATATCCAAGTCCAACTAGAACAGAGAGTGTATAGAGGAGACTTGTGAGAGAGAAGAGATCCAGATTCTGAGAGGCTTGGCCTGAAACTCTTCCAAGTGGGAGAAGACCAAAATGGGAGAACTGGATTGGGTTCCCTGTGGGTCTTACCACAGGGATGCCCCAGCAATTGTTCAGGCACTTCCATTACATAACAACTGACCCCAGTGTCGGTGGGTTACTATCATGACACTGATAGGTCAGCTTCTGAAACAGAAAAGTTCCACTCAGTCTACACTCAAATTCCTTGGTCCTCATTCAGGATAGAAGGGCAAAAATGAGAAACAAGAGTCTTTTAGTGATAATTTTCAGCCACCAAAACCAAAATATTCCTGTGAGAGAGGAAAGGGCCAAAAGAAAAATAGTTCCAAGAATAATGTGTGTTCTCTTACTTTAGGCCTCCAGTCCGAGTTGTTATCAGTAAAGACAGAACTCAATGTGTTCTGTGCAAATCACCATTTGGAATCGTTTGTAAGCTATTAGCAGGATACTGGTCATGACCCACTTTTTCTGTGCTGGGCATTGGTAAAGTCACCTTGACATTGGCCAGTGCTGCCTGATCCCAGAAAATTACCAGAAAATCACAGTGCTCCTTCTGGATTGGAACTATCCTAATAAACGGTAGAAATGAAAGACTTGAGAGCTTCGTGAGATTTCATTCTTATCTCAAACTCACAAATTTGGTGGTTGAATGTGAACCACTTTCAAAAATTTCAGAAGGAAGCTACAATTTTTCAGGCTTTGTAGCAATACCTGTATGGAAAGTCCTCCTTTTGGTCTGCTTTCAGTTCTAGGCTGGGGACGGTAAGAAGTACGCTTCAGGGGCCGGCCCCGTGGCTTAGCGGTTAAGTGCGCACGCTTCGCTGCTGGCGGCCCGGGTTCGGATCCCGGGCGCACACCGACGCACCGCTTCTCCCGCCATGCTGAGGCCGTGTCCCACATACAGCAACTAGAAGGCTGTGCAACTATGACATACAACTATCTACTGGGGCTTTGGGGGAAAAAAATAAATAAATAAAAATTAAAAAAAAAAAGTACGCTTCAGCCTTGATATTGATTATTGCAAAATGAAACAAGGTGAAAACTTGTGATTAAAAAGTTGATCCTTCACTACATAATCTGAGTAGAGTCTCAGTATATTCAAGGGAAGAGAGTATACTTTAGAGTCAGAATTTCTAGGTTGGACTCCAGGTTCTTCCAGTTACTTAGCTGTGTATCTCTGGGCAGGTTGATGAGCCTCTCTAAGCCTCAGTTTCATTATCTGCAAAATGGATATAACAGTACCTTCTCCATAGGCTTGTTGTGAGTAGAAAATACCATCGTGTGTGGAAAGACCTTAGGCCATGCCCTACCCCATAAGTTTTCCCTAAATGCTAGACGTTAGGATACTGCTTCAACCCAAGAGACTCTCTTAGAACTCACAGATCCTCACAGAGCTTAGCCTCCCTGTATGATTGGATGAGCCCATAAGCATGATTTTGTCTACATACACACAAACCCACAATGACCCAGGATTTCCTCTGAGGGTCCCAGACTGAACCAGAGCCCTGAATTCATCAATTAGAAGGAATTGCTATGGGAGACTTTCATTTTCAGGCATGGGAATTGGCTTTGCTGAATGGTTGTTACACAAAGAGTATTCTATTAGGGTGAAGCATATGGAATTGCCATTTATGTAGCTTGAAATGGTCAAATGTCATCAATTTCATATGGTTCCACAAAATACGTCACACACATTTACGGCACGTTGTTATCAATGGCATTTTGAGCCTCTGGCTGAAACACCCAATTTTCTCAAGGTTCTTTGAATAATCAAACTGTCTTGGATTGGGATACAAGATAAATCTACCTTATCCCAAATACCATGCTATAACAGGATGTAGATCACGTTGTATCAAGAACAGTTATACTTACTCAAAGAATTATCCCCTCTGGGCCCCTCCACCTTTTCCCTGCTGCCAATAGCTTGACAGAAGTGAGACAAGAAGTCCACACAGTTTTCAATCCTTCGCTCTTACCTCTAGACAACAGAGCCTCCAGGGAAAGTTTATTTTTAGGATCAGGGCTCAACTAATATTGATTAACAGCCTTACATAATGTGCGGCTCCAGGGCTCGCTCCTTTCCTGCCAAGCCTCATAACTGGGGAAGGCACTGAAGATTTGTCAGTCTAATTAGACTTTAGCTGCCAGCCAAGAAATATCTTCTGTCTCCTTACCCTCATGCAGGTACTTTCTTTTCCCCTCTCAGAGAGTAATTTTAGGGGGAAGGAAATTGGACTCTAATTTACTCGTTACCTAGTAAGACTCTCCAGTGACATTTTCTCTCCAGAATTGCATAGTTCTAATGAAAAAAAAAAAAAAGAAAGGAGTTTGATGGGTTTACCTACCTCTTAAAGACTTACGTGTTGGCAATACAAATAGGAGAGGGAAGAGAATGCAGTGTTGTTTCTTTTCATCCCTTTTTCAATGCTTTAATATCAGTGGATGGGACCAGCAATTCCCAAAGCTGAGTTTGGTCACTGAAAGGGTCCTCCGAGAACGCCCTCATTGCAGACAGGCTGGAAGTCTGCGAGTTGCTAGGAGAAGTCACAGAGATGTCCTTCTAATTAGGCTGTAATTTTTATAGGGTAAAATTTCTGCCATAACTGCTGATCAACTGGTGGGTCTTATTTTGAGCCATCTGAACAGCTGGGAGGAAGTGGGGTCAGCTCTTGGCTACTCACTGTGGAGGTCCCCAAGTGTTTCTAAAGCTCTGGATGGTTTCTCCAATCACCTGACAGATTAGCTTGGCTGAGTCTAAAGCCAGTATCATGGGTTGAATGGCTAAGGTTGAGAAAAATGAATAACATATCTTTGGTCTAATTAAAATTATAATACAAATAATGATTTCTTTTTCATATCCCCCCTCTTTGCTGAAAGCTTTCAGAAGGGGTTCTACAATGACCCCCCCCCAAATAGAGGATAAACTACTTAATAAATGTCTCTTGAGTCATCAAAAAGAATCAATGATTCCAGTTTAAGCTGAGGTCCAAGAATTGGTTCATTTTTTTGGTGTGAAAATACATCCTTTTCTTTTTATTTATATATGACAAGGAAATGACTTCAAGCAACAATCATTGCTAGCCAGGCTTCAAGATGGATATTTCCATTCTGTCTTTGACAAGGTGGTAGGAGGGGCGGGATGTGCTTTCGTACCTTTCTGGTGCATGTTTGAATGATTGTAAAAATTAGAAACATACTGAGGTTTGTTATGACAGCCCTGCCTTTTGAAACCATCTAATTAATGCCTTAGGTTGTCTAGAGAGCTAGTTCTGTTAGCTAAATGGAGAATGTAAGGTTCTCCTTGGTTTTCTCATCATCCAGGGATGAGATAGATGGCTGGAGAAATAAATGCCCACCATATCTGTGGTGGCTAGCAGTCACTGAGAGAATTACTTGATGGAAATTTGATTGACTTGTGTACATAATGCAACCTCCTTTATCTCTCATCTCATCTGATTGTGTGTGTGTGTGAGAGAGAGAGAGAGATTGAGAGAGAGGATGCTCACGTGTGTTTGCATGTATTAGCTAGAATACTGTTCCTTAAACTGCCATGTATATGCATATCACCTGGTGATCTTATTAAAGCACAGAGTCTGATTCACTTGTGGAGTGGGGCCTAAGATTGTGCATTTCAAGCAAGCTCCCAGATGATATCATGCTGCAATATATGGACCCCACTTTAAGGAGCAAGGATCTAGTAGATATTTACGCTTCTTCGCTGAGAAGCTGTAGCATCTGTTTACCTATCTCTTTCAAATGGTTTCCGCAGCCTTAATTCAGGGCTCTTCAAAACAGGAAATCTTGTTAACCCAAAGGATTATGTAAGCAGAAGAGTGGATACCCAACTGAGGATTAGCAAAGAAAAATTTATCCCCTCACACAGTCCTGCTCCTGGTTCCGCGGTGGTCCCCTCCTCCTGTCCCTTACTCTGCTACATACCCCCGAGGCAAATGGAAAAAAAAGTAGGTAGAATTTAACTTGTCATAATATTTATCCTCCTTCCTGAGAGGTGACCTCCAATGAAAGCAGAAGGACGTGAATGATTTTAATCGGCAGTAACAATGGGGAACCGGTCCTGACCATCTTGAGAAGTATAAATATATAAAATGACAGATTTTTCTCCTCTGCCTCTCCACTCCCTCCTCCCAGATACTGAGAGAGACACATATTCATGCACCCACAACTCACACTATAATGCACAATGAAATTTCACCCAGCCTTTATCTCAGAGCTGCTGTTCTGATGATTAATGCCCCACTGGCTGGGAAGCTATTCTGCTGAGGAAAGACAAGGAGAGAGGAAGACACGTGAACTATATCTCTGAGGCCATTTCTCATTATTATTATTACCATTATTAGTTCCTTACTGCCCTGTCTATCCTGTGAGAGAATGCTTGATCTATCGGCAAGGGGGAGGGGATGACATTTGAAAGTGGATTTCACAAGGGAGAAATGAGCAAGGACAAAGACAGAAATAGACACTTTTTACTAAGGAGAACTGACCTGGATGGAGTTTTGTTGTTACTGTCATTTATTTTTGGTTTTGTTGTTTGTTTTGTGAATTTTGTTGGTTTTGTTTTAAAACCAAATATAATAGATGCCTCCATGGTGTCATCAGTGGTCTTTTCCCCTCCCAGGCATTTATTTTTGCAAATGTTCTTTTTGTCTTTATTGAGTCTCTGTCTGCAAGAATCAATATGATATAACTTATGCAAATGTTGTTCCCAACCACTTATGCAAAAGATTGGACAGAATAATTTCATTGCTCTGTAGCTCCCATAATATAATTGCCTCTATATCCTTGATTTCAAGTTTTTGAAAGGGCTACATTTTAAAAAAATAATTCTCTCTATGTATGTATTGTATTAACCACAGTGCCTGATTCTCTCCTGTTTCTCATTCAAAGAAAGAGTGATTGCTAAGTAATTTGTGGCTCTGTCATTTAGAAGGACTACATAGCGGTGGTCCTTGTTGGAAAGAGGGAACCATAATAAAAGCACCATCACAACACGTGTGTCTACTGATAAAATGGCAAATTCATTAACCTAGACAGAGAGTGCTATAATCTGATTTAGAAAATGCTGTATTTCCAAAGTTAAGTTTATGAGGATTTGGATTTATAGCTGTGGTGCCCACATGTAACTTCAATTTTAGTTGGATTTTGTATTCAATTAAGAAATATTTGACTAAATTGAGTACCTAGTACCCAGGTACTGTTCTAGGCTCTTGGGCTCTAGAAATATACAATACAGACAAAAAACCCTTTTTCCACATTGGGCATATATTATTATACAAATATTAGGCACCTCATGAGTGCCAGGCTTTGGAGAAACAAAGAATAAAATAAATATATTTCTACCTTAAAGGAACACACAGTCTGGTAGGGCTCTTAAATATTTTCTAAATCTGAGCAGACTCATTTTTACGTCAGTTTTCTACAGGAAGTTTAGCACACTGATCTGCTGTTACAGATGCAGAGGCAGAAGCCATCTATATTTATACAGGTCAACTCCAAGAATAAGGTCTTTCATTTCTACTTGAAAAAGAAAAGTTTCAAACGTAAACCATGTGTTTTTTGACTAACAAAGATGGCAATAGCAAACTACGTTACAATAAAGCGATTGCATTTGAAACGTATTCTGGTCTTGAGGATTAAGTTTACGATATTTATTCCAAATTTTTTTTTATTGCTTTGTGATTATAGTCTCATGGAATATTTGTATCAGAAGACTCTCGAAGATTGTTCATTTATTGAGCCCCACACAACCAGTTCAGCTTTAGGGATGGACCAACCTGGTTTCAAGTTCTGGTTTCATCATCCGAAGCTGTATGTCCAGGGGCAAATTGCCCATCTTTTTAAATTTAAACACTAAGCATATATTACTTTGATGTTTTAGTTTAATTTTGATCTTTAAGCATCTCTATAGCTTAAAGCCTCACATAGCCCCCAGATTCCCATTACTTCAGTGCAGAAGCATCATTACTTCAGCTGCTAGGGGTGTTAGCTGATGGCTATCAGCTGAGTCCTTCACAAGGACTTGCCCTTGACTGAGGAAACCACTTTGCCCAAAGCAAAGTCCCCTCCTGGAGGTAGCCCAGATCCAGTGAGTAGTGTGGATGGGGCTGGAGGGATATATAAAGATGCAGCCCTGTGCCTCAAATCTGGGCAATTGAGAAGGGCCTCCCAGCTAGAGAGCTCCCTGTGAGTGTTGGGGTCAGCTGAGGTCTTTGTTGTGACTGCATCAAAGTTTATCTATCTCCTCCCTCTTCTCAGACTCAAATGGCACTCCCCCAAAACCTTCCCACAAGCAAAATTAGGTCTCAGACTGTGTTTCCTGAAAAATCCAACTTAAGACAGTATCAAGAGGCCTAAAAGAAAATAAGCCAACAGCAATAGAACAGAAATCTCCTTCCCACCTCACCATGCCTTTTATTCAGTCCTGCTCCACACTTGCAACCCTTTTAGATGCTTTTTCAGATATTTCCCTCATATTTCTAATAATATGCTTCTATTTCCTCTGTATTAACTAATGACTTCTTTTTTTTTTTTTTAAAGATTTTTATTTATTTATTTATTTTTTCCCCCCAAAGCCCAGTAGATAGTTGTATGTCATAGCTGCACATTCTTCTAGTTGCTGTATGTGGGACGCGGCCTCAGCATGACCAGAGAAGCGGTGTGTCGGTGCGCAGCCGGGATCCGAACCCGGGCCGCCAGCAGCAGAGCGCACGCACTTAACCACTAAGCCACGGGGCCGGCCCTAACTAATGACTTCTGACTCTGGAAGAAAGGGCTTGAGTTTTCTCAGCCCCTCTGTCCCCTGACACACACATACTTCCTCACCTTCAATTTCCCAACAAAATTTTGTCACATTTTGATTGAATCAGCATTCTGAGTTTACGTTACCATGAATTTTGTTTATTGAAAACAACAAAAGATCATACATGCACCCATTTATTCCACAAATATTCACTGGGTGCTTAGAATGTGTCAGGAGCTATTCTAATGACTGAGGGTACAGCAGTAAAAAAAAAATGGGATAGATGCCTGCAGGGGCTGGCCCGGTGGCGCAAGCGGTTAAGTGCACACACTCCACTGCGGCGGGCCGGAGTTCGCCAGTTCAGATCCTGGGCGTGCACTGACGCACCGCTTGTCTAAGCCATGCCATATAAAAAAGTGGAGGAAGATGGGCATGGAAGTTGGCCCAGGGCCAGTCTTCCTCAGCAAAAAAAAAGAGAGGAGGATTGGCAGATGTTAGCTCAGGGCCGATCTTCCTCACAAAAAAAAAAAAGGAAAAATGAAATAGATGCCTGCCCCAGATGTGACATTCTACTGTTATGATTATATTTCCTTTAAATACCTTCATGATCTCATTAGCTTATTTTTCTAACCACTTATCAGTGTTATAGCTGTTGACGCAAATAATCCATAACCAATCTGTAAATCAAAATTGGGGTGAGTTTATTATGAGCCAACCTTTGAGGACCACATAGCCTGGGAGAGTCCTTTCACAAAGAAATGGAGCACTCCAAAGAAGTGGGGTGTACAGAGTGGTTATATACCATCAAAGGGCATGTATCACATGTGATTGTAGTGTCCCTTTCACAATGGCCAAGACATTGAACTGTTGGTGTGGCGATTGATGGACACAGTGGATATCAGGTCTGCTGTCTCCATGGATGTGGCTGTTGTCTCGAGTTGGGTGGTCACAAGTTGAGTGCAGCAATCAAATCCTAGGGATTTGATCCTAGGGAGAAATGCTTATCCTTAAGGAAATGCCAGTGTGGGGGAAGTTGCATTTATATCTTAAGGGCATTGTTCTTGTCTTTGGGACATGTTAATTGCTTAAAGCGGGTATACAACGGATGAACAGAGGCTACAGGCCCCTATTGGAAAAAAAAAACCAAGGTCAGGCCCAATTAGTTTTACACCAAATGGCTTCCTCATGTGCTCCAATATATCCTGTTGCTCGCCATTTATTTATTGTAGCTAACACAGCTATAAAATTCCTCTCAACATAAACACACAGATAGTCTATCATTTCCACTTTTTTCTTAGCGATCTTCCCAACAGTCTTCTACGCTGCTTCAGTCTGATCTGGGTGCTCTCTGGGCCTGCCTCACAGCTGTCATCCTGGAACTTCCTTGCTACTCATTCTGGAAAAGCCCTGGGCTTCACTTTTATGTTAAATCCCAAGTTGTTTTTCTTAGTTTACTCCCTCATTCTGAAGGTGTGCATCTTCCTGTAGCCTCCTGAGACAGGGCGGGTGAAAAGTACAACCATTGAGACTTTGCCTGAATAATGTCTTGTCCATCCTCACCCTTGATTAACAGTTGACCTGGGAGGGACTTGTAGGTTGGAAATCATCTTCATTAATAAATTTGAAAGCATCTGTCCAATGTCTTCAGGCATCTATTGTTGCAGTTGTTGACGTAACAGTTTGATGTCTGACTCCTGGAATGCACCTGTTTTTTTCTCTCTGAAATCTCAACTGCTTATCAATAGACCTCAGACTAGCACTTACAACTCAGGTCTCCAGAACCACATGCTGCTGCCTCTAAGCCTCATGCTCTTGTACCATTGTTGTTCCTTGCCCATTAGCTGCCCTATGTTGACATCTTGATTTTGGTATAATTTGCTCAGTGAAGCTATTACTAAGCACATACACCACACACACACACACACAAACACACACAATGAATAACTATAATCTCAGAAAAGCATTAGGTTTTGAAGGTAACAACATGTTATGTGAGGCCTTGAGTTTTATATATATATATTTACTAAAACTTAAATCAATGCAAAATTCCAGTAAGAATCATTGTACTACCAACTCCTTCCGTATATTGAGGGAAAACTTTCAACTCTTTTTTATGTTCCCTTAAGTGCCTCTATTTTTGTGTGTGGTTTTTTTTTTTTTTACTTTCACCTTAATACTCATTCTCTAGCCATCTCAGAGAAAATATGAATTAAATAATATATATAAGTGCTTTGAATATTTTTCCATCCAGAAATAAACATAGCTCAGTCTTCCACTTCACACCACGTGCTTATATTTTTGAGAGGGGCAAAGATTAGAATTGTCACTTTGGAATTTTTATGCTATGAAATGTCAGTCAATGTGTTTGCATGGCGTTGAGCTCCATCACCCAGTGTTTGGTGATAGAGTCTGTCCACTTGGCTCTCAGCTTCCTTCAGCTTTATCACTGTAATATATGTATTAGCTTTACTCTACGTGTGCTAATTGACAGGTGTTGTAGAAAAAGAATTACCCCTATATATTCCCTGCCCCTCAAGAACATTCTAAGAACACAGATGGGCTCCACCAAAAAAAAAGTCAGTGAGTTATTGTTGGGCATATATGGATATATATACTGGAAATAGGATTCGATTAATTACACTTAGTATGAGCCAAAGGTTGCATCCACTGGAGGAGAGGTGATTGGAGGCTACTGAGGGAAAATCAAGAATAGGAGGGGAAATTTGAGTGGAGATGGCAAGGATGTTCCCAAGGCTATTTCTATAGGGAATCATTTCTATCAACATTTCCAACCAGGAAACAAAGATTGCTGGAGGCTCTGTAGTAGATCAAAATATTTGAAGAAGAGGATAAATAGCAAAATTCGCCTCCAATGCCATACTGAAAGCATCAGATAGCCATACAGAAAATGCCTATAGAATGTTCTTTTGACTCCAATAGCTATAGAGACATTCATGTTTTTTAATTTGGGGGATTTTGGGTGAATGTCTAGACAACTTATTTTTGTTATGTTGTAATCAGCAATATGCATAATAATAATTAGAGGGAAATACAAATCACATAAAACAATGCCAATCACATCTTTGATAGGAGGGAAATTAAGGTGTGTTTGTGTTTCTCTCTCTTTTTCCCTCATTTTCAGCGAGCTATGTTCTTCTGTTTTCCTCCTCGCCATATTAGGTATTTTGTAAGAGTTTTCTTCTTTCTTCTGTTGTAAACATTTTTCCCATCTCAGCATCCTTTTGAAATTCAACAGACATTTTTCTTTACAACATGCAATGAAAGGCGATTATGTTAGAAAATATCAGAGGTGGCTTTGTCATGTCTGGCACTATTAAACCATGTTGTGTCCTAAAGAGCTCAGTAAATGAGGCCGAGGGAATGATTTGACAGCTGAACAAGGCCTCAGCTGGATCTCCCAGCCTTGCCCAAAACTCCCTGAGGAGAGATAGAGACCCAAGTGGTGGGTGGAAGTATTTTTCCTTAAAAGGACTGTGGAGATTCTGGCAAACCTATGTTTTGAGTTTTGCTTGCAAGGCAGAGACAGCACTTGCAGAGGGGGTCTTTGTAATTTTTTTTTTCAGTACTTAATGTGAATTCAAGATAGTGATAGAGAATTGAAAGGGGAAGATTATTTGGTCAATAAGTATTTAATAGCTACTGCCCACTGCGTGGAAGGGACTGGATGGAGATGGAGGAGCGAATAAGACAGATGCGTGCTGCCTGTCTTCATGGAGCTTACATCATGGGAAGAAGACATAAAACAAACCAATTTCACAATTATTTAATCACAATCATGACAAGTGTGATGAAGGAGGACAGGCTGCTAAGAAAGCAGAAAGGGACCTGAGCTAATGTTCTGGTCTGGGAATACTTTCTTGAGGATGTAATGTAGGAGCTGTTCTGTTCAGGATGAGAAGTTAGGTAGGCAGAAGAGGAGGACAAGGAAAAGTGTTCCAAACAAGGGGAACAGCCTATGCTCAGGCCCTGCTATGGGGGTCATACTGTATCATGTTTCTCAGTCTTTGGTCTACAGTTTGGCTCTAACATCTGGAAACATACCAGATTTGACCATTTTAAGTAACCAGTTAATGCCTACACTTGAAGGGTCAGCAGAAGGCCACTCAAAGGGTTTCCAACAAGATGAAGCACCATACCATTATATGACAGAGTGATATGGGACTGGTTGAATGCAAGTTTCCAAAGCTGGATTGAATGGCATGGCTGTGTTGAATGGGCTTCACGTTTTCCCATTTTGAACCTCTTGATTACTGCCACTGCGGTACCCCGAAGGCACAGGTTTCCTCAGTGAAAATCAGAGACAAATAATTTAAGGCAACGCCTCACAGACACATGTGCAAGGATTGATAGAAAGACATTAATACACTGCATTTATTGCAATTTTGCACAGTACATTGAATTATGTTTGCTGATGAATGACCATCCACATTGAACAGATCATATAATTGTCATGGATGTCATGTCACTAATGTCATGGAAACTGTCGTGTGTTGTAATATCAAGAAACCATTTAGTATGTATGTGTGTCTTGGTTTCCAGACTTTACAGCCGTCCTGTGTTTCCCTCACTTATTTCTTCAATAGAACACTAGTAACCGGAAATCAGTCATTTGAAAACTTCTGATTGTTCTTCCTTTCTTCTCATGCTTTGCTTTAGTATTTCTTCTTCCCTGGTGGAAATGGTGGAGTTCAGTGGAAGTTTTCCCGCAGTCTAATTAGCCTCTCTATTTAATTTTGTAATAAAAACTCTGAACCATAAGCTGGAGATAATGTGCCCAGTTCAATTCATATATGTCAGTTTCTTTTTAACTGTAATTCTTTTCTCTAGTTCCTCCCACTCTATCTGCCCAGCTGAGGCTTGGTTGATTATAAAACTTTCATGCCTACGCTGTCAATTATGCCTCCTGCTTTAGGATTAAATTCGTTTATTATCATTGTTCTGATTATTAGTAATAATAATAGGCATTTCCACCCAAACCTGAATGAATAGTAGTTTTCACAGTCTTTGCCTTCAAACTTAGCTTGTTTTAGTTTTTTACCCAGATGGCTCCTTCCTTCTCTAATGTTGTGGAGCATTCAGATTCCAGCGTTGCATTTAAATGCTATTTTAGATGATTCAGAAGACAAGCCTTTCTTAGAAGATTATTCTTAGTGAGGAGATAGCATATTTCCACTGGGTAGGCCCCACCAACTAGTTGAGATCCATGGAGCCTTCTCTTGGTAACAGGACTACTGCTTTGAAGAAGCATTTGAACTGGCAAAGGACATCTATCAGCTCTCCAGTCTTTTCCTTAGAAAGGCCCCAAGTCCTCGTCCTCAAAAGCACACATGGCTTTGACACCTATGCCAACTCCAAAAGGAACACTTATTTTTCTGCCTTTTTGATGGAAGTATCCCCACCGCCTTCACTAATAGAACAGCAGCATGATCCAACCAACTTGAAAATGCTATTGGCCCCTCAGCAACATGTTAGTTCTTTCAAACTTCCATCGCAGACTCAAATCTCAATGTGTCTTCTGTGCTTAAAACAACATTTGTAGTGAGATCACCCAGAGAGCTTCAGGAAAAGAGATTAGAGAGAGGCTTGGTGGAAAGTCAAGGTTTTTATTTTATTACCCTGCATGTTATCTTTTTACCAAATCAGAAGAAAGCAGTGCAATTTAATTCTGAATGTGTAAAATGTTTGCACTTTAAATTATAAATGTCTGTTAGTGATACAGCTTCTGCAAATAATGCTCCATAGGCTTTCTGGCAGAATAGATATGATGGCTCATCACCAGTTTTAAGGAGGCCAGGCTACTGTAGTGCCCTTTCTTATCTTGGTTTTGTTTTCTCACTGTGGCTCATTGATGTAATTACCTATTCCTCCTTATCTTGAATCATAGCCTCTTAGACCATTAAATCTTTGCCTATAAAATGAAGGGTTTGGCTCTAAATCCCAAAGAGTGGACCATCCTTAAAATGCCCCAGCCTCTCAGCTCACTCATTCAACAAACATGGGTGAGGAGGGTGGGGTGACTCCTGCCGTGGACCAAGCACTCTTCTAGACTCTGAGGCTACAACAAAAACAAAACACAAAACCATAATAGTGATAGTATTTCTTAAAAGACATACATTCTCCACGTGGGAGTGGAGACTACCAATAAATACATTAGCAAGAGCATATAGTATGCACTAACAAATGCTGTCAAGAAAATAAAGCAGGAAGATGTTACACAGGGTGAGTGGTGGATGGGTAGCTCCTTTAGGGACAATCTCTCTAAGGCGGAAACATTTAGGATGAAACCTGAATGACAAGAAGACCCGGGCATGTAAAGTCTGGGGGAAGAACATTTATGACCAAGGGAATGGTTAGTGTGAAGTCCTTTAGGTTGAAACCTCTTGGGGAAGATTGAAAGAAGATGAATATAGCTGGAGCAAGAGGAGATCTGGTATGAGGTGAGCTCTGAGAGGTGGACAGGGGCTCAATGATACAGGGCCTGTGAAGCCATGGAAAGGAGTTGGGATTTTATTAAAATTCAGTGGCAAACTATTAGAACGTGCTAAATAGTGGAATGACATGATGTGATGTGTGCTTTTTAAAGATCACTCTGGCTGCCATGTTAGAAAAGATAGTAAGGACCCAAGGGACCAGTCTTAGATACCTGTTATGTGATTATTGAATCAGTTCAGGTAAGAGATGACAGTGGCTCGAACTAGAATAGCAACCAGAACCCCTCTACACAACAATCCAGCTTGATGGCCTCACTTGCATCTTTGCATTTCCCTGAACTGCTAAATCTCTAAAATCTTAAACCATACTATGTTAATTCTCATACTTAAATCCACTTACTTTCCTGCTTCAGGAAGTTTCCATTTGTCTATAAATTGCCTCTTATTATGGCCCTCAACTCCCTTCTCCCTTTGTTGTATTCATTCTAAATCATTCCAGATGGTTTCTACACTTTACCCAACTGGAATAGTGCTTTCAGCTGATCTTAGAAGCCTTTCCTTTCTTGAGGAGCACCCTCCTCACCTCTAACTTTTGATCAGCATCTTTTCAACCTCCCAATTCAATCCCCTTCTCCACCTCTGCACCACTGGGTGAAAGAAAGGTGAATGCTACTTTCTTTCAGCAGAAAATGTTCACCAATCACGAGTTTCTTTAAATTCCTCTACCTCTAAGATTACAGGGCTCACTTTAGGAGAATCCCTTCATCTCTTTGTTCAAAATCTTATGCTTATCATCCTTCCACCCTGGACTCTTCCCAAGCTTTTTGGCATCATTTATTGCCTTCATTTTCCACTGCTGCCATTAATATCATCCCTTTAGCCTATAAATATATCTAGGGCTTTCCTATCTTAAGAGCAAAACCAGAACAATGAAAAGTAACCTTCTGTGAACCTGCTTCCTACCCCTTCCATCAACTATCTACTATCCCCAGATGAGGACACTCTCTTTGTTTCCTTCATACTAAAATTTCCTGAGTTTTATACTCTCACTGATTTTCCTGTCTAAGTGAGTAATATGTATCTACTGCAGAGACAATCACGGTTATATAAATTCTAGCCATGAGCCCACCCTCCAGGGGGACTCATGCTTATAAAGCTCTACAGGTTCCCCCACTCCTTCCTTTCCTTCCTCATCTGCTAATATTTCTCACGTGCACCCAACATTGTAGTCACACCCTGCTATAATTTGAGACATGTTCTTTCTACTTGGGGACATATAACATGCACGAGAGCATGCTTCTTCATCTATAAAATGAAGATAATAAAAACACTAATATTTCCATAGGGTTATTGAGGAGAAAATGAGTTCATAGATTTCAAGTGCTTAGACTAGTGCCTGGTACATAGTAAGCACTCAATAAACGTTAGCTATTATTGTCAATATTGTTTTTGCTTTTTTACCCACTCTCTCTGCCTGAAAAAGTAATAACTCTTCAAGACTCGGTCCAAATACTGCCTTCTTGGTGAGTTACCCACCTTCTGTGCCACCCTGTCTCACTCTGCCAGGCTCAGGTTGGTGCCCTTTTCTCAATGCCTCCACAAGTGGTTTACTTATTATGATGAGCGTCTATGCATACTTTATACCAGCACCTCTTCCTATTTCTCAGACAGGTGGATTGAGGTAGGGAATTTAAGGACCTTAAATAGTTGAGCTTGATGTTTAACACCAGAGCCTCTGGAGAACCCATCTGTGCTGCTGTGCGAGTCCATATGCCTTCTCAATTAGGTTCCTAGTCTATTTCCAAGTCTTCCTTCCCACTGAGATACTTCAAGCAGATATGAATGAGTCATAAAGACGTTGCCTAAAGATAAAGAAGATTAAACCCGTTATACTCTTCTCAATGTTATCAGAGTATTTCAGCCAAGGAGAGAGAAAGAATTCTTCAGAATTGTGTTCACTGTGTATGTGTGTGTGTGCATACCATGGGAAATTTCTGTCTTTAGAGAATCAGAGAATTATATTAAAATAAATAAATGGTAAAAGTAGGGAGCTTTTCAGGCGTGTTTGAAATCCTGTTTTGGAAAATATGTGTAGACAGAGAAAACCTAAGAGTTAAAATATCGAATGAATTTCACTCTGTATGTTTCTATATCTACGATAGCAGAAGCTATAAAAAGCAGTATTTTTCTGTATGTGCGTTCTATACCGATGTGATCTAGCTCTCTAATTAGGTAGTCAATTATTTTTAAAGAGCTGCAAATAAGCCCTATAAGAATGTCATAAATGCATTCCATTTAGAAACATCTTGCAGATAAATTTTATTTTTATTCTTCCTACATCCTCCAGCAGCCTTAAAAGAACAACAAAAAAATCTTACTACCCAACTAATTCCAGAAACAGATCATTACTGCCTAGTAGTATGTTAATCATGCTTACCATTTCTTCTCCTTCTACATCATTATGCTTTGGGATAGAAAAGGTGGGTGGTGTGTGAGTCTCCTTGGAGAAATGCACAGTTGGAATAGACAGGCTTCTCAAGAGATAATGTTATTCTCATGTAAAAGTTCCCAAGTAATAAAAAGGGGCTTGAAAATGGTGAAAATGCATGATGTATAAGCAGAATTATTAATAGGAGCATTGTATCTTTTGCTTCCATAAAGTCTTTCAGGATGTAGACAAATTGGAGGTAGGCCAGACAGAAGCAACAGAATTGATTAGGGGAATTGAAGAAATGACTTATGAAGAAAAAGTAAAGGAGCTAAATATGTATGGTTTGGCTAAGTGACAACTAGGAGGAAATGACATTACAGACTACAGATATTTGAAAGTGGGCAGCCACAAGCAGTGCAAGGGATTACTTAGGTAATGAAATGAAATCAAGGAAGGGAAAATTGTAAACTCAATATCTGGATTCTTTTCTTGACTGTGAGAATTATTAGATTATAAAAGAGCTATCCCAGAATATACTGCTTGGATTAAAGCAAGAGACAAGGTATGATAGCATGAAGTCTCTAATAATTGACCCAATTCTGAGCAATTTATTGCCAGGAAGCAATTCTTACTCATTTTTAATCTCTAAGATTTAACACATTATGAGAACTCCATAGAGAGATAAATCATGCTCAGTTCAGTGAGAAGAAAATGGTCTTTGGAGTTAAACATCGAAGATTTTGTGACATCTCTCCTGGTTTATTATTGAACCAGGTAACTTGAACAAGTTACCTAACCTTGCTAAGGCCCATCCATAAAGTGGGAATACTCTTATAGGATTGATGTGAGATTTACATGAGTCATCTTGACATCTCCTATTTCCTATTTAATAGCTATTAAATGCATCCCTCCTCTCTATCATCATTGCCATTGTCTTACTTGTTTACTTTAGTAGTTTCATAAATGGTTTCCTGGACTCCAGTCTTGCCCATCTTCAATAATTTCCACAGTGCAGTCAGGATAACTTTGCAGTGCATATCTGATTAAGCCATCTCCTGGTTTAAAACATCAAACGGATCCCCTTGCCTTCAGGATAAAATCTGATCTCCTTAGGATGGCATACTTCATACTAGCATCTACCTTCTGCCTAGTTCCAACTCATATTACCTCACCCTCCCACATAATGCTCTAGCCATGCTGACTTGCTTGTCAGCATGAATTCCCCAATGAACTTTCCTCTTTTATGTCATAAACGTGCTGGTCTCTGTTGAGAACCCAATCTCTCGCTCATTTTCTTCTGGCTAGCTCATACTTTTCCCAAAAATCCAGCTCAGATTTTACCTGTTTTGGGATATCTTAGTTGGGATCCAGGTGCCTCTTTCATGTGTTTCCATAGTAATGGATCTCATCATTATCCTACTATTAATTCTACTATATTGTAATTGTCTTTTCACATCTGCCTCTCCTAATAGACTTTACGCTGCATTTGGGCAGACACTTAGATTAGTGCCTGCCACTTGGTTGGCATTCAACATATTGTTTTGAATAAAAGAACAATGGATGCCTAGATGGATGGAAGGAAGGGTGGAAGGATGGGTGGAGTGTAATAAAATATCTGGAATATAAGAGATCATTAATTAATGTCAGTTCTCTTCCCTTGAAGTGTTAAAATTAAGGAATGCACTTGGTTGTCTCTAATACCCATGGTCTTGAATGAGTTTTATTCAGTCATTTATGTGTATTTATATCTATACCATCCACCCTTGTCTACCACATTGGGAAGATATTGTAATCTAGGAGGAACAGCAGGCGACTAGGAGACTTGGGATACATGTGAGCACATATTAGAGAAAATATGTCCATATAGTAGCCTTGAGGTAATATTTGAAAATATTCTGCCCTTATAGGTAAATACAGATCTTCATTTTTGCACCTAGACACTTTGTGAATTCTGGGAGCCATATTGTAGAAAGATGGAAATGATGACAAAGGGGACTGAAATGGGAGTACAAGGGGGAATGAGGGAGAGAGACAAAGAAAATATTTTTTTCTTTTTACACATTCCTTCTCCCTCTCTGGTGCTTGCCCATAGCCCAGCTGCTTAACCTTAAGAAATATGGCCAGCTCTCCTTGTCTAGCATTTACCCTAATTGTTGGGTGCATTGTAGCGTCTTAGATGATTAATTGCTCATGCCAAGAGCAGAATGTTAAGATTCATGAAATTCTAGTCAGCTCTATCAATAACCTGAGTAGAGTTCTCGTTCCTCCTTCCCCTTTGTTTTCTACTTTGCCAAGTCTTCACTCTTACTCTTTTTGTGTGTAAAGGAGACAAACGAAGTTTCAGACACAGCAATGAATCGCCACCCAAAAGTACAGACCAGGGTCTGCTGTATCCCTTTGCAGCTGTGTGATAAATTGCCATCTTTAGAATTAATTGTTACCTTTTTAGGAAGTGTTTAATCATTTTCATCTCTTTACTGGTTTACCTCTAAGACAGAGCCAAACTTTCCTTTTCTGTCTCCAGATCTTGCTACAAGGCAAGAACACCAATCAGCAGAGCCAAAAGGAGGGAGTGGTGTTTCCATGTTGGTCTCCAGCACACGAATTTAGTGTAGACCTGGGTCATGTCATGTCAGTTGCCTTTTGATAGACTAACTCGTTTCTCTTTTCTTTTGGCTCTGAGTTCAAATTTCTATGACATTTTACTCCAAGGTAGATCTCCCACGCTCAAGCAAGAGAAATATTCTCTCAGAAAAGCACTTTTCTCTTCTTTATCAGACTGCTGCTGTGTTCGAGAACTGAAAGAAAGTGAACTATTTCTCATACATCTCTTTACAAATGTGACTAAGCCCGCTCAGGTTTCCAGGGAGCACTGACACACACACGTGCCCCTGTCCTTGCCCCATCCTTAGAAAGAGGTTGCCTAAAACAGTCTGCTAAAAAGATGGCTCTGAAGATCCCATGGGTGAGAATGGGCTTATACTCTATTTGTGCTACACTTTTATTGATATCCTGTCTCTCTAAGCCACAGATATCTGGAAAAATTACAACATGCTCTTTGCAACTAGTACATCTATTATGGCTATAAATGTAATATATTCAGTGGTTCTCAATCAGGGGTGATTTCTGTCTCCCAAGGGGACTTCTGGCAAAGTCTGGAAACAATTTTGACTGTCACACTTGGGGTAGGGGGAGCATGTAGAGGTGCTACTGTATCTAGTGAGCAGAGACCACAGATACTGCCACACATCCTATAATGTACATTCACTTTTGAATGTATAAATCGAGTAAATCTCAGTATCCTGCCTGATATACTATGGGAGATACTTAAAAAGTATAAGCTATGACTTCTATTCTCCAAGCATTAGGGAGAAAAACAATCAACATTTATTTTTGAGCTCTGACTATACGTAAAGCTGTATGGTTACTCCAAAACAATGGAATGGCTATGCCCTTGAGAGACTTACAGTCTCCTGGAGAAACTTAAAATCTAGTAAGAAACTAACACAGATGTACCGACATTGAGTGACGTCAGACATGCTTAAATTCAGTACTGAATCTGATGGTATAGTGAAGGCTGGAAAGGTCTAGAAAGAAGATTTATTGGAGAAAGAGAAATTTGACTAGTCTTGAGATGACTAAATGAGGAAGCAGAGAGGTAGGATTGATGTGTACATGGAAGAGAGAAAAGGGTGGAGAGGCTGAGAAGAGGAAGTGAAGCCCAGTTGCCTGCCCTCATTGTCAACAAGCAAGCATTGCCTGGCAAGTGCCAGTTGCAGAAATTGCTGAACCGTTTGAGAGATCAAAGAGGAAATGTCTATCTGGTTTTCAAGTCTTTTCAGGACTATTTCTTAGAATAAGTATTTTTGGTCTTGAAAAATGGTTAAACATACGATGTGGGCCAAGAAATTTAGAACCCCTGAGGCACTTTTAGATTGACACATGTCTGAGAATTTCCATTTTGGAAAACAAGACAAGGCAAAAATGACAAGTGGGTTTGGAAGACAGTCAATCTTCAGTGCTCCCTTTGTTTCAGATTAGCAGAAGTGAGATTTTAGACACACAGACCATTACATGAGTTTCTTAAGGAAACCTGCAATCAGCATGTGACTTGCTTCTTTCTGTTAGTCAGACACATCCCTGACTGTTCTTCTTTAGCTCCAGCTCCCATTGGCAGTTGGATGGGAGTGTGGCTTTACAGAAGGACCATAGAATTGGAAGTGGAGACTTGAATTCCATTTCTTACTCTCCACTAACTAGCTGAGTGACATTGGGCAAAATTGCCAATGTGGGAGTTGGTCTGGGCTAGGTCATGTTGAACTCTAACCTTATACAGTCATGCATCCTTAACGACGGAGTTCATTCTGAAAAATGCCTTGTTTGGTGATTTCATCCTTGTGCAAATATCATAGAGTGTACTTACACAAACTTAGATGATATAGCCTACTATACACCTAGGCTACATGGTACTAATCTATGGGACCATCGTCGTACATGCTGTCTGTTGTTGACCTAAACGTCGTTATGTGGCACATGACTATGTACTGATTCCCCCATTGACTTCCCTGAGCCATTCAAAGAGGTTAGAGGAAATGTCACATATCCCAGGCACATTTTGTGATCTTTCAGTGAAATGTTGAAATAAGCAATGTCAGCAGCCTTATATTCTCACTAATGGGCTGGTCTACTTTATGAATAAACAACACTCAGTTTTTGTTATTGGATCTCATTCAAGCATCTTTAGAAAGTCATAACTCTACAGTGTTTCTTGACAGAGATTCTGGAAGGGGAAAAAAATGACAGTGCAGTTCTTTGCTAACATCTGGGTGCACTCTTTGCACATGGGTATGGCCCTAAGGAGAATTGTTCCAAGGCAGGAAGCTAATCTGATTCATATCTTTACCTAGAGGCACTTAAATAAACTGTCAGATGGTTCCTACAGTGACAAATCTGAGTGAGTCCCAGGGAGCTTTCGGAACTGGAGTTCAGACACATTTTGCGGGAATCCTGCTATCTTTTCAAGGGAGAGACGCTGACAACATTTTTGCCCTTCTCCTCTTTGCATTTGCAGCACAGAAACCTGAGACCCAGGCTAGATTTTTGTGTTTCTCTTGTTGTCTAATTTTTTTCTTAAAAAAAAAAAAATTGGGGGGCCAGCCTGGTGGCATAGTGGTTAAGTTCGCACATTCTGCTTCGATGGCCCGGGGTTCACGAGTTTGCCATGGACCTACACACCACTTATCAAGCCGTGATGTGGCAGCATCCCACATATAAAATAGAGGAAGATTGGCACAGATGGCAGCTCAGGGACAATCTTCCTCACCAAAAAAAACGAATTTTAATGAGAAGTCAGTCATGTGATTTAAAAACTTAAATGTATAGCCTCAGCAAGGATTAACTTTAAAACTGTCTCTCTCTGACTCGGTTTCTTCACCTGAGTGATAGCTACCTTGGAAGTATTAGTGTTATTTTCTCTATCATGAAATTGACATGCTCTCTCTGGATAAGAATATTTGATTATAAAACTGTTTCCACATAGCTTCAGTCCATTAAAATAACTCAACTAGCAGAAAATTTTTTAAAAAATGCTCCACTTGCAACTCTTTGTATACTGACCACAACATATTAGTTCAACAAAAGGACTAGTGGGTTGAATCTCAAGTGCATAGAGTTGCTCTTTTAATTGACTAGTACAAGTTAATTGCTCGGTGCTAATGAAGAGTTTTGTAATTGCTTCATCTAAATTGTCTACTGGTTATGACTATCACTTCCCTGAGTACAGTAGTCCCCCCTTATCCGTGGTTTCACTTTCCTTGGTTTCAGTTACCTGCAGTCAACCAAGATCTGAAAATATCAAATGGAGAATTCCAGAAACAATTCATAAATTTTAAATTGTGTGCCATTTTGAGTAGCATGATGAAATCTTGCACCCATCCCACCCAGAATGTTAATAATCCCTTTGTCCGGTGTATCCATGCTGTGTATGCTACCCACCCATTAGTTACTTAGTAGCCAGCCTCTCGGTTATCATATCGACTGTCACAGTATAGCAGTGCTTGTGTTCAAGTAACCCTTATTTTGCTTAATAATGGCCCCAAAGCACAAGAGTAGTGATGCTGGCAATTCAGATATGGGAAAGAGAAGCTATAAAATGCTTCCTTTAAGTGAAAAGAACATAGTCTATGTAGGGTTTGGTACTATCTGTGGTTTCAGGCATCCACTGGGGGTCTTGGAACATACCTCCCATGGACAAGGGGGGACTACCGTGCAGTGCTTACCAGGCGCCAAGCATGAAGCTGACAGCTTTACGTGCATGGTACTATTATTTCCTCAGTTACAGATGAGGAACGCAAAGTGTAAGTCCCAAGGTATGTTGAAAGTCCAGGGGGATAAACGCCTTTTGTTTAATCTCTTGTTAAAAAACTTCTTAGGCTTTTGGAATACAAAAAATTAAATATAATTGTTGATCTGTGAAGATTCAGGTTCATGCAGTATAGCAGCTTCATCATTGTGATTCTCAAATAATTATGCATGAAATAAAGGACAAGGGCAAAGAGACTGCCTTGAAGTCAAGCAGACCAATGTCTACTTCTAACATCAAGAAGTCATGCAATTTTGGCAAAATTACCTTGTTTCTCCATTTGCAGTGTTGTTGGGAAAATTAAAAATAATTTACATAAAATTAAAAATAATTTACATAAATAATTTACATAAATTTAGCATCGTATCTGGCAAGTTATAGGTATTCAAAAAATGTTGCTGGTATTATTTTTACTACTGACGTTATTATTTAGCCATAGAAACACATAGCACTGAAGAAGATTAAACATCTTCTTTTAAACAGCAGATTAAACATCTGATATTACAGCATTCCTGGATATTTGTTGTCTAAAATATATTTCTGATAAACTTTTCTTAGCATTCGCTGCTTACTTTCTACTTGCAGTATGATAAAAACTAAATATTTGATCTTTGTCCCTGGTTCCTGGTACAGAGCTCCTAAAACCTAGGAATTTCCTGAGTGATAGGCATGCCTTTTGTTATTCATAGCAAGCCCTTTTTAATCATACCTGAGTTTATACTAATAAGGTGACTTTGAATGGGGCCCCTAGAGAGACTCAGGATAGGGCTGGTCACCAAAAGACAAGTGATTAGAGGGTGGAAATTTTCAGTCCTGTCCCCAAACTCCAGGGACTCCACAGAAGGGAGAGGTGCTGGAGATTGAGCTCTATAAAAACTCTTCAACAATGAGATTCAGAGCTTCCAAATTGGTGAACATTCACATTCCGAAAGGATGAAGGACCCCAACTCCACGAGAACAGCAACTCCTGCACTTAGAACACTTCTGGACTTTGCCCTGTGTGCTTCTTCATCTAGTAGTTCATTTGTAACCTTTAGATTAAACTAGTAAACACAAGTAAAGTGTCTTTCTGAGTTCTGTGAGCCATTCAAGAAAAGTATCTAACCTTAGGAGGAGTGTGGGAACTTTGTAGTTGAGTTGGACAGAAGTGTGTGTAGGGGAAGAAGAAATTTTCCTCTACCCTTCTAGGCTCTTCTGGCTGGTCTAAGAATTAAATTAACTTGAGACAGAATAACAGGAGAAAATCAAACAAGTTTAATAACATATACTTGGTAGAAACCCAGGAAAACTGACTAACTTGCCAAAATGGCCAAAGCCGTACACCTTAAATACTGTCTTCAGCTAACGACAGAGGATGTTGGGGGTAGTGGTTTGGGACTTCAAAGGGGAGGAAGGTAATTCACATGGAGATGGAAAAGCA
This sequence comes from Ceratotherium simum simum, assembly GCF_057802395.1. Taxonomy (NCBI): domain Eukaryota; kingdom Metazoa; phylum Chordata; class Mammalia; order Perissodactyla; family Rhinocerotidae; genus Ceratotherium; species Ceratotherium simum. The sequence continues at coordinate 24,274,340 of NC_141923.1, read as the reverse complement.
AATGTTTGGTAAACATATGTCTGCTGGGCCATTTATAGACAAGGAGACCAAGAGAGAACTTTGATCAAATGGGCCTTACCAGGCTCCTCCCTGTCTACCACACCTAGTTCATATTACACTATCATTATCTATGGTGATAGCTCCTTCCTGGAACAGGTCTTCTAGTTTAAATTCTTTTAGGCAGTTAGGGGAAGGTCAAAGTTTCTTCCTGAGTCTTGTTTTCTTAAAAAAATCAAGCCAAAGGGACACATTGTGGGTAACAAATTCTGCTCCCCTACAGTGTGTAACCTGGGAACTCAATTCTTGCCACTGGCAGCTGAAATGACAGCAGTCTGTGGGACTGAGCCCTTAGACCTGTGGAGTCTGATGGTAACTCTGGGTAGTGTCAGAATTGAATTGAATTGTAGGACACCCAGTTGGTGTCCAAAGAATTGGACAATTGGTTGTTGGTGTTGAAAAACACCCCAGACCACTAAAATCTGAGTGTGAAACCACAATAACAATAAAGTCTATTTATTTAAACCTTCAATTCATTGGCTTCTGGTTAATTGCAGTTTTACTAGATCAATGGTGCATTGGCAGCTGGTTTTAGAGGAGCCATGAACATTGGATACATAGAAAATCCTTGGTGACTAATCAAGCTAAGGATATAGGAGATGCTATTTTCTGAAACAAATACATGCTTCTCTGGAGACCTGTCCAGTGGTGTGTTGCCACTTGGGATCACTTCAACCTTTCAGCAAAGAGCAAGGGACAATGACTACAACCACAGGGTAGCAGGAGAGCTTGCATGTGAGGCCCAGAATTACATGAATGTAGAGGAGCACAGCCCAAACAACTTATTTGTTCAGGTCACAGCCCCATGTATGCCCGCAGGTGATTAGATGTAAGAAAAACATTGGCCGGCCTAACCTTTGAGGCTAAGAAATTACATTGGCTGATGTCTCATTTCTCTTTCCTTTTGTTTTACATCATCTGCTGTAAATGACCTCTATTTTCTCTTTGCTGTTTTATGGCAATAAAAAAGAAAAAAAAAAAAAGAACTCCCACTGTGCAAATATTATACTCTCTCTGGCCTGGAGGGAAGATGCTGCAAGAGAAATCCTTGATTTTTTTTTTTGTTCTCTAGATCTTAAAGGAAATGCCAGCTTATGAACAACCCTTATATCAACCCCTGATCTGAAGCTAGGATCCTTCTGTCATCTCCCCAGACCCCGGAGGGAGGGAGAAGCAAGTCATTTCACATGTGTATAAATCAGACACTGAAATTCTAGAGGCTCCCCTTTGCAGGAACTATAGCCTATTACCTCTCACATTGCAGGGCTCAACTGAGAAGCACCTTCTCCCTGCAGCAAGGTGGGAGTGTTCCTTTGAAGCTTTCCACAACTCAACCTCCGCTTTAGGGTAGAACATTTTAGAGCGAGAATAGTCCTGCAGTATATTAACTGAGTAGGTGTTTCCTAGAAAATTAAAAGCAAAAATGACTACATGGAGGAGAGGAGTCTTTGTGTGTTTGAAATGTAGACCAGTTAGTTGATGGCCTGTAGAGCCCCTGCTTCCTTCTTCCAACCTGGGAAGAGCCTGCGGTGAGCACAGTGGTAGGCAACGCCAACATTTTCAGCATGGGACCAGGATGGAACTAATTGTTGATGGGGCCAGGCCTGCTCACATCTGCCCACATCTCTCCCCTGCAAGGAAACAGCTCCCTTTCCTCCCCGATTGCTTTCTCTTAATAGGAGAAGGTCGTTGGTGACCACAGCTTCCAGGGCAGCCCTTTCCATGAGCAGTGGGTGCCTTTGAAAGGCAAACTGCAACAGAAAGACTTTGAAGACCAGAGGAGACTTTTTCATCTTTGCAGGCCCCAGCTGGAACATTGGTTCTCAGTGCCATACAAGCAGTTTCAAAGTTATCTCCCGTGCTGATATGAATGTGATAACACTGAGCGGAGAGGTGCCATAATGATTTCCTTTCAAATGGCTGCTTCACCATTTATCTTTGCACACTGTCAAAGACTGATATGGTTGGGAGTTAGCAGTGGCATGGAATAATTAATCTCACACTGGGGAAGTAAGTTTCTCATTTGTCTCCTGAGAAATTAGCACTGCACTGAGAGGAAAAGTAGATGATACAATGAGAAAGGAGAAGGGGTGTGGTATTTTTAACTCCGGATACCAAACTGTAGAGTTTGATTGAACATTACTGTGTGCCAAGTGATGGAGATACTGACAGTTCCTGCTCTGGAGTAGCTCATAGACTCTTGAGGGTCATATACTATTTCTAAATGCTTGTCACATTTATAAAATGGCCAAGGCTGCTATGGTGATGCTTAGATCATCATCTAAAGAAGAGTTGGATTTTAATGAGTGTCTGCCTTAGTCGTAAAGGCTCAACTTCTGTAACAAAGAACTCCTCCCTGCCCCCCGCCAATGCAAAGTAACTCAGTAGTATAACAATCCAGAGGTTAGTGGTCCAGGACTAATGGGATGTTCTGCCACTTCCAACATGTGGCTCTCATCTCTGGATTCAAATCTTTCCTATTTTCCAGCCAGTTGGAAGAGGAAAAGGGGAAGAACATGGCTTATCAGGTTTAAGGGTAAGACCCTGAAGTAGCACCCATCACTTGGTTTATATCCCATAAGGCCACACCTGTCTGCAAGGCAAGGAAGGCAAGAAAATACAATCACTAGCTGGACAGCCATGCACCTTGCTTAAAACAGGTTAGGGTGTCCTCTTTCTCAAAGAAATAAAGAAAACTAGGTATTTGAGGAAACTGAGCAATATCCACCACAGAGATATTGGGTAAATTCCTTTTTACTTCTCTAAATTTTCAGCAACTCGCCTCTTGAATGAGGGAATTGAAGGAGGTGAGCTCCACGGTCCACTTCAGTTCCAAAGTCAAAATAACAGCTTAAAGCTCCACCTTCTTCCCTAGCTTCTGCCGTGCAGGAGGCATAGTGATGGACTCTGTGCTCGGAATTTTGTTTGAGCCTGTTTCTTTTATTTGGAAACATCAGGTGCTAACTGTACACTGGATTCAAATGAGAGCAGAGAATGGTTCTAAGAAGCAGTTTGTGGAGTCAAGCCTGTAATCCTCTTCCTTTGAGGCTGTAAATGCACTGCCTGGGCCAAGCAAAACAATGGTGTGATCCGTATGAACCAGAATCAAGATATTAGACTTGGACAGTGGTGGGTAGCCAGGGAAGCTGTCTGTTGTAAAGAGATCAACAAAGCACGTTTCTGAAGAAGAAAGGGGGATGCTGGCCCTGGGAGAAAAGCATAGGACCGAGGGAAGCATGCACAGGTTTTTAATGGATCAAGGGAAGCAGCTGGATTACACTACTATGGAGTCTGATGGTGAATGGCTTTCCTGTTTTTCCTATTGAAAGGATAGTGTTTTTGAGAAGGTTCCAAAAATCTAGGCCAAAGCTTCCCAGGTCGTGCCTTTGGAACATTGGGGAACCACCACACCAGGTGGTTGAGTGGGGCCTGAAGTCACCACAGTCCTGGGCAAGTCCCCTTCCACCATGTAGGCCTCCTGCATCTCCCTCATTTTCTTTGTGCGCTGTGATTCGGAAAAGATCGCAAAGCACTTGATAGAGGCCACCAGTTAGAAGGGGTTCACTCTAGACACTTGGGAACTAGCTCAGCTGGTCACTACTGTGATTTAAATAAATTGTCTTATCGAGACACATTGGCGAATCAGGTCTGGCATTTCAATTTCCTCTATAAGGTAAATTGTGGAAAGAGGTTCATTATGATAAGTAAAAAAGATTTATGCAGTGAGTACATTTTTTTCCTGTATCCTGTTACTCTGCTGGTATTTTATGAACAAAAAATGAGTTCTAAATATTAACTATTTAATTCCAAAAATGAGCTCCATAATGAGTTATTTGTAGGTTATCATTTAATAAATAGAAACTTTTTGAATGTGCCAGATTAGAAAAATATTAAAGGAAACTTTTTACAAATTCTTTAGTAAAGTGAACAACCATCCCCAAACAACCCAAATATTAGCTTTGACGAGTTCAGTAAATTAACTCTTGGCCTTAGACAGATAGCTCACCTCTCTGTAAAGGAAAGTCAGTTTCCGCTACTGTAAAATGATTCTCAGTAGGGACGGGGCATTAGTATCTCAGCATCTGTTCTATCTTTCTGATTTGATGTTCCCTTTGGAAAAATCCATGACTCAGAAGTATACTGAATGAAAATCTCCCACCACAGGAAGACAATGTGTGAGTTGTTACAGAGTGTGGTTTCTGTGGTTGGAGTAGAGAAAAACAGTGGTGTTTTCTGAGCTCTTGACTCAACTGTGCAGGGTAGATTGAATGAAGAGAGCACTTCCACAGATGTAAGTTCTGCTTCCATCTGATTCGCTTCTCCAGAAAATTCCCAAATTACAGCAATGCCAAAGCGCCTGTTAGCTTCAAAAGAGACGTCTCGTAAATCGTTAGACACGGCCCAAGTTTAAAGCGTTGCCTTTATTCTGAGCAGTGATTTTACTTGTGTTTCAGTCATTCCCTCAGATTTTTTTATGTAAAAGATTTCACAGAAGCATCACGCAAAATGGTAAAAAATAAATCTGTTTTTAGACGACACATCCTGTTTAGAACTGATCATTATATTTTCCACTTTAACATCCATTCCTTTCAGATGGTGTGTTCTTACCCATTCTTTAAAACTGTCATAAACTGAAAGCTACTATTGAAACACAAAACTCTTAACTAAGAAAAATGAACCTGAACTCATTAAATATTTCTACCCAGTGAGCTTCTTGGCTCTCTAAATGACCCATTTTTCAACTTCCTTTTTTTAAAATTAGAATTTCCTTTCTTTTATCTCTGATTTTCCTTTTGTCTTCTAACCACAATTACCTAGATTATTCTCTCTACTCTCTATTATTTAATTTATTGTAACCCCAATTCTAAACTATCTGCCTTTGTGGCTTTTCTGTGGTATTTGAAATATTTTGGCATTAGTTGAATATAACCCCTTTATTCCTCCCCCCGACCTCCCCCAATAAGTTCCACCTACAGGTATAAAAACATAAACTAAATGAGTCGGTCATATTTTTGTGCCTATTCTTGCCCTTTAGTATCTATTTCTGCTTCTAGCACCTAAAATGGATTTTTTTCTGAAACCCCGGAGTACGCTGTACAGTACTCACCCTGTCTTAGATTCTGTTTTTACCATAATGGATCTGTCATACATACCATGTCTTCAGGATCTCACTATATATTTGATAAAGTAACTCAAGCTAAAGTCATTATAAATAATAAAGTCTTAATGTTTATCCTAAATTCAATCTAGTAACATTTCTTTGAAAATTGTAAGTCTTTGTGTAGATGGATGAGAAGGAGTCTGAGGGGAAAGTAAAAAGGGATATTTCACGTAAGAGGTCCTATCTGGTGGCCTTAAACTGTGCTACTCAGGCTTGCATCTCATCTCCTTATATGTAAGGCCAGCCTTGTCTGTTAGGCAAGAGGAAATTTAATTTGCAACCTATTTTATTAAAGGATAAATTAAGGTATCATGTGGGAATTGAAATCATCTAAGGTAATAGAACACGGAACTCACCTAGATTTAAAACTGGGTCTTTTGTGAGTTTCATTCATAATGACATCGTAATAATAGCTACATGTGTTAAGCACTTATGAGCCAAGGACTGTTTAATATACTTTTACATTTATTAATTCACTTAATTCCCACAACACCCCTAAAAATAAGGTTCTCTCGTCTCCATTTTATGTATAAGAAAACTGAGGAATAAAAAAGCTTAGGTAGCTTCTTTTGGTTCATGCAGCTGGTAAATTTTAGAGATGGGATTTGAGCCCATATACTATACATCACTATTTATACTGTACTAATGTGGTTTGATGAAAAAGATTTTAAAAGAGCAATGATTCTTTAAGGCTCAAAAGAAACTGCTCAAACCCATATTTTGGTATTATTGTTAATACCAGCAGGATCAGCTATTAAATAAGTGTTATGTATAAGGGTCTTGCTCTTGCATAAAATTAAATCTTTCTCATGAATCTACTGGTGTGACCAAATTGCAAAATATGCAGTGGATGAATAATTAAATCCAGATGTGTCTTCCAGCAACAGCAGCAGCAAACACTGGAGGTGGGGGTGAACGGAAGATAGAAGTGACAGACTCAGTGTTCATAAAAGCCATGATAATTAATTTTAAAATAAAAATGTGTTTTAAATGCCAGACCTCCACTAATCTTAAAAATCACACAATGAAAAATAAAATCCATGTGCCGTTTAATAGCTAGCAATACAAAAGCCTTACTGTGTCAAATGTAATATGCATAACTGGATTCAGGATTTGGTTTTCTTAAGGAGAAATAATTTAGTTATCATTAAACTCTTCAGGAAACCGGTTTTAATAATGCTCTTTGGTTATCAGGGGTATTGTTTTTCCTTCAGGCAAAGAAGAAAAAATATGTAGCTAAAACCTTTACTATGTGTGATAATGAAGTTGGTCCATTTCTGCGCAGGATTGCAACAATTCTTTATCACACAACGTGAGCAGAAGTGTGACAGCAGGCGGTTTCTCAAACTGTAGGAAATTGCTGAATTCACAGATTTCTATCTCAACACAATGGACTGGCTGTATATTATATGAAGCCTAAGTGTGGTTTATTGGTTTGATTTTTATGACTGTGATTATTTTTTAAAGGAATAATAGAGGAATAAAAACAAAACCTGTAAGAGAAGATGTAATTGTACCACGTGTTAATTTTTTTACTACAATTGTAAGAAGAGTAGGAAAAAATGAGAATGGCTGTTTATCTTCACACATGTGTCCTTATTTTCCTAGTGATTTTCAACACAGACGTTTTCCTGCCTTACTTGCTCTGAGAATGTTCCAGGAGCTGGTCCCGATGCTGATACAATTAATTAAAACTATAAATATGAGTCTAGCTAGCGCCCGTACAGCTCTGCCATCACAACATTTTCTGGGTCATTTATATAATATTCATTGACTTGCAGTCAAAGAAGGTAGCAAATCTTTTATCAAATATCTTTCATTAGGGATGGTAAAAATTTATTTTGACCCTCTCGTGGTCTGTACCTTCCCCAACCTCATGCATTTCTGAACAAACATTTCTCTTCTTCATTTCTTTGCCCACCCAGCCACCATTCCAATATTCCTTTATAATTTATAAAGTAACTCTTTTCTGCTGTGGGTAAAAGGGAATCCAATTCAGTGTATACTCTGGAATTCTGTTTCAAAGTGCAGGCTTTTAATTTAGGGACTAAGGCGGGATGTAGGGTGTGTCAATCTGGGAATGCTGAATGACTGAAATGCCATGACATTTATAATCCAGATGTCATGGCAAACTGGGAGACAAGACTGCTTGGTTGATAATTAGATGGCAGATGTCCAAGCTGTCTCACATGATACACATTATTTTTTGAATATTTGACCGCAGCCCTGAAAAATAACTGAGAAATCACCTCACCCATACAATAAGAATAAAAAGAATGTGTCTCATAATTTTATTGTCTTTTTAAAAATTTATTTATTGGAAATAGCATATATAAGAAAACAAAAATCACTCATAATCCCTGTTTTTGATATATCTCTATGAAGGTAAATATACTGGTTATTATTACTTTTACTTTTTTTGAAATTTAAACTCCTTCATTCCACAAACATGTAGAGGGAACTGAAGCTTAGGTCAGTCAAATGGTTTCTAAAGTCACCCAGCTAATTAGTGGCAGAAAAGAGACCAGAATCCTACAGTTTCCTGACTCTCTCATCAGCATTCTTTCCAGAAGACCTTTTTGTTTCTTTATTAAAACTTTTAAAATTTTTCTTTCTGCTAGTTCATTGTTAGTGTTTAGAAACACAACTGATTTTCGTGTGTTGATTTTGTATCCTGCAACTTTGCAGTATTCATTTATTATTTCTAAAAAGTTTTTTGGTGGATTCCTTAGGGTTTTCTAACATAGAGACAGAGATTGGATTGATGGTTACCGGAGGGGAAGGGGGGAGGGAGGGGGGTGAAAGCGATGATTAGGCACATGAGTGTGGTGATGGATTGTAATTAGTCTTTGGGTGGTGAACGTGATGTAATCTATACAGAAATCGAAATATAATGATGTACACCTGAAATTTATATAATGTTATAAACCAATGTTACCACAATAAAAATAAATAAAATAAAAATAAAAATTTTTGCCAGGTTTATTGAGATATAATTGACATATAACATTGTGTAAGTTTAAGGTGTACAACGTGTTGATTTGATACATATATATTGCAAAATGATTACCACCATAGCATTAGCTAATGCCTCCATCATGTAACATAATTACCATTTCTTTTCTGTGGTGAGAACTTTTAAGATCTACTCTCTTAGCAACTTTCAAGTACATAGTACAGTATTATTAACTAGAATCACCATGCTGTACATTAGATCCCCAGAACTTATTCATTTTATAACTGAAAGTTTATTTTCTTGGACTAACATCTCCCCATTTCCCCCATTCCCCCTTATTCCTGCATTTGATTGTAATTTCAAGGAAGCCCACTCTTCGATCCCCATCTAAGTAAATTCTTGAACCAAATCCCCAGTGGCTTCTTGAGAAAGCTGGAAGAATTGTTTGAAGAATTCTGATTAAACCTACATGGTACTGAAGCAATAGCCTAAAGTTTAGAAAAGTTCTAGTTTGTGGGGTTTATTCATTTCATTTAATTTAAGGAACATTTGGGACAAAATGTAATAGATTCACTGCCCAGCTGTTCTTGAGTTCCCCCCGTTGAACCCCCTATTCCTGATAGAGCATCTTGTAACCGTAGAATATTAAGGTTTGTTGAACCTCTCTTCCACTCTATTATATATCATTTTTCATATCTTTAGTGCTTCAAGTCCAAGACCTTGTGGCTTAAAGGCAAAAGTCAAATCTATTACCACTTTTGTGGTTTTGTACCCAAATTTGGAAAACGAAGTAAAGCTGGTCGTTATGTACATTATTTTACAATGTGAATACATCAGTTGCCAATTATTACACATGAATATGTTTTTTTCCATAGCAACAGGGAGAGCTAACTGTATTGATAACATTTTGGAAGGAAGTCCCAGTTGAAGAAAAGCATCCCTTGAAAAATCAGACTTTAAAGCTTCACACTTCCTGGGCCTGACATTGGCTTAAGCTCATTGTTGGTGGAAAGGAAAACTTTAGGACAATATGTTCAGCTGTCTTGTGAGTTACGGAGCCAGGAAAAAATGGGTTTTCTATATTGCCCAGAGGTATGTTGCGAACACACAACTCAAAAGCACTAAACTTTCAAACTTCAAACTTTGCACATGGCTATTGTCCTCAGAGGAATAGTTGGGTGTAAGTCAGAAGGAAATGACTGGAAAAGAACGAGGTTATAAAGTGACTGAACGCTTCTCATGTGAGGATCCTGAGGAAGTTCTACAGGGCTGAAGTTGCATTTTTTCCGTGATTTGATAGGCTGTTTGAGGGGGATGTCTTTCTATTACTCTTCAGTTATTGCTAGTTTCCTCTAGGATGTCCTGCTCAATTCTGTGTCCTGTTACCTTGTGATCTTTTTGGAGGGCCTGATGACATTCATCAATGGATTCAGCCCTACCCTTGGCTTGGACTCATCTTGTTCTGGGGGAGGGAGGAGCTTTGGCTTTGCTACTGTTTTCTCTTGGACTTCTGGAACTCAATACTTCAGCCACTTACTTCCCTCAAAGGGAACATCTCTGCTTCACTTATCAGACCAGGATTCCAGTTACTGGAGTCCTACCTCATTCCATCAATCTGAGACCTTCATTAATACTCCTCTTCACCTAGCTAACAGTCTAGCTCAGCGCTATCTTGTATTTCTTAGTAGCCACATTTAAAAATTAAAAAGAAACAAATGAAATCCATTACAAGAACATAATGAAATATATTTTATTATATCTTCTGAACAAAGATACCACCAATATGATTTCTGTGAGTGTACATGAGGGTGAGCATCCAAATCTAACCCAGATGTGTTATCTGGATACATATTTTGAAATACTAGTTTAAAAAATTTCTTGATTTTCCTGGCTTGGTCAAGCATCATTTTAAAAATTTGTATTAGACTTGTGGAAATGTACAAGGAGCTTTACATTGCTCAAACATGGTTTCAATGTTTAGCAAAATAAATGGGAGCTTCCTCTTCTGAATGCATAGATACGTCAATGACGTATATAGACATAAATGCATAGATGTGTTTGAATAGGGCTTATAAAATAACGGAGCCTGACTCTGCGGGTGAGAGCAAAGATGCAGCTTCTTAATAAACTTGAAATGGTTAATGCATCCCTCTACAATGAATAATTAGCTATGTCCACATGACTTGGAAACCAACAGATTAAAAAGTAAAAAGTTTCAGTTAATCCTCTCAACTATTTGATATACATCAAGCATCCAGGTGTTCAAAACATCCAAGCTGCAATTTTTTTTTTTATTATTTAGAAGTTTTACACTTGCATATGTTATTCTTTTCCTCAAAGACCAAATACAGAATCTAAAATGTACTTTTCAATTCACTCTTTGAAAGGTAGTAATATCGTTCCAGGTTCATGGAGAGCTCAATTATTTGTCCATGGGCTGTCCACTTTTTGGTTTGAGTGTTGAGAAATATTGGCTTTCTAAGGGCTTTTTCAGTCACTCAGCAGTTACCCAACAATAACTTAGAATATGTTTAACAAGTGTAACCTAATATTAATATTATTCTAAAGTTGCTTCAACTAAATAATGGAAAATATGACATACGTAATAAAATTAAATGTTGAATTATCCACTGTTAGATCTTCTATGCTGCTGACCTTCTTTTTAGTAAAGTGATTAAAAACATTAATTATTGCTATCATCAACTATTATGCCACTGTATATATATCTTTATTTCTGCCACATATATTATGTCTCAGCATGGAGTTTATATTATGTATTTCATTCTAACAATTTTCTAATTGCTGTCACTTTTTGTCAGGTTGCATATTTTGTGGCCTACAACATTGATTTCATCTTAATGCCACCAGTGGGAATTGATGATCTTAGGCTTAGCATAATACTAATTAATTAAATCTACATGTCACATCATTATGCAATGTTCTTATAAAAGTATTCTAATACTTAAATCCAGAGTTGAGATTACTTCCAAAAGTGGCAGGCTTCATATGGAATCCATCATGTGGTAGCAGTGTTTCAAAGACTGGGATGAATGAGTTTAGACCAATATTGATATCAAAGGCCAGCTCCTTCTTAGATCAAAATTCATATCTAAGGGAGCATCTTGACATTCAGGATCCCACAAGCAGTAACTAGTTGAGACTGTCACCATGGGGTAGCTTGAGACAGTGCATTAGCCCACCTGTATGTAGTAGGCGGGAAAATGGCCCCCAAAGATATCAGGTCCAAATTCCTGGAACCTGTAAATTTTGCCTTATATGGAAAAAGGGCCTTTGTAAATGTGATTAAGTTATGGATAATGAGATGAGGAGATAATCCTGGATTGTCTGGGTGAGTGCTAAATATCATCGCGAGTATACTTATAAGAGAGAAGCAGAGGGAGATTCTCTGCACACTCAGAGGAGAAGGTGATGTGAAGATGGAGGCAGAGATTGGAGTGAAGCAGCCACAAGCCAAGGACTGCTGGCAGCAACCAGAAGCTGGAACAGTCAAGGAACAGGTTCTCCCTTAGGGCCTCCAGAGAGAGTGCAACCCTGCTGATGCCTTGATTTCAGCTCAGTGGTACTGATTTGGGACTTCTGGCCTTCAGAACTATGAGAGAATAAATTTCTGCTTTAAGCCACCCAGTTTGTGTTAATTTGTTACAGCAACCATAGGAAATTAATACATCAGATACCGTAAATGATAGCAACAGCAATAATTACCAAAAAAAGACAAAGTATATAAAGTGTGAGTACGCACACTTTTGGAAAGTTGTATTACTCTAACATACAACGTAAATAAAAAGAGATCTTAGTATAAAAATTACTCTGCTGTACACAGGGTCTCTAGAAGTCAGAATCGACTCAACAGCATGGACAACAAGTGAAAATTACGGTTTCAAAATAAATCTCCTGACCTCTCATTCCAAGTACACTGGTGATCTTTAGCTCTTCTTAATTAGAAGTTGTGAAGCCGTCACTGCGGATGGGTTGGGTTGAAATGAAGACCCATTGGTGTTTCAAGGGTGACAGAGAGGCCGAGTAGAAGAATTCAAAGTCATGGCCTGGAGCTAATAATAGGAATACGTAAAATATGAAGGACAAGGATAAAGGATGTTGGGAACCTGAGAAAATTAAGAAAATGATTAGATGAGTTCCAAGGACAAGTGTGAAAGAGTCAGTTAGAACTCTGCCCTCAAATGGAGAGACAGGGTGCCAGACCCTCTTTCCTACTGTGGTCAGCATATCCTACCAGTCACCAGCAAGGGCAGACTGGTAGGTTCAGCCTCAACTTTTTGTATCTTAAATTGTTTACCACTATTCCCCCAGTAAAACCTGTTTCAAAGAAGTCCATCTTTAATGTGCCTCATGCATACATACTGTCAATTCTGCATCCTCTTTCATGCTGTCATATAACTGGAGTGAATGCCTGGTCACTCTTTTTTTAAATCTGTCTTCTCTCCTGAGTTCCAATTCCCCACTGCCTCCTGAATACGTCCAGAGGATACTGACCGCCACCTCACTCTCAGTGGATGAGACTGTCTCATTATTTTCTCTACTAAAACCTCCCCTCTTCTTTTCCTTGTCTGAGTTAGTGGCTCACTCTCCTCCCCACTGAGTTTCAGCTCCTCAGCTGAAATCATGGAATCATCTTTAACTTTGCTCTTACTCTGCATCTTTAGTCAACTGACAGCACTAATAATTCTCCTCTTCTCTCATTTGTTCCTTTTTCCACTGTCCTACTTTGGGCCCTAATCTCTCGTCTGAGATACAGTAATAGCCTCCCAACTGGCCACTCTGCTTCTAGATGCCCAGTGGTAGACTCCCCCTGTCACCTGAGTTACCTTTTCAAAACGCTGTCACAAGTTGTCAGTCCTCTCGGAAACTTTCGGTGACTCCTGGGGCCTGCAGGAGAAGTCTCAATTTTTAAGCATGCATTCATAGCTCTCCACAACCCAGCCTCAGCCAGTCTTTCCAATCATCTCTCCCAACACATACCACCTCTTGCCCTTGTCTCAACCAACATGTCTGCTCATTTTGCATCTCCTTGAATTTACTCCTATTGTTGTTGGAAGGTTTCCCTCTACACCCCACCTTCTTTGATATATCTATTTGTACCTCAGGATCCAACTTAAGACTTCTTCACGAAACCTCTTTTGATTCCCATCCTCTGCTAATGATACTTATTAACTACTGTATTTATACTGTACTTTGCTTTTGTTGTATAATAAAACTTCTGCTTTTTAATGTAGACCATTATTTCCACATCTATCTTCCCCTCTCTCCAACACTAGATTGCAAATTCCTAGAGGCTAAAATGCATGTCTTCATTACTTTAGACCAAGCTTAAATGTCACCTTACCCATGCTGACTAATGCCTTTCCTTTATCTCAGCTCCAAAATATTATAACGTATATTACATAATTTAATGGCATTTTAAAAATTAGTTCTTGTTCCAGTATCTTATCACCCAAATTAGACTGTAACCCTTTCAAGGTTAGGGAGCGTGTACTGTATTGAACTCTTATATATTCCTCAATATAGTACACAACAAATACATGTTGGATGATTCAATTGACATATCTTCTTAGCAAAATAAAAATACCAGACTCTGCAAATAATTATCTCTACAACCTGAGACAAATCATTTACTCTCCAGAGGATTTAGTTTACTGTATTGTGAAATAGATGATACCTTCATTCCTTAAATGTAGATATGCATTTATATGTTCCTTTAAAACAGAATTTGGTTTCATGCTAAATCTAAAAACAACAACCACAAAAAACAAAAGAAAAAAATTAGAATCAACTGCGTGCTTTCTGAAAGCAATCTGGAAAGCATTATTTAATAGAATGCAGTATTATTCTAATTTCTTCTCAGAATTTTAAGAAATATATCAGACATTTTCCCTGTCATCAATAGTTAAAATATGTGTATTTTTTGTATATATATATATATGTACACATTAAGCATGTATATATACACATATACCACATACATATATATTTGTATGTAGGTAAATGTGTAATATATATACACATACACAGACAGTATATATAATATAGATTTGTTTTCTAGCCATTATAAGAGGGTTGCACTCATGTTTATGTAAAACCCCAGTTCCCAGGCTTATTTCATATCAAGATCCTCATACACCTTTGTCAGCCACTATTTTTCTTAAAATCTATAAGAGGGGAGGGACCCTAATGTATTATTGTGGTCACTATACTTTGTTCCATTTTGTTTATCTCTTTCTAATATGTTGTGACAGATTGAGTAATATATGAGATGAATTATTTTAGTTTAGAGTTACAGTCCTGTCATTGTTAGAACAAGGGATTACATTAACACTGCTCTTAAAAGTCAAATTTTTCTGGACATTTCAACCGTTAGGTAGCAATAACAGAAAGCATTCTAAATCTTTTGGAGTTTTGTACCTCTTGTTAATTGAATTGAGAGATGATTGTTCTATCATTATCTCAATTCATTTGCTATATAATTTGCCGTAATGATAATTAACTCCATGTACTGAACGGGGTAAAATGTGCACGAATTAGTCTCTCTCTCTCACTCTTTCTTATTATCTCCCTCTTCTCTCCCTCTGCCTCTTCTTCCCTCCCTCCTCCTGTTTATGTACATCATTGTACATAAACGTTTTACATACAATCTGACAAGATTTGTTATAGAGGATAGAGGTATACCTATGTCAATCAAAATATCTCTAAATCAAAGTAAAAATCAGGCCAATTCCTAGGTGATTGGTTGCTACTTGACGGATTGCTTTGATCTAATTATGTTTTGGTTTGTGAAAGAAAGGCCATAATCTGGCCCATTATATGACATTTTTACTTCCACGTTCATTTGTGCCTAAATTGCACACAGTGACTCAATATTTTAGATCCTATATTACTACAATTTCTTCTACACTGAAATTAAACAGTTATGGAGTGGTCAGATGATCAACCTAATGTATGCTTTGTAAATACTTCGTAATTCTAGGATAAGGGAGGAAGGAAGGGTAACTCACAAATATATAAATGCTTTCACAAGTTTATATTTGAGTTCCAATTTTTTTAGATGAAAGAAAACTGAAGAATAAAGAAGTTAAGCAATATTTTGTGGGTTCTTATAGTAATATAATCAGGCAAATATTTACAGATGAAATGATATGATTCTGGAGTTGCCTCAAAATAATCAGGGGCTAGGATAGGGAGGTGGCTTGGGATATAGATGGGATAAAGTCAGCCATGAATTGATCATTGTTGAACCTGAATGATGGATACATGAAGGTTCATCATATGATTTTGGTTACTTTTGTATATGTTTGACATTTTCCATAATAAAAAGATGTTTAAAAAAATATAATCGGTATCTGTAGTGTGACACATGTCAAGGGGGCCCAGGTTAGAGTCCTGGCTCTGCCAGCAACATATGCCATGTGACTTTAGATGGGGCACAACTTCCTAGACTTCATTTTTCTGTCAGTAAAGTGAAAGCATTAGATGAGATCAGTGGTTCCCAAGAAGGTGGACTTGCCTGGGAAGCTTTTTAAAATTACACTAGCAACTCAGAATTTTGTTTGCATTTAGGAGGAAGAGGGGAATGTGTATTTTGAAATAACGTCTCAAGTAACTGTGATACCACCATTCCTTATATGCACACAAATTTGAGGGTAGCAAAGGGATTGACTTAAGGCCCTACCCTACAACACTTTACTAGGTCTAGTATATGGGCTCTGAGAATATGCATTTTTAACAAACTCCCCAGGCGATTCCAATAGGAGTCCACATGCCATACTTTGCGGAACACTTTTCTAAATCATCCCCGTGGTCTTTTCCAACTTTAACATCCCATGATGTTACATGAGAATTATCTTCTTTCTGCTTTCTATTTTGTGCCATTGCATGAACATCTGGTCATTTAATTAAAAGTATATAATGGTCAAGAAAATAATGCTAAGTTTCTTGCTTTGAGTCATGAAGCAATGTAGAAGCAGACTCTGGTTTAATTAGAATTCGTATTTCAGACATCTGGGCCATTACTAAGAAAAAAAGTCAACATGTATATAAGCAAATATGCATATATCTTTAAATATAAAAAATATATATTTAATTTAATATATGTTTGCATATATTATAGTATAATGTATAACATATATATATACATTTAAATTAAAAAAATATATGTATATATATTTAAAAAGCCAGAATTCTTGCTAGGGAAAAGAATTTCCAAATTAAATTTAGCCTATCCATTTTACCCTGACTGTTTAAAACAGATAAATTATTTTAGTATATTGTCTCCAATCTTCCCTCCTAATGCTGACATTGCATAGAGTTTTATTCTTTATGCTGCTCCTACTGGATAGATTAATAAACTGAGATTAATGAGATTCTTCCTTTTCTCCCACCTGTTTTAACCAAACGCCTATATGCTACGTGAGCAGGGAATTAGGTAACTGCTATTGTTGATCACCAAGCCTCTCTTCATAGTGAACGAGTTAGTGAATGTCAGAAAAAATATTGTGATAAATGTCTGCCTCCAATGAGGAACAGTAAACATGGGTCAAAAAGGTTTTAGTAGTCTCATTACTTTAAACCACAAACTTTTGTTATAATCACTGCTCCCAAACCTAGAAATCATAATAGTTCGGTGGCCCCAAAATACATTTTCGGGGAGAGGACAATATAAGTAAAGCTGGAAAGTGGTCAAAGCCTTGATGTGTTAACCTCTTCTTTATCTTTCCATCCACTTACAAGTTTCATGCCCTAGAAGAAATGACTTTATGAAACATCATACTTGTGACTCCAATTGATTCCAGAGGGTATTGATAAGGGGTGGGATAATGAGATGTTAATGTGTCATTACAATGAGTGCAGAATATGTGGAAAACCTAACTCATCTGTGGGGTGTAACATTTGACAGTGATAATGAAGAAGCTTTCACCAGATGACTTTGCACTTTGAGCTTTGTCTCATTCTCAAAGCTTTTCTGAGCTCAGAAATCACTGTAACGTTCTATAAATGTGTTTAATATTTTACTTATTTTAAAAAATTTATGACTGAATAAAGGACTTAAATAAAATTATCACTGACTCTTAGACAAGGAATATAATCTATCTCTGCCCCTATGGGCACAGTGGTGCAAATCTCACTGGAAGGGAGAGCCTGTTTTGTGACTATGTTGAAAGCTAAGGGTGACGTGTAAAGTAATATGAACCACACAAATACAGACATGGTAAATGCCTCAAAATCTAAATATTTTATTAGAAGAAATTTCTGATTCAACAGTTTCTGGTCCTGTTGCCATTGTCAAAGCTTCTAGGAAGGAAAGATGGTAAATTCCTAACAATAGAATTGCTAAGTACATTGTATGTTTTAAGAAGACTCTTTTTCCAGAAACACGGTTCTTGTGATAGCTTTGTGGATTTTGTTTCTGCATTAACCTGTAGATAAGTTGAATAATTCCGTGGTTTTAATTAGTTCCCTGGTTCTAACTAGTAACAGAGCACGTTATATTAAGGATAACTGATGGTGGAGAAAGTTGGAGTGGGGTGGGGTGTAGGGGTGAAGTGACCAAGTGACCTTGTTCCTCTTGTCCTGGAGTACATGGAATAGTCCAGACATCCTGAAATGGACCCAAGTCAGGTCTATCAGGACGCACTAGGAAAACTTGCTGAGGCAGGGTCTCAGAACCAGTATTGCTCAGAAGATAAATTTATTAGCCAGGATTAGTTTAAGTCAAAAGTTGAATATAGGGGCTGGCCTGGTGGCGTAGTGGTTAAGTTCGCACACTCCACTTTGGCAGCCCACGGTTCATGGGTTCGCATCCTGGGCACGTGCCTACACACTGCTCATCAAGCAATGCTGTACTGGCATCCCACATACAAAATAGAGGAAGATTGGCACAGATGTTAGCTCAAGGACAATCTTCCTCACCAAAAAAAAGTTGACTATAAAACATATCTAAGAAGGAAAACCAAGCTAGCTGGTGGCAGGCATAACTATTTTTAGTTACCTCTAGAGAAAGTAGAGGGCTAAAAATGTGAATCCAAGGAAAGGATAAGGAACTGAATGATGTAGAACTAGGGGAGAAATTAACGAGCAAGAAGTCCAAAAGTAGAATGGCCTCTACAGTTGGTTGCTTCGGTGGCTCAGTGATGCCATCATAGAGCAGATTCTTTCTCTCTGCCATCCTCAATATGTCAGCTTTGTCCTTAGACTGGCCATCCAGTATGAAAGATGTCTATAGCTGTTCCAGATGTCACATCCAGAAATGACAACGTCCAGAGGAAAGAATCAGCTCTTCCTTCTTTGTCATCTTCTTAGGTGCAAGAAAACCTTTTCCAGCACCACCTCTCTCAACTTTCTCTAATATCTTGTTGGTTAGGACTAAGTCACATGTTCATTCTTAAACCGAGAAGGAGAAGGAAGTACCATAGCTGGATTATTCTGAAATGGAACAGATCTTGGAAAGTCAAATACAAATTCACTCTATCAGCAGAAAATGGGGAGAATTCATATCACATGCATCCGTGGGGCTGTGATTGGTCTGCTGTAATGTGGTCCTAAACTTGGTATTAGAAGAGATCTTTAGTAGATGTAATAATTTCCTATGGCTGCTATAACAAGGTACCACAAACTAGGTGACTTAACAGAAATTTTTGTCTCACAGTTCTGGGGGCTAGACAAGTACCCCAGTTCTATTTCATGATTCAGCAAATTTGGAAACCGTGGAGTTAGGGGTTTAGCCCTTATTGAGCTTCTACCACATTGTTTCTGGCTGTGAAAGACATTTTGTATATATCATCTCATTTAACTATCACATCAATCCTGGGAGGCTACTCTTGTCATCCTCATTGCATACCTGGGGAAACTGAGGAGCTGGAATTGGAGCTAGGTCTGATCTCAAAATATACTCTCTCTCCATCTTGCTAATAGTTAAGTTAAAGAATTTTGAATCACCCAGTCCACTGTAGTTTACCTTCCTGGTCTTATTCCCAGGATTAAACCTGATTTTCTTTTGTTGTTGTCTTTGGAAGCAATGAAAGACAGCTGGTAGCTGTCCTCCATTTGGTTTTGCGCATATTGAAAAGCATCTTCTTCCCTGCCCCTTTCATCTTTTACTTTCTGGTCATTTGTTGGTTTTATTTACCTTTTAAAGAACCTCTAAAACTACTCTTTGTTCTTTTAGAAAAAAGAAAAATTTGTTGAAGCCGACTTCCCTTGCTATCCTACCTTTAGCAGTGCTGAAACAAAAGCCACCTGCCACTAGGTTTCCCTACTATCATCTCTCAGATAGAAAATAAGGCCTCTGACTCACAGAGGTTTATGCCAAGGTCTGCCAGGGAAGCAATGAGACTTCAAAGGTTTCTATACGTTGAACTTGAGTCAGAAAAGCTGCATATATAAACTGCTCAAAAGGCAGGTAGTTTGCAGAAACTGTGATGTGGAGGACCTGGGACCTTGTTTTCCTGAGAACTTGGCCACTAGGATTTTATTTTCAGTGCAATGAGGGGCCATTGAAGGCTTTTAAACTAGATGGTGACATGATAAAATTTCATTTCTAAAAATTATGATGGCTGCTGGGAAAAAGTGGATTGGAAGAGGCAAGAAAAAGCTAGAAGAATGCAGCTAGAAGCTGCATTATTTCTCCAGGAAATAATGCAGTTGGAGACTCGCAGACTCTGAAAGTGTGGCTCAATTACCGCAGCATTTTCCCAATCCAAAATATTCTGTTGTGGAATTCTACAGGCTCAGGTTAGTTGCCCCTTGAGTCCAGCAATGTACAAGGATTGATCTACTAAAGTCATGTAGTAAATTTAGGAATTTGTATAACTCAGCCAATTTGATGTATTAAAACCCAATATGTCTAACATATATTGCTACTGACTTCAACCAGTTGTAAGAAATGGTTTTTTAAAAACAAAACTAAAGGACTCTCACGGGAATAACCATATGATTAATGTTGAGTCACTGAGGTTTATAATCAATCAATACACAATGGATAAGAATTTGGGCCCTGGAGTAAAACTTAGATAACTCTGCCATTCCTTTGCTATGTGGCTTTGGGTGGATTATTGAAACTCTGCCTCAGTTTCTTCATCTATAAAATGGGAAGAATAGTATCTACCTTGTAGGATTGTTGTGAACTCTAAATGAAGAGGACTAGTGTTACCGTCCAAGGGGGGGCGTCTTCTGCCCGCCGCAAGACATGATAATAATCAAGAGGCAAGGAGGTAGGAGAGAAAGGAGTTTTTATTACAGCTTGCTAGCAAGAGGGAAGATGGCCAACTAATGTCCAAAAGAACCATCTTACAGAACAAAGACTACAGGCCAGTTATATATGGGACTGGTCTCCGGGTGGGGGAGGCATCTGGTCTCTGGGTGGGGGCATCTGTCTGATCTCCGGGTGGAGCAGACTTCTGGTCTTAGTTCCTGATGGTCTTTTGTTTCACTGGATATGCATCAGAGACAGGAGCAACGCCCTATACCCTAATCTTTCAATTGTCATTGATGTTGGCTATCAGCATAGATTCTCTGCTAGGGGGTCATCACATTCCTAAGGAACTCAAAAGAACAAAGTTATCAACTTATAGCAGCTGGGAGGGGCCATAAAATCTACAGAGCATGTCTGAGTTAGTTAATCAGAGGTCATTCAAAGTTATAATATAGTTTCTTTTCTACAATATGGCTTCCCTCATGTCAACCTTGTGTTGAGCTGGTATCACTAGGATAGGGCACACAATAGGATCTCAATCAGTGAGTGCTGTGGTTGCTATTTCATTAATAAACATTGATAATTTTATCCAAGTTCTTAAGCAAAACCCTTGGACTGGAAAAAGCATAAGTGTGGATTATAAAGATTGAAAACAGAAGAATTAAGAGTTAGAGATGCTCACCACACCCGGTCCCTAGCCAAGCTACCCAAATGCACACTCTCCATCCTTCTGGTCATTTTCTCCCAATAAAACAGTGTGTTTATTACGCCTCTCTGACAACCACATGAAGAGTTGCTTGCCTACTGCACAGTGCCAAATTATGGACGATGTATGAGAAGCCATATATTCACTCTGTCTTCCCCACATGTACCTAATAACCACATGAGAGCTCGATAAAGAAGAGGGCACTGGCAGGTTTACTCATCTTTTTATTTCCTTGTTCTCTCTACTGTGATCTAAACGCCTGGAACTGGTGCCCTTGCCCTTTCACCCCTTTTCTTGCCTCAGCGCTATTGTCAAATGTATAAATACACAGTGAATTGGAACGGTTTCTGGGGCCAACTGAGAGAGAAGGAGCCTGTTCTCCCCCATAAATATGCTGTCAGCTGAAGAGTTTACAGACATTGTGATTACAGCAGATTAAAAAGGAAAGCGGGCTGAATTGAAAAGGAGACACTGCAAAAGGCCAGAGCAACCTTTCGACTCCAGGTTGGAAAGAAACCGATGGTATTTTTTTTTTTAATATCGTGAAGGGAGGGAAAATGTTGTACAGTAAATCTGTTGAGCTGCTTCAGGAGGCTTTTCTCTTGATCTAATTGATCTGTTTGAAGTGTGCTTGAAAGTTCTCATCCAGCCTGTGTCAGCATCCCACCTGCTACAAGCTGTGAGAAGTTCATCATCTCTGGCATTGTTTGGAGAGATTGTCAGGCATCTCATGGCTGTCCATTCTGCACTACAGTGTGTGGGTATGGATAGCGAGTGTGTTCATGTTTGTCTTTGGGGCATGGGGCTGCTTGGCTATGCATGGGAGCTGTAGGGGAGGACAAAATATCTTTCCTTTACCCATCTTAGGTTCTCCAGCTGGGACCCTGTTAATTAGACTAGCAAGAGACAGATTAACAAGAGAAAAAGAGAAGTTTATTAACAATGTGCATCGTGCATGTACACATGGGAGCACCCGGTGATGAGTAACCCAAAGAAGTGGTTAGAACTTGGGCTTATATACCACCTTAGGCTAAATAAAGGAAAAGGGGATTTTGACTTCTGTGCTAGGGAGGCAAGTTATGGAAGGTGACCAGGAAAGTATGGTAATCAAGGGTGGTTTAGTAAGGTTTGTTATGCAGAAGTACCTACCTTTTTAAGAGTCCTCCACTTCCTGATAAGAGAAAGGGGGACACCTTTACAAATGTAAATCTCATTTGTAAATGTAAATTTCTTCTATAAAAGAAAAACTTCTACCATTTTTTAAAGCTTTTCCTATGTCTGCTGGTTCTCAGTGGTCTTTAGCTCAAAATAATCCATATGCCAAAGAGGCATATTTTGGGGTGGTGTATTCTGGTACCCTTCAGAACCAAACACACCCACACCTTCATGTAGATGTTTCCTGCTAGTAGTGTCAGTGCCAGATAATTCGTGTCAAACAGGTAGATAATCCATAAGACAACTATGATTATCCATCTTACTGTTCCCTGCTTCTAAGCTTTTGAACATGCTGTTCCTCTATCTGAAACAATCTTGCACTACCATCACTACTGGCCTCACTTTCCATCCCCTTTGCCTGCAATCTCAGATTAGATGTCATCAATCTGGGAAGCCCTTCTTACCTCTCATGACATTGAGTTTAGGGGCACTCCCTATGTTCTCCCAGTACCTTGCTTTCCCATTCAAAGCACTTCATACACCAAATTGACTTCTTGTTTATATATCAGAACATATTCCTTAGTCATTCATAGTTCTGTGAGGGTATATTGTGTTTATCGCAGAATTGAAAGCAATCCCTGGTGTCTAGCAGATTGACAATAAATTAATTACCAAAATAATTGAATGACTGATTTGGGGGGAGAGAGGTTGTCTGAGATCCCAGGATGCTTGCTCATGACTTGTGGGTTGTCAAAAATCACTCACTTTCTGAGAATTTTGATGACTCTTATGTCATGCTTTTCAGTTTACACATATCTGCATAATCATGTCCTTAACAGGCTGTGGAATTCTCTGCCTTTGCAATTGACCTGGTAGTTGAGGGTGAGTCAGCAGCAGAGAAGGGCTAGATTAAGGGCAAACACAAGCCGTCCTCTTCTGATTAGTACTCAGGGTCAGGAGGGAGCAGGGCACTCAGCCCAGATGGAGAAAACATGTACTGGGCACGTTCAGGGTGAGTCTGGGTGATGAACCGGGAAGGACAAGGCATATCATTTTAGATTTCTTTTATCTTACATGTTAAACTCTTATTGGTTAGCATTTGTAAAATAATTGGTAAACTTGGCTGTGTCCATGTATTTGCACTCTTACCAACAGACTATGCTATGGATATAGCCCTCTCCGTTGCTGCCTTTGGACTTGCGTTTCTTTTTGCCCTTGTTCTGTTGGAGTTTAGACTTGCAGCAAATTGTCGTTATGATTCTCTATTCTACCTCTGGCATACCTTGCAGATTCACCTGTAACTAAATCTGTTTAATGAAGGTCACAAAAACTAAGTCAATATAAGACCTGGGAGTGGAATCCAGTGGTCCTGATTTTTTTATCCACTAAGGAGCAGCCGCCCCCACCCCTTCCTCTCACCCACTGTCAGGACAGGTTATAGTATTTCATGCCATTTTATCTTATTGATCAAGTCATCCATCTCTCATTCTGCAAAGTCAGAGTCCTTAAGTGCCTCTATGGAGCCACAAGGACTCTTCCTCATTAGCCATCTTTGACTTTGTCACTGATATTATTTACTACTTCTGATAATAAAAATTTTTTATAAAAGTAAAATGTCACAGTGATCAGGAAGGATTTTAGACAGAACACCAGATCTTTCTCTCCTGGAGAAAGATCTTTCATACCTGGAGAAAGGTATGAAAATATACTGTCTTCATTATGAGACTAATGTTATCCCCTCTGAATAGAACCTTAACTTCTTACCGTAGAAATTCTTATTCAGCTACCTAAGCCTGCCTCTCTCTCTCTCTGTATATATATATTTTTTTTCTTTTGCCCCCTTAGAACATAAGCTAGATTCTTCCATGTTGCAAGCCCTTTACTTCCTGTTTGATCTTCAGTGACTAAAACAAGATGTTTTTTCTATCTTGGTCTTTTTAATGCTTTTTTTTTTTTACCTTTCCACCATTCCTATCATTTTCCAGCAATTTCTCTAGGATGTTGGAGAGACAACTGTAACTACACTTAGCCACATCTTTCACATTCACCTGTGTGGCTCTTAGGCAGCTTGCTTTATAAGCTGGGCAGGTTCCTGAAGAGGTAGGCAGGAACTGAATCCTTGGAAATCAAGCCTTTGCTTAAGGATGTGGAAAACTCGCTCTTTGAATGATCCCTATTATGAACCCTTTTCCAAAGCAAATAATCACTCTTTATCTTATCTTCTATGAAAATCCTGATTTCCACATTTAAGCTTTACTTAAAGCGGTGCCTATTTGTATAGTTATCTTTACATAATGGTCATTCTCCAATCTTATAATTGAAAATTAGATAATTTTCATTTATTCTCTGGCTTCTATGCCTGAAAATCTCGTATCTCCATCTTTATTTTGGTAATTCTCTTGGAGGAACTAAAACAGTCCCTGCAAAATGATCATATCTCTGTTTCAGTCTGAAAACAAAACAGGCAGAGCAGATACTAGGGAATGAAGTACACAGAGCCAAGTTAAGTGAACTATTGGTGACTTTTCAGAAAATTGCAGTAATCATGATTTCCTCAGGAAATACAGAACTGTCTGATTTTGGCATTTAATTCTCAAACATACTCTGATATGTTTTCCTTCTCCCTCTCCCACTCTGGCTTTATACCATCATATAAATGAGAAATAGGTCATCTTGCCTTTGAGTCATTCATGGAGAAAGTTTTCCTTTTCTAGTTCTGAAAAGAGTGATTATTTTGCTTTTAGATTGGATCTCTCCTTCTGGGGGCCAGATGAAACATCTGAATGAAATAAATATCAGTCAGAATTGAATGTGAAGATGAAACTTAATTTGCCTTTTTACCATTAAATACATAATTGAAAAATGCACTCTTCTTTTATAGATTTCCTTTCTTTGTCATGTCATTACTGATTCAAACCAGAGAACTAAATCTTAATATTCTGCCTAACATAATGTGCTATTTTCCAACCTGTGCCAAAGGAGAAAATGTCCAGTGAGAACTGGGAGCTTCCAGACCAACTTTGTTAAACCTAACAAATTTGGCCATTTCAAAAAACATCCATCGTCAAGGTGCTCACAGTAACTGAATATTTTTCCTGGTGAATCTGGGCTTGAGTCATTCTTCCTTCAGACCCAGTCCTCAAGTCTGCTTACATAGTAGTTCTGAAAATGAAGCCAGATGTAGAAATTGGCTTTACTACTGAGAACCTGAAAGTTTAGCTAGTAAAGGAAGAAAAAGAAAGAACAGGATGTTTTCCAATGACCCTGCTTTTGTGAATGGTCAGCAAATGTCTCATGCCTCTGTTGTATTCCTTGGCTAAGGGCTCACATGAAATGCATGCACTGAAGGTTGTAGCCTAGTTGGAATGCCATATTAATCATGATTCCCAGAGCTCCAAGGGTCACCTTCACCTTCAGAACCAGGCAAGCTTAGTGCCCATCAAGTCCCACTGGTGCTCAACCCTTCCATTTCAGAAGGGTATTGGGGTCAGATGCACCTCTCCAAGAAGGCTGATGAACTGCAGCTGTGTGCAAATTAGTTTTCTTCAGGAGCTATTTATTGCTCTCAAATTAGTAGCATATTCAGATGGAAGTAAAAGCAGTTGTAAAATTAGGACACAAAAGAGATGAAGTGTCTTGTTTGTGCATTATCAGAGGAATGTGGATGAAATAAGACCACCTTGGTGCTTTCGTCACCGATCTGTTGGTGGTCCCATCTTGCTGAAAGGCCCAAACAGAGGCAGTGGACATGTCTGAGCATTGATGGATTTTCTGACATTATTGAGAAGGACAGGCCAAATTAATGGTGACATTGTCTGGCTGATTTATCATAAATGCTCTCTATAGTTTTAATTAGCTCTGCTCTTTTTCTCCTCCCATTTTAATCTCAAGCATATGTGGATTTTTGTATCATTAATTTTAAAAGTCTGCAAAGCATTTGGTATCATCCATCTAGTTTCAAAGTAGGTGCAGCATGATGCAGTGTGAAAAATGCTGAACTAGATGTCAGGACCCCCAAGTTCATGTCCAGGTCTGTCACTAACCTTTGGTGTGACCTTGGACACAACCTTTCAGCCATATTAATTTTTTACTGTTTCCAGCTCACAAAGATTTACAAAAGACTTCAAGTCTTTGGACAATAAAAAATATACTTTTTCTCTCCATTAAATTACATGCTCCTTTAAAGCAGAATATGTTATGAATCAACATTAAGGGAATTTTCTAAGTATTTTATTTTTTTCCAGGAAGGTAATCCTTTATGGGACAGGATAGGATTACATTCATGGAGCACATTTAGCAAATTCTCTTAATTTTAGGTCGCTAGGGTGATTTCCAGATCATTCTTATTCCCCTGTTTCCTTCTTAACTTTCAAAAGGACAAAAAAGTAATGACACATGGTTGCTTTATCTATAAACAAATGCACAATTGTACTTAAAAAATGTCCATCACTGGGTCAGAAATCCAGAGAGAACCAGAGATAGAGCGGCCAAGTAGAAAGTAAAATGAACTCTACACACTCAGTCTTGGAAGGCACCTTAAAGGTACTTTGGTCCAACCACAAAAGCATTGTTCAAAACACTTGGCACCTCCCAAGATGTGGCTTTATATCGCAGGTTTCCCAATTATAACTGCCTAGGGAAGCCGTTTAAACTCCAAGAAACTCAGCTTTCTCATCTATAGGAGAGAGAAATTGGACCCAATTATCTTTAAACTTTTTTTGCCTTAATATCCTCTTATTATACTAGACATTTTCAACATTTCAGAAATCTGCTTTTGGAGAAAAAGACATTGAGTGGAAAACAAAGTAGATGATAATGAGATTTTTAAAGTAGTAGTAAAATTAAATGCTTTGTGGTTTGGCACGATGATCCGATAGTTTAGTTACTCCCTGAGAGTAAGAAGTTAAAGCCAATTTAATCTTTCAAGTCAGAACTTCCTGTTATAACTGGGTAATAAACATATTTCTTACTTAATAAGAAGTGGCTGAAGCTTAAGGAAGACCAAATGCTAATACCCACAAAGCAGCCATATAACACATCTGTGTTACTGACTGCACACTTGCATAGACCCTGCCTTTTACTATTGCCAGCATTACTTCTCTGCTATTTTTACCACAAACAAAAATCCCAGTAAAATGTAAACCTTATTTTCCTAAATCATTGCTCCTAGGTATATTCAGATTAAATAGAAAAACATCCTACATATATTTTTGTAAAGTCTCTTATTCAAAGCAATTAAAAGGAGCTATCTTCTTTTAGTTTTGTCAAGGAAAGCAAATTCCTGCTAGAAGTCATATTTTCACTTCTAATATCACAATTGGTTTATTATGTGACATTCAGAGAAAAGACTTGAAGTCGTATTTCTAGTAAAGTATTTAATTTGATAAATAATTTAGACTATTACTTCAAAGTAAAAATTTGATATTTCTGAAATAAAGTTTTAGCCTAAGCTTGGAAATAAAGTTATCACAAATAATAAGGATTATTCTCAGGATAAGATATAGTGTATTGATTAGAAAGAAGCAAAAATGAAAGATTCATTTCATGCCAGAAAGGAAATCTGTGCTGTTTATTTGCCAATAGGAAGTCAGACCAAAATATATTTGTATGACATTTGAATAGCGTCATGTGAAAGACAGGATCTCTCTTTGTGAATATTTTCAGCCTCTCACATGAGAATGGGAATTGCAAAAAGAACCCTATATGTTACACAACTAAGATGCATGTTGGAACTCAGGCAGGATGATCTCTGGAGTAGATCTATTTGGAAATTACCTTCCACATACAGCTTTCAGATATATGTATATATGATTAAAAATTTCCTGAACCAGGTACATTGACACAAGACCAAGACTTGTCCAGTATAAAAAAGGCAGTTTTTAACAGGACAAAAGTCAAGTGGGATCATACCTAACTGTGAGCCAGCAGGCATAATACTTCTCTTCAGAAAGAAGAAAGTGAGCTAAGACCTAGTAATAGTTATTCCAAAACAGTCCAAAGAAAGTTTATTCCCTGAACTGGGGCTAGTAACTGACTAAAAGAAGGACCCCAGACTTCCTAATCCAAATACCAGTTCTATTGCCAGAGATTTGAAAAAAATAATTATTATTATTTCCAATTCTAAGCCCTGGAGCATAAGTCTGAATAACTTAACCTCTTTTTTTAAACCTCTCTGAGAAGTAACACAGCTTTTCGGCCTGAGGTATTTTCTTGCGAGAAAAGGAAAGAAGTAACGAAGACAAAAAAAGTGTGGGAAGAAGTAAGGAGAAAAAATATTCAAGCAGAGGATATGACTAGAAAAGTTATTTCACAAATAGCAAGGAGGAACTTAAAACAAAAATAAGTTTGCTTTTTCAGCATGGATGTTAGCTCAGGGCTGATCTTCCTCACAAAATAAATAAATAAATAAATAAGTTTGCTTTAAAGTGCAAAGAAAGAGCGTTACCTAAGGGTAAATCTCCTGTTCTTCCCTTTTGTTGGGCAAGTTTGCTTCCTCCCACTTCTGCTGACTTGGATCAGTTGCTGTCAGCAAGAGAGCTTCAAAGAGGCCATTGGCATACGTTCTCTTCTGGGTTGTCATGACTTGTCTTTCCTCCCATTGATAATGGGCACCTATCATAAATTAGAGCATCACAGAGATATATGTGGGTAAGCTGGCAAAATCTTGACTGGCAGCCAGGCATCACCTCATTAGCCCCTGGCTTACATGTGCCATACCAAGGTCGCTGAAGGCGGCCCCAGGACAGATATACTTCATAACCGTTCACTATAATTATGTGAACAGCAATTGGGCTGTATCCAATAGAAAAACAAAATTTTATTGCCTTCTGAGGTGATGAATAAGGAATGGAGAGTTGATATGGCTGAGAGAGAGAGAGCAAGAACCCTCTGGTGATGTACTAAAGTAGTGAGAGATAACGCAAAAAAAGAATAAACATTTTTATATATTTAATATTTGTCTTTTGTTGTTGTTGTTGACCCCATTTTTGATTCACTAGTAGGAAACATTTTACCACCGAAAGAACCATTCTTCCCTGGCTTTCCATATTATAGTATCTATAAAGAGGCAGTGAACTTAATGCTCAGTTCAATACAATTATCCTTTATGGATAAGGGTATGAAGAATGTTCTTCCCTCAGATGTGACACAGATTATTTGGCCAATAGATAAGAGAAATGTGTTCTATTGTCTTCCAAATACCTTTCTCATTAGACCATGGAAGTCTGAGCAACAATGGGATGGGTTTCATTTAAATCTTAAATCTTAAAATTTCTATAGAAATGCATCTCGCTAGAATTCTTCCCAATTGACCAATTATATCCAATCTTCTATCAAATAATTTATATTTTGATTGTATGTATTATTTTAGTGACTGAATCAACCCATATACAAAAAGAAAGTCTTCAATTCTTCATATGGGCTAAAGGCCAGAGCTTATAAGGAAGAACGTTCTTATAAGACATTTCTTGTTCCTTAAGAGGATCTTGGAAGCCCTAAATTTGAGAGAAACTTCAGCTTATTCCTGACCCTGGTTTTTGCATTTGACATGAGCCATATGTTTGTAGCAGTCACTCTTGTGTGAATGTATAAATTCACTATGTCAATAGTCTGCATCCTGAATTAATTTGTATAAGGTGTCCAGGGGAATGCTGATTTTTATATTGGAAACAAGGTTAGGTGGAAGGCTTGGAACTGCTTTTATGGAGTTCGGTAACTTAGCACATTATAATTCTCACTTGTACCACACTCTAGAGGAATCAGTGTGGTGACTTCATAAATATTGGAAAAATTGCTAGCACTACTAAATCAACCAGGTTCTGGCAATTTACTCCTCGCCAGAAAATTAGTGCATTAACTCTTTCCTATCACTGATTGAATTAGACTTGTGCATAATCTGATTTTTGAAATGCTACACTTGCATATGCAAGTAGTTAGAAAGTGGAAAGTGTGTCAAACTGTATGTGGTCCTGAGGAAGAAGATTGCTTGAAATGTAAAGCTGGTACAAAATGGCTTATCCATGAGTATGACCCAGAGCTTTCAGTATTTTCCTGGTCTCATCTTGCTCCCAATTGAGTGATTTTTTTTTTCCTGAAGAAAAGGCAACATGTCCAGTGAGCTAAGTGTCCGTGCTCTGATGTCAGGTAGACTGAGTTCATATACTCATCACTTATTAGCTCTATTATCTTGATCAATATATTTAGCTTCTTGAAGTCTCCCTTTGTTCATTTGTAAAAGGAGGATCTGATAATAGAACTGGCTTTGTAGAACTGTCGTGAGGCATAAATGTGGTAACCCATGTTATTTATTTAACGTGATGCCTGACACAATGAAAGACCCGATGAGCAGTAGTGGCCATCTTTCATATTCTCATCATCACCATTACTTAAGACAGGTGCAAACTAATGGTATCACTCAAACATTTTCATGGAGAAGTTAAATGAGCATGAGCATTTTTTTTTCCTCAATTGTTTTTAAAAGCAATAGAGTTAAGCCACACGCTGCATAAAAACTACTGCCATGCATGATGACAGTGAGCTTGAAGAGAAGATAGCAGTCAGGAGGAAGTGAATTTAAATTCTTATTTCCATGTAAGTGCTTCACTTGCCTTGGGCAACCTATTTAACCTTTCTTCTGCTTTGTCTATTTTGAAAGTGAAGAAATAATGTTGAGCTACATGTAGGAGTGGTGCAATAAGTTATTTCTAAAGTAAAAATTTAACTCATTTGTTAATACAGTATTATTAAATACTAGTTTGCCTTGTCTGATGATACTTGGCTTTTTTTGGGGGGGTGAGAGGTGGGCAGCGGGTGTTATGGTCTTATCCTTAGTCCTCAAAACACTTAAACATGGAACATCTGCCCTCATTTTCAACCTTATTTCTTCAACACCTACCTCACCCATGTTTATAATCTATTTTTCATCCTAGTAGAGCCGAGGGAAGGGAAGTGGAATCCACTGAAAAAAAACATTTTCCATAGATCATGACTCAGCCTTCAAAAAAGAAAATCAGCAGTATGAAAAGGGAAAAGTGTTTAATCATTGGGAGCAATAATTGCATTCTAAATATTAGCACAGCTGATAAGGAGTGGAGAACTAAAAGACAATGAGGGCGTTGCTTCACTGTGTGTCTTGCTTGATACCTTCGTTCAGTCCTCGAGCATCAGGACCTGGGGAGGTCTGGGGAGGAAATCCACTGCAGCTACATTTAGAGTCACCTGACAAATGACGCTTCTTTCTTTCTTTTCTTCTTGACTCCATTCCTTCAGCTTCTGAGCTTTAAGCAAGAAAACTGCTGGTAACAGAGCATTTCCTTGTACACTTCTATTTTAGTGTTATGCAAAGAACTCTGCATGGCATGTTGATGGACAGTCTGCTCTGGAGGAGAAAATTAGCCATGTGACTTTATCTAGGCCAAAAAGTATGGGATTAAAACATGCAAAGCCATTTGTCTATATAAACCAGTTCTCAAGGCAACATTTATCCTAGTTTATCTGCTAATTCCGTCAAAGTCTGGAAAACTGTTTTCCTTGACATTTTTGGAGTGCCCTTATACTACTTTTTTTCTCTACTATACTAATGTTCTAATTTTTTTTATTAGATGTGTTGTAAATAGGTCTTCTTTCAACATTCACACATGTGTGCACGTGCAACACACACACAGCACAAAAATAAGTCAAGACCAATGATTTTGTCTAATTCATCTTAGCGTTTCCATTTTATTATTTGTCAAGTTGAATGGAATGTCCATGCTTTAACCTGCTGACATTTAGGCAAACTTGCATAAAATGCCAGATTATCTCTAGCTGGATAGAAAACTCAGCTCCAACCTATCAGACAGTGTTGCTGATTTTTACAGTAGGAGGCAAGATAAAAAATGGATGAGCATAAATACCCTATCCAAATTCTGCAAACTCTACGTTTATGCCACTGTTTGCTTCCAAGGACCTTCAAACATAGTCCCAATTCTCTTTCAACAGAACACCTGTTTCCTTTGCTCCTTATGCTCTTCCTTGAATATTTACTGTATCCCAAGTGCTAGAGTGGGCACTGTACATTCATTTGGCTCATTTTCTCTTGTAATAACCCTTTGTGGTGTGGTGGTACCCAATTTGTGGCAGCTTCTCTGATACTGTGAGGGGAGAGATACAACAGATGTATGCCTAGTAATGCCTTCATTAAGGTCTATTATCATAGATTCCTCATTTATTTGTTGCTTCCTGCATCAGAGTATGTCTAATTCATTACTATATCTTTAGCAAATAGCATAGTGCCAAGTAATTCAATATTGCCCATTTGAATGAAACCCTGCTTATAAAACATGAGAGCTCTGTGCAAGGTCATTCTGGCTCAGGGGCTCATCCCCTCTGGCAGTATGAGACCACATGTTCAACATGACCAGTTAGGATGTAAAAAGGAAACTTCTATTACTTTTTTCATTCCCTGTTTTTATTTCAAAAAGTTTTATAAACTTCAAGGATTTAAAAAATAAGTGTTTATATGGTCTCATAGTCTGGATTTCAATAATAACTGCATACACATAAATTACATGTAAAGATGTTCCCAATACAATGTTAAGGGGGAAAATATGGGTTTCATAATAGCATATGTAGAATAAACCAATTTTTGAACATATAAATACATATTGGTATACCTATGTCCAGGTATATTTTTTATTCTTCATTCATTCTTCTTTAATCAATCCCTGTTGTTGGATACTTGGGCTATTTCTAATGTTTTATCAGAAATAAAAAAATGTATTATTATTATTAGAAAAAAAGGCCTGCACCAGACATTCTAGTACAATCTCTCTGTATGCTTGGGTAATTATTTCGTCAGGATAGCTGGACCCATATGGTGTCTACTTCAGTTCAGCTAGCTAGCTGGTGTAAGCTGCCCCTCTGCCTCCAGGAATAGGCTTTTCCTCTGGGAGTAGTGGCTGCCACATTATCTAGTGACTGGAGAAATATGACTTCATGTGACATGGTTAACAAAGCATAGCAAAGGTCATCTGCATCATATTTATCAATGAGTTATCTGACACCCCTGAGAAAAAGCCTGTTGCTGGGCTGAATTCCTGTGATCAGATGGCAGCAAAGGCTGAGTCTTTTCATAGAGAGAGTAATCACATCTAATCTGATACACATGACCACTGGGCAGAGGGCTTTGTCAACTCTGAGTTCTGTAGGATTGGGTCAAATTAGAAAAAAAAAAAAAGTGCCTTAGATACAGCATAGACAGAGAACTGATTTTCTCAACCAAGGACTTCAACCGTAGCAATAGAATGGAACTGATATTATAAAATAAACTAAATTCACAAGCTTTTTTAAATAAGGAACTTAAAAAAAGTGGAAGCTTCTTAGTGACTTCCTTGCTGGTCATATTGAAGGTGTGGTCTCACAAAGATCTTCTTAGCCCCTGGGCAAGCCAATCCTGTCCAGGACCCTCATGTTAGAATGAGCAAAGACCCATTCGTGCCGACAGCAAACATTTCTTAAGGACTTACTGTAGCCAGGACTGTGTTCTTTGCTGATGTGAAGCTGTGCATAAAAGACCAATAGGAGTTACCAGGCAGATAAGAGGAAGAAGGGCAGTGCTGGCAGAGGGAGCCACATGCATAGATGCAGTGGGGAACCTTTGTGGCACATTTGGAATCTCAAGTAGTCTGGCTTCGCTGGAGGTGAGACGCAAGCTGAGGAGCAATGGGAAATGAGGCTGGATAGCATAACAGGAAGTGGCAGATGACAGAGGCCCTTGCATCTCCATGGCACTTATCACACTATTTGCTCACTTGGTTCTTCTGATGAGCACTGTTCTGGAACCTCAGTATGAATTCTTGTTCTCATCTGTAAAAATCACTTCAATGGTTTCCCATTGCTCCTAGGGAAGACTAAATCCTTAACACCGTCTACCTACAAGGTCTAGGACAGTCTGTCTCCTGCCTCTTTAGTCTCATTCCTCACCAGGCCTGCCTTCTTCCTTCCACCCCACTCTCTGTGTTCAGCCAAATTGACTTTCCTTGAGTTTTGCTAATGGATTGCATTGCTGCCTCCTGACAAAGGGCCTTTGCATATTCTGTTTACTCTACATGGAATCCTCTTTCTTCCCTGCCACTCTTGCTTAGTTATTTCCTCTTATCCCTCAGGTCTCAATTCAATGATTTTTTACTCAAGAAATACTTCCCTGAGTTCCCTGACTGGATTTAATTTCCCACTTATATTCTCTCGTAACACCATATACTTCTCTTTCGTAGTACTATAGGAGGAGTAATTGTCGGTAATATATTGGCATAATTATTTGATTAGTGTTGATTTCCTCCTAACAAGTACACCATCATCAATATCATCGCCATTAAATTCGGCAAGCATCAGTTGGGGTTCTTACCT
The DNA here is from genome assembly GCF_057802395.1 of Ceratotherium simum simum. Lineage (NCBI taxonomy): Eukaryota > Metazoa > Chordata > Mammalia > Perissodactyla > Rhinocerotidae > Ceratotherium > Ceratotherium simum. Next base: position 24,239,701 of record NC_141923.1, on the reverse strand, counting down.
GAGTCTCATACCATTCTAAGCGTTTTATATGTATTAACTCATGTAATTTCCATAACAGTCCCCATTATATGGATGATAAAACTGAGAGATAAAGAAGTCAAGTAACTCACCCAAAGTTACACATCTATTAGGTGATTAAGTTAGAATTTGAAGCCAGGCAGACTGGATCCAGAATCCATTCTCTTAACCACTATATTTGCACTGACCTGTAAGTTCCATTCTTAACACATAGTAATTACTCAATAAATATTTGTTGAAAGTATGAATGGATAAATACATTAATTAATGAAAACTCTGTATAGAACCAACTCTTACTGGGGGCATTGGGTATGTAGATACAAAAGAACCATGGTAGATCTTTCATTGGCAGGAATATGGTCTAGAGGAGATTCAGAAAGGAGAAACCCTGGAGTACTTTATGTGATTTGTGATGAAAATCTTTCAAGTAGGGGAATATTACAAGATATTAACCAAAGAGATTAGTTCTGTGGTTTATGTGTCCATCATCGTGACCTTTTCTAATATTGACTTTTGGGTTTGTTCAGTGTCTGTAATCCCAGAGGCTAGTGTTTATAATCTTGAGTGATTATGCTGTATTTGCTAAGGGTTTCCTACACCTGAAAAATCACTTGAAAACTTTGAAATAGAGAGAACAGATCAATGGTGGTACCCTCCAGGGCTCTGCCAGCCTTTGGCTATCTTGCTTACTCAAAAGCAAATTATTTTCCTCTTTCTCATCTCTATACAATAAGTACCTCACAGCTTTGGGTTTTCATGCATTGATATTTCCCCATGAGTCCGAGAAGACCTCTATATAGAACGAGGTAGAACAATGATTGAAACTAGTTCTAGAACCTTAGGCATTGGATTATTATCAGAAACCCACGGTCAGATCATTTAACTCCCTTTGCATTATTGGACTCTGGTAAAGCATATTCAGTTTCCTCACGAACTCGCCTTCACATACCCTTTGCTTAGAGATCAGGTGGAAAAATCTGCCCAATGGTTATTATTTTTATGTAAATAATAATGCACATGTGGTTTCTATGTATTGTGTATTATGCCACTATCAATTGCATTCATGCAGTGCTAACTAGATGATTGATGCTTCAATTTTACTAGATAGTCTCTGCTCCCTGAATTTGTTATAGGATAAATTAGGGCAAATATGTGAGGGAAGCGTTTGATGATGTTATGGGAAGGATGGTTTATGTCTCATAATAGGGGGTGGCAGGCAGGAAATGGATTAAATATGTAATATGTACATGACAAATTAGTTTGCCTTTCCCACCTTTGAATTTTTTGAATGGCGCCGTGACTTAGGTACTTGATTTCTCTACTCCTACTAGTAAAGCAGGAATATAGTATAAAGGGCAGTGTTGGTCTAGGGTGGTAATATAGTGTATAATTTTGGGATCTATTAAGGTCGCAATCAAAACAGATTTATATTTAGCTGGCTTTTGTAAAGTCTTATGAATAATACTGTTTTGTATTAAATATCACTAAAAGATATTTTATACAGATCTTCCCCAACTTATGGTGGGTTTATGTCTTGATAAACCCATTGTAAGTTGAAAATATCATAAGTCAAAAATGTGTTTAATTTACCTAACCTACTGAACATCATGGCTTAGCCCAGCCTACCTTAAACCTGCCACACTTACATTAGCCTACTGTTGGGCAAAATCATCTAATACAAAGCCTATTTTATAATGAAGTGCTGAATATCTCATGTAATTTATTGGATACTGTACTGAAAGGTGAAAAACAGGATGGCTGTGTGGGTACAGAATGGTTGTAAGTGTATCAGTTGTTTACCCTCGTGATTGCATGGCTGACTGGGAACTGTGCTCACTGCTGCTGCCCAGAATCACGAGAGAGTAGCCCAGGAAAGATCAAAATTCAAAGTATGGTTTCCACTGAATGCATATCACTTTCACACCATCATAAATTTTAAAATTCATAATTCGAACCATTGTAAGTCGGGGACCATCTGTGCGTAAAACAAGACCAATTTTTTTGAATATTGGTACTCAAGGTAGAGTTGAATGTTCTAACTGATGGAAAAAGGGAAGATTCTGACTCTAGGGACAACTCTAGGCATCCTGGACAACCTCCATGTATATATCAAACCCACGATCAATTCAGATAGGCATAATTATCTGCAGTCATTCACTTTCAAGAAAGGATAGTAAGATATGGATTTGGGGGTGATTCTTAGTACCAGATAAAGATTGGATTATTCATAGGGAAAACTGGTCAGTGTAAGGTGAGTAAGACTAAATTCAAAGTTCTTCCCAGAGAATAAGATTACCATGGATGTGACAAAAGGCTACACAAGTGCTCAGACTAGAGGCCTGGGCTTTAAGTAAGATAAACTAGAAGATAAACTAGAGGAAGATAAACTAGTAGGAATTGAATAAGTAGGGCAAGTTCACATGTCAGCAGGACTTCAGAGCTGGAGTTTCAGATGTCCACCCAGATGTCCCAGGTCAGAATAAGGGAGAAGATGAGGGGCTGGAGGAGAGGGTATAAGTGAAGGGGAAGTTGAGCACCAACAGACCAAGTAGACATTCTGGCCAGCTCTATAAAGGGGGTGTCTTGGTAAGAGCCTCAGTAGAAAGGCTAAGTTTGATATATGTCTGAATCTAGGCACATTGATTCTATATATGTGATAGCCACAAATTAGAATATTTCCAAATTCTGATTGCTAGTCAGTAGAGAGCAAATAATACACTCCCTTCACTTGCACTAGAACTGGCTGTGCTGAGTCATCATTGTAGCCCTAGGTCCTAGTAGAGAGCCTGGCACAAAGCTGGTGCTTCATCAATGCTTAAGGAATGAATGAATGAGTGATGGAGTGAATTTGAATGGATGAATAAATAAGCAAAACACTGGGGCAGATGGGGTGGAACTGTGGCAGGCAAGGGCTGACATTATCCTTCAAGGATTAGCTTGAAATGCCACGTTTCGCTACAGCTTTCACTGAGTTAATTATTCCTCTCCACTGTTCCTATGGCAATTTATTTATTCTGCTTTAATAGCATTTTCCACTCATATTGTAATTACATTCCATGAATTTCTATCCCTCCTAGACTATGAAATCCTTGACCGGAGGGGTTGTTTGTTTGTACTTACGGTGCTGCACATAGTATCTGGCACAGCATAGGCACTCAATAAATATTTACCAAATTAAGTCTATAAAGTTTCTAATGCACCAGTGTAGTTTGTGAACCATGCTTCATTCATTTAAATAAGATCACAAGGCTTTGTGATCATGTGACAGTCACATTGCAAAATCAGAGCAGTAACCTCTCCAACATCAAAGATTTCTTCTTCCGATCCTTCAAGTTCTCTTTGGGAATGATAATTTCTTTCTTTCTCTCCTGAAGATCATGTATTGGAGGAGGTTGTCAATGTGTGCTTTTCTAGATTTCCCCATAGTTCATGCACTTCTCTAATGAAGAGAGATGAGTTCTACATATAGAATTATGCAGCATTAAGGGATCCTCTGCATTGACACAGATGCTAGGACCACATTTAGAAAACAAAGAATATGGTCAGAGGCTAAGAGGGGGACAGAACAAGAAAAGCATGAAGGGCGTGAAGAAGGGAGGTACTTGGGAGCCCAGAACTGGCATCACTTTGTACACCAGTAGTGACATTTTAATTTATAAGCTAAGAATGCACAGATCGCCAAATGCAAAAATTGATTTGGTTGTTCATCTGATTCAACTCATGTCAGAGTTTGAAAGTAATTATGATAGTGGGGCTGATAGGCAGGCAATTACATTTTTGTTCTCTCACTATCCAGCTCCTTCTCTCTCTCATTCCCTCCCCACCCCTCTACCTCCAAGATTGTTCTTGTCAGGAAGGCACAAGATGAGAGTAATCTTTGGAGAAGTGGTATATGCACTCCTACAGCACAGGCTATAAGAAACAGCATGTTGTCTTGGCTAGTTCTTTTTCTTAATCTAATTTTTGTTAGACTCCTATGAAATATAACCAGTTGAAAGATGCAGGCTATTTTGTCTCCTTCTTGAAAGTACGGAATAGAAAAAGCACATTCACTACAAGACAGTTATTGCTCCTGCCTTGAATTTGAGTTGTCTTTATCATGTCAATGAACACAGTGTCTTTTTAAAAAGATTTCCTCCAAATCATAATACAAACAAGAGCCTGGATAAGGAGAGATTTAGGCAAGGTTGAAATCCAGATCTGTGCTGGGGAAGAGATTCCATGAGAGACTGGAAATAGTAGTGCAAGAAATAGAACAAAGTTTTGGAATGAAGAAAGAAGATTTTTTGCTCCAATTTTTTTGACCCAGCAGAATGACTTTTCTAGTTCAAAGATAGTAAAATCAGAATTTTGGAGATGGGGAGTCTACGTAGTCCAGGAAATACTGGGATATCGAAATTAGTTGAAAATTTTTTTTTCTTGACAATATAGGAAAAAGTTTAAAAGATTCCATACTAAGGTTGATGGTACTCAGAATCACATCCTTCCTCCAAGGGAACTTGTAGCTTAACAATTCACTATGACTACCTCCAGGTTTAAAAAAATGAGAACTTCCCTCAAACTACCCTATTCCAAATACAGGCTTTCCTATACACTCTCTAACTTCTCTATAAACCCCCTTTCTGCTACCTGGCCCAATGCAATTTGGCACAATTCACCCTTTTAATGAGTGAGTGTCCTGCACATAGTAAATATGTCAGATAAGGTTGACTGAATTGATGTAAGACTGGTAAGCCAACATTCTATTGGCTTGAGGCTCTACTACCCTATAGGAAAATGTCAGGGAATAAAGTAGATATACCCCCAAAATATTTCAACTGCAGTTTATATTACTCATATTGAATAATGGAGAAGCATTTTGCTTTGTTATTTGTAGATTATCTATAAAGGCCTTTTCCAAAAAAAAAAAGAATGTGGGAAGAGGCTCAAAATATAGATGTATAGGTCTATACAGAGTCTACACATATTCTCAGGTTGTCTAGTTGAAAATACAAATTCAATTGCTAATACTTTTTTTTTAATGATACTACTTTATACCCGAGCTTCATAAGGTCCACATCACTCTCCTAGATTTACTCAGAGTTTAAAACTCCTTTTACCTACTTCTTGACCTTCCTATCCTGTCTATGACCACAGCCTAGTGGTTAAGAGCAAGATTTTGGAATCAGACAGATCCGGGTCAAAATTGTAGCTTTGCTATTACTACCTGCATTCTAGAGCTCTCTGAACCTCAGTTTCCTCTTCTGCAAAATAGGAATGGTAAAACTTACTTCACAAGATGTTTGGGAGGATTAAATGGAACAGAATGCAAAAACTACTTAGCACAGTGCTTGGCACACAGTAAGTACTGAATAAATAGTGAGCCATTGTTATTGATCTGTTGTTGTGGTTGCTTCAAATAAATTCACCCTTCTACCCTTCTTTCTGTGTAGAGACTTGAGCTTGTCTCTGGATCTTTGGATCAGGCTTTCTTCTGTTTGGACTTTGGGGCTTTTGTTTAAAACCACATAATCTCTGCAGCCACATCCTCCATCATCACAGCAGATGACTAAAAAGCTTCTCCCTATGGTGACAGAGTCCTTCTTTGGCCTATATTACCAGCTTTCTAGGCACTCCCTCTGCTGTATATCCCATCAACTCTCTTCATGGATTTTCAGGCAAGCTTCTCTATTAGACTCACCTATCAGTTCTGCAGCTCACTGTCTTATCCTGAGCTGTGGTCTAAAGTAGACTAGAATATCTATTTCTCAACTCATTTCTTAATAAGGCAACACCATATGCAACATGCGTTCATCGGGCCTCCATGATTTAAATGTTATCTCTATAACATCTTCATAAGGGAGCCTCAATTCTATACTCCTACTCACTTCCAAAGAACAAAAATGTATACAAAAAACTCCACCGATACCTCTGGCCTTTGGGGGAAAACCAAACAATTCACAAAGACTTTTTGAAGAAGCGATTATTTCTTTGTTGTCTCCTTGCTCTCCGTTTTGAGATAGCTACTCAACTTCTATGCCTCTTAGTTTATATACTAGCTTCAAATCTATGTGGATTTATTATTTAACAATTACAAAATCTTTACCGTATATATTGAGCTGGGTCCAATGCAATCTCAATTTGGAATACCCAAGAGATGGAAAGTTCTGTAATATAAATATCCTTTGTTAAAATGTTGCTGATGCAAATATTTCTGTATATCACTCATTTTTTCTATCTTAGAAAACTGTCATTAAGTTCACTTGACTTCAATTCAGGATCTAGGGGTCATTCCAGTGCCCCCAAATGTGGAAATACAGTAAACTGAACTTCGTCTATATCATCTAGTATTTCAAAAAAACTCTGTAGAGAATATTTCTTTTCAGCAAATCTCTGGCATTACCTTGACTTTTGTATAAGATGCATCTCTCTCTTTAAATTCAAACGCATTGAAATTTCTGGTTCAGAAGATGAATTTATTTTTCTTTAATAATTGATGAAACCCTTAAAACTGAATAAAGGTCTGCTTCTGTTTTGTACATTAATTCTATTACTTTAGGAGTTAATAAAGTTTTGTCTTGTTAGATGCTAAAGAGTTATTTTTCCTGATTCTTGATATTTCGTTTTTCTACCTACCTGTTTATTTATTTAATCCCCGATCACAAGCCAAACTATATATCAGAAGTTGGTTAATCCAATTCAAATGGCCAGCCTGTAATTTAGGGAGGAAAAATATGTTTTGTGAAGAATAGGTATGAGGTAGAGAAGTTAGTGGTGGTGTGATATGGGAAAAAGAGTAGGGCTAAAATGCATGGTAATTTCTATGATATGCTGAAGGGTGCAAGGAGTCAAGGAAGGAAGATAGTGAACTGACATCTATCACCACCTAATAGCATCCAATTTCAGCATTCACTCCTTTGTTCACGCTGCATGGAAGTATGTAGGCAAGAAGAATGTGTGTCATGCTCTCTGTTCTTCTCTGGGGCCCAGGCTTCCAGCTCTCTGATCTACTGTCTCATCATAGTCTTCTAAGGAGACTAGCAAGAGCTACGTTTCACTTGATCCAGTTCTCTTTTTCAGTCTGGAGCAGGGACACAGTGAAGTTCAGTAAGAACTGACACTCATTGGCATTTTGTCTAACTCAAGATACAAACTGAACCCACTGCTATGGAAGCAGCTTTCCATACAAATCAAATCCCCACTCCCCCCAACACTACCACCACCAAAGCTAAAATTCAAGTGCTTATATTGCTGATGGCAGGAGTCCAAGATCATTCTTGTTGTTTTATTGGGCTACTCATCAAAAGGTATTTACTTGTCTGTTTCATGGATGGGGAGGTGGTGGAGAAAAGTCTTCTTACGTGTTCTGCAGAATTTCATTCTATGCTGCCTCACGTGCTTTGCGGTAGTACGATTTTTATTTTACCTGCATCATTGTAGGTGAAGAGTTTTGCGGAACATGTTCACTGCATAAAAACAAACCTCCCTCGTTCATAACCACTAGCAGATGACAACATTTAGACTCCTTCCACAGCTTGCAAGGTCTTCTGTCCCATGAAAGCATCATGCAGTGTGCTACAGTGTTAAGTGTGTTTTTATTTCCTAAGAGGATGTATTTTAAACAAGTTGTCACTTAAAGGGAAAGCTCACAGAAGCTTTAATAACAAATTGATTAAAATTTGAAGATATTAAGTACTCCTCTCTCTTCTCTGTGGTAGCCATGAGCCAGATTCATGTCCATGAACCGTTAAGTCTGTTACTTTTCCTCATAGTGTCATAGAGCAAAAATAGTAGATGGAGGCCACGAGACGTGGGTTTGGTCCCATCTGTGTCACAGCAAAGAGTATGACGTCTGATAACTATGATACGATTCTGCATCATATGTAATGAGTATTCTGAGAGTGAAATCCCCGTAGAAATGAAAAATATGATTATCATAATCCCTTGAAGATTTTTAGAACAATTTCACCCATTTGATGGGGTTAGTCTATGGAATACCATGATGGATGAGACTCATTTTGTTTATTCCAAAATACACTGAAATCTTTGGAGGTATTAAAAAAATGAATGAAAGGCACAGATTTGGTATATGATAGTGATTTTCATCATCTCTTGCATTATAGCTCTGAAATCTTAATCAATAATGATTGTCTGGAAACCTTTAGCCAACAGTATTACAATTTCCAAGATATTGCCTAGAAGTACTGAAGAGCTGACTGCAAAATATAACTTATATGAGATTACAACATATAGAGAAGAAAGAAATTGAATCCAATTAAACCTGGAGGGAGAAGCTTGTAAGATGTAATTATCTGAATTTGGATTTTTTCTGAGATTTATATTCTCATATAGGGTGACACTAGCAGGAGGTCTATTATGACCCAAAGAGAGAAGGATTATGGCCACGTGTATAGAACAGCACTTAGATTCAGCACCTCCTCCTTGAAGTGCCCCGTTTAAGTCTCTCTGTGGTGCCCAATTTCGCTCTCTCACAGACTAGGGAAGGCAGGAAGGGATTTGTCTTCTCCAGGGAAGGTCCCTCTGCTGAGTATTGGAATAAGGGAACACATTGCCACTTGCCTATCTTTCAGAAAAAATGACTGTTGTGATGGCAGAAATGTCCCAAGAGCTTTGGCTTGATGGAAGTGTGTTTTTAATAATATGATTTTGGTATCCAGCCCTCTGTGGATAGCTTGGCATATGTCTTGTTATATTTAAACAGCACTGACTGATAAAGTGGATGTTAATTGGCAGTTAGTGACTAGGCTGCAGGTCATTGTTACCCTGCCTTTCAGCTAAATGATCATTAACTAGGAGGAAATGTTTGACCCAGAAGGTCATTACTGTTATTAAGTGGGAAAAGAAATTAAAATACTCCAAATTGGTTTTTTTATGAATCAGATGAGGATTTAAAAAAAGAAAGGAAAGATACCTTGCATTGCAAGGGAGTCGGTGTCTGTTTACAGCCCCACTCTTCCTGTCCCTTGAAGACCAAATGGTAATGTTTATGGGCGAACGGATCTATTTCCAAAATCTTGTTTTACCCTCTAGAACCTCACTATTTTGACATTCCCTAAAAGCCAGGAATTTCAAAGCATTCTTCAACCTCATCCAGAGAATGCAATTCCTAAAATTTTCAAAGGAAATCATTTTGTCTAAATGCCACGTAGTTTCTTAAATGGGATTTGAGCAATCTTTTTAAACAACGAAAATGTGATTAAATACATGTTGTTGCATACATCTTATTATGTAAAATTATAATAGTATCATGTATATCTTTAGAATTTCCTTTATCATGAGCTGTTTGTGTTTTATTGAATTTTGCTGATTAAGCCCCTACTTTGTGAGGAAAATTTGAATCCTGACTCCTCTTCTTGATTCATTCTATGACCTTTGTGCTTTTCGCTCTTCAGTAATCTCCTCATCACCCTTACGACGCAAAAGGAAAATAAAAATGATCTGACGGGGTGCTATGAGTCTTGGCTATTTAAAACTTCACATGAAAGTTGTCTCCTGAGAGAAAATATTACTCTCCCTTTTAATAAAAGGATACAATTAAACCCTCCCTCAAACCTCTCTCCTTCAAATGTGTTAATGTCTTATGTACAAGATGGAAATGGAGTCTTGTTTAGCTGAAAAACTGAAGCAAGAGCCAAAAACATTTCTACCCATAAATTGGTTTATGAATATTAAATACCCCAACTTTGGCTCTGACTAATAAAAATAAGAAAATGGAAGGGATGATGTGCTCATGCTTATGACCCCGTTGTTTGACCAGAGAAAGCAATTGAGTTGTTTGGAAACCTCTTTAAATTAGGTTTAGAGGTACTGGGTTTATTTTTGCACATCTCTTTTTTCTTCCAAAGATTAGGACTTGAGAAGGCTCTTGTAGCTACTTTAAAAGAGAAAATGTATCCCTGAATCAAACAGGACTGAAGGAGATGAGCTTCAGTGTTTGAAGGCAAGAGCATCTGATCTCCAAAGAATCAGAAAATCTCTTCTCTGGTTGTATTTGTAGGTACTTTTTGTTGTGTTGCTTTTTTTTTTTTTTTTTTTTTTGTAACAGGTAAAGCTCAAATGAGCACAGCATGGTCCAGATGGTGTTTCAAGCTGCCCAAGTTTCTTTTATGTAACTTTCTCTTCCTAAAGTGTGTTCCAGCTGGGAATCTATTGGGCTGTTAAAACTAACTTTGTCCCTTTTATATTTTTGTTATTCACACACACACACACACACACACATACAGGCACACATACAGGTGTGAACATGGCCATTCCTAAGGTATGGTATTTGATCACATTCAACAGGGCTGAAAGTAACTCTGCAGGGCTTTATTAACTGTCTCTCAGGCTAAACATTTTATTCAGTTGAAAGACAGAAAAACTCTGCAGGGTGAATTTCAAAACAGAGAATAGAATTCTTACCCACAGATGGGAATTCTGTGTAAGCCTTCCACCTTCTCGTAGAGGTGGAAACAGGCATTCCATTCATCTCTGAAGTGTATACAGTAATGTCCTCATTCAACTGTGTCCCCAGCAGTGAAAATTAGCTTGGCTTAAGAGTTTCTTTAAATGCCTGGAACATGCATTCCTTCTAGGATTGAAAAAATAGCATGTGCTGGCATTTGGGTAAAAAGATCACTTTCCTGGTGCACTATGAGTGTATATTTGATTTGGTTTGTTTGTCAAGTAACAGAGGTGGTTTCCCTGGAGCCACCAATGCCTCCTCTGTCTTTCTCTCTCCTTCTCCATCTCTCTCTCTCATTCTCCCTATCTGTGTCTCTGTCTCTATCTCTGTGTCTGTCTGTCTGTCTCTCCCTCTTCTCCCTCTCCATCTCTGTGTATGTGTGTGTGTTTTTGTGTGTATTCGTTGCACTACCCAACTTCTCCATACTTACTCTATGCTCCAGCCAAACCAAGTTAGTCTCTTATTCCCATTCCCTGCTTTTTGCTTTCCTGTTTCTATGCATTCATTTACGCCATTCACCTGGACTATCTGTTCCCACCTCTGCCTATTAGTGTCCTGTTGTCCTTTCAAAGCCAAACCCAAAGACCATCATCTCCATGAATTCCTCTCTGCCATTCCAGTCAGAAGTTATTGCTCTTTCTTCAGAGCCCTTTTTTTCCCGTTTTACTATTATATTTACTATCATGTTTACTACGATTTTACTATTACTTAAGGGTGTTTATCCCAGACACTTACCTACTTAATTATAAGCTTCTTGAGGACTGGGGCCACTTCAGATGCCTCTTTGTTTCCCCCAAAGCATTAGCTCAGAAAAGAATTGTTGAATAAGTGAATGACGAGACATCCTCTTTGGCACAACTGGAGATCCTTGGAGACCACTGAACAGAGTTTTTCTCAATACAAGGGAATTTGTTCCTAGACAAATTGAATGCATCACCTTGGCCTCCTCAGCGTCAGCTGCTACGCAATCTGCTTAAATCTGTTAAAATTATTGAAACACTTTGATACTGATACTGGACCGGGTGGGACCGAGGTCCAGGGTGAGACCCGGCCCTTAGTGTGGGTTCTTGACCTCACGCAGGAAATAATTCAAAAGCGGGTCAGGAGAGATTATACAAGTTTATTGAGCAAGCTGATTAGAAAGCAGGCCAGGCTGACCGGGTGGAAATTGACCAACCAGCCCCGGGTAGGGGTCTGGGGTGCTGATTTATAGTGGTTGAACTGGGCAGCTGGGGATCGGTCAGTTTGAAGCGGGGAGTCAGGTTGGCAGCTGGGGACTGGTCAGTCTCTGGGCCAGGCAGCCATCTCCTGCAGGCCAGGACCCAAGCTTGTGATCAGACAGCTGATTGGCTAGGCAAGGTGGGGGGGGGGATGTTAAGGCAAAGGAGGGGGATGTTTAGGCAAGGAGAGGGGGATGTTCTTGGAGTATAGAGTTCCTGGAACTTGTGAGTCACAGGCCGATGGTTAATCCCACTGCTGGGTGACAGCCGCTCCTGCTGTTGCACTGCCTACGGCTCAAGAGACAGTTTTTGGTTCTGCCTTTTCCCTGTCTCAATACTAGTTGGTAAACAGACTCTGCCTCGAGACCCCAAGTGTCCTCTACTTCCAGGCCACCTGCGTCCTTCCCAGCAGGATTCCCCTCTGTCCACACACACCAGAAGGCAAACTGAGGCCTGGGACAGCTGAAGCTTCCAGGACCCAGCTCCAGCACTATGGCCACTGTCTGTTCTGATTAATTATTTTCCTGCTGCACTGATTGTTAAATGCTGACTGTTAAATTTTGTATTACTCCTGCCCATATTGTTGTTCGAGCCAGTGTGACACCCACAGAAGACAGTTAAAACCACCTACTGTTTATGGTCTATGTCTGCCCTTCACTTCAGCAGAGAAGAAAGTAGTGTTCCAAATAAATAAATAAATACAGTTTCTCAATTTGGCTGCAAAAGTTAATGAAATTGGGGCCCAAGCTTAAAATACAGATATAAGTATGGATATATCCTATGATATAACGATAAAGATATACTTTTCTCAAAGAGGAGTAACTAGGGAATGAGATTCCATTTGGACCTCTGTGTCCTGAGCAATTGGAAGCATATTAAAACTATTTTAAATACAAGCATTTATTGACTTTCCCTATAAGGTATTACACATATGGGAAATTGAGTCCAATCCAATGTGTTCCTGAGTATACAGCCTATGAAGACGTTTAAAACCTAAAGTCTATTTATTTTGCATTTAAAGATGTTTAGAGACTGCCTGTGTGTTAATGTGTGCTCTGAGACTAGCACCATTTAAATGCTCTCCCCTTGCATGCATTAACGTGTGCATTGAAGGGAAGGCGAGCAAGGGATGATGAACTGTGTTAACTGCACAATGTTCAAGTAAGATTTATCTAAGAAAGAACAGTCTAGTGCATTAATGTGAATATTCAAAGATAGATGTTTATCTTAATGGACTCAGAGGTACTTACAAACAGCATAATTGCTGCAGTGATTTTACAGGGCATTTATTCAGAGCTATTATACTTACTCTTACTTTTATATAAAGAATTCTACTTAAAGGTTTAAGTGAGACAGGACTATATGTGGCCAAAGATCCATAGGTTGGTTTTTCCTGGGCTCTGCTCAGCCAAAGCTATTTGGAATGATGAGAAGCAAAACCCAAATCTTTTTTTTGGCACTTATTGGACTTATTGCACAAGACTGGTTATTAAAATGTTAAATTGTCCCATTATCCAGAATACTACATGATATTTGACTTACTTTAAACCTATAGTCCTGCAAATAAAGAATTGACTCCCTGGTACGAGGTTGTAGAATTGCAAGATAAGTTGCTTATGGGCTTGTCTGAAGCAATGAGATATTTTGTATCTTGAAAGCAAATATGCTTTTCCAGAGCAGCCCTCGTTCTTGACAGTTTATAAAGGTATTCCTGCCCCTGACACCTCTGAAGGTCAGAATTAATAATAATCCAACAAGGTTGGGAAGGACTTCCCTCTTCCATCCGTATCATTCCACTCTTTAAACATACAACTCCTGGCTTGCCCAATTCTATTTAAATCATCAGACGTTCCCTGAGTACTTGCTATCCATTTAAATATATATTGTGTACATAAGCTCTGGTTCAACACTGTAGTAGTCCTGTGGGTGATTTCAAGCCAATAATAAATAATGTTATAATATTAACAACACATCACAGAATAGTAACATCTCTGAGTGGCTAATATCCGTTTCAGTCCACATAACAATAGTATGAGATAGATGTCATTGCCTCAAATTTACAGAAGAGAAAACTGGAGTACAGAGGGTTTGTAATTGCCCTGGGCACCCACCCCAGGGACAGTGCTCATGCTTTCTGACCCCAAACACAACACTTTTCTTTTGTTATTATAATTAACTTTAGAAGAGTTCCCTTCCCTCCCTCAAGTAGCAATTTAGTAGAAGGGAAAATACAAGTCAGATATGTATTATAAGTCAGAATATAATAAGTACCTTAAGTGAAATTCCAAGAAAGTACTGAGTTGGCATGCTGGAGTATTTTATTTTTCAGCCACAGGAAAAAGCTGCATGAAAATGTACTTGGGTTGGGCCCTAAAGAAGGATATATAGAATTTTACCAGATCTAAATGGAACAAAGTGCAAATAGAGCTGGGTAAGGAGCAGTATAAGTCTGAACATTGTCAGGAACTTAGGCTTGTTCAAAGCATGGCAAACATTTATTTAATAGTCAGAATGTGGAGGTGCTTACAGGAGCAAATGGTGGTGAAAGACAGTGCTACAAAATTGCATTGCAGCCCAGAGGTAGAAGATGTTGAATGAAAAAAAAATTTTTTTTAAAGCCTAGACTTTATTTGATAAGAAGTGGGATACATTTGGACCAGGAGAGTGGCACATTGAAAGCTTTGTTTTTACTCTAGTGATACTTTCTAGGGTTCATTGAAGACAGAGAGGTAAGTGGAGGCAGGGAGTCTGTTTAGAGAATCACAGCATTCATCCAGGTAAGCAACCAGGGCAGTAGAAATGAGAAATAGATCTACATTTTAGAAATGGGCTTCATGGCACTTGGTGCCAAGAGGTGTGATGCTGAGCAGGGGGACTCAAAGATGATCCTGAGGGTTTAGGCTTGTTCCTGGAGAGTAAGGATGCCATAGACAGAGGCAAGAAAGGCATCAGTGGGAAGAAATGATCAGTTCAGTCTGAGATATGTTGATTGCAGATACTTACAAGATACTCAATTGAAAGTATTTTCCCTTACTAAGGTGAAAATGTTTGTCCCTGCTTTCCCAATGCCAAAATGATCTCTCTTTCAAACTCCTTTGGACTCTCATCTGGGCCACGGAATTCGCATATTCAAGAGCACTGTCATCACTGTGGAGCTTTCCAAGTCCCCTCCTGGATATTATTAAAATGCCACCTGGTGACTGATGTGCCCCAAAGGCAGAAACCACTCACGCAGTGCTTTGCATCATCTCTGACTCTGGTAGCTCTCTATGGATTGCTCTCTCTATTACGATTGCATTCAACTTCTGGTAACAGAAAACTTGACCTGGAGTGACCAAAGAGACAATACATTTTCTCACTCAACAAGAATTCTGGAGTCTGGAAAGTAGAAAACTGCTTATTTGGGTTGACATCATGTATTTGACAATATCAAAGTCAGCTTCTCCTCTTTGCCACCTTATGGTCACAAGATGGCTGCTGCAGCTCTAAATAGCCCATCCAAACCCAAGGAAAAAGGGAAGGCAGTTGGACCAGCCAAGTCTTCCTCTTTTATCGGGAATAGAATAAGCATTTCCAGAACCCCTAGACTTCTTATTCATCACTTTGTCCAGATCAGTGCCACACGGCCACCTCTAGTTGCAAAGGAGGCTTGGTTAGGCTGGTCAGATTGCTAGCCCTAGCAAGGAGGAAGAGTGAAATGGATATTAACAATGTCTCCAACACTTGCATTTCCTGCTACGCTGTAAATACCTTGAAGGCAGGGACCATGTTCCATCAGGCTCTATGCCCATGTTATGCTATACCCTCCTCCTCACCTGGCACTTTGCTGGACGTATAGAGGTCCGGGATGAGAAGTGTTTGAGGAACCAGTCTTTGCCTAGTGTGCTGAGCACTTTCTGTTGACTTTTGGTTCCTCTGTGCAGCCTTAGGAATGTAGGAGCTTCTGGATATATGTCAGGGAGTCTCTTTTCCAACATCTCAAAAAAAAAAAGGAAAAGAAAGAGACTGCTTGCTGGGAGGAAATCTATGCTGCTGTAAAAATAGAATAGGGCTCGAGTGCATTCTTCAGTAATGAAGGCATGAAAGGAAGCTTCTTGAATTATGAATGTGGCTTCTCTTGTTTATTGCCCAGTAATCTCGTTTGATTGATTTCTGTTTATTTCCAGTCACCTACAATGAGAGATGGTGTTGCTTAGAGATCTTGATCCCTAAAAGATTGTCATTAAAGCTACTCTGCTCTATTTAGTTGTTTATTTTTTGCTCAAAGTGATTGAATCAATACAAATACAAACAAAACACTTTTTCCTTTGCTCTCTAGAAGACTAGAGGAAAAAAAATACAGAAAAGCTAAATAAAGATGCTTGGATTAAAAAAAAATCTCAGCAAATGACATATTGATTTCTTTCAAAGAGGCAGAGTGTAAATTAAAAATATTCCTCTGACAGTTTTTAAAGATGCCACTGACTCGGCAGAGTTGGTACTCATTGACTTTCTCTTCCTCGAGGGCCAGTTTGGAAGGGCAGCCCACTTTTCCCAAGATCGGCCAGCTTGCAAAGTTCTCAGAGGGAAGTTTGCCTCACCATCAGGGCTAGCAAAGGTCCTTGGTTCTATATGAGCAGTTCTCAATTCTGGTTTTGCCATCCACCACTTGCCTCACTATATGTTTAAGGACATTGTAAAATTTTTCAAAAAATTATGTGATCGTAATTGTTTTTTATTCGTTTTTTTATTATTATTATTATTTTTTTTTTTTGGCGAGGAAGATTGGCCCTGAGCTAACATCTGTGCCAATCTTCCTCTATTTAATATGTAGGATGACACCACAGCATGTCTTGATGAGCGGTGCATAGGTCCACACCCAAGATCTAAACCTGTGTACCCTGGGCTGCCGAAGCGGAGCGCGCGAACTTAACCACTATGCCACCATGCTGGCCCCTCGCAATTCTTTTTTAAATTGGTCGCCTTGAAACTCTTCTCAGAATTGGAAAGAAGTGGGGATAAAAAAGACCCGGGACTTTATTATGGGGTACTCTCCAGAATGTTGTTAAACACTGGTCTGGGCAGATATAGAGGAGCATGGGGATGTGAGGCATGAGCCTTAGAAGATCCGCATCAGGAGATGAGAGGGTCTCTTTCTCCCAAAGCACCCTTCAGAGAATAAGCCTAGTTAAGACTCGCTGTCAAGAGGCTGGGAGTGAAGCACAAGGGACCCAGTTTCAGGAGCATAAACAATTTGTCATAATTTGAGTTTCTGAAAACCACGTCAGACCCCCTCAGCCTATTTAAAAACATTTTGCAGAATTGTTCTCAGGGAAAGCTGCAAAATTTGTGGGAACCAGTGCAAAATAAAACTAAGGGACCACTTGCTCAAAGAGCAGGAAAAAAAGTATTGTTAAAAGTACTAAAATATCAAACTTTTTCCTCTCTTCCACAGTTCCTTGGCTTGTAGTGGTGTTTTTTATTTGCTATTTAATGCCATTTTAAGTAAACAAAAATTAAAATTTTAAAATATTAGCGTGACTACTACCATTCATCTTTATATTGTACAATGAGAGTTTTAAATGCAAATATAAGAGCATTTTACTCGAATGCAAATCACCGAAATAACACAATTCGTATTTCATAGCTCATGTATGCATGTGTATTTTGTTCATACCAGAAGAGTGGAGAGTCTGCAAAACACTAACTCACCTGTTTTTATTTCACTTGTTGGTACACATACCTTCTACCAACACTTTGTAATTTCAGCCTACTGATGAATAAAGTTGGACTGAAAGGAAGAAGATCTCTGGGTTGCCCTATCTTTCTCTCTCTATGTCATTATTTTTAGTGGTTGGCTAATACAGAGGAATAAGAAATAAAGAATAAGAAAGGATGTGATAGGTTTCCACGGTTGTTCATATTCTTGGGACACCATTACCTTCTCTCTTCCTTCTAAGCAACTTCTGGGTCAAAGGGAGAGCATAGCCCATTGGGGCTGTCAGTGCCCCCACTTACTGAGTAGATGTAAGGCACTTACCTGTGTGTTTATATCAGAGGGCATGATATGAAACCCTAAAAGAGGGAAATACAAAGGAGATCAGCTTTGGACTGAGAATTTATCCCTCATCACTCTTGCCTAGAAGACAATACCAACCTCATAGGAAGAAAGATTGGGGGATGAATTCGAATAAACCTGTTTGACTCATCTTACTCCCATATATGGTGGGTCCACAGAATCCTGTGTTCATGGGGCATCAGAAACTCCATGAGTAGATGGCATGGCGAGGAATGGGGGTGGACACACACATTACATGTATCTCATCTGCTGATGCACATGCTGCTTCGTCTCATTGAACTTCACTTACAAAACGCAAGTTTAAAAATGGATAAGAATTTCAAGGTGGTGAGAGCAGAGCATTAAACCAAGCCCAATGCTCTTGTGAGCACAGAACTTGTGTGACTACATAGGTCTCAAGCCTGGGATTACACCTGCTATATTTCCAACACCCGTTTTGACAGTGAATGAATGCTGTTGCTTATAAACTAGAACATGGAAAAATTGTTCGCCTTACTGTCCATCAGAAATGAGAAATTAAGAATCTTGTCCCTTGCCACATAGCAGTTCTATTGTGTTTGCATTTGTAAATTGTTTTAAATCTATATCCGAGATGAGGTTATCCATTTAAGGCTAGTTGCAGCCTGGGAATGAGGAAGTTCTGGAGGATAAGTGAATCCATCTGGTTTCTGAATATCTCATGCAAAAGTACCTAAAGACTTTTTCTAACTTGGATTTATAATACAAATAAAGAGCTTTATTTGAATCTTCCCCCAGTCTTTCTCTGTGGGACATTAGTATTGTCTTCCAGACATGAGTAACTAGGGATAAATTCTCAATCCAAAGCTAAAATTCTTTGCATTTTCCCTCTTTTGGGGGTTGATATCATGTTCTTTGATTGGCCCTTATTTTTCCCTCATAGTTCTGACTCAGATTTACTCACTACGGATCACCTGTAACTGCCTCTGTATTTTATTAAATCAAGTGTCAAATGCACTAAATTTTGCCTTAACTGCTGCTATTGCTCTGACACCTATATCTGACTTTCCTAATATAACAGTACATGGCTGAGTGGGAGATATTCTTTTCAGTGTAATAGGGAAAAGACAATTTTGTCTTTTTATCAGATGTATTTTACTTTCAATTCGTTGCATTTGATTCTTCTGGGTAAGTTTTCTGGTGCCATATACTAAGCTCTGGGTTGTGCTAATATGCTCTTCCTTCTTGTGTTTACATCATCTTAAGCTTGCATTTCTTTCTTAGTTTCTTGATTACTAGGCATGAACCTCAATCATGCTTAGTTTTTTAAGGTAGCTATTCTCAAGCCTTTTCTACATCGACAGACCTGATAGATTTTCACGTGCATTGCACATTCTTTTTGGTAAAAGTGGCCCACCATAGACAAAATAAATATTAGGTTGTGTTTGATTCCTGATATTTTGCTGTTCTCCCACTCCTTTCTCTTCTGTTCATCTAGCACACCTTAATTCCCACACCTTGAGTCGTGAGACCCAAGACTGAAAAACACTGCTATTTGCTCTGGACTGAATGGCTACGTTACATCTTTTTTCAGAATTGCTCACCAGTATCCAGGACTGGCTTTATCCTGCAAATCCTTGTTCTCTTCTAATGTTGGGTCTTATTAAATCTTCTACCCTGTGCTCTCAACCTGTCAGGAAGGGCTATTTCTCCTGTTTTGCATGATAAGGTTGGGCTACAAAATAGAGGGCCAAGAGAAAGATCATCTCACAAAGAAATATTGTTCTATTTTTCCTACTTTCCCCCCCAAACCCATTTCTTCTCTCTGAATAGTACAGCAAGAAAGAACATGGAGAAATGAATAATATCAATTTTTTTGCTCAATAAACCATTGGTGCTCCCCATGATGGAGACTTTTGTTCACAATTTTAATTTCCATTAACTGATACCCACATCGCTACTCATGGGTCACATTAATATTTGGCTTTGGTCACTTGCCCTTTAAAAAGAGAGGCTTATTTTTAGTGATAACATTGGAATAAAGAGCTCACTTAGAAAGGAAATCCCAACTCAAAAAAAAAAAAAAAGAAGGAAGGAAGGCAGACAAGGAGGTAAGGAGGTAAGTAAGCAAGAAAGAAATGTAGATTAGGTGTTTGGAGCTTTAGAGGTCAGCTAAATTTTGGCATTCTCTTGTAATGGTTAGACCCTGAATACTCAAAACAACGTTTGTGGTGAAAACCAAAAGAGTTTACAGTAGGAACACAGACAAACTCTTCTGATTAGCAGTCCTAGACAGGACTGCACCAATAAGAAAAATAGCCATTAAAGCCAGACCTTTATGTCTAGATAATCAATAGGCGCCTGATCTAAATTCTTAGAGATGGTGTGTGGTTGGGTGGGCGTGTTTGTTTGTTTGTTTTTTCCCTGCCTCCTAAATAATATGTAATTTCTCCAGGCCAAGAAATAAATTGAAAGGATTTAGAGGGATTTGCTTATCAGTGGAACACCACATAGCATTACATTCCTCCTGCTTTTGGGAAGGTACCTTGAAGTTTGGTTAATCTTCTGTGGTTCAATACTCCTCTCCCTCTGTCAGGCTGCCTTGAACAACAGACAGATTAATCCCCCTTCTACCCACTCTTTTCTCCCTCCTCCCTTCCCTGTCTCTTCATCCACCCTTCCTTTTTTGAGCATATGGAAGAAAACTCTTAAAACTGGAAAAAGAGAAAAAAAAAAGATTCTACACCACATTTATTTCTATAATCCTAGAAGACCTCAAGGATAGAAATAAAGGACTCCAATCCTTGGCACAAAATTGGGCTAAGCTTAGCTTGGTTTTTCTACCGTTAATTAAATCTTGAGTCGACAAAGTGATTTCTTTAAAGGTTAAGTCATTAGCAAAAGTTATTATAAATCATGTCCTTCTTTATCCTGCCCCTGTATACACATTGTGGAGGAGAAGAGGAAGAATGTGGAGGCTATTGAGAGTGGGCAGAGTTTAAACGGAAGCTGGTGATACTGTTTGCTTGGATTTCTATATAATCTGCTGTCTTTAATGACAGTGGATAAATAATCAATTATTGTTACAGTGAGTACCGCTTATGAACCTCACATTAATTTTAAGTTTTTGCAGCTGATGGTTTAGCAGCTAATCAGTGTTTTCTAATTTGGCCTGGCTCAAATCCCAGTAGTCTATAAACTCCAAGAGGACAACCAGGGACAAGGACTGGGTCAGTCTGGCCCTCAGCACAGTGATTGGCACACCAGAGACAGTTAATAAACATTTGCTGAGGGAAGACTGATTGAATGAGTAAATGCATGCATAAATAAAATCATATATCTAGAACAATGTTTTTTGTTTGTTTTATATTCAGTTTTCTTAGAGAGGTCTGTTCCAATTAACTGATTTTGGTCATGCTGAATGCAATATCTTTAGCCCAGGGCAGTTCTCTTTAAAGTGTCTCATTCCACGGAAAGATGAACCAAGTAAAATATGTATGCAGTCATATCTTACTTGGCAAGTGATTATCTCCAGGAGTGGGTAGAGAGAAGAAAAGAAAGTAATATCTTGAAAAACCACAATGACATGAACTCTGGAAGACAGTTTTAAAATTCATAGGGTGTTGTTCCAATAAAGATGCTTAGACACATAGAGGTATGACACAAGGGGACCTCAGACGGCATCTTAACCAGACTAGAACTTTGTCTCTTTGTCTCCATCATTTGGAAGCTGCTTCATGATGTATCCCTATCTTTTACACTTGAGTATGACAAGTTAAAATCTCATATGTTTCAGTGTCTCTCAGTTGCTTTTTTTGAAGATGACTGTAAAGGGATGTTCAGAAAAAACTGAGGTATAGATAATCACACTTATACAATCTTACCATGTTTTAAGGTTGTTTCTTTCCTTTCTTTTTTTTTTTTATTTTTCCCCCAAAGCCCCAGTAGATAGTTGTATGTCATAGCTGCACATCCTTCTAGTTGCTGTATGTGGGACGCGGCCTCAGCATGGCCGGAGAAGTGGTGTGTCGGTGCGCGCCTGGGATCCGAACCCGGGCCACCAGCAGCGAAGCACGCGCACCCAACCGATAAGCCATGGGGCCGGCCCTAAAGTGGTTTCTATATTGGGCTTGAGTTGGGTGAAATAATGGGGTTGGGGGTGGGAGAGGTGAGATTATTTCTTGTAACAAGCTTGCCCAAGCTCCAGGATTTTTCTCTTTGATTCAGTCTAAAAATCATCCAGTTGTGGGGGGGTGTGGGGGGAGGGAGAAGGGTCAGGGAATGAGGTGGGGGGAGTTGTCTATTAGCATTGATCAAAGATAGGACTATGTGATGGCAACAATTTGATAAAGAAAATCTTACTATATACATTTAAATTGAGATGGTCAAACTTTTCAAATCTCATTAAAGGTTATGGATTTACCTAGAGTCTGTGGGTTCTTATTTAATTAAAAGTATCTCAGACATTCTTTATTTAAATAGAGAATAAATACTCATAATGAAGCTGTATGAGACCTTCTCTCATACGAGATACTTAAAACTCCTGATCCATCTCAGAATGGAAGCATAGAGGGGAAAAACTAAAACACCAAGCATTTGAAGGAATTTAATTCTTTTCAGCATGAAACAGGTGCAGAGATGTATGGCTGTTTTCTGTGGGACTTCAGAATATTTATGGGCCTTTCTCTTTTCCTTTTTCACTGGAAGAAAGGCGATCATCATTCTTGAGTGTGTTATTTATAATTTCATAAAGCTGTTCTGTGGCAGGACTTATTTTATCTTGCGCTTAATCTCAGTCAAATAACTGTGCTTCCAAGGAGCTGGGTGGAGAAAAATGATTATCCCCCAAAATGATTAGCCTATTCTCAGTATAAGATAAAGGGCTAAAGGTTGGAATTTGAAGTCACAAATAGGCATCAGAGCAGGAAGGAAGGGACATGGTGAAACCATCTTGAGCTGCTCTGACCAGGGCAGCAGACATTTTTCTCAATGCCATATAATGGATAGCAATGCAGAATGATGTGGAACCATCCCTGTGCTGAGATAGGGTAGAGCCCTTCAGAGTAAATAATTAGAAGCTGGTGATTATAGAAACAATAACTCATTGAAGGAAAATGAGAAGCCAGGTTTATGAAACTGAGAGAATTGAAATATAAATATAGCTATAAATTTACTTGGGTGGACAGAGTTTTAGCTTTCTTTTGTCCCAGTTTATTCTAAGGTAATTTCAATAAACATTGTTAAAAAAAAAAGGAATATAAATGCAATAAAAAATCTTTCAGGAAAGGAATAAAGAGGGCTCCTGCCAGAGAGATATTTTATTGAAAGTTATTATAATACCTATCTTTAGTTTTATGAGTCCTAATACAGAACCAAGTAATTTCAACATGTGGATTAAAAATATGAAATACATATTTTAAAGTAGGGTAATATGAATTATTATTTTTAATATAGGACTCGGCTAATATATAGGGACAGAAGAATATTTTCCTCCCCTTGAGAAGGCATGGTAAGGTCTTTAAACTGCACTGTGGAGGAATGGCGCAGTCAGACTCTTGCATTACATTCTGAAACCATGCGTATTAGCTTCCAAAGGAAATGTAACAGATAACACTGATGAGATGTAAGGAGGGGAAGAAGGAGAGAAGTCTGATAGGGCAGGATATTAAATTCATATTCATTATCCAAGTTTTCAAGAACAACATGGTAACTAAAGTAGCTCTCGTACTGTCATTCTAGTACATCTCTTCACTCCAGTCATCCTATCCTGCTCGTAGGAATACAAATAAACTGTGCTTTTTCATACCCCTGAGCCTTTGTAAGGACTGATGATTTCACCTAGAATACCCTTCTCCTTCTCCCGCACACAGCTCTCCGCTTCCCCTTGCTTCACTACTGCCCGTCCCTAAGGGCTCATTTTCTACTTCCCTTCTTCCATGGAACTATCTCTGCTCCCCTGCTATTTGCTCCTGGAGCACCTTATGCTTCCTTTTGTCAAAGCCTACAGTTTACTATGTTGACTTTGCCTGTTTACTTGGCTGTCTCTTCAGAGACTATGAATTCCCAGAGCAGAGGAACTGTGTTTTAGCTATCACTATTTTTTTTTTTTTTTATGAGGAAGATCAGCCCTGAGCTAACATCCGTTGCCAATCCTCCTCTTTTTGCCGAGGAAGATTGGCCCTGGGCTAACATCCATGCCCATCTTCCTCTACTTTCTATGGGATGCCGCCACAGCATGGCTTGACAAGCAGTGCATTGGTGCGCGCCCGGGGTTCCGAACCTGCGAATCCCCGGGGCCACCACAGCGGAGCATGCGCACTTAATGGCTACGCCACGGGGCCGGCCCCTTATCTTTCACTTTATCCCTCATAACTGTTACAGTGCTTGACAATAGGTGTTCAATAAATATTTACTAAAGTAATAAAGGAAAGAATGAATGAAGCACCTTGATGATATAGTCATATATCACTGATGCTGGATCTCGTAGCCCAGCCACTCTCAAACTATTTGGTTTGGGGGTGATCATATATCTTCTACTCTTCCTTGAATGACTTATAGATAATATTGATACTTGACATATGGGAACCATAATATGTAAACACTTTAAGTTTAGCCATTGAGAATTATGAGAGCTTTAGACAATCATTGCAAGGGAAAAAATGTGAAGATAACATGGAAGACACCTTGATGAACATTCCCAGCATAACTATATGAATAGAAGAATTTCCTAAAGCAATACTGTTACGTGAAGGAGCATGGATGGTGGGCAGTTAAAAATAGCAGATGTCACTACAAAGGTCTACACCCTTGGTTATTATGGGTATTAAAAGAGTTAATATGTGTTAACTGCTTAGCACAAAGCCTAAATATAGCAAGTGTTTAATAAGCAGTAAGTGTTATTAGTAAGCATGATTCTAGATAGTTCAAATATCATCTTCCTCTCGAGTACTAACTGCTCTTCTTTCTAAGGAATTATGAGTAATTATGAAAAATGGCTGTGATTGTGGAAAAATACACAGACACACACACATACAGAAACACACACAGCCTAGGGCTACTACAGTTTATTTAAAAGACAAAAGTCTATAGCTCCGTTCCACTCATAATAATTGTATCAAGAATCTGTATGTATCTGAAATAGTGAAACATATTCCACCAGCTATGGGAACCAATAGTTGAAGAAGTGTGGCTTTTCTTCCAAAGTTCAGAGTCAGACCTTGCATTTGTTTATATTTAGGGAAAGACATGGACAAGAAAAATAACAAGCTACTAAAAGAAAGCCTTGGGTTTTCTGAGAGTAATTTTGAATCATATTGTTATTACTTTAGGATGTGATCCTAAGGGCATACCATCCAAAAGCCTTGGTTTGTAATTTTTGGAATTTTTTTAGTTGGCAGGGACAGAAGTAGTTAAAAAAAAAAAACCCTAAATACAGTGTTCTTAATCCTGAGTCTTTTGCAATTCAAAGCTTGCTGCCCCTGGCAGAGCAAGTATTTCTGAAACTACACAATGTTCTGTGGCAGGAGTGGCAGAGTTGGGTGCCAGATTCTCCATTTAAACATTGATTGGACAAGGAGGGAACTGAGATGTCTGTAATTGCTCTGGGAGTTTCATTGGCTGTGGCTGTAAATGGTGACAATGAGGTTTGAGGGACAGAACGGAAGGGGCTGAGTTCACATAAGACCCACACCGAGTGTCTGGACCCAGAACCACTGGAAGCGGATCATCTTCCAATGATTTTTTAAGCTCTCTTGGCATCTTCATGAGTATATGTTTCTTTATCACTCTTCATGGCAGATGTAACCAGAAATGGTGTTGGTACCATAAAATGAAGGTAATGAATTATCAGTAACGAAGAACATTTCTAATGGGGGATGAGTCATTAAAGATACAGTGCATAGGCAGATAGCAAAATTATATAAATTGGGCGTGGCTACCAGACTTG
Source organism: Ceratotherium simum simum (assembly GCF_057802395.1). Taxonomy (NCBI): domain Eukaryota; kingdom Metazoa; phylum Chordata; class Mammalia; order Perissodactyla; family Rhinocerotidae; genus Ceratotherium; species Ceratotherium simum. The sequence goes on along the minus strand of NC_141923.1, from coordinate 24,214,058 downwards.
GCACTGCTGTCATTGATCAATTGATGGATTGATTGAATGAGTTAGTTTTAGCTAATATTTATTGAGCATGTACCATAGACCAGGAACAGAGCTTCACTTTTAACATTACACTTAAATCACATGCCCAGCTGATGACAAGACACTGTGTATTCCAATTTATGGATGAAAAAATTGAAACTTGGAGTGGGGGAGTACCTTGCTCTCCCAGGTCACTGACTGTAAGTGGAGGAGTTGGGATTCACAGCTGTGCTCTGTCTAGAGTCAGGCTCGGTCTTACCGCACTCTGATAGATTGCCTCTCACTCAACCTCCTCTGAGTCTAGCAGCCATTTATAGGAGCTACTGGCAAATGTGCTTCTGTTGCCTGGGAAGAACATTCTATTCATCCATATTCATATAGAAGATCAGCAGAAAACAAATTTCTGGGAAGTGGGGCACAGGGACAGTTACCTGGGGGAAAGGGAGTGAGAATGTGGAAGAGTGTTTGTGTGGGGTCCTCAGTGGGGGATAGACCCATTTGGGGGACAGAAGTGGAAGTGGTGATGGGGAAAGAGAGTGGGGCTGGGGACAGTGTCGCCCAAATCACAGGGGAGAGAACTTGTGTAGTATTGGAGGATGCAGGGGGGAGCTGAGAGGAAAATAGCAAATATCCTTCAACCTCAGAGTCTAGTACTTTTCTTGAAAAAAAATTTGCCTCATTTCTTTGGCCAATAAAATTAAAGTAACTTTCTTAGAATTAAGTGAAAGATTCCACTAATATTACATTAATGCCTTTTTGGTGTCTATTGGAGTTATGCATTGTTTTCATACATGTGCTCAATGACCCTTTTAAACTTTATTGCCTGGCCTTCAGTTCTTGAGACAAGCTCACTAGATTTTCATTAACTCACTGATTTTCACTTAATATTAGGGACCAAAGCTAGTCACGCCAAATATGGGCCATTCTGCAAGGTCCTTATAATCAAGACACCAACAGTTAATTTCCAACTGATTACACTTTAGAAGTATATTCTCAACTTCTTTTTCATTACCACCCTCTAAGGAGTTTCTTAGACATTTTTTTTTTCCTAATTGCCCTTCTCCCATAAAATTTTAATACCACAGATATACTGTTTATTTGTTTAAGTACTGTGGGCTTTTGGCAGGTCACAAACCATTGTAATATCTAAGATTCTTCCCTTTGCTGCCCAAAGCAATTTTTGCTGCCTTGGGGGTGGTGTCACCCCCATAGATAATGTGTGCTTTAGAACTATCAAACAATGATTGTGGCCCTTCCAAAAATGGCGTTTGCCTCTTATAATTGCCTTCTGCATTAGTACAGTTACCATTTATTCCCTTACCACCTCCCTTCCCTAAACAACTAGAAGTGGACCTCTATAGGGGCCCATCACAGCAGAAAACTCCCAGAGAGTATGCTCACCATTTCTGTAACACGAATAACGGTGCTCCAGGATACAATTGCCGGCTGCAGTTGCTGGAAATGAAATGCACACTTCAGTCATGTCTAATTGAAAAACAGTGTGTTTGAAAATTCTTTTTCTATTAACATTAAGGAGGAGCAGTGGTTGAAGCATCTCCCTGTCAAGTGTAGAATAAAGATCAATAATGTGGTTTCAGGCACCTCCCTGCTACTGTCAATTAAGTGAAATTAATTACCTAATGTGGTTTTTCTACTGTTCTTTGCTGTGTCCGGTATTTCTATGCCTAGTATGTCTATTTCAGAAAGGATGTTGTCTGGAAATACTAAGCATATGGGTTGTCATGTGTATTAGTTTGCTAGAGCTGCCATAACAAAGCACCATAGACTGGGTGGCTAAAACAACAGAAATTTGTTTTCTTATAGTTCTGGAGGCTAGAAGTCCGAGGTCAAGGTGTTAGCAGGGTTGAAGTTCTAAGAGGCCTCAGTTTCTTCTGAGGCCTCTTTCCTTGGCTTATAGATGGCTATCTTTTCCTTGTGCCTTCACGTGGTTGTCCCTCTGTGCATGTCTGTGTCCTAATCTCATCTTTTTACAAGGACACCAGTCATACTAGATTAGGTTCATCCTAATGACCTCATTTTAATTGAATTACCTCTGTAAAGATCCTATCTCCAAATACCAGTCACATTCTGAGGTACTGGGGGTTAGAACTTCAACATATGAATTTTGAGGGGGACACAGTTCAGTCCACAACATCATGTAAGAAGGGGTATAAAGAAACCTATGTGGACCACAAATGCAGACTTTGACTAAGATGTGTTTGTCCAAATCCCGACTATGTTTCTTACTAGCTGTGTGTCCTTCAGCAACTCACTTAACCTCTCTGAACTTCAGTTTTCTTTAAAAGTAAAAAAATTATCTCTGTCCCAAAAGATTTCTGTGAGAAAGGTGTCTAATTAATAATAACTATAACTAATAAGTATATATGCATGTCTAGCAGAGCGTCTGGCTTCTAATTGCTTTTCCCCTTGAATATGGATTTGGACTTCAATGCATTGGCAATAATAAGACCAGCAAGTCAGTTAACATTAACATCAAACAGGAGAAAGAAAGAAACATTTATTGAACCACTACTATATATTGAATACTCTTATGCACATAGTTGAGCAAGTTTTTTTTTACATAAGATCTGTAGATTAATTAATTAACTCAGCAATATATATTGTGGATGCAAAATATGTACCAGGTACAGACAGCAGTCTTCTCATCGACTGTGTAGCAAGGGCCCTTCTTACTGCCCTTACCCACAGTCCCCTATATTTCTTGCAGCAGATTCCCTGGCATTGGGGAGTTTCTGCAGAATTCAATACAAAAAAATTTTTTCTCAAGTTGATTTTACTGTTGTTGCAATCAAAATTTTTTCTGCTCTCCAGAAACAGCCTTACCTATGTCTAGAGGCTGCTGTGTGGTATCTCTCTGCTGATCCACATTACTAATTCAGCTAATTGCAGCAATTACCTGAAGAAATTGCTGCTAGCAAGAGAAGCCATTATGCTGTTCCTGAACAGACTGCATTTCGCAGCATTCATTAATTATGCCAGCCTATAGATTCACAGCCACCGAATCATACACTTGAGACCTCACACCATATGCATTGAAACCTTCTCAAAGCTGCCATGCATGTCTGTGCTGACTTGCACTCTTATATTGCCCACCATTTGCAATAGCCTTTCTCTTGCCCTTCTGATTCTCAAAATTGAAATTAAAGTCAGGATAGAGTCGCCGCTGCACAATGTGCTTTATAGGGATGAGAGGCTTTCGCCTCCTGGAATCTTGTTGGGTCACTCAGCTTTTCATAAGACCCACACAGATTGTCTGGACCCAAAGACACTCACAGATACACAGGAGTTAAAAATTCTCCAATCTACAGCATGCCCTCTTTAGATAAGAGAAACAGTAATAATGATGGAGGCAGGCACAGTGGTAAGTCTTTGATGCTTTTGTTCATTGGTTTCCTTATCTCTCTCTCTTTTCTCTCTCTTCCCCCTACCCCATTATTTTTTCTTTGACATGCACAGCCAACATCAGATGACCTTGTTTCATCTGCTGAATGTTCAAGCGATGATGAAGACTTCGTTGAATGTGAGCCGAGTACAGGTAGGTTAGGTCAGTCTTGTTTTGCTTGCTTTATTTTTTCATTTGCAAAAAACAATACATACATATATGTGAATATACATGTGTTTTATATATATATTATAGTGTGTTAATGTGTTTATTTCCTATATCTATATATGTATAGGCATACATATATAAATATTAATATATAATCAAAAGCATCAAGTCCCATGGAAGGAGCCATAAAATCCCAGGGAAATTTAAAGTCAGTTCCTTGATAGCTAAAGATAAATCATGGTATATAATGCAACTTTGGGCAGTCAGACACCCAGATTAACCACCGGAACAGCAAATGTATAGCGGCCAATGGCAGCTAGGAAATTAACGGGGGGTGGGGTCATGAAGAGGTCTATATCGGAATGACGTCAAATCAGCATGAGTGGAGCCATCAAGATCATTTAAACCTCATGAATTGTTCTGAGCCCTAAGTTGCAAACAAACCCAAACCCAAAACCAACACCAAAGAACAAAAAAACATTTTCCATGGGATTTCAACAGCAGTTAACATGGTATTATATTTATACTAATTTTGTTCATTGTGTGTTTAGAGAATTTGTGCAGCAATGTAGCATAGTAAACACAAAATTAGTATTGAACCATGCCATGTCAACAGCTGAGATGCTTCAAAATGTATCTACTGTGCTGAAGTTGAAAAGACTTTGGCACTTAGAAGCTTCAATGTGTGCCCCTTTGCACCCAGATACATTTTGGTGTTTTATGGTCTTTCTTTATAGTGAGCTATGTATGACATAATGTCCAGCAGGCAACTGCAATCCCTGATTATTTCCTATCAACTTTCCCAAGTCATCTGTTTTGAGACTTGCTATAAGTTAAACATTTATATATATATAATAGAGAACAGATATCATCGAATTTCTGTGTATGTTTAACAGAGTTAAAAGCTGGAGTTGGGTTAGGATCTTATTTCTGTAAAGGCTAAGAGAAATAAATAGAATATTCTAGTGGATTCTTTGGGTTGCTTTATTTTTTTTCCTTTTCTTTAAAAAAAAGACGAGCCATTAAACATTTCCTTTTGCCAATTCTAGAGAAATTTAAGCTTCATGAAAAAATAATATAGCAAAAGTAAAAACCTTCCATTTGTTAACCCAAAATGATTTATAATTTTTCAAATTTTTTGGAAGCCTGACTGCTTGGTGTCTTGCAAGTGGCTTTGGATCCAGGAAGTTCTGTGGGTTCCCGTCCTTAGCATTACATAGGGACCTATCAGTAATATGTAGGGCCTTTCCATTCTAGAGTGTGATCTGTTCACTCGGGAGCTCAGCTGTGTGGGAGGAAAGTAACTGTGACCTAGTTAGTCAGATTTTTTCAGATTATTGGGTAATAATCTCAATGTACTAAGTGAGGTTTTAACTCTCGAGGGCAGATACACACAATCTATACCAGAAATTGGGCACCAAGTTTTCATTAATTAATTAATTCATCCATTAATTCAGTCAGTAAATATTTCTGAACACTCAGGCAGGATACCATATATCTCTAGATTTGAGTCCTTCCTATTCTAATAATCTTCATAAATGAGCTGTTAGAAAATAGAATAAGGAGCTTTACTATCGAAATTACCTTTCCAACATAATTCAGTTCGACAAATATTTCTTGAGGGTCAGCTCTGTATATTAGTTATGTGCTAGATATTAAGGATTCAGATATGACTATGGCATGATCTCCAAGACTTACGTTAAATTAACTGATTTTGTGGCCAATAGTTTAAGACACCAAGACTTTAATTTGGATTCTCTGTTTATCCTTTCTCTATTTTTCTTGCTTTCATAGCACCAATATCTGTATGTACGCAACAATATTTATCAAATCTTTAGATTTTGTCTTCTTATAAAAATTGAGGGGCTGGTCCAGTGGCGCAAGCAGTTAAGTGTACATGCTCCACTGCGGCAGCCCGGGGTTCGTCGGTTTGGATCCCGGGCGTGCACTGACGCACGGCTTGGCAAGCCATGCTGTGGCGGTGTCCCATAAAAAGTGGAGGAAGATGGGCACGGATGTTAGCCCAGGGCCAGTCTTCCTCAGCAAAAAAAGAGGAGGATTGGCAGATGTTAGCACAGGGCTGATCTCCTCACAAAAAAAAAAAAAATTGAGCCTTGGCCGTTCTGAATTATTACGGCTATCTTCCCTTACTACCTCCCTCACCCCCAACACAGTCATGTCCATAGCCACCTCCATCATAAGACAGACGACTTTTCCAGATCTCAGATTCACAAGTTCTACAGCTCCCCAGATTGTGGGTATATGTTGCCATTTAGTATTGAACATGAACAGGCGCAAACTTGAATGGCCCCAGACTAAGTCCATTTGGTTTTTAGTGGCTGCACGGGTGCTTCATCTGATTCAAAAGCAGAGGACAGAAATTCAATGCCAGCATTTCTTGAATAATATAATTACATGGAGTCAGTAGGGGGATAAAAACAATTTTGAAAACACCCTGTTGTGTTGTACAAGGGAGCATGGTAGGGAGCATATAAATAAAGTAGGTGACAGAGTGCCCACCCCAAAGGAGCTAACACGTTGCTCTAAGAGACTGATGTTGATCCCCTTTGCCTGGGATTATTCAACTCATCACATTTGAAGAATGAGCATTTCTTCTTTCTAAACTTATTCCATAAAGTCTTCCTGGTAAGTGATTCAGATACACAGGGAAATGTGTCAGAGCATATTCAATACAGGAAGGAGATAGATATTCCTATTCATGCAGAGGTTTTGCCTTGGGGACCTGATTAACTCTGAGGAAGATTACATAGAGCTATCAAGCTCTTTTGTTTGCATTATATGGGAAATATCTCCATAGCCTTCACATTTCCAAAAACAATCCAAATTAAAATCAGAAACATTTAAACCAATTGTTTCTGGAGCTAGGTTTTGCACCACCCAAAGAGAAGGCTCTCATTGCTTATGCCACAACAGATAATGGTGACATTTACATAACTTTGACATAAATTGTTAATCCTGAGATTCTATGTGAATATTGAGATTAAAATTCTGGCTTTGAAGACCCTAATTCACTGCCTCAATCTCTAAAATTTTATTCCTTTCCAGGCCTGATGTTTGATCGAAACACACTACATTTGGCTAATTACCCAGGCCTTGTTCTATCTTGCTTAACAATTACCCTGTCTTCTCTCACTCTGTTAGCAAGTTTACGATTTTCTAGCTGTCTCGGTTATAAGACATTTAACTTCTACAAGTTCTTTCCTGATTAATTTAGGACCACTAGAAGCTCTTGCTTTTCATAAATTTGGTCAGTTTAGTAGATGCTATATTCTACAATCTTTGTTTTCATGTGGACATCAAATTTTAAATGAAATTATTTTTCTTATTTAACTTGCTTGAAATCAAAATGGATTTTAAAACTGCTGGTTTTGAGTCAGATGTAAGCAATTGCCTTTCATAGCCACAACCCACTTTGGCACTGAGGGATCAGCCTGGTTTGCTGGAGCTAAGTCATATCATGTTTAGGAACAACTCAAAATTTTTTGGAGTTTGGTTGATGATGGGCTAGAAACCTTGTAAATCCAATGGATGTCAAATTTTTTCTGTATATATTCTCTGGAAAACATGTAGATGAGTGAAAACAAACAAACAAACAAAAACCACCTAAACCACGAGAACAAGGCATAGAGTGAAAGCTCAATTCGCATTTGTTGACTGAATTAGTCTGACTCTTAAAATACCTCATTATCTTAAATTAAAATTGGAGATTTTTCACACTTCTAAATTTGTCTCCCCTTAAACAGCTAAATGAAACCTGTTGAATTATTGAAAACCTATGATTTCACACAAGTAATATAGCCCTAACAAAATCCACATTTCTTGAACAAAAAGAGTTCTCTATTTTTCTGCATCCCTTCTCTTGCTGTGAACTAGATCATTTTATAATGAGTCACAGGTAAGATCACAGTTTATGAATATTTGTTTTAAGAACTCAGAATTGAAACTTTAAACTATAAAATCATAATGAAACCATCTGCAACAAATGAAAATATTCATAAGAATATTTGAATAACTATGTAAGTACTTAAAGTTGAGGGTCAGGATTTTACCTTTTCTAATTTTTAAATGTTGATTGTGTTCCCCACTAAGGAAGTCAGTGTCTATTTAATATTTCAGATTCATATCTTTGCATATAAACCCTTTCCTTCCCAACTACACTTCTATTGATATTAAACTGTACAGTAAATTTGTATTTCATTGTCCTTAACTCTTTGGATCCAACAGCAACAACAACAAAAAAATAAACAAGCTGGAGAGGATTAAAATAACCACTAGGAAATGGAATTCCCTCATGAGATTGTGGCAGCCAAATATTAATTAAGATGTTTAGTAAGTTCACTTTTGTGATCTAAAATATGGGAATGAATTCGGAAATATAGATAAATTGATGAAATTCACTTTCCATTTCTTCTCTCTCTCTCCCCCCTGTTCCTATCCCCAGTATCTCCATCTTTGGAAATAGAATAACATCAAAACATATGTGTTCTTAGATCAGCCTTTGTATAATTAGAAATTATGGACTTCCTGAATTTTATATATTTATAGTGTCAAGACTCTAAAAGTCGTGGGAGCAGGGGTCACAGAGCAGAGGAAAAAAATATAAAGAAATTTCTTTTACACGTGAGAAATGGGCATGGCAATAATTAACAACTGTAATGATTCATTCAGCCATTATCCAGGGATACATTTTTCTGGTTGTCAATTAGCCAGGTTTTTTGCCTCCACTTCTGTTAATGTTCTTTGATCAAATCTCATGGGACAGCACTCCCACCAAAGGGCAGGCAGTAAAAGGAAGTAAAGATGAAACACATCCATCCATCAATAGGACTGTGCTAACCAACTTTCATAATGGTTGGACTGAGGGAGATGTTCAAACTAATGGTAGTAATCTGATATCACAAAATAATTTCTATTCCCAGAGCGCTTCTCAGATGTATTTTTACTCCTCAAATCTACAGTCCTCATATTTGCATTTAGCGTTATTGCTACTTTGTTTTTCTTTGTTAGTCACACTATAATACCCCACCCAGTATGGGTGAAATTTAAATTTGATGAAAACACCAAGAGCATATCCCTATTTGTGTTCTCCAGGTGGAACTGGGTTCTTTATCAATTTGTGATGACTCAGTAAAGTATTTATAATATGAAAATCTGGCACTAAATTGTTAAAAGATCACCAAATCATTAGAGTTTTTATTTGCTGGAACGCTGTGGAAAATGCAGCTAAAATGTTAAAACAATAATTTTCTAATGAAGGATAAGAAGAAATAGAGCCTCATTTTCCAGAATCCATAGATGAAAAAAAGTAAACGTGCTGATTACTGGCATTAAATATGATGTTTGTAAATCTTATGTGTATATAGAAATACATTTTGTCCTTAGTGTCTCCAGCAAGCTTGAAGACTTAGCAACTTGTATGTTTTTATTAGAAAGAAATGGATTTTTATTTAATTTTAGAAAGATTTTTCCATATGGAAACTCATGATTAGTAAATAGAATTATTTTTAAATGTCATTAGTTAAGTGGCTATTCAGTGTATAGTGGAATAGTAAATGCCTAAATAAAATTCCATTAGAATGTTTGAGTATCACAGTGTCCAGAATTCACCCTGAAGCTCAGGTCCACTTAAAAACACTTTGAATAAATGGATAATGAAAATATTCTGAGAAGTGTGTTAGCTTTGGAAAGAGGAATGTAAATAGATGTAAATTTCATTAATTTAATTAATCATTATTGGCTGTGGACATTAGTCCTTTTTACATTTGAATTATAATACATGTCTAATGTACCCAAAAACAATCAGTTATTCACATATTTAGGTCTAGGCTAAAGCCCACCAATTTTTGAATTTCCTTCACTGATTTATCAATTAATAGAGTACGTTCATGGGTGCATAATATTCCCAATTTAATGGTATAGTTTCTGTCTTCATTCGTTAACCCACTCAATGACAAATTGTATCAATTTTTTATAACCCAACTCCATCCCAACTCAACTAATTTTTAAGGTATTGGATTAAATATGTGCCCTTTAAATCCCTAATGATAAGTCCTTTGAAAATTAGAGTAAGAATAAAACTATAAATATAGGGAAGTCTACTAATTGGTTATTAGGCAATTGATAGCTCAGGCATATCATGCACAAAATATGTGGCTCTGGATTGACCATTATCATGGATTTCATAACAAAAACAACAAATCTAATAACAAAAATGGTAAAAATGAAAGAAATTCTATTCATCTCCATTACTCAAGATTTTTTGGTATGCTAGGACGGGACGGGAATCAGTAAGATCTGTGTGTAAGTATATATGCTTCCATTTGAAACTTTAATAAATCACTTATTTATGAGACATTTTTTTTAGCAACTACTATGCACCTACACTGGAATAGATGCTAGAAAACGAAAATAAGATAAGACACCTTCCAGAAGTTCACAGTCTATTAGGGAAGAAGATATAAAAATAAGGGGAATAAAAGGAAAGAAGGGAAAGGAAGAAACAGTGTGGACAATGAATGGAAATGCCTAGAATATTATCAGAACTCTAAGGAGAGGTCTCTAATTCAGCAAATAGCTTACCCCATCCAGGGACAGGCAAGAAAAATCACAGATGATGCCAACCAGTGACAGAATCCATTAACCCTAAAGAGCATTCTTCTATATCTTTGTTAGGGGGCACAGAATTTCTGATTCATTATGATTGAAAAATAAGTACAGTTCAGTAATAAACTTTTCTTTGAATTCCACATACCCAGTGTAGGTCTATGGTCTAGGGCCAGGGCTTCTTTGATAATAGAGTAAGGATGGGCATGTGAGTAGAGAATTTCAAGCCAAACTCATGAGAACTTCCTGATTTCAAATGCCAATGTAAGTAGTTGATAAGGAGTGAGCTTAATGAAATCATTAAGCAAGTCCCCCCTAAAAAAATTAATAAACAAAGAGGGATTGGGTTTTTCAAAGAGAGGTTTTTATGGGTTTTCTTTTATTCTTTTTGTTCTGTATTTTTTTCTCCCCTAAGCCCCAGTATACGTACTGTGTGTATATATGTATATTTATATATAATATGTGTGTATACTAAACATATAGTGCCTATCACTTTATATATATATAGACACAGTATAAATTTTATTAGACTAATGTAAACAGAGATTAACAACAGCCCCTGCCATCAGTCATGTGTTTACACAGAAATTCACACCATCATTCTTACATTGGCCAACATAGACATGCATGATACTGTTTTAACTTGGCAAACAAAGCATGTTGATTTTTCTTTAGGTTTTGTTTTCTTCTTTATCATAATTATAACAGTGATTCATAATTCTGTTATCCTTGGGAGGGGTGGAGAGAAAAATTATACAGATATATCTATCCATATATGCACATTCCCGTGTATATATATAAATAGATATATACCTTGTATATATTTGAAGAACATTTTCTGTCTTTTTACCTCATCTTGTGCCGCATGAATTTTTGGTGGTTCAATTTACTTTATTTTGTTTTGATTCATATTTAGTATTTTGGTCATTATGGCTATTTTTAACTCATTGCTATACTTTTATGAGTAATTATAATCATTATTTTTTAAATACTGACAGATATATAGATATACAAATCAAATAAGGCAACAAAATCTTTTCTTGCCATCCTAATCTCGAATTTCTCCCCCTTTAGCATGTTCCTCCAGCATTTATGCTCAAAACAAAACAAACCCCAACAAAATCCAAGAAAGTTGTGTACAAAAGAATGAAATACTTTGTTTCCTCCTCTATTTTTCCTTTTAGTTTTCCTTCCTTTTCCCTTTTTATTTTTCCCCATATCTGCACAGGCCACTTGCCTTTACTCTGCCCTTTATGACAATGTAATTAATTGAAAAGAGGACAAATGAGCCAAAAAAAAAAAAAAAGAAAGAAAGAAAAACATGCAGAAACGATAGAGAAACACATCCCTCTCCACAAATTTCAGATGGCATAAAAAGAATTTTATTGCAGATATAGAATATTTGTTGTATCTTTTATTTCTGGACAAACCCAGGGTCATTGTGTGGCATGCAACGACAGTTTTATAGCTAATCAACTAACCATGGCCTCCATCACCAATGCATGGGCTGTAATGACGCCATCTTGTGTTTCATACAAGTGACACCTCCGGGCTAACCCAGCAAGTCCAGTGTATGAGTTGTGGGGGTAACTTTCTTTTGTAGTTATAATTTCCTGGGTTCTCGTTTTTATTATTATTTCCATTGGGTCATGGCAGCCCCAAGAGCTGCTCTTACAGCATCTCTGTGTGCTTTTGTTCGTGTGTTTGCTTTTCTTGGCACAGCAGTCAAGCTTGTGTCTCTTGTCTGACACCTCTGTCTTGCCATCCTGTCTCACAGGCCACCGTCGTGGTGTCCTTCTGTGATTCTGTTCTCTGTTTGTAATACGTGGTTTGAAATCCTCTCCCTTTACTTCTCACTCCCCTAGTGTCTCTACTTTTAATCTTACCCCTAGGGAACTTCACAAAGAAGCAAAACAAATTTTCAGTCCAATTGTAAGGCTGATAACTGTGGTTTGCATCTGGAAGTCATAAGTCGCACTTTATACCTAGCTAAGGAGGCAAAACTTACAGTGGGAAACTGTAATGATAATAGCCAAACAACCACCTGATCAACTATAATAAGAAACCCTTGTTGATTTCTTTGGCATGATTAATGGGCTTACTCCTATAGGGATTTCACGTAAGAGCTAATTTGCAAAGTTTTTCCATAGAAAATCAATCTTCTAGCTAGAACCCTCTCTTCAGAAACAGATCAACAGAAAAATTTTTCAGAAAATGCTAGTGACAGAGCGTGATCATTTCTGCCATATTCAGTGCCTGTTCCTGAATTGGCGAGGAATTTGTGGAAAGCTGAATATGTTTTATTATAAAATTCACTTATGTTTATGTAGTTTAACCTAAAATATAAATGTGTTTGGCAAGGCATCTGAAGGGAAAAAAGAAAGCTTTTAACTCACTGGTTTCACCTCATGCATATTTCAAGGTAAGATTATCTTTTGATCTTTCTGAGTCAAATGATATATATTTTATTTTATTTTTTAATTCATGGAAGCATTAGAGAGCCGACACTTCGACTAGATCTAAATTCTTTCTTTTCTCTTTTCAAAGAACATGACATACACAATAGCTTTTGTTCTGAGAATAGAGTCTGAATTTCTTGAGACAGAAGTGGAAGAAAGTGGCCTGTTAATTATTCAGATGCTGGATTATAATTGTGATTATCCAGGAAATTTGCTGCATAACTTAGAATGATTTGGTTTGTTTGATGCTAATAGTATAAAAATAAATCATTGTAACAACTTCAACCTCCTTATTCATAAAGGCTGAGCAAGAGAATATAAATAGGTACAAAGTGGATTAGTAGATTAAAGATTTTTGAAATAAATTTTAAGATTTAAAAAAAATCCATATTTTTAATCTGGGGAAGAGAAAGCATTTCGAGGCAAATGGTTTCACGATGAGATACGTCCATCATGTCAGGATAGCTCTTTGCTACTGTTGAGGGTAAGAGGGGAGGACAAAGCAAGAGGAAATTCATGGGATCTGTGGACTAAGAAGAACTTTCTAAGGAAGGAAGGAGGGGAGAGAGGGAAAGAGAAAGAGAGAGAGGGCAGGTAAGGCAGGAGGGAGGAAGGGGTATTCCTGAGGAGCCAGGTAAAGCAGCTTGCTGATAAATGTTAAGAACCAGCACACGCAGACACACACAGCCCTAATTTGTAGCATTTGCCAATTTCTATACTGTAAAATATTCCCACTGTGGCTGATTTCAAGCCAAAATATAGACACCACTAAACTCAGAATTCAGAAAAGATGCTCATTAGCACATGATTACATAGTATTTTCACCATGCAGGTACTATAGACATCAATAACCTCAAAAGCATAGATAATAGTAAAATAATTAGGAAGTAATAAGTTTTGAGTTTTTATTACCTTTGTTTTTAATGGAATGTATTTGATTGTAATTCTATCCATTTTAATTTTTGATAATAGCTGTGTTTGACAACTGATTTTCAAAATTCCTGAAAATGTAGCAATCAGCTGTCATGAGCTGGCTGTGGCACACCACTGGCCCAGGTACCATGCTGGGTGCATTCAAACATGGTATTTATGTAAATATCATTTTGAGTTATTACGAGGGGGAAACTATTGTGGCCATCTTACAATAGAGAAAATTGGGACTCAAAGTTTGCTTTTCCAAGGTCATGTATCTGTGCATAGAGTTAAGATTCAAACCCAAATCTCTTTGAAAATGGATACATTTTATTTGTGTTGCAGTGTACACAGAGGACCAGGCTTAAACACTTATTAAGGCACTAAATTCTAGAACTATCATGTGCTCCTTTGTGGAACTTTGACTAATTTTGTTTCCTCAAAATAGAGTTGCCAAAACTCTTCCCTGGTAACACTGAAGATAAACAGGATATTTCTTAGGTTTGTGAATTTTGTTTCTTGAGCTTTGGAAAGACTATAATAGATGCATTTCTTAGCACGTTATACTATAATTATAATCTCCAGCATGATTCCATCACTCAGTTGCTATGTTTTTGTAACTTTTAAAATCTAATGTACTTTCTTTAGTTACAGTATTTCATGTATGTTAATTAACCAACTGCACAGTGAAATATATCAATGCCCTTTACTTCCACATTTTCTCATAGAGTAAACTGGTATATTAACACTTAAAACAGCATGAGAACCATTGTATTACAGAAAATGACTGCAGCTTTAAAAAAGTCATTTTACTGTTAGATACTTAATCACTGCTTTGTGAAAGAGTTTGAGAGACCTGGGAATTAAAAAGGAAAGTGTTGGATCTTATTAGCCCTTCTAATTTGATAAGATAGATTCTCTGATTGGGTTTCTTGTAGTACGATCTTTTACTTTGATTTGGTGTCGAGTTGAGGTGTCCCTGTGGTCAGCTTTCAATGACAGCATACATAATATTGAATAAAGGCCCTCAAAGTGATTTCTAGGCCTTCACCTATAGCTTTGCCCCTGCTACGTCTTTGTTCCTTCATCCACTAAATATTCATTGAGCCCTTACTGTAGTCAGGTATAGTCCTAAGTACTTTATAGTTTTAACTTCTTTCATCCTCATAGCAATCCTGTGAGGGGCTATTATTATCATATCCATTTTAAAGATGAGTAAACTGAGGCACAGAAGAACGAAACAAATTGTTCAAGGTCACAGAGCAAGGAAGCAGAAGAAATGGGATTTGAACCCAAGTGAACTGGCCCTTGAGCCCACACACAGGTCACTATGCTATACTGTCTTTTATTATATAGTGCTTACTCTCCATTAACCCATGTATATGAAATAGCTACCTGCCTCCTTGAGAACAATGAAAGCAAGTTTGTGTATTGAGTGTCTGAAGTGATTAGGAAATACTTGTTAAATGGATTAATTACTGTCTATGTCAAAGGCCTCTAAAATCTTGGTTGATATGGGTTATGAAATTGTTCGATTATGATTTACCCAAATAGCCGTGGTTGAAACAACTTACCCAAAGTTCCTGAGAGGTGAAATGGTTCCAATATTTGGGATAAATACCATCACTTATGTGAAGTTAGTCCTTCTTCATGTCACCTATGTCATAATTTGTGCACTGGGGCTTGTAGCTCATTACTCATTAGCAGTCTTGTTTAGAGCATATGATCAGATAACAGTCACCTCTAACTGATGTTAGGATTCTAAGAATACAGTCGGCCCTCCATATCCACGGGTTCTGCATCAGCGGATTCAACCAACCATGGATGTAATGTCCTACAATGGTTGCATCCGTACTGAACATGTACAGACTTTTTTTCTTGTCGTTATTCCCTGAACAATACAGTATAACACTATTTACATAGCATTTACACTGTATTAGGTATTATAAATAATCTAGAGATGATTTAAAATATACAGAACGATACACATAGGTTATATGCAAATACTACGCCATTTTATGAGAGACTTGAGCATCTATGGATCTTGGTATCCGTGGGAGTCCTAGAACCAATCCCCTGGGAGAATGAGGGATGACTGTATAGGCTCTTAGTGAGAGCTCTGGTAAGATGCTATATTTTCTTTATTTTGGAAATAATTATGTTCCTTGGAACACAGTGTTTTAGATGTTACAGTTAATAGAAAGCAAAAAACAAGTGAACACACACCTGAGAGGATACATTTCTCACCTTAACCTCTTTTTGACATCTGTGTGCTCCTGATGTTTCATAAATTCATACCCATTTGTTTATCTTCTCTTTGATTTTTCTCACTTCCTTGCATAATGTATCTCGAACTATGAAAAAAAATCAAGACAAAACAAAAGAACCTTTTTTGGGCCCTTGACTTTTCTATGCAAGAAAAGAATCTTAAAAGGAGTTATTAAGGACAAAAATTCTCAATTAAAAAGAAAGCATCTTTTTAAAGCCATGTTTGCTCTTATTAGAATCCTTCCAAGGTAAGTATAGCTCGTCCAAGTATCTGAGGGTCTTATTACAAATTATATCAATCCTGACCAGTCCTGAAGCCAGATCCTAAACTGGAAAATTTGTACAGTTGAAAATGCTTAAGAACCCTCTGTTGTTGAGTTCTGCTTCTATCTTAGCTCTGAAGCACAGAGACCCCCTTTTTACTAGAAGATCATGAGAGTTGGCAATATTAATTGCTAGTTCAAATATGTCTGATCAATCACCCAGAGCAAAGATCAGCAAACTTTTTTCTGTAAAGGGCTAGGGAGCGAATATTTTAGATTTTGAGAGTCTTATAGTCCCTGTCATAACCAACTCTGTTTTTGTAACATAAAGGTAGCCAGAGACAATACATAAATGAATGAATGTGACTGTGTTTCAATAAAACTTTATTTTAAAAAGCACGCATCAAGCTGGACTTGGCTCACAGGCCATAATTTGCTAACCCCAGATCTAGAGAAATCTGATAGGTTGGGCGTGTTTTTTTTTTTTTTTTTTTTGCAGGGAAAGATTTGTCCTGAGCTAATATCTGTTGCCAATCTTCCTCTTTTTTTTTTTTTCCTCCCCAAAGCCCCAGTACACAGTTGTGTATCCTAGTTGTAAGTCTTTCTAGTTCTTCTATGCGAGCTGCCACCACAGCATGGCTACTGACAGATGGGTGGTAAGGTTCCGCGACCAGAAAACGAACCTGGGCGGCAGAAGCCATGCGAGTGCTGAACTTTAACCACTAGGCCATCAGGGCTGGCTCTTGTTGTCTTTTAAAAAAATAAGTGAATCCTTCTTGACCCTTTTATAGTCAATCTTAATAAACATTCATTGAGTTTTCCATTAAGCACATGAGACCACGTAGGATATGATAGGACATTAAAAGCTCAATTGTCACCATTGTGTCAAATATGCCATTATCTCAGATATGAAACACAATAAAAACAAACCTACAAAACCAGGGTCATCTCTGCCCAGCATGTACACTGCATTTTTTGTAACAGCTCGATGTTTTGCCCTTCCTTTTGCAAACCCCTCTTTTGCACTCCTGCCTCAGCTAGGGCGTGGGCTGCCTTCCCCACTGCTCTCAGACCTCTTTGGCAGTAGCTGCCTTGAACTCCAGCCCACATACGGTGTCACATCCCAGTAATTCTTCCCCACACCTTGGCTGTGGGTTATTGAGCTGACAAATGTCGAAATGACTAAGATATGATATTTGCAGCCTGCTGAGAACCTCTTCTTTTGCTGCACTTTTTGATCTGCAGCTTTCTCAGTTTTGTGGGAAAAGTGAGAAAAACATTCTTAGTGACACAGGCAGTGAATGGGAAGGACAAAATTGAAGGGGCGCAATATATAGGACTTCTTCCTGCATTGCGGGCAAAAGCGTTTATTTATATCTTAGCCCTCTGAACGTCAGAGGTAACAGATTATACAGTGGGGCGCAGGAAGGAGCATCCTGTGTCCTGAGGAGAATAATGTGTTCCACCACCTGGCAGCAGATTGGGCAAGGACAAGCTACGAAAATACAGGTTCAAAGCCATATTTAGTATTACTGTTAAAGTGGCCTTTGTTACTTAAGGATTTGATTTTATAAATTAATGCTTAGTCCCTTTAGCATCTTTAACATTAGAAAAATGTAGAAAAAAATGTGAAAGTCATATACTAACATCATCAGGTAAACTATGAAGCCAGATCCTAATGTATCCCATCCCCAGAGGGAGCATAAGATTAACTTTTGGAAGCCAGGATGCCAAATAGTAACATTTTGAGCTTTCTCCATTAACAAGGCCCCCTGGTGTGATATTGTGCCTGGAGTTGTAAGGTTTTGAACTATGGCTCAAAAAAAAAAAAAAAAGCAAAAAACAAAATGAAGAGACGATGCAAAGAGGCAAGACAGAGCTTTTAGGAGGGACTTTTGGGGCAGGAGATACAGGGGTTGGCTTTTAAAAAATGGCGTAATTCGCAATTTGTGTTTTAATAAGCCTCTGAGATCAAGGGGATTGTAGAAAAGAAGAGCAAAATGGGAGTACATTAAGCACTATTGATATCCTGATAGGGACATAAAATAAACTTCTTTTCCTCCCATTATGCTTTTCCAATAGCCTGGTATTTTACTATGTGGTTGGTTGGTTGGTTTACTTATTCATTTGTTTGTTTGCTTGTTTATTTCTTTATTTCTTTACACTTAGTCGTTACTAGCTTTCCCTACAAAGCAAAGGGACCAACCCAGGCCCCAGCGGACAGCTGGGTACCATGAATAGATGAAATAGCCCAGGATTGACACAATCAGCCCTAGTGAGAACTCTGATGAACTCGGGGAGAACATGCCCTCATTGAACAGCATTCAAGTTCAATATTTTTAAAACATTAAAATAAAAATAGACCCTGTGAAAGTCAAACAAGGTACCACAATGAGACACAGTGTTTTTAATTTTGTTTTTTAAAATTCCTTTAGATCTGTTACTGGCGCATTGGGTTCTTGTTGTCCCCCAGGATGGAAATCAAGAGAGACAACAAACGAGAGTAGAAAAGTAAAAGTTTATTAGCTTGTGCACCGGAGATTCACAAGGGAGCCGGTGAGGAAAGGAAAGATGCAGGTGACCAGCTCCTTAGGGAGCGGGATTGTAGGGCTTTTACTAGGCAAAGGCTGGGGAGGGGTGCCTTGTCATGGCGTGTAGAGGTGGGGTTTTTCTTGCGCTTGCGCTGTTGTTTGACATGCCACCACATGCGTTGCATGTATCAGCATGCTAGCTCTCCACCCCTGGGTGTGATTTTTACTATGCTGATGGGGCTAGGGTCACCTTCAGTGGACTCCTGGGTGCTAGGGCGCGTGCCTAAACCCGGGAAAGCTCCACAACTGTGGAATGTGGATCTTGGTGGTCTCTATCTGATTCTCCTAGCTTGCCGATTGGTTAGGGGCCTTATCTTGTTAGGCTAGGGGCCTTGCAGATGGCCCTGTCTTGTTAGGCTGGCTCTTGTCTCATAACCTCTTCATCAAGTTTGAAGCATGTACTCTCCTAAGATTTCTGGTTAAGATATCACTTGGTGACATTAAGTAGCAAATTAAACATAGCAATTCCTCTTCCAAACTCCGGTAAAGCTCAAGGCCTTTTTTGCATCTCTTTTTTCTTTTATTATAATCTTAAAGTTTACAAAACTCTAAGACTGTAAGTTCGCAGAACTTTAGAGTTTATTGTAATGATTTTGTTTTAGGTGACAAAACTAAAGCTCACGTAGGTAAATTGATTTGCTCAAGATCATTAAACTATTTTCTATCATTGTTGGAATTAAATCCCAAGTGTCCTAAATCCATAATCCACACCACTTTACTGATACTGTGTATCAAGTTTAAAAAAAGAATCCCAAAAGTTTTTATTCTAAACTGAGATAGCATCCAACAGAGAATTCAGAGGATGTGTGAAAAATTGGTCATCTTCTTTCTACTGGTCTTTGTTCCCCCACCAGAGAGTATATCACCAGCCCATTTAGGGGTCAAATCTACAACTCTCTATTCTCTTGGTCACTAGGGGAACCAGCTAAGGGATTATGGACAAGTGGTGAAGCAATTAGTGGCTTCTGGTTCTGACTCAATAAGTGTATGCTCTAGTGATGAATTGTCAGTGATACTCCCTTCCTACACTGAGGACAGATCATTAGGCAAACTCAAGCAGTGGTTCCCAAGCTCTGATGCAGAACTAGTGTCAATCTGCACCCAAACTTTCACTGATCCATGGTGAAATGAGAAAAGTAAGGCCAAGACGCTGAGTTTCCACAAAGTTAAACTTACAGACTACCCTATGTTCTGAGATTTTATCTTCTGGTTTTTTGATGGTTAAAATCAACGTCTTTGACAAAAATAGTGTTTTGTTCCTGTTTGTAGCCTCTTTAATTAGCAAAATAAGAGTTGGCAACTCTATGTAACTCCTTCTCCACAGATTTTTCTTTGACGTTTTACTGATCTGTGAAAACCAATAAACCAACATCCAGAAAACAAGAGATTTAGTGTTATCTATGTTGTCACACTAGATTTAGTAGATTTTGAAGACTTAGGACCCTCTAAGTCTAAAATTTTGTTATGAACTAGATAATCTTAAAACCAAGCCATTTATTTCATTGAGGCCCAGGAAGTTATTACTCTAAGCATAGGTCACTTAGATGTTAGATATTAAGATATCTCAGAACAAGGAAAAGAGATAGATTAAAGACATAAAACAGAATGGGAGATTTCTAAAAAAAAATTCTAGAATAAATATTATTAGAAGGCCAAAATCAACTTATAAACATAAACTAAAGAAAAATAGACATTTCTAAGGACTCTAAACTAAATTTAAAATTTTTTCTCTTCTTAAACTTTATAGCAAAGTAGAGAGTGCCATTTGGAGAGCTGAATTAGCCAACATTTGAGCTAACACGATCCATCTTTGTGTCACGAGAGGGTCAAAAACCGTAGTACCCAGCCAAAAGAGAGGATGTGATCCATACTAAAGGCAATTACTGAATTTCTATCTATAGTTCTCATCTACTTCTACCTTTTCTGTCTCTTGGGTAATCTATACCAATAACCTCTTGCTTCATGAAATTTTTATCTAAATATGACACTTAATTTAGCCTAATAAGAAACCACACCAAAAAATTAAAAAAAAAAAAAGGGCCGGCCCCGTGGCTTAGCAGTTAAGTGCTCGCGCTCTGCTGCTGGCGGCCCAGGTTCGGATCCCGGGCGCACACCAACGCACCACTTCTCTGGCCATGCTGAGGCCGTGTCCCACATACAACAACTAGAAGGATGTGCAGCTATGACATACAACTATCTACTGGGTCTTTGGGGGAAAAAATAAAATAAAAAAATAATAAAAAAAAGAAACCACACCAAGATTACTGAGTGTTTATTGGAATTCAGAGGTTTGGTGTCCTGAATCAAGTCTAAGGATTATAAAAATCAGTCACAGACTTAACAGTGATTATCTCTAGGTGGTGGCCAGTGGATGATCTTTATTTTGTTATTCCTGCCCCCAAATTTCTATGTTGAGTATCTATTACATTTGTAATCAGAAAGAAAGCCTATATATATTTTTTAATGTAAAAGCATATATATTTTTTAATGACCTTTATTAGGAGGTCAACAAGGGAAATCTTGTGAATATTTAGATATAGGAACTCTGCCAGATCAGTAATTTGAAAAAATAGTGAATCCTGCCTTTCCCAGGAGTTGGAATTAAGTCCATGATGTATGGCCCTGTGAGGAAAGCTGCTGGAGGAATTCAAAAATGATGATGACGATGATATGTAGGACTCTGTATAGCTCTGCACACACCAGTTCCCTGGGGTCGGACCTGTTCATCAACTGACAAATGGTCCATGGACACACCAGGTGGTCATATAGCAGCAGTAGGCACAAGGTATATTGCAAGTGACCCATTACCAGAAAGTTTAAAATCAGTGCTTGGAAACCAGGAACACAGATGGGATGTGAAGTGGCCTTCAACAGACACTTGGGAATATGATGGATTCTTTAACCCCGCCTTTAGGTGCTGTGTGCATCCTCACTGCCTGACCACCCTCATCTGTACATCTGCTTGTTAGATCTAATGAATGGTTGCAAGAATGCAGTTGCAAATGAGTAATTAAAAACTTTGCATTCCTTTCTCTCTACCTCCCTCTTATTCTTCACTCTCTCCCTTGATAGGATGTCCAGAAAATTAAGCTAGCTGCGGATTAATTGAGACTCTCTTCCGTGTAGGGAACATCTGTCACTGCTGCTACAAAGATTGTATTAACGAATTAAAACATTTGATTACCTTTAATCCAAAAGAATGCGGCAGGCTCTTCAGTCATTTAGCTTATCACAGGTTTTTGGTGGTTCTTTTTTTTTCACTTGAAGCTTGTGACTGTAGTCCTTCCCTGAAGCTGTGAGATCTTTAAGCAGATGTTGTTTTCCATATCTATAGCCTTTCCCTTATGCAAGGGGGAAAAAGCCCTCAACAAAAGCAATTTTGGAGATAGGCAGAAAAGGTCTCCTTCATGAACATATTTTTAGAAACAGCTGGTAAAACAAATGGTCCAAATGTGATGCCTAGAGCATGTCTAGTCAGACAACAGGGTTGTTTAAAGATAAAAGCAGCCACTTTTAAATATCAGCATTCGTAGTGATTTCCACACTTACATTTAAGAGATAGGAGAGCTTGCTAACATTTTTTGATTTCTATGTTGTTTTCTGGGGCAACTTCTTTTACTCTTTTGGTTTTTTTAGTGTGTGAATTTATCAGACACTGCCCACCAAATTAACATTCTGAATATCATCACAGAGAAAACTTTTTTTAATTAACACATAATGGATTTTTTTAAATTTGCTTTATGCTACTAAGAACATTCCTTGTTGATAGTATCTATGTGTAGTCCAGAATATCAAAATGGGAAATTGATAATGTACTTAAGTTTTCACTGATCTTATAACCTGTTTTGAAAAAAGTCAGGCAGTGCTACTAAGGGACAAACATTTGTATTTGTAGCCATTAAAAAATCTGATTTCACTTTTCATTTGCCGCATTCAGAGTCTGCTTTATGACCTTTCCTTGTCATGACTTCATTTATTTACTAAACTGTTTTGTTCTGGAACCACTGCCAAATGCCATTACACGGCTTCCTTTATCACACTGATTGGTGAAATAATTCTTTATTATATTTTTTACAGTAGTTCCTATTTTCAAATTGTGGATTCTCTCTGAGTCAGGCATTGCACAAATGCTGATTTGTTGTTATTAAACTTGATAAAAAGGGTGTTCACCTTATCAGTTGCCATTCATGCTGATTTTTTCCTCCACTTTCTTCGCTATGGTTCTATTTTCCTTTAAAAAAATTTCAGGAGCAGTATCTCAAGGAGAGTTAGTTAGTCACCATGTTGGACCTAGTGGGATCATACCCATTGGAGAAGGGCCCAGCTTTAAAATGATGCACAAGGAATAATCTTCAGTATCTCCTCCCCTCATCCCCTGCCCCATGGGGCACAATACCATTGAGTAGATAGATGGAACTGAGTGCTTCACTTTCACTTTTTTCATTAAATAAATACAAGAAAACTGTCTTTTCTAGAACCCAACACATCCACAAATGTGTCTCTTGGCTATGTTACCCCAAATTGGCCTACGTGATGGATAGTTTTGATGTTATGTAGGATAGTCTGGGACTGATTTTTTTTTCTATCCTGCTGTTCCTGGAAAACACGATTATAAACACTGATAACCAGATTTTTAAAAATATATATGTTCCTATCTTTATACACTTCCACTAAACCGTCAATCAGTAACTTTCATGGATGGTTCTTTTGATGTAAAAATAACTCCATATTGGAGTTATAGATCCTCTAGCTCTTGTCACACTGGAAATCTGACCACAGAGTCTGCATTTGGCAACGAAGAAAGAGCATTTGAGCTTGCAAGAAGTTTTAGACATTAGGAAAAATCAGCCATCTCTGAGAGGGAGTCATTTGTGAGCAGCAACTATCTCACAGGATTTTGCCCAAGGTATAAAAGAAAGAACTTCCACCTCAATAGGCTTTAGTGTCCTTGTGCATCTTTGGATGAATGGAGATGAGAGTGAATTTAGTGACCCTGCACTGCCCCTTGGTGGGGAGTGAGTGGGCTGTGCGAAGAATGCAGATAGAGTGAGTAAAATGATGCATTCACTGGAGGAATGTTGACTTAAAAAAAAAAAGTGAGTCTGTATTTTTTGGTACACCAATTCCTGCCAATCAAGGAGAAGGTGACAGAAATATATGTCTTAGACTGGAAGAGTCACCAAAGCCATTTCCAGCTTCTCAAAGTCTTAGATGATACTCCCTAGTTCCTTGTAGGATTGCGCATTATTTCTTCAAACACATACAAGGGGGACTTGAGACAGCATACAAATTCTAGCATCCTTATATTCTCCAGAGCCTATAAGTGAGTTAGTCACACAACAATTTTTTGAAAAAACAGGTGTTGCCTCAAAGGATTGTGCTGGAGATGAGAATCATATATTGGTGAAGGTAGTGAGGAAGTAGAGATCAAATATCAATCTACTTATAATTTACACAATTCCACCCTTAAGAGAAAACACATTCCTTCTTCCCCACTACCACTCTCACCATTACAGTTTTTATCAGTTAAGTCATTGAATATGTGATTTTAAAATTGCTGATCATTTCCAAGTGTGATTAGTGGTTTTATAGGAAATGGTTTGTACATGCTCTGATTTATTAATACTTGCCCCACAATAAAAATTTGCTTGTGCTTCTACAGTTGGAATAAAACAAAAATGCTTTCTAATAAGACTGTATAATAACAATAATTTTTATATTTATTACATATATTATATTTTATATTTATTATAATTATTAATAATAATACAGTCATGTGTTGCTTAACGATGGGGATACATTCTGAGAAATGCATCTATAGGCGATTTCATTGTTGTGTGAACATCACAGAGTGTACTTATATAAACCTAGTTGGTATAGCCTACTACACACCTAGGCTATAGGGTACTAATCTTATGGACCAGTCTTAAATGAGGTCCATGGTTGACCAAAATATCGTTATCTGGTGCATGACTGTAATTATTGTTATTATTATAATAAAGAAATACTATTTTTCCAAAAAGGAAATAATAGGAAATCTATTCCTGAATGCCTGTTCCTACAACAAGAGTTTTCTAAGTCACATTTTGGATTGCTGACAGCTTCCCAGTACTGGGTTGGAACTTAAATACTCTTTCTATCAATTGGGAAACAGTAGTTTTTCTTTAGGTCTGTCATTCATTGACCATGTATGGCTCACCTTCTGCTTATAAAAATCCATCACTCTGCTGCCCATTGCAATTTATTAGATTAGTGCTGATTACTGTTTAGATTTGTTAAGTGACATAGCACATTTTATGGAGTCAGGAGCCAGTAGCCATCAAGGTCAATAGTGGTAGCCTGAATCAGTTATAAATGAATTGTTTTATTGCCCACAGAATGATCAATATATGTGTTGCCACAAAAGATTAGTTCTAGCCCCTGAATGAAAAAATATATATACATATTTATTTAAATATGTCTATTTAGTTCTATGGGATAGCAGACTTCTCTGAAGTTTTCTTCAGAGAAGAGAGAGATTGCTAGTAAGCATCTTTTTCAGTGGAATAGAGCTGAATTGTGGTACCAACATCATCTATACACCCAGCCTACCGTGGCCACAGAATCCAATGACTTTTTTTTTTTAATGAAGGTGTCTGCATATCCACAGCACCGCTAACTGTATTTCATTACAATGCATTGCTTCATTCAGCACACTCTGAATGAAGAAGATATGCTTGGCGGCTTCAAATTCAGACACTTCCTCCAAGCAGGGCTTGTTTATCTGTCTGCAACACACTTGGAGTGTTTGAAAGACTAGTGATGAGGTTCATTCATGCTGTAAAAATGTGTTGAGCATCATGGCCACATCCTTCACAATGGCCTGGCACGGAAGGATGGAGAAGGCCATTGTTACCGCATAAATGACTCGATTTGCCTCTGATATGACTTGTCCAGGGAAGTTGCATCATTTTAAAATGAATGAAGTTCTAGGGAACATTTATGACTGTAGTACTTTAGTTGTAACTTTGTGAGACTTTTTAATAAGCTTTCAAAGAATAAGTTTGGAATCTAGAAATAGTTTGTTCTATTTCCGGGGGAAAAAAGGATGCTTTGCACTTCGTAGGATCCTTTATCTGGCCATGGAGTTTGGATTCAGGCTCAAGATGGGCTTGAGAGTCATGCTCCCTGGGCTCCAGATAAGGAACAAAATGAACAAAATGCTTTTCTCTTTCAATTTTAGAATGGAGGCACCTTTATTTCTGGAATTATACTCAGTAAACCCAAAAATGTAAGGCTCTTGTGTGATAGCAGAAGAGAGCAAGAGAGGATAGCTTGAAATATGACTGTTTTTCTTTTGCAAGTACTCAACTAGAAAAGGAGGCTGGTAATGCTCAAAAGGAGGGCGTTGCCTTTTACAAAGCCTGGAAGTTAGAGACAGCTCACAGGTCTGAGAGTCCTCCCAGACCATTGCCTGATGCCACTGGCCAGAAATAGGGAAAGGAGGTCTTGGTTTACTATTCAGTGGCACAGATGCACCCATATTGCAATGGAGGAGAACTAGTCTACCTGTCCACTTTACTTACAAACTGTATTTACCAGAGTTTGGGTAAATATAGACACAGGCAAAGTAACTTCTCCATTTGGTCTTATTGGACTAAATTACCTTGTTCCATTGCCTACCTCCTAACCATTTACTTCATAAAAAGAGACTTGCTCAGTTAACTATTCAGGCAACTTCATGAACTTTCTGTGTTATTTGGTGCAAGGCATTGTTAATAGCTGTAAGCTACCTATCTTCAGTTCTTTCTCTCATTTTCTTCACACTGATTGATGAAATGGGAAGGAGGTTGAATAAGCCCCCCCCCCTTTTTTTAGATGACACAAATATTAAATTGACAGATAAACTCCTAGGAGGTTCCAGTCCATTTCAGGAAAGTGTTGATATGAGGTCTTTAAGGGTCAATAGTCCTATTAAAAAGAGAGAGAGAGACCACTAGGGAATCGTGAGGAAAAGAACAATGGGGGAAATATCTCGATTTAATAGGAATTTGGGGGTGTTGAGAGCATTTTAAGAAAAATGCTTGCTTTTTCACCAGCTGAGTCATTTTGTTCAAAGGCACAAGAAACTTAATACTTTGTCTGAAGTGTAATAGAACTTCAGACCTATCTCCACAACTTTTTTCTCTTTTACATAATCTTGTCCTCACTCAAGAGCTAGTGAGTGAGCGTTTTCCCATGAGAACTGGTCATGTACAGGATGTTAATGCAGAACTGGGTCAGGCTATGGTGTTTCACACATAGAAGGTGGGAAAGCTCTGCCTCTGGTTAGATTCAGGTGTGCGGATTGTCCCGTGCGTTCCATCCATGAGCCTGGGAAGCTCATGTAATCACGAGAACTGAGGATATACCCACAGATGCCTTGGACACCAGGTTTCTGCGGGCCTAAGCATTGTGGCTGGTTTTATTTTTATCTTACCAAACATGGGGTTTTTCCAGCTTCACTTTATATGTCTGGAGGATGAAGCTATTTCAGTTAGGCACAGCTCGGCCACTCTTAGAAGCAGTGAGGATGAATTTTCCTTGTTTGTGCCTGCTACTTGCTAAAGACTAGAAACTGATAATTTTGCTGCTGGCCAGATTCCACTGAAACAGCTAATAGAGTGTTTTGGAATGATGCCAATAGCAGCCAGATTGCATTAAATACTTAAACTATTTAAGATCAGTTCTGCAGTTGGGGACTTGGAATCAGCAGCAGATCCACCTTGTACTTTACAGCTTACATTGCTCTGTGTTTTTTATGTCTTCTGTGATTTCCTCCAAATGGTTATCTCAAACTGGATTCTCGCTCTCTGTCTCTCTCTCTCTAACACACATGCTTATGTGAAAATTTCATAATTCTTTAGAGTTTAACAAGCACTTTCATATATGTTACCTCTTGCCTTCTACATATATTGATATTATGTCATTATCTGTGTTAATCATATTGGTGGTTCAACAGAAACACTATAAGAATCACAATGTAGAGTATCTCCTAAGTTGCATTGTGGACCATGGCAGGAGGGGAGAATTAGATATCAGAGACATGGGCTGTAGCCCTTTCTCTGTTACTCAGTGTCTTCTTGACTCTGAGCCAAAGCCTTAAATTGTCTGCAATGTAGTTTCTTTACCTTTAAATCAGTGGTTCTAAACTGATGGTGATTTTGCCCCTAGGACATTTTTGACAATTCTAAAGATATTTTTGATTGTCACAACTGGGGAGATATTATTAGCACCTAGCAGGTAGAGGCCAGGGATGATGCTAAACATCCTGTAGTGCTTAGGACAGCTCCCACAACAGAGAATTATCCAACCCAAGATGTCAATAATAATGAGGTTGAGAAACCTTGCTTTAAGATGTAAATAATATCTACCCCATTCATCACAGGACTATTGTGGGGCTCAAATATATATGAAAATATGAAGTATCCTTCCATATCTGATATAAATACTGTCTGGCATTGCATATATGGATACCAAAATTGAATTTTGAGAGGAAAATGAATTTATTCTCCTAGACTAAAAGTTGTAAATGAGACTATCAGATTAAAATATATTAAACACATCCACTGAATCTTGCTTCATAATTTCATGGTTTTAAACCAATTCTCTAAACATAAAGAGAAACAATGAAAAATATTAATCTTAGAGGAACCCTGCAATTCAGTGACTAATATAGATAAAGGAAATTGGAATCCATGCAACTAATAGACTTTTCTATTAGCATAGAGCCATAACACATCTTTCCTAATAGAAGCAAGCCTGAAATGATAAGTTGTTTGGATCACATTAATTAACATTCAGCTCTATTAGATTTGCACCTGAGGTTGGGTTCATTTTACCAGTGCTGATAAATATCAAACTTAACAATATCTAGCCACATTATATTAGAATAAAATACGTTTTACATTGAAGGCAAATTTTAGAATAGACTCTTAATAATGGTCTTTTATATTAACTCAGATAACTAGAGATAATAAAAGAATGAATTAAATTTCAGCGAGCCAAACTACAACATCAGTTATAGTAGTAATGAGAATTAAACTTTTTTGTTGCTTTTATTGTGCAGTTGACTCATGTATATATAACTCTACAGTTTACAAGTTATTTTTATAGATATTACTTCTTGTCTTATGTTTTTGCTGAGGAAGATTCACCCTGAGCTAACATCTATTTCCAACCTTCCTCTTTTTGCTTGAGGAAGATTCACAATGAGCTAACATCTGTGCCAATGTTCTTCTATTTTGTATGTGGGTCGCCACCACAATATGGCTGCCAATGAGTAGTTTAGGTCCACACCAGGGAACCGAACCCAGGCCGTTGAAGCAGAGCACATCAAACCTAACCACTAGACCACAGGGCTGGCCCCAACTTCTTGCCTTATTTTTGTAATTTGGTCCTCTTAAAATTTTAGCTTGAGATCCATGGACAAGATCTCCTGAACTTCTTTACAAAATTTTATTTACATGAGCATTTTTATTGGGAAAAAGCATGCAGTCTTCATCAGATTTTCAATAGGGTTTGTTATCTCAAAAAGTTGAGTGATCACCCTTAAAACAAAGTCTCATCTTCTCCTAAATTCTCATTTTCACCAAAGTCCTCCTTAAATGTTATTGTCTTTATTCTGTCAATATATTAACAGGTCATCTCTAAAGACACTAACTGAACCATAATTTTAAAATTCTTAATTGATGTACACACAGATTTTTTAAATTTAAAGATTCAGATTGGAAGCTCTGCCATATAGCTAAATTGAATAATTATGCAAATGAAGCACAATATTATTTAATTGGACCTTTTGGAATGAAAATAACCCAGGTGTGCAAAACTCTTTGCAATCTGTAACAACCATTCTAACATATATCTGCCAAGTAACAGCATCTTGTATGTAAACAGGCAGAGGAAAACAGCTCTGGCTGCCCTCCCAAGAAAATATACATGAAAGAGTGTGTGCATTATAATACATACAAATTCTCGTTATGGAAGGCCCACTGTATAACAACCATATAGACAGACTGAAAATCCAGAGTGTTGGTAGTTAGATAAACAGAATTGCCCCACACCCACCAATAATGTTAACAAATTCTCTTAGCCCTTGAGGAGTATAACAAAGAAAACACAGAAATCCAACATTTCTTATTACTACCGAGGTTTAAAGTACCACTGGAAAAGCAAACTGTATTACAAATGCTGGCCGTCTACCCAGAGCCCATTCTCTTCATTTTCCTATTTCTCTCTCTGCCGCTTTTCTCTCTTCCCATAAAGTATTTCCAAGTACTGTTCTTACAGCTGCTAAACGAGCACAGGGTCCGTGCGGCAGGATGCCTCAGCTGATTCTCCTGGAGGGCCCAGTTCTCTTAACCTTTGATTTCTTGTGCCAACTATTTAAGTATATATTATTTGCTTCTCAGCTTCACAGCTAAAAACACAACATTTTACGTGAAATGTCACTGTTAAAACATTATTTATGTATCGCTCAAAATATAGCCACGTGTCTGTACCTGTTTATGTTCCAGTAAAGACTATAGCGCTCAACATGACACAAAAGGGGCTAGTTAAATATTTTGCCAAAAGTGGTATTCTAAATTAATACTAAGGAATCGAAAATGAGAAGGTCAAAATCAAATCCAGAAAAGTTTGCATTCATTCCCAGCCATACTTTATGGACTTGTAGTAGCCAGATTCAGATACCCTTTATCTTCCTTTGGCACATTTCTCTTTTCATACCCTGTCTTCTTCAGAGGACAAACGAATGATGGTAACTTTCCCAAAACACTGAGACCACCTTGTGGAGTCCCTTTAAAAAGTGGGAATGTTCAGGGGCCGGCCCAGTGGCGTAGCGGTTAAGTTCGCACACTCCACTTCGGTGGCCTGGGGTTCGCAGGTTCGGATCCCGGGCACAGACCGATGCATCGCTTGTCAAGCCGTGCTGTGGCGGCGTCCCATATAAAGTAGAGGAAGATGAGCACACATGTTAGCCCAGGGCTGATCTTCCTCAGCAAAAAGAGGAGGATTGGCAACAGATGTTAGCTCAGGGCTGATCTTCCTCACAAACAAAAAAAGTATGAATGTTCTTTTTGGTTCCGTGGCAAAAAGGGGAACCAGGTCCCTTTTTACCACCTGCCCTATACAGTTGCCACCCCTTGGGCTTCATGAGGCTGCAGAACTGTTTTATTGAAAAACATTTTCCTCTGCACCATAACACTTTTCCTCTTAATGATATATAAGAAAAAAATATATTACTCTCAGTATAGGTTTTTTTAACTTTGAAAAAATTCAGCATCTAAAGATTTTGATTTTAATTTCTCCTTGCACATTCTTTAGGTCTGTCTTCTAGGATTTATGGCTACTCTTGCTCGGGGGAGCCCTTTTTTGGCAGAGCCTTTGCTTGTAGGGGGTGGAAATGTGGTGTGTAGGATGAATTGAATAGCTACATCCCAGACCACACAATTGAGGGATTGAATGCAAGAAATTTGTGGCAACTGATATAATTATTCAAATTGGAATGCAGCCATTGCCCTGGGGTTCGTATTTTTCTTCATAAGCAAAGTGGTTTGGGATTTGGTGTAAGCATAGGTAGTTAGGATTTCAACTCTAAACCACATCCCTGCACACAGCGCATGGGTTTCGTGGTTGATGATCATAATAGTTACACAAGAAATTTGACAGTGACAGCAGGGGAACATCACCCTATCAGACTTGGCCACTATTAGGAGGATGCAATTTAAATCCTGGCATGCGTGAAATAGCCTAGCTTATCTGTGGATGGTTATTAAAAACTACATAGTAAATTTCAATCAGAACTCAGTCCTCTGCAATCGATTTCCAAGTTCTCATAACTCTGCATCTTTAGGGTAAAATACTTTTTAGTAAGATTTCTTTCTAATGTTGTGTAGAGAAAAGCAGAACAAATGCAAAGTTATTCTTCTCAACAAAGTTCCACTGGTTGCTGCTAACAGTTCAAGGAATTTGAACTGAAATGGTACTGTGCACTGGAAGGAACCCATTGGCAAATGGCAAAGAAGATACTAAATGTGATCCATGGCTATTGTTTTAATAGCCCAGCATTGCCCACTCTCCCTTCCCAGTTGGCTTTCTTGCAGCAACCAGTTCCATGATTAAGACCCAAGAGTCAGGCCTGAATGGTTCTCATTGGAACTCTCGCCAATTGACATCTGATGCACTTGAAGGTTGTTAAAACCAAGAATGGAAATGTTACACTTTTAGTGTCAAGCTTGGGTTGTGAGAAAGTTCCATTCGCTATTCCGGACAATAGATAAAACTACCCCACATGAC
The DNA here is from genome assembly GCF_057802395.1 of Ceratotherium simum simum. Classification (NCBI taxonomy): domain Eukaryota; kingdom Metazoa; phylum Chordata; class Mammalia; order Perissodactyla; family Rhinocerotidae; genus Ceratotherium; species Ceratotherium simum. The sequence continues at coordinate 24,182,038 of NC_141923.1, read as the reverse complement.
ACAAAGCTACCTGTGGTGCTTCCTAACTATGCTTTTCAAAATCTATGTAGCCTTCTTTTATTTGGCTACCATTATAATGCAAGCTATCCAGCAGAGGAAGCGCTGCTTATAGCTTTAGAATACAGATGGGTGATTATTTCCATGCAGTCTCAGAACACCTTGGATCAAAGGCTATCGTTCTATCACTGCCTGATTTCCATATGGGGCCCTCTCAGTGGCTAGGATGCACAGTGAGAAATCAACTTTCAAACCGTCATCCTTGGATTACTAGATCCCCCTCTTTCTCTGCTTAATATCTCATGTACCCAAGATAATACCTTTAGCACCCTATAGGATTTTGTCATCTCATTGCAAGAAACACAGAAATTATTACCCCTTCCTAGGACCCACTAAGGAAGGAGTGTTGTGAAGAGGTTACGTAATTGACTTTTGATTCTTAAAAGAAAAAGCAACATAAAACATATGCTTTCATTATGTAATGACATAGTGTTAGGTAAACAGTATAGTCCATTCAAAATATTTGAGAAATGATAATATTGAGGCTGGAATAGTTTTGAGCTACATTAGCAATGGCACTTACCTTACTTAAGTCATGGATTCTTTCAAAAGATCATCTTATCTAACTCTTACATTTTACAGGCAATAAAATGGGGTGCAGAGAATTCAAGTCACTTAGTTGAGGTTACACAATCAGTATATAAGATTGCCTTCATGTCTTAAAGATAATGTTATATCTTCTCCAGGAAGGTCAGAAGAGCTTACTTTCTGGAAGCTTTGCTTATTAGTAGGATGTATAACCTGTGGGAAAAGACCCAGCAGCATGCAATTTTACTTATCTCCCTGGTTTTTCTGGAAACATATTGAATAGATATTCCCATTCCTTTCTCCTTCATGGCTTTATTCTTTGGGCCACAAATAGTGAAGGCCATTGCTTTACAAAGTTATTCTTTTCACTCACCGCTAATAGTTCTTTGATGTCACTTTCTGTAAAAGTATCAGAGAGAGTTATTCTCTAGAGACTTCCACATAATTAAGTCCTTACTTTTAGATTCTTTCCTTCTAAACAGAAGAAATAAGTCTTAGGGACTGTAGGTTAATCAATCTCTTCAGATATGAATGCTGTTTAGAAGCTAAAATGCACACACATTTTCTAACAATTAAGCTTTGCATGCAGTATCTTTCTGTCTTTATTTGTGCCCAATGGCCAGATCCACAGCATATATTGGGAAATGCCTTTTTTTCAATAATTATTTATTGGGTACTTTTTACGTGCTTTAGCCACATGCCTGTAACTTCTGTCTCACCATCTTTACCCATCTTGTCAACACTGCCCCCAACTTTAAGTAGTAGTGACCAAGAACAATTGTTCACTATGTGTTACCATCATGACCAAATCTCAGCTCTCCTCGACAAAACTGAAAGGGAGAAAACCCAGAGTACATAGGGCTTGTTCAGAGTAGTTACAAATGCCGTCCATAAGTAGAGAGGCAGCTTGAGCCAGGGTTGCTCCATATGGTTGCAAGGCCTTGCATTGCTCAACTCCAGGAGATACTATTTACAGGGACTACAATAGAAACTGTGTCCCCTGGAGTTGTACAATGAAGCAGCCCTAACTTTCAAGCAGACAGATGCATGCACCAAAACAGTATGTTGTCTTGTTTCTTGCTAAATAATGTTTTCAAAGAAATAAGACACTCACCCTCATCTGCAAGGAAAATTTGAGTTGAGCCAAAACAAAAACAAAAATAAAACTGGTATGATAAGAACAAAATGGTTTCTCTAAGTTTTCATGATACAGCTCCAGCCCTAGTCCTAAGCTAATGTATATGTCGATCCTGAACTTGCTAGTGGCTTTGCCTATTTGTCCTTTAAAGTAGGAGAGTGGTGATGACCTGCCCCTATCAAAAAGTTCTGCCTAATAGTCCAAGATAACAAGGATTTTCCTAATGAGTTATTTACACAAGAGCTAATATATTTTGTACTGAATAACTCAATAATATTAATATTATTCAACTCAATAATTAATATTATTGATTATTAATATTATTGATTATTAATATAATAAAAATCAGCCTTTTTTTTTAAGAAGAGAGACCCAAGCAAGCCTAGCCCTAGGCCACATGATTTTGCAAAGATGATACTTAGCACATACTGAGTCGTGAGTTTCAGCTTTTAGTAGTATCCATCCATTTGAAAAAACAAATATGACCTTTTGGCTAATAGCATTGGGGGAAACATTACTATAGATTATTGCTATGAAACAGGAATAAAATTAATGACCAAATATTCTAACGGAGTCACTGCATGAGAGCACATTAAACTTCTGCATACAGATAGATAAAGATTGTAAGTGGGTTTCAGGGTTTCATCATGCTGACTTAATTAAATGTGGCACAATGGCTAAAAATAAAACCTCTAATGTTTCTCAAATCTTTTTTTTAATAGATACCTCATATGGCATCATATGTAGTGTGAAAACTTAAAATCAAGTAACATCCATGTAAAACATCACAAGCAAAATATATCAGGATCTGTTACTATTACCATGGAGAAATAGTATTGGAGACCACATTGAAAAAAGATGACATAGTCTGGCCAAGGAGATATTAAAAGTGACCAGATGGCTGCCGACATGTCTGTTATCCAAGCTGCCTATAACGCTTTCTCACTTTGTAACACTAATCTGCAGCCATGCTAGTGTCTTGTCCCCATCCTAACTCCATGTCGCTCTAGTAGACACGGTAGACTGTGGTTCTGAGAGGACACAGTAGGAAGCTAATTCTTGTCTTCTGGCCTGCCTGAGACTGTGCTAGTAGCATCTGTGCCCCTTCAATGAGTACAGAGGGAGCCATTTTTCTTAATGCTTTAGAACAATTAGTGGAGCCTACCAGTTTGGGGTTAAAACATAGAATAAAATAATAGTGTATGAGAAAAGAACACGTCATGATCTCCGATAATTGGCTTGTGGTGCTTTTTAAAAATTTTTGTATAGAGTCGATGATAGATTAGGATATGGTACGAAAGCAAATGATTTGGGACAGAGATACTCAGAGAGCACTTATAATTTAACAATTCAAGAAAATAGGGATTCAAATCATTTAAACTATTTTGATAGGTACTTCTTAGGTAATTGAAGCGTCTACCATGTTACTTTTAGAATAGGTAGAATATCCAATTCATTTATTATGTGGTCCTTAGATCCACATATTGGAAACTATTAGGTATCTTTTGATGTGCCAGTAAGATAATTACAATAGTCCCCCATTATCTGTGATTTCATTTTCAGTAGTTTCAGTTACCCGTGGTCAACCGCGGTCCAGAAGCAGATGATTCTGCCTCTGACTTATCCTCAGGAGGTCAATAGTAGCCTAATGCTATGGCACAATGCCTGGTCATTCACCTCACTTCATCTCATCACGTAGGCATTTTATCATCTCACATTGTCACAAGAAGGGTGACTATAGTACAATATGACATTTTGAGAGAGACCACGTTCACATAACTTTTATTACAGTATATTGTTATAATTGTTCTATTTTACTGTTATTGTTGTTAGTCTCTTACTGTGCCTAATTTATAAATTAAATGTTATCATAAGTATGTATGAATAGGAAAAAACATAGTATACGCATATAGGATTCAGTACTACCTGCAGTTTCAGGCATCCACTGGGGGTCGTGGAACATAATCCCCCATGGATAAGGGGGGACTACCGTATTACTCTTATAACATTTCTGAAGGTATGTACATACGTATGTATGTATTTTACAAAATGCTTGTAGATCTACTATCTCCTTCAATTAATTCAACACCCAGTGAAGTTTATCTCCATTTTACAAGCAAGAGAGGTTATGGCTTATGCAAGGTCACAGAAGGGGGATCACAGCTGGGATTTAGTCCAGGTGTTTTGACTATGAGTTGAACCTGACTTTGCATAAGAGCCCCTTGGAGAACTTTTTAAAGATGAAGATAGCCAGACACTGCCTGCCATCGCGTCCTCACTACCCCCCAGCTGAGACTGATTTAGTAGATGTGGCTTAGGTGATCTGAGATTGTGCAAAAAAACCCCTCAGAGCCCCTCTGAATATCTCATTGTGCATTAATGATTTCAAAGGCATCAGAGTTTGAAATAAACCTAAAGAGATCCTAAGTTCTCCTGTGGAAGTCATTTTTGTGCCTAAAGATTAGCTTGTTTGTAATTTCCCATACTCCCTGAGAATTGAATATTAAAAAACATTCTGTTTAAGGGTAGCATTGTGATTTAGTGTAAAACATATAGGATTGGGTGCAGTCATGGCTATTCAACTTCCTAGTTGTATACTTTGGGCAAATTAACTTCTTTCAGCCCAAGTTTACTGATGTGTAAGATGTAATTGTAATGATTAAGTGAAATACAATATCGAAAGCACTTAACACAAAGTCTTAGACAGTAAGTTCTCAATAACTCTTAAGAACATCTCCTTCCAGAAGTAGGCTTCTGGTTAATTAGTGTTTTAACTATATAATTATAACTTATATTTTCTTTCTCTTTCTTCATATTTGCAAGGAAATCACTATGTCAACCATTTGGCTGTACACATTTGTCCCTAAGTATATATCTTTATTAATCTAGAGGCTCATAAGCATTGAGTTTTTGGAATAACTAGGGAATTCCTCATAGCTCCTTCCCTAATCTACAGTAGCTCAGTTTACAAAATTTATGAAAATTAAAAATAATTTCTTGATATGTATCTTGCCCATGCAGGAATCTCTGTAGTCTTCTCCTCTCTGGTAAACTAGCTGTTTGAGGTTCAAGTCAAACACAGTCAAAGCCATGTAGTCATGGTTCATCATCTTGACGTCAAGTGCATGAGTCTTGGTCAAGTTTTTCATCTTGTTTGCATAGTACTAATTTCCACTGAGTACAAAAATACCTTGATGATATTGATTTATGAACACCATACATTCATGGCAATCAAGATAGATTTTAGGAGAAAAGAAGGTGTTTTCAAGATATAGTGAGTTTTATAGTATCGTGTTGTCAAGTTCAGCTATTTCCTGTGGACAACTTAGAGAACTTAAGGGCCTTGCAGAGAGGAGGCAACAGCTTGGAATGCCCAGCTGCTACAACCCAAAGAATCACCAGCACAAAGAAAACGGTCAGAATTCTGGTCATAATGACAGAGTAGATGAGCTTTTGTGGAAAAACAGAAGCAAAATAAACCTTCTTGAATAATTTATAAACGCAATCATAAAGTGTCATGGTACCATTTCAGGAGAAAGGTCCCACTGCTGCCAGGCTCTGCTGTCAGTGGCTGCAGGGCTACAGCAGGCAAAGATAACCAAGCACATTTTCACAATCCCGATCACCATTCCTCCCACTGATAATTTGTTTGGCCCATTCCCTCCCACTGCCTGAAGACAAGCATCAAAGTCTGGCACCTCTAGGTCTGAATATTCTGTTTATTTTATCTTTAGCTTTGACAACTGCAACAGAAACCTGAGGTTTTAATAAACATCCCAGCACCAGTTTATGAAAGGGAGAATGAGTTAGATAGTGATGTATTTTGGGGAAGGCTTTTTAAGCCAGCTGTGGATGAGAGGGTCCAATTTGCATTGGAACTGCTAACTAGAACTCAGGGAAATCCCATCTGGTTTAGAGAAGAGTAAAAGAAAATAAGAGAATAGAGAATGCAATGCTTCACTAGTTGGTTTACAAAACATTTACTCAGCACCTCATGTGGGAAAAGCATCATGCTTGGAGCTATGGAGGACTGCAGGAGAATAGTGGAGTGGCTTCCCTTTGCAAGGTGTTTTCAGGCTGTTTGAGGCATCATTCCTTCACTTGGAAGTGATTTCCTGGGCTCTAACTATATGTCCAGCACTGCTCTAAGTACAGTGGAGAGTAAAGCAAAGTCTCTGTTCTCATGGAGCTTATATTCCATAAATAAATGGGCAAGAGTCAGCTAGTAAATAGCATGCAGAGAATCAGGAGGGGATTATCAGTTAGTGAGCAGGATGCTACTTACTAGGGAAGGTAGGAAGGCCACTCTGAGGAGTAAAATTGGAGGAGACCTGAACCCCCAGAAGGAACTAGCCAGGCAAAGAACAAGAAAAAGAGTGTTCCTGGAAGGGAAGCCAGAGAGTATGGCCAGAATCTGACACATCCTGGGTCAGGGGGAGCTGCAGGGGGAGCTGTTAGAGATGAGACTGGAGGGGTGGGCAGCTGGCAGATCACAGGGCACTTTCACAGTAGGTCAAGGTACAGGATTTTGGTCTGGAGAATTCTACCTTTGAGGATTTTAAGGAAGAAAGTGACTTGATCTGATTTATATACTGTACACTTTTTAAAGATCACTTTTGTTTCATTATGGAGAATGGATTTTAGGGAGCCAAAAGTAGAGGTGGGGAGGTCAATTGAGCAATTAGGGAGCAATTGCACTCTGCTACTGCAGAGTCCCTGCAAGGAACTATAGTGGCTTACTCTAGGACATGGGTAATGGCATGGAGAAAAGTAGACAGAGTCAACAGAACTTCCTGGTACATTGAATACGTGGAGATGAGTTGCAGTAGAGGCTCAAGTATGATCACTAATTAGGGGCTGGTACACCTGGGTCAAACCCAAGAGATGGGAAATCTTAGGGGAGGTGCAAATTTCAGAGGAGAGTAAAATCCAAAGTTCTATTTTAGTCCTTTTGAATTTGAGGCACCTCTTAGATATCAAAGTGGAAATGTTGAGCAGGCTGTTGGATATGGGAAACTGGAATTCTGAGAGGTTTGAACTGGGAATCATAGTCATGTAGATGATAGGTATTTACAGCCAAGGAGCTAGATGGGCTCACCCAAAAAATTAGGCAGCCTAGGGCCATGCCTGGGGCCAGCCAAGAGACAGAGAAATTAGGAGCCAGGACAGGAAAAGGAAAGTTGGAAGCTATTCAAGCTAAAGGAACAAAATATTTCAGACAGAGCCTCCATTTCTGACTGGTACACAGGTGACTGTTTATGTTGATAAAATAAATTTTATATTACCTACTGTCTTGAACTTTAATACTATTACAAGGGCCTAATAGTTTGCAAATAATGAACCATATGCATATATTAGCTTTAAAATTCCACACAGAGGCAAGACTAAGAACAGGGAAGCAGTTGCTAAGGTCAGGGCTTTGAGCCCTATTTACACGCTCTTTCTCTTTGTTTCACTTCATGAAGATAGTCCCTTTTGATTAAAGAAATTAGTGCCAGCAAAGATAGCTTTTTGAATCCCACCCACTTCACAAAACAAAGATCCAAGTATTGCAAGCTGTTCTAGTTTTGTAGTTCAATTCAACAAATATGCATTGAAGTCCTATGATGTGCCCTGCACTATGCTAGACAGATTAAAAAACATAAAATAAGCATAAAGATTCAGTTTGTTTATCAAGGAGCTTATAATATCCTGAGTGAAGAAAGGCTTACTTACACTAATACCTGATTAGCATTAAAATAAAATGAAAAGAAGAACATTAATGCCTGGAAATTTCTTAATTGAGTTTTCCCTTTTGTGTATCTTAACCGGTATTAACATTTTGGGAGAAAGGAGCTAAAATACTACCTTGACTCTCCATTCGCTCACATCCTCCCCCCACAGTTCTAAAATCTCTTGGGAAATGTGTTTCCAAAGATTTAATGAGATTTCCTCCCTTGTTGCCATCCTCTTTGGTCTCTGTAGTACCACCAAGAAGTGCTGAACTCATAGAATACAGAGAATAACATCTTGCATTTCAATTGAATATTTCACCATTTCCAAAGTAATTTTACTTCTGACACTCATAAATCTGTGAGTTAGAGAGGACAAAAATCTTCTTGATCTTATAAATGGGGAAACTGAGGCTCCAGGGGCTGGAGTGAGGAGCAAGTGACTTGTCTCAAGTCACACAGTTTGATAGAGGGCAAGTCCGGGCTCCTGCCATGAAATGAATATGTTCTTACGGAAACATATCTAAATAAGACCTCTTCAGAGCTTACTTCTAACCCACAGGAATCATGAAATAAGATAATTATAAAATTACATGCAGAAATACAAAAATTCACCATTAAAAGATGAAGTAATCAAGCTTTAGGAACTTGGCATTATTGGAGCGGGGTGGGGCAGGGCTTAAGGTTTTGGACTGAGGTTATTCTAGTTTGTTTGATGCTGAAGCAGAGGCTCCAAGAATCACACTTGGAGTAGCACTGACCTCAGTTTTCTGGGGCTCAGCTTCCTCTGTTGAATATGAAACCCTCACTTTACAGCTGATCTATGGTGTCAGCTTTGAAGACAATAGTAACAAAAATTTGAAAAGCTCTTTTGAATTTGTAAGCAATTTCACATTCCATATCTCATTAGTTGTGCAAACCTACCCTGTGAGGTAGGTTAATTGACCAGACATTATAATCGCCATACTACACATGAGGAAACAAACTCAGAGAGCTATTAACGGACTTGTTCAACATCCTAACCAGCTAGTTAGGTAGGCAGTTCAACCAAGACTGGAACTTAGGTCTCTGAACTCTAAAATCTCTATACGGTGTACTAGGTTTCAGGCATGAGGCAAGTCTTGTGGTGATGCATGATTTTAATGCCTTTATAGAAGTGATAGGCTAGTGTGTGGGTGAAAAAAAGTGAGCAATTAAATATATTAATTCATTTATTCATTAGTTCATTCAGTAAATGTTTGAATGATTATTAGTATTCTAGTTGGTAGGAAAAATAAAGATTTTATCCTTGTTCTAAAGCTCTTAGAGTCTAGTTGAGACTAAGAAGAAAACAAATTAAGTGCAATGGACTGTTGGAGTCAGTGGAAATTTGAATAGGGTACAGTAGGCTCATGAAGAAGAATGGAGATTGTGGGATAGAATTACAGGCAAATTATGGATTATGTGAATATAGGGAAAGAAGTAATTAATTTAAGGGCCTTCCACATATAAAAATTCTATCTTACCAGTTTTAAAAATGTGATACTACCATTTGTAATGTTTTCTTCATTCTTATTTATCTTCTTAAGTATGAAAAATTACTGTAAATTGGGCAAGCAGATCATTAATACAGAAATACAGTTCTAAGTATTGGGCTTGATGGTGTCCTGGGCTCTCCTTTCCATCTTGGAGGTTTAGTTTTCCTCTCTCTCCCTATTTACTATGATTATGTGTGAAAACTGAGTTTGGGAACGGCAGGTACCTGAACTTTTTACTTGGAGCATTTTTGTTCAGTGTTAAAAAGAAAATGTGAAACTTCTTATTTAGAAACAAATACCATGTATGAAGTAGGCTTCTTCATTCCTTTGCTGAGTATCACCTATGTCTGAGGACAAGATTGTGAGAAGTCAGAGTATAGGCAGGGCTCATTTTGTAACACAGGTGACAGCCATCCTCCCATTCCTAGGATTCCATATCCATGCATAGAGTCCCCGTTTTTATTCTAAGCCAAACTGTGATTCAGAACTGAGCCATTGATTTTTCCAGAAGAATCCCTCCCTTCATCCCATGGACACATAAAATAACAATCAATGGAGAGTTTCTGTATATTTCATAGGAGGGACAGATGAGAAGGTGTACCTAATATATCTGATGCAAAAATCCTCATTATGTGTTTGTTCTCCAAACTCCTTTCCTAGCCCTCCATGCTTGTAAATTTTAAAGTCTTTCCCTGGTGTTACACTCAGACTCCCAAGAAGGGTTCATCTTCCTTCCTCTCTTCAGTATTTTCTCTCAGAAATTTAAAATATTTAATATTATGCAAAGTAAATCATTTGGGCCTTCCTCTTGGACCTCACTTGTATACACTGAAGGCAATGCCCTTTAGCAAGCAGGACCCGCTCTCCCAGAGAGGCGGGTTTGCAACTTGAGTTACTTGAGTATGTCTTTGGGCTTCTCAAGTACAACTCTAAGCAGTTTAGAAACTTATTTCTTTGAAACAAGTGCACTGTCCAAGATGAATTCTGATGAGTATAACTCCACCTTATTGCATTGATGTTTTTAAAAGTTTGATTTTACATTTAGATAGGGTTATTTGGACATGGTGGGATACAAATGGTCACATAAAAATTGCTGTTTCAAGTCAAATTATTGTATTATTTGTTCTCATAACCCCAAAGCATTAACACCCAATAGAGGCATAGATACAGAACCATGCAGTTATCGATAATAAAAACCTAATGTAGATAGCTAAAGAAAGATGAAAATGAAGCTGTGACATGATTATGAGCTACTAGAAATATTATTTTCTATCTTATATTAGAAACCAAACGAGCTTTGTGTATGTTAACTGATGGTTGACTTACATTATAAAAATGTATATGTGATATATTAGTCTATGTTGGCTTCATGTATAACTATAGCTTCCATGGATTTAAAAAATGCATATATTATTTTATTGGTAAAGTGACAACTATAAATTTTGGTATATTCAATTGTTTAAACCAGTGATTTCCAGAATGTAAGTGGTGTCCTACTTGTATGAGTTTTAAAACAAGCAATTTTGAAATAGGTAAATTACTCAGTAGAAACCTTAGGAGACTCAAATTGCTGGTATATCTTCCTCAAAACACCTCTCATTATCCAGGAATATGTATGCACTGGATAAGTATCTTATTCTTTAAATCTCACACTTAGACAGTTATGTTTCTTACTTTAAAAAATTGCCTATGAAACAAAAAATAGCCCATACGAATATTATCAAAACTAACTTTGTTCTACAGAAGTCATTCGATGCCTTATGGGACCATATAAGCATTTATAGGGCCTTCTCGTATAATAAAATTCAATATTAAAAGTATAATTATTTTAAAAAATCAACTAAATGGCAACAAGGGTTTTTCTCTTCCTATATTATGGGGATGTTTTTCCTCCTCCTAAAACCTCGCAGGTGCCCTTTGTGAAGTTCCTGGAATAATGATTGTCATTATTAAACCAGAGACTAAAAATCTTGGTACGGACTGACCCATGGGGACACATTATTGTAATTATTTTAAGATAAAATAATAAAAGGGGCGTCCCAGAGAGGGCAAAAGTCTTACTTATCCTCACAATTTATTCTATTTTTCAAAGTCACCCAAAAAAAGTTCTTAGGAGTGGCTGGAATTTGCTGCCAGAACCAGGTGCTCTCAAGTGTCTTGCCTTTTTGGTTCACCTACCGGCTTTCCCAGTCCTTGGTTGAACATTACGTTCTCACAGGGATATAATATTGAATATAACTCTCGTGATCTCTTCCAGTAGAGGCTGAGGCCATTTCTAAACACTCCTTCTGAATGTCCCTTCTATACTATCTTGCCCTCCATACACACACACACACACACACACACACACACATACACACACACTCGCTTACTTTCTCTCTCTTTCCAACTTTTTTCAATGTAGATTGAATGGAACATTTTCTTTCCCACATGGTCTCTCAAAGACTGGCACCCTTTCCCCAATGTGCTTCTAATAAACCGTACTCATTTCTTGACTATCCTGTAGTATACAGATACTGACACTGTGCCACTGTGGTTTTTGGAGTGGAGAGGGGTTTTGCCCCTATTACTAAAAAAAATTATCCTCCATTTATCAGGCTTATTTTTTAACACTCTATTGTCACCCCTGGTGCCCTGTCAATTTGGCAAAAGCCAAGAACACTTACATGGAGCGGTGTTAATTATAACCCCTCTATGCCTTACAAAATATACCTTCTGAGGCTATGAATGAATATGGGATAAATTTCCTAGAGCAGAACCCATGAACCCATGTATATTTTTACCACAATTCCTGCTAGTACAGGCTCTACCTCAACCCCCAACATGCATACACATACACATGCACATGCTTTTCTTCTTGTAATTGGCAATAAGCCTTGGGATGCCCTTTGCACCTACTGGAAAGGCATGAAATTAAATCTAGTACCTTCCTCCCACCCCCAAATCGGTTTTGTCTTGCTGACTTCTTCCCAATCCTAGCTTGCTGTTCTGCTTTTCTATTTTCCCTAAATGCAACTTACTTTAAGCATGTATTAATTTGATTAACATTCCTACAGTTAAAGGATAATAGACGATAAGCCATTTGTCAGTCTTAGCCACTTTCTTCTCTTTTAAATGTCTACTTATGACGTACATCCAGAATGCACGCCCTTTTTATTTTTTTAAAGAAGCAAAACCAAAACAACAACAAAAAAATTTTTTTAAAGAAAATGCAAATTTTGTTTTTAAAGAAAACGCAAAATTTGTTTTTAACTTTAGCTGTCACCAAAAGGGGAATCAATAAGAGAGAAAATGCAAAGCAAAATAAGTGTCCCCTGACTGCTCTGTCTGTACCTCCTCAGCGTGTGCATCTGGTTGTTCATCTCTGAAAGTGTGTGAAATACTTTTTTTCTTTAAATATTTTTTTTGTTCTTTTCTCCCTTCTTGTTTGGGAATTAAGTGCTTTTTGTATTATATATATCTATCTATATATATATCAATGTGTTTCTTTTTAATTGCTAGATCTTTATCTTTAGATTTGGTTTTATCCAAAATTATGAGAAAAAAAGTTATGAATTGTTTTCTGCAATTTTTCCCCACTCCCTCTTTAAACGTGGAACAACTTCAGCTGCAGAATCCCCACATCCACATCTTTCAAATTAGCCCAGTCTCACTGAGAATCACCTGCACCATGGGTGGCATGGGGAAGATGAATGACATCATTCAGACAGTACCATTTTTATATAGGGAAGCAATCAGCAGCCCAGCTAGTGGGCTTCCTGTACAGCTTTGCCCTTCCATCACCTCTGCAGATCTCTAACCCCCTCCCCTATCTCTAGATGGGGCTGTGTGGCTGCCGATGAAGTTGTTCAACTTGAATGCATAAATCTAGTCTCCTTGTTTTTGCTTTTAACCTTTTGATCATTATTATTAGTATTATTATTATTATTTTATGTATTTTGGCTATTTTTAGTAGAAAAAAGTTTAACTGTTTTTATTATTTGATAATCTGATACAACTGTAATGATTTTTGAAGTAATTGCATGTTGAAGAAGTTGCAGCTTAGGGTGTGTGAGATTGTCAGTGTTAGAGTTCTGTTCTTTATTTCTGTAGATGGGCATGTGTAGGCTCATTTGTTTTTGTATATTGCCCATCCCTTCCTTACAGCCAGAAGCTCTAATGCAGCTAGATCACTCCGTGCCGCCCTTACATGGACATGGCGACTCACTTACACATTTACTCCCATCATCTTCATCTCTTGTGTAGTACACTCATAGATACAACCCTACCCTTTCTGCATCTTTCCTTCCCATACCCCTCCTTTCTTTAGCATTGTTCAAATTTATGTGCTGTCATCCATCCCCTTAAATTAAAGAAAGTCTAAAACTTGTCAAAAGACAAAAATTTTAAAAATTAAATATATATCCAAGAACCTATAATAATGCAGAAATTCGTTCAAAAGCCTCTAGATTCATAGATTTTTTTTAAAGGCAAATTATAAAAGTAAACAGGTTTTTTTTTTTAATTTTTTAAATCATCACAATCGGAATTATTTCCAATTCAAAATTGATGCCCTCCCAAGCCCCTCGAAGCAAAAATTTGTTAAAGTGCAGATTTTTTTTTTCTTTTCATGTTATGTGGTGTGGATGTATGTGTTGTTGCCTCCCTGTATCATCCTCTGTTGTAAATTATTATATTTGAAAAATTAGACATTTTGCTCAAAAGTTTTTTTTTAAGAAATGACAACAAAAAAGCAAGTTACAAGAATGTGGCAATTCTATTTTTCCAAAAGCATTCTTACACAACTTTCTTTTGTAAATTTTTCTTTCATGCCAAAAAACATGCGGGCAATTTGTTGATGTAAGTGGACTAAAAATTAATATGGTATGCTTTCTTTTAAATTTGTTTTGTCTATATGAAATGATTTCTTTCTTTGTTTTCCAAAAACAGTCTCTATTTTTTATTTGCTTGTACTTTTCTTTCTGTCCTTATATTGTGAGTGCCTCATTGAACTTATTTGCTCGCCTTCCCTCAAGCTTACTTTCTCCCTGAAGTTGATTTTATTTTCTACTATATGATTTTGAAGACAATATTAAATATTTTATTTCTTTTGTGTCTGTTTGCTTAATTTTCACTGTTATGTTTTGCACTGAATTGCTTCTAATAATCCATGTAAATTCTACTCTTGCTAGAAGCGGGTGGGTAAATTGTTTTTAGCATCCAAAGGAAGCCTGGCCTCTTTGCTTGGACCAACTTTAAAGCCGAGAAAGTAATGGTAGGCTCTCCGTGGGATATTAAATTGGTTACAGCCTACAGGAGGCTTGTACCACAGAAGAAAATGAATTAAATTAACTCCAAGTGTTATCAGTGGTAATTATATCCTAATTTAAATCCTTAGAAAGCATTCACGGAAATCAGTCTTTTATTTTCTTTTCCTTTAGCAAAGGGGAAATAAGGTACTCTCAAGTGACTATGTAGAGTTTGGTTATCCAGGATTGTACCATCACCATCACCACAGACTACAAAATAATTTTACTGAAAATAAAGGCATCAAGAATCCCAGGTGTTTGGAATGTTGTTCTATGATAATGATGCCTTCCAATGTCTAGAACTAACTACTGGTGAAAGCACACACACATACATGGAAGGCACACAATTCTCGCTCTCTCTCTCTTTCCTTTTCTCTTTCTGTTGATAGTTGCCATTTCTCTCAAGGATTTAATCAGGTAAGCTTTAAAAGGATCCTAAGATTCTACCAAGAAGAAACATGATGATTTACCCATCTAAAGTTTTATTTAGGAAACGTTTCAGGTAGGTACTACCATTTTGTGTGACTCTAGGGTGAAGATATCCCTTGACCTTAAAGGCACTTGTATCAATGTTGCCTTATGCACTTAGGAAACATACAATCAGTAGGAAGTGCTATACAGTTTTTAAATAAAGAGGTTACTTGTTGCACTTTAATTTTAGATATTAGTGTTATCTGAAACCACGATAGAAATATCAAACTGAATGGTGGATGATAGATATGTTTCCAAGCCAGCAGCTTTAATGAATGGGCCTTCTCTACCTCGGTTTATATGATTTTATATTGTTTGATATGTTGGATGATATTTTAGGTTTAAAACTAAGAACTTCCTAATGAGGGTATTATTTTATCTAATTGAGTTGAAAGCTTTTAATTTTGTTGGGGAAGCTCTCCATAGGTCAATTTAATAAAAAGCTAACCATTTTTTTAAAAATGCAAGCTTTTTGAATTGTTATAAATCATTCCAGAAACTCTGCATTAAAATAGCCTAATAATCTAGATCCTATATTATTATACTTCTACTTCAGCATGAGACTACTACATAAAAAATGGTCAGAAGAAAGTGATCAATTGTTTCAGTGTTTATAGGCCCAAAATATTAGTAGAAATAATACTAGTAACTAGCATTTCCAAATGGTCATAGGGTCTCTGCTAAATACTTAATATGCATTATAATGAACATTAATTTGCATTATTATTATTCACATTGGTGGCTTGAGGTAGGCTGTGTTATTATTCCCATTTCATAGAGAGTTGAAGAAATTTAACCAAACCCATGTGGCTAGTAAGCCACAGAGCTGTGATGCTAACCTGAGTCTGAGTGACTTCAGAGGCAAAGCTCTTAGTAAGCAATCGAAAAACTCCACTTGACATTCCTTATTCTACAAGGTATAATGGTATCAAGGGGCTGTGACTCATCTTACTTGGGCCTATGTTGCAAGACTCTGTAGCCTTTCGGAATCAAAGCCATCTCAGACAAACTAGGAAAAAAATGTTCTACCTAGAGATACTCATCTCATTAAACTGTAAGTTAAGTCCCTTTGAGACACTTGAGTTTTTCTGGTGTCTTCTTCCCAGGTACTTGCCATGTTTGTCCTTGGCTATTTTTTCTGAAGGTGGATGGAGAACCATTTCACTGTTACACGCTTTGGGATATTTATGAGCTGCAAGTATACACTTCTGTGATACCAAATAACTAAATATCATTCAACAACTAATTTAGTGGGGAAAAGGATGATTTCTCCCCAATGTATGTGGATTTCCTAGCATAGAATTAGAAAAATGCAAATAAGAGATGAAGTAAAGAACCTAAATTTTATACATAAAGGAAATTCAAAGAATTAGAGCATGGTGTCCTCTCCCGGAGTCTCACTCTTCAGTGTCATTGTTTCGGTATTTTTGTGGCTTCTTAGACTCAAATATCTCCAGAGAGGCAAAGGTTGGAGCCACATTGAAACATCGTGCTGCTCTTCTTGTTTTTTTAGATGACCCACAACATTCACTATTGCCCTCAACATTCTCACAGTTCAGAAGCGTTCTATTAAATTTTTAATACACTGACTTTTCGATGGCAGAGAGCCCCTTTCGCTGGATATCAGCCCTAGACACATGAATTATATATCTATAAATACACTCATAAAGCAAAAACGCAGAGCAGCCTTCAGGGCTAAAATAGACCTTTTACATCCCTAGTGATCACTCTAGTTTAAAGAAAAGCACAACCCTGTCAAAAAAGGGTATAGATTCCCAATTTAAATTGCTAACTTTAAAGAATACAGATAGTTCTTATTCCAAACCAAAGAAAAATTCTGGGGATGGAATAGGAAATTAGAGTTTTGATGGATTACAGGTTTTGTATCACTCTGCCTGTAACCCCTTATGACTTTAGGCTTGTTGCTTCTGTGAATGCTTTTGTACTCATAGACTTCTGGAAGATAACTGACTCCATAGTCTCTCAGCAGTGAAAAAAAATATATTATCAGCTAGTCCAACATTTCTGAGGATAGTCACTTTAGATTAAAACAAATAAACATGAAGTCTTAAA
This sequence comes from Ceratotherium simum simum, assembly GCF_057802395.1. Classification (NCBI taxonomy): domain Eukaryota; kingdom Metazoa; phylum Chordata; class Mammalia; order Perissodactyla; family Rhinocerotidae; genus Ceratotherium; species Ceratotherium simum. Next base: position 24,165,255 of record NC_141923.1, on the reverse strand, counting down.
TAGCCTTCCACAATCTAAGTCATTTCTATTAAAGATCTAATGATGGGAGAAATACATCCCTCACCTCCTCATCTCGAATGACGTGTGCCCTTGGACTTCCCAGGACACTATAACATCTTAAATCCTAAAGACAGAATTTGATATTAAAATTGATTATACACCCCAACGCACACACCTGTCCCAGGCACCTTCTATGTTTATGGTTATCTTAAATTTTCCACCTATTTTCACTATAATTCTCATTTGTAATAATGACCCCCCACATCTCAGTCAACTTCCTTTTAAACTAAAGCCACTCTTCCAATTCCTTGAGGTTCCAGAAAAGGGAGGTTATGAAAGCTTCTACCATTTCGTTGGTTAAATACCACTGGAATTTGGGCTCAAATTTCCCTGACAGAGCATCATTTGTCATTTTTATCCCTGATACCAGGATTAATAACAAAATAGCAAAGAAAACTGAAGATTACTTTTGACAGATTCTTTTATTTAAACTCTGCAATAGCATACTCGTCACTTTAGTTCTGAAATAAGCTCTTATCATTTCACGTAGGGGCTCACCAACATTTTAGAAGGTGTTTATAAATTAGCAATCTTCAGAACCCTCTTTCCATCTCATTATGAAAAGGATAGTTTTCATTTTTTTTTTTTTTGTAATCCAAGTGAGATGCTTGCATTAGGGTATTGAACGAGAAGGGAACAGCAAAGGAAAGTGGAGGTAATTCTACTGCAGAGTGAGCAGTTTGTAGATTTCGTAGATTTTTAGCAACCAAGACACTGCAGAAGCTTTAGCTAAGATTGAAAAGAGGGGGGGAGAATGGGCAAATTTAAGACTCCAGTTGGGTGTCACAGATGGTACACTAAAATTGCAAATGAATGCCACTCTGTAATCATGAAGACAGTGATCTTAATCTCACTGAAAGGGACACTAGCATCCTGCTTAATAATTTGCCTTTATATTTAAATTATTTGTACCAGGACTTTGCCTCCCGACAAATCAGTTATTCCTGTCTTTTATCCCAGTTTCTCTGCTTAATATACACGGGGTAGATTTTCATCGTTGCCCTAAGGGACAAATGACTCTTTGTATTTGTGTCAGAAAGGAACACATATGCTAAACCTTTGTTCTAGGTGAGGTGGATAAAAAATCCTGTCTTGTTCTCTGAAAGAAAGTGAAATCATCCCTGAGTAATCTCTAGGGAAACTTTACACAGATTGCATGGGCCTTCACTTCTCTCTCCTCACTGCTCTTCTCTTGCTCAAACACTGCCTTCTTCCATGTATCACCTTAAATATAGCACCTGGGGGCCCCCGTAGTAGAAGAATAAGGAGAAAAGTTAGCTCAGGGCCAGTTTTAGGACTGGCTTACCTTTAGGGAACCATGCCAAATCTCATTTATAAAAACTAGCAAAAGTGTGTAAATTATGCATTAAATAAGTTGCAAGATATATGAATTATATATGTTCACAACGTGAAAAATAGGCATGCTGGTCCAGTGAAGCAAGTTTGAATCTTTGAAAAATTTGCAAAGATCATTTTGTTCAATAGTTTCAAACTCTGAGCACTAGAAGAGAAGTTTGGGTTTAGAGCAAAGACCAAACTATCATCTTGAGATTCTCAGACACGTTCTTGTTTTATTTCCTTACATAAGGTAACATTATCAGGTTGGCCATAGATGACTGTACAAGACTCTATTGTTTCTTCCCTTCCAAATGTTACACATTATGTACATTATTGCCTCCCTCCCCAACTCAGTTTCTCTCTGTGTAGCACAATGTCATTGGCTAAACAGGGAGAGAGTAAAGGCTTCTGACTTGGGTGCAAGCAGGTCTTCTCACATGCTTTGAAGGTGTGCAATAGCTTTCTTCTCAGGAGGCACTTCTCTTAGCACCCCTGAAACCTGAATAATTTAGACGCAGCAGTTCTAACTGAGGCACAGGAACTGTTTAAAGGTGTGGCAAGCTGAGTGGAGAGTTCTAATTTGTGAGTCAGTCTTTATAGGAAGAACCTGGGAAGACTGTGTAAGCTCAAAGCCTTTTCCACCTAGAGTGTCTCTAGAACTTTGCAGTATTGAGCCACATGTCTGGCTTTTTCACCAAAGGGGCACCTCAGCAAATGTCATATCTGATAATGGACTCAAACACCAACCATCCCAGCAGGACAAAGTTACTACTGAGGGCAGAACACACAAGAACATGGTACCTGGTTAAGAGCTTACTGACTTAGTGCAGAAAAAGGCCTTCAACAATAATATCATATTAGCATCTCAACTGTCTAAGTAACTGGAACAGGGAAATATCATGCCATCCCTGCTAGTGGATTTTTTAAAACAATAGTTGGAATAAATTTTTTTGAATAAATTCAATGAAGAGTCATGAACTATGACTTCTTGAGACTCTTCCTCTGCTTGAAAAATAACACTGTAAAGAGACACAGAAGGGATCTTGATTATCTTGCTTAAATAGATGAATAATAACCTTGGCCCTACAATTAGGTGAGTAACATCCACCACAGTGGTACCCATGATTTGCAAGGCACTATGATTTAGTGAACTATTCTGAACTTTCTCCTGACCTAGTCCACATGTCAAAAGTGCATGTGAGTAAACTGTATATTTTTGTCAGTCTAGTTAAGAATCACTGATTTAAAAAACTCACTTTGCTAATTCTACATAAAGTAAGTAAGTTTCCAGTAAGTCATGGTATGTAGGCTGGGTATTTTTAAAATCTAGCTTCCAGCTCAGCATATATCGCATAAAGCATAAAAGCAATGCATAAACATAATGTTAGACCAATACAAGGCAAGTTCTTATTTAATAGTCAGGGGAATTTCAGGGGAATGCAAATGACACATGTGAAATAAAAGGTAGTAGGTTAAAATACTATGTTGCTTATGTTTCTTGATCTTGGTCTCAGTGACATGGAGAATATGTCATTCTTATCTTCATGGGTGCAAATAAGTAGAAACCCAAGAAGGCAATAAAGAAATGCTATGGTTCACAAATTAAGCACATGCATGTGTGCATGCACACTCACACAATTTTGGTAGCCAGTCAGTATTTGCAACAGTCTAATCGAATGTCATCATTCCATAAGCAGATCCTGGAAACAGCCTATTTGACTTCTATCTAAATAATTACTTGAGAGTATCTTCCCACTCTAAGCCCTCAATCTAAGGATTCAAATTTTGGCAGCAAGAGGCATAAAATGGGCTCTAAATCAGCCTAGAATGGTTAGGCTACAGCTAGAAAGGATCCATATGTGGATCCAACTCATTTTATTATAATTTCTGAGGTGGAACCTATGAACTACATTCACGAGAGTGACTATGAATTGCGCTTTTCTGCGAGTACACTAATTCTGTTTTTCTTTTTCTTTTCCATCCCAGGAGGTGAATTAGTTATCCCTCTTCTTGTAGAAGACCCTTTAGCTACCCCTCCTATTGCTACTCGTGCACCTTCCATTACACTCCCCCCTACCTTCCGCCCCCTCCTCACCATTATTGAGACCACCAAAGATTCCCTGTCTATGACCTCTGAGGCGGGGTTACCTTGCTTGTCGGACCAAGGCAGCGATGGTTGTGATGATGATGGCTTGGTGATATCTGGGTATGGCTCAGGGGAAACCTTTGACTCTAACCTGCCCCCTACTGATGATGAAGATTTTTACACCACCTTCTCCTTGGTAACAGATAAGAGTCTTTCCACTTCAATCTTCGAAGGTGGCTACAAAGCACATGCGCCCAAGTGGGAATCCAAGGACTTTAGACCTAACAAAGTCTCCGAAACTAGTAGGACTACTACCACATCTTTATCCCCTGAGCTGATCCGCTTCACAGCTTCCTCCTCGTCTGGGATGGTGCCCAAATTGCCAGCTGGCAAAATGAATAACCGTGATCTCAAACCCCAGCCTGATATAGTCTTGCTTCCGTTGCCCACTGCCTATGAGCTAGACAGCACCAAACTGAAGAGCCCACTAATTACTTCCCCCATGTTCCGTAATGTGCCCACAGCAAACCCCACGGAGCCGGGAGTCAGACGGGTTCCGGGGGCCTCAGAGGTGATCCGGGAGTCGAGCAGTACAACAGGGATGGTCGTCGGCATTGTGGCTGCTGCCGCCCTCTGCATCTTGATCCTCCTGTACGCCATGTACAAGTATAGGAACAGGGACGAGGGGTCCTATCAAGTGGACGAGACGCGGAACTACATCAGCAACTCGGCCCAGAGCAACGGCACGCTCATCAAGGAGAAACAGCAGAGCTCGAAGAGCGGCCACAAGAAACAGAAAAACAAGGACAAAGAGTATTATGTGTAAAAATGACACCGCTAACAATACGTGAATTTAAAACACAGAATTATTTATATATAAATATATGAATACTTGGGAAATGAGATTTAACAGATGTCAGAACTGTGATAACTATGAGACGGGGTATATACCATGACTATGGTGGGGAAAACCATTTTTAAAAGGACACACATAAAGATGTACTTACCTATAATGTTCAGCCAGGGCTGCTTTGATTCAGTCATCACTCGGAGACAGAACATTCTTTCTGCCCTGCTGTATCATAAAGCACACACTTTGCCCTCTGGAGCAAGCTGGTGGCTCCCCCACTTTCGAAGACTTGGAAGCTTCCTTCTCTTGAGAACCTTTCAGCCAAGGTAGAAGACTTCATGGCTTACTTGTTCCATAACTCCAAGTGAGTCTGTAATGATGTTTGTGAAGCTTGACTGTAACAATGTTTTTCTTTTGGTTTAATTATGTAAAAAACAAAAGCAAAAAAAGAAAAGAAAAAAGTTAAAAACAAACAAAAAAAAAACCACCCTTATCTGGTTCTGGCCAGTGTGCGTGTAACTTTTCAAGATCTGAGGGGAAAAATGGCTTTGGGTTTTTGTTTATTTTTTGAGAATGACTGGACATAAGAAAAAGAAAAAAAAAAAACTCAGAAAACAAAAGTAAGAGAGACTATTGCCATATGAACTCAAAAGCTACCATGGTGTTCACTCTACATATCAGGTTGTGGTGTTTCTAGAATCTGTTGTTTGTTTCCTATGAGATGCTTTGCTGAAAACATAGCAAAATCATGTGATGGATGATAATATTGATTTGAAAAGCTTGTCCCTCAGGATCTAATTCCAGAATTTGCCACCCAAACCCTGAACAGATAGGGTTAGGGCTGGTTTTATCAGAGCTATTGGCTTTACTTAACAATATAGTTCCTGTCCATTAGCCCAGCCAAATTGTGGTAAAGGAGAAAGCCCCACAAACTCACACAGAGCCTTTCCTAGGGAAGGGGAAGGGGGGGTGGGCTGGATCTGTGAGTGATTGAAATGCATGCAAATATGAAAGAAAAGACAATGCCAAAAGTCTGTTCAAGAATCCAAACAGACAATAGGGGAGTTCAACTTGTGACGGAAACACAAAAGGTCGCACAAGCCAAACGTGGCACCACAGAGTGCAAAATACATAGTTCTTTCCCCGCCCCCAACGTGTTTTTCATAGTGGTTTAATTTTGTAGCCTAACACTTTCGGATAACTTTATCGTTCCATTTGCTCACATCTCCTTTCACCCATCTTTTCTAAAAATAAATAAATAAATAAATAATGAATAAAGCTGCTGTGACACACACACAAAAAAGGAATTTAATAGTATAATATATATATAAATAAATATATATACAGATATATTTATCATGGTATGTTTGATGAGATGGCTGAAACAGAACAACTGTTCAAGTCTTGAAGTGGAATGAGAATGTTGTTTTAGAAGAAAATAACAAAACAACAAAAAAGTAAACCTTAAAATGTGAAGAAAGTGTGAGTTTTAGTTTTGTCACAGTTAACTGTGTCAAAGAGAATAAAAAATCTCAGATTTTGTTTACATATTTTACTACATTTTTGCTGGTATAATTCCTTAGCCACCTATGTACATACTGCTTTCAGAACTGTTCTTTCCTTTCTATTTGTTTATTTCGGTTTGTGTGGGTTATATTCCAGTTGTCTTTCTTTCTTTTTGAAAAAAGGAAACAATGTACAGAAAAACAATAAACTGGTTGTGTGGCCATAGCTATCCAAAAAGCAGGAGACAAAGAGAGACAAATATTCACACAAAAAGGAAGTGTGTCCTCTGGAGGGTCAGATATACACAATTTCTTTTGTACAGATGAAAATCAATCAGCTGTTTAGATTTAGAAATCTATTCTTGCTGGTCTTCGTAAGTTGCATGAATATTTGACTATGAAAAAATATCTTAAAGACATGGGGCGAAAAGCGCGATCTAAACAATGGTAGCGTTTACTAATGTGTATGGAAAGAGGTGTTCCTCATTATCTGATATTTCAGTGTATTAAGAACTTTGGATTTTTTTTTGTTGTCTTTAAAAGAGACAGGATTATAAAGAGATGTCCAAGCACGATTTTAGATAACCTAATGGCCCAACCTATATGAAGTTGATTATATCTCGATGTCTGTCAAGATTGCTGTTCTTGGAGTCTTGAGGTCTTGTGAACTGATTTCCTGCTTTCTTTCTTCACATTTTTTTATTTGAGTAAAAATACATTTGTTATATTCCTTTTAGTGTAAGTTTCTATTTGGACAATTTTATGGGAACATGTGCATTCTGTATGTGAGCTTCTATCATATTCCTGTTGTTTTATGAGCAGACTCTTGAGGAATTTATTTTATGATGTTGTGACGTTGCTGCTTTTTCTTTTCTCTTTTCTCTTTTATTTCATATTTGCATTTTCGTTCAAGGATATGCTTAGCAATAAAATGTTCTTCCCAAAACCTGGTATGATGATGCATTTTTATTTTCTAAACATTTGGGGAAAGATCTTGCACTGAGGCTAAACATGTCAGATCTTATTAAAAACCAAGTAAGCTAGGACCACTTTCATGTGATATAAAATATTCTAACCAGTTATTAATTACTTGTACAAACTTATCAAAAGTGGCATATTTATGAGCTAAACAATTATTGTCTGTTAACTGAGGCGTTATTGTTTAGATTGCTGTGATAGTGTAACCAGGAGGGAAAGAACTTTTTGGAACAGGTAAGATGACAGAAGTGTTGTATTCTGGAGAAGATTATTGGATACTATATTTTAAAAAGTGTTTGGTAAATTTTAAGTATTTTCTATAAGTCAACAAACTTTAACAGTTTTCCAGAACCATGTTCATATAGTACCTCAAGCACTAGAAATCTTTAAATGCCTTCTTTCTAAGCCTCCTGCCTATTGAAATTTTTTTAAAAAGCACTAAATCCAAAACCAAAATTTAAATGAATGCTAAATTCTAACAGCTTCTTTCTAGATTTTCAGATTATAAAATTCTGCAAACATTCATTATCACTGGAATATTTCTCATATCTCAGATGTCCTTGATTTGCTAGTTCCCTAAGCACATGTTTACGTTGCCAATTGGATAATCCATCATGATACCCTACATTTTTCACTATGATCCAGAAATGTGGGTTTATCTGAATGGCTGTACTCTATCCATATGTTGGTTACCAGTTTTCAAAGAGTTAGAATTAAAAACAAATGTAATTAACCCTGTTCCTTCAGATTCCATTAGTGGAATGGTTATGCTATTGACTATCATGGGAACGGAAAAAAATAAGGCTTAATGATATCAAACTATGGAAAGTTCCTTTTTCGGTTCCTGTTTCAAATAATTTACTTTAAATAATAAATAATTTAAATAATTTAAATTAAAGTGATCATTTATCTACGCCCACAATGTGCCAGATACTGTGTTAAGTGTTTTGGATCTATGTAGTCTGTTTAATCCCTTGGTGGTAGATAGTATTTTCCTCATCTTAAAGATAAGGAAACAAAGGTACAAAGAGCTTAATGACAACTTGGCTAATACATTTCTAATCATATTAAAAGTCAAGCCTTGCTGACATGGAGGTCAGTGGGATGTCATGGAAAGGGTATAGGTACTGAGGCCAGACAGAGCTGGGTTGGAACCCCAGCTGTACTACTCACTATGTAAGGGCAAGTTTCACAATCTCTCTGAGATTTGGCTTCCTCACCCAAAAAATGTGACACCTCAATGATTTTGCCTTATAAGGTAGTTTGTGGAAAAGTATGAAATAATATAGTGTTTTAATTGTGACTGATAGAGAGAAGGGGTTCAACAAGGTTAGCCTCCTTACTTTGAGTCCTATGTTATTTTCTATATGATAACTGCCTTCTAGAATTGGAAATTCTACACTAAATTCTACAATAAAAATAGATTTATTTAGTAGTTGTCAAGCAATGTTGCCAAGTCATGACGAGGGCTCACAGCTATAATTGACAAAATTAGTCTTTTTCTAGTCATATAATTTGATTTCATGCATGATTACAACTAGTAAGCAAGTGGTATTGACGGTTAGTAGCATAAGTCTGTCTGACAGTACATTTTAAGCAAGTGACCAGAAGTTGGGGTAAGTAATGGGAATATAGATTTGAGAAAATGTTAAACTTGTCTGAGAAATTTCCAGATGATGGTTAACATGGTAGATTCAAGATCTAAGTGGCATTTGCGCAGATATATTGTTTAAAGTCCATCAAAAGAAATAATTTTTCATTGTCTTCCCATGAGGAAGTGTTAAGACTATACCGTCCCATTCCAATGTGTTTAACTTTGGCCTTGGGATTTGGCATCAGAAAAGCTTACTTCAAATTTTGGCTCCGAATCCTGGATCTGTCCTTTACTAGCTGTGAAATGTTGAGTAAGGTGTGCAGTGACTCTAGCTTCATCCATGAAATTGGAATTATATTGCCCTCCTCTTAATGCTGTTCTATAATTAAATGAGCTAATGTGGATATAAGTGCCTGGACACGAGCACGGTGGCTGGCTCATAACCCTCAAACAATGATGGCTAATATTTTCTTTTTAATTATCTATTATCCTAGAAAAAAATGAGCCAAAATTCCTTCTAAAAGTCTAGAAGGGATACATATTAGAGAGTCCCAGAGCAATCATTGTACTTCTGTTGCCTAAAATCATAATTGTTTTTATTCCCCTACGGTTGGAATCACATTGATTTTTTGATTCTTTGAGCTCTTCTTGAGTCTTCCACAGAAATGGGCATACCCCTGCAAAACCTTTTACTTCGATCAGCTCCTTTGGTATAGGGACCATAAGAAAGGTTCAAATGGTGACCTGTTCTGTGCCTTAAAGGATAGTCTTCCGTGCCTCCCAAATCACAGAGTTATCATTGCCTTAGATACCCCTTCAAAATTCTATATTAACTTTCCCTCCATAAACTTTCTAAATATCACTACAGTCATGCGTTGCTTAACAACAGGGGTACATTCTGAGAAATGCATCTTTAGGTGATTTCATCATTGTTTGAACATCATAGAGCGTACTTACACAAACCTAGATGGTATAGCCTAATACACACCTAGGCTATATGGTAGTAATCTATTTATTTTATTTTATTTTTTTTTTTATTTTTTGCCCCCAAAGCCCCAGTAGATAGTTGTATGCCATAGCTGCACACCCTTCTAGTTGCTGTATGTGGGACTCGGCCTCAGGATGGACAGAGAAGTGGTGCCTCGATGCGCACCCGGGATCCGAACCCGGGCCGCCAGCATCGCAGCGCACGCACTTAACCACCAAGCCACAGGGCCGGCCCTATGGTAGTAATCTTATGAGACCACCTTTGTATATACGGTCCATCATTGACCAAAATGTCATTATAGGGTGCGTGACTATTTTTAATATATAATCCAAGAACCACTTTAAGCATTCACTGTTTTGATAATTCAACCAACATTTGTTGAACACTTATGTGCCAGCCAATCTACTATTGGCTATTGTTACTTTGTTTCAATAAAGGCAGAAAATTGATATGAGGATTTTAAGCCTTTTTATCTCTTGTATAGATCCATAGAGGCTCAGGTTCTCTTTACCCATATACAAATTGAGGTTTGATCTTTCTCCAAAAATATCCAAACCCTGTATTTGTCCCAGTTGAATTAAAATGTTGATGATACTGTTTGACATTAGTTTGATTATTAATGTAATTAATGGACATTATTAAATAATTACTATATCTTAAATTGAGAGCCTTTAGGAGTTATAATCTACTAAGGGTGCAGAAATAATGATACTACAGTGAATACAAATAACCTTTCAAAGTACAAACTGAGTTCTTTGGAGGTTCACAAGAAATTACTCAAGAGCAGGTTTCGTAGAGGAAGTGACATGTTAGGTAAACCGTGAAAAGTCGATACCCAGAGGTTAGGGCTGCGTGCCATTCCAAGCAAAACCTTGAAGTGGGAGCAAGTAGGATCCAAACCATAATTTGGGTGGATCCCAGATTATATAAAGTACGTTAGTGGAAGATATGGCTAGGAAGGCTTTTGGAATTTTGTCAATGAAAGGAAAGAGAGAGATGGGAAAATGTCTTGAGAAGTTCTCAAGGTCAGGGACTAGTTTGTTGTTGAGTGCACAGAATATAAGAAAAGCAAGGTAATAACTGATACATTCTCAGAGAAGCTGAAAGATGATTGGAGGGATCCAGTTTCCTGATAGAGGTGTTACTCTGAGCAGAGAGGGGGATAAGTTGTTCGTCTGATAAAGTAACAGAGATGGAGAAAATGGGATCAGGAACTGACATATTGTAGTGGAGGTGACAGAAGTTGTGACAGCTATAGTCAGAGAGCCACAATGTTCTAGGTAAATCAAAGGCAAAGTCGCGTACCCAATAGTGAGGCTATGAGCACATTGCAGAAGTCTGTTGACAACCCTGTTAAGAAGGCAGCTCATGAAAGTCTCAGTAAGAGGCCAGCTGTCTTTATCTGGTGTTGATAGTAAAGCTTCATGCTTCTGCTACATTTCTTTTTTGTTTCATGACTTGAAATCCAATTTTGTGCTTCCAAATTTAGAGCTCTTTCAATTATGTAATGCTGTCTCTAGAGAAACAAGCCATTTTATACTTTTTTCCCAAAGCATTTGGAGTGGCAGCTAAGGAAGAGAATGATAGTATGTTGTATTAGTCTGCTCAGGTTGCCATAACAAAATACCACAGGCTGGGTGACTTAAAAAGTAGAAATTTATTTCTCACAGTTCTGGAGGCCAGAAATCCCAGATCAAGATCCGGGAAGGTTTGTTTTCTGGTGAGCGCTTTCTTCCTGGCTTGTAGACAGCTGCCTTCTCACTCTGTCCTCACATGACCTTCCTTCTGTGTGCTGAGAGAGAGACAGAGATAGAGACAGAGAGATCTCTCCCCTCCTCTTCTTGTAAGGCCACAGTCCTTTCAGATTAGGGCCCTACCCTATGACCTCATTTAACTTTAATTACCTCCTAAATATCCTATCTCCGAATATAGTCACATTGGAGGTTAGGGCTTCAACATGAATTTAAGGGGACACATTTCAGTCCATCACAGATGTACATGGTGTTGGGAATTGGTAAGGTGAAAATTTCAAGAGCTCAAAGGAGTCAAGGAATCCAGAAGCAGCTCTGGCCTTGTTGAAGTGGCTACATGGGCTCAGTAGAAGAGCAAATAAACCCTTGAGACGCTAAACCACAGAGCAGGGCAGGACCACAGGAATAGGGGCCAGGATTTTGAAGCAGTGTTAAAGTTGTATGAGAGGCCATAGAAGACAGCAACAGCCAAAAGGAACCCAGACTTAGATTAGGAGATATATTATGTATGTATTATATACATAATAGTGTGAGCTTCAAGAGGCCTTGAGCTTTCCTATTGGCTGGGCATATGGGTTCTAGAGTCAGAATGCCATGGCTTGTATTCTGGGGCTATAACTTCAGATAAATTAACCTACCTAAACCTCAGCTTTCATATTTACAAAAGGAAATTATATTATTACCTATCTTATATGTTTGTCAGGAAAGATTAAATAAAGTAACGCATATAAAACACTTAGCACATGCCTGGCACATAACAAACCTTAATAAATGTTGGGCATTATTGCAATTTGGCCTTGTTACCCAATTCAGGCAGGATCAAAATTAGCTGCTAGTTGCATGGCTTGCCAGCACCAATAAGTGCATAAAAATACAGAAATTAAATAATCACTCTATTTCCCTAAATCTTTCATTTGCCAAGAAAATATTATAAAATTCAGCTGCCCGCTCATTGGCAAAGGTTTCTCTTCACTGCCACTAGTTCTCTGCTTCCAGGCTCCAGCTTGCATTATGCTAAAGGTCTGAGCTTTCCTGTGGCAGCCAGTCAAACACTAGGAAGCCAAGAGGCCTTCAGGAAACATTGCACCTCTTTATTGATACGCATTATTTTGGTTTTGTTTTTAATTTGACTTTTCATTGTGAACATTTTAAAATAGAGAATAGTGTAACAAACCCCCACTTACCCATCATCTAATTTCAAGATTCATTAACATTCTGCTGTCCTTGTGTTATCTACGCTCACCTCTCCATGAAAGAATATCTTTTAATACCATCCAATGTTAAAAAACAAAGAAGGAGCATTAAAAGAATAGTTACTATTGGGTCTCTTGACCTGAGTCTCGTTCAACGTGTTTCAGCGTTACTAAACCTAAAGTTCTTTCTGATGGACAATTAATGGCATGGTTCCAGTTCTTTATTCAATGACAACATAAAAGAGATTAACTGCTACGTAGACCCTTCATCGTTTAATGAGATTGCCTGACACTGAAAGGATTTTTCAGCTTGTATGTATTTCAATTCAACTGTGCTCAATCACTTTTTGAAATGAATGAAAAAGTCTGTAGATTATATACAGCTGCTACTTCTTTTGTAAAATGTGACATCTTGAAATAGAAACTATGTTCTCCTTCCAGGGAGGCTAAGGGAGAATGCTACGCGTTTGCACCTGTGGAAGCTAAGAAATACTCACTTTTACCTCTAGAAATTTGATCACAAATCTACTAGCATATTTGCGGAGGGTGATACTCATGTATTTGCAGTAGCTGTAACTACACTGAATTTGCATGAGTCTACATAGAAGAGATAGTTCGTTCAGCACATTTTCGTGTATTGATTTTATTACCGCCCCGCTGTGTGTTGACAACGGTGATTTTCTCTTCTTTGCTCTCACTCACCTGCAATTTTTCACCTAGAATTTTTATCATAAAAGTATCACGAGAGAGAGAGCGTCAGAAAGAGTGAGAGAGAAAGTTTTTTATAGACTATTTGATAGTATATTCTCTATCACAAAGTCAAAGTAAGGGTTAGGAAAACTGGGTAGAACCACCACAGACTTTTGCTTCTTGGTTTCATGGAGCAGAATGCAAAGTAGAGTAGCAGGTTTCAACAAGTAAACAATTTTCCTGTTCCTACTTTTTGCTTAGCACTCTACCCTATTTTATTTTGGGGGGGGAACCTAGGAGAGCACACGTAAATATTCTTCTTAAAACAAAAAAAATGTTGTCTAGGTTTGCAAAAAAGGACAACTAGGCGGGGTGAGGAGTAGGGTGGAAGGTAGCTTGATTAAGGGTGTCATTAAAACTGAAAAACGAAAACCTCTTTAGTATTAGGGTGTAGTTTTCAATGTTCACGCATCACTGAGGAAAATGTGCTTATGTGCATGCATGGGTATGAGAAACCAGGTCTGTTCTGATGTCAAATTTGAAATGGGAAAACTAAGATAGATAGTTATTCCTTATAATCCAAACAGGAAGGAGGGAAGAGTGGGCAAGGGGAAGAGAGCAGAAGCAGAAGAGCTGGTCTTAAGCTCCAAGGTGGTTTGTAATTGCTTAGAAGATAGGTCCAGAATTGGAGCATCTGAAATAATGAAGTCTCTCTCTCCTCTCTCCCTCTCTCCTCCTCCTACTCTCCTCCTCTCTGCCTCTCACTCTCTCTGTCCCTCTCTCCATTTCAGAAACAGTGTCTGCACAAATAGCTCTGAGTTGACACACACACATCCTGCACTTGTTTTGTAAAAAAGAAAAAAATTTAGGTGCTTATACTTCTATAGTAATAAATTGTAAAATGCTTTTGCTATTGTGTTTGTCTTTACATATCTTTTTCTCTTTTCTCTTTTAAATTTAAACTTTCTTAAACACTGATATTATAAACATCATTTCCCTAAATTATATTTTAAGAACATAAGTCACATGTCTGTAGTTGGACAGGTCCTTCTTGACTTCCTCACTTGGCAGGTGACAAACTGCAATTTGATAACATATATATGCACTAGAGCAATCACTTTTTTTTGTTTTTTGTGTTGTTTTGATGAATTCTGATTTTTTCCAGCTTTATTGAGAGATAACTGGCATATAACATTGTGTAAGGTTAAGGTATACAAGGCACTGATTTGATACATGTATATATTATAAGATGATTACCAGAATAATGTTAGTTAACACATCCATCACCCCACATAGTTACCTTAAATCTTCACGAAGAGAACATTTAAGATTTACCCTCTTAGCAACTTGCAAGTATACAATACAGTATTGTTGACTACAGACATCACGCCGTACGTTAGGTCCCCAGAAGGTATTCATCACATTCCTGTAAGTTTGTACCTTTAGAATATCTCTGTTTCTGCCATTATCTCACCCCTGGCAACCACCAACTTACTCTCTGTTTCTGTGAGTTTGGAGTTTTTAGATTTCACATATAAGTGAGATCATACAATATTTGTCTTTGTCTGATTTATTTCACTTAGCATAATGCCCTCCAGGTTCATCTCTGTCGTCACAAACAGCAGGATTTCCTTCTTTTTACAGCTGAATAATATTCCATTGTATATATGCACTATATTTTCTTTATCCATTCATCTGTCAAAGAACATTTATGTTGTTTCCATGGCTTGGCTATTATGAATAATGCTGCAATGAACATGGGTTGCATATATCTCTTCAAGATAGCGATTTCATTTTTCTTGTATACGTACCCAGAAGTGGGATTGCTGGATCATATGGTAGATCTATTTTTAATTTTTTGAGGAACCTCCGTACTGTTTTCCATAATTCCAAATTTTTAATTTTTTGAGGAACCTCCGTACTGTTTTCCATAATTGCTGTACCAATTTAGATGCCCACTAACAGTGGATAAGGGTTCCCTTTTCTCCACATCCTCGCCAGCACTTATCTCTTATCTTTTTGATAATAGCCATTCTAACAGATGTGAGGCAATATTAGAAGATAGGTCCAGAATTAGTCTAGCTAATTCTAATTAGTCCATCTAATTATGTGCTAATCACATACGCACATTATTTTAGGTCCATCTAAAATAATGAGGTCTCTCTCTCTCCTCTCTCCCTTCCCTCCCCCTCTCTACCTCCTCCCTCCTTGAGGTTTTGATTTGCATTTCCCTGATGATTAGTGATGTTAAGCACCTTGTCTTGTATTTGTTGGCCATTTGTATGTCTTCTTTGGAAAAATGTTGATTCAGGTCCTTTGACCATTTTTTAATAGGATTATTTGTTTTCTTGCTATTGAGTTGTAAGAGTTCTTTATAGATTTTGGATATTAACCTCTTATCAGATATATAGTTTGCAAACATTTTCTCCTATTCCATAGATTGTCTTTTCATTTTGTTGATTGTTTCTTTTGCTGTGCAGAAGTTTTTAGTTTTATATAGTCCCACTTGTTGATATTTGCTTTTGGTGTCATATTCAAAAAAACATTACCAACACAATGTCAAGGAGTTTCTTTTCTATCTTTTCCTCTAGGAGGAACATCATTTATGGAACATCATTTATGGAAGAGACTATCCTTTCTTCATTAAGTATTCTTGGCTCTCTTGTCAGTTATTTCTTTCTTGCCTTATTCCTCTGACTAAGACTTCCAGTACTATGTTGAATAGGAGTGGTGAGAGTAGGCACATTTGTCTTGTTCCTGATCTTATAGGAAAAGCTTTCAACCTTTCATTATTGAGTATGATGTTAACTATGGGCTGGTCATATGTGGTAACTATTATGTTGAGGTACATTCCTTCTACGTCTACTATGTTGAGAGTTTTTATCTTGAAAGGGTGTTGAATTTTGTCAAATTCTTCTTCTGCATATATGGAGCTGATCATATGATTTTTGTCTCTCATTCTATTAATGTGATGTATAACATTTATAGATTTGCATATGTTAAACTATCCTTGCATCCCAGGTTAAATTGGGAGTTAAAGTTAAATTCTACTTGATCACGGTGTATGATCCTTTTCATATGCTGTTGAACTTGATTTGCTAGTATTTTGTTAAGAATTTTTGCATCTGTGTTCATCAGGGATATTGGCCTGTAGTTTTCTTGTAGTGTCTTTCTCTAGCTTTGGCATCAGAGTAATGCTGGCCTTGTAAAATGAGTTTGGAAGTGCTCCGTCCTCTTCTATTGTCTGGAGGAGTTTGAGAAGGATTGGTATTAATTCTTCTTAAATTCACTAGTGAAACCATCTGGTCCTGGATTTTTCTTTGTTAGGAGGTTTTTGATTAATGATTCAATCTCTCTACTTGTTATTGTTCTGTTGAGATTTTCTGTTTCTTCATGATTCAGTCTTAGTAGGTTGTGTATTTCGAGGGATTTATCCATTTATTTTAAATTGTTCAATTTGTTGGTGTATAAATTTTTCATAGTAGACTCTTATGATCCTTCATATTTCTGTGGTATCAGTTGTAATGTCTCCTCTTTCATTCACAATTTTGAGTCCTCTCTCTTTTTTTCTTGGAAAATCTAGCTAAAAGTTTGTCAATTTTGTTTATCTTTTCAAAAAACAACTATTAATTTCATTGATCTTTTCTATTGCTTTCCCATTCTCGGTATCATTTATTTCTACTCTGATCTTTGTTATTTCCTTCCTTCTGCTAACTTTGGACTTGGTTTATTCCTATATTTCTGGTTCCTTGAGGCGTACAGTTAGGTTGTTTATTTGAGACATTTCTTCTTTCTTAATGTAGGCATTTATCACTATAAAATTCCTCATTATTACTGCTTTTGCTGCATCCTATAAGTTTTGATATGTTATGTTTCCATTTTTGTTTGTTTCAAGATATTTTTGGATTTCCCTTTTGATTTCTTTTTTGATCCATTGTTTGTTCAGGAGTGTGTTGTTTAATTTCTACATATTTGTGAATTTTTCAGTTTTCCTCCTATTATTGATTTCTAGTTTCATACCATTGTGGTTGGAAAATATACTTAGTATGTTTTCAATGTTTTAAAATTTCTTAAGACATATTTTGTGACCTAAAGGTGATCTATCCTGGATAATGTTCCATGTGTGCTAGAGAAAAATGGGTATTTTGCTGCTGTTGGATGGAATTTTTTATATATGTCTGTAAGGTCCATTTGGTCTAAAGTATAGTTAAAGTCCTGTGTTTTCTTATTGATTTTCTACCAGGATAATGTGTCCACTGTTGAAAATGGAGTATTGAAGTCCCCTATTATTATTTTATTGTTGTCTATTTCTCCCTTCAGATCTGTTAGTGTTTGTTTAATATATTTAGGTGTCCAGAGTTTGATGAATACATATTTACAACTGTTGTATCCTCTTGATGAATTGACTCCTTTATCATTATGGAATGACCTTCTTTGTCTCTTGTTATAGTTTTTGACTAAAAGTCTATTTTTTCTGATGTAAGTGTAGCTACCCCTGCTTTTCTTGATTTCCATTTGCGTGCAATATCATTTTCCATCCCTTCACTTTGAGCCTATGCATGTCTTTAAAGCTGAAGTGAATCTCTTGTAGACGGCACGTACTTAGATCTTGTTTTTAAATCCATTTGGACACTATATGCCTTCTGATTGGAGAATTTAATCCACTTGCATTTAAAGTGATTATTGATAGTTAAGAACTTACTAATGTCATTTTATTATTTTTTTTCTGACTGTTTTGTAGTTCCTTTGTTCTTTTATTTCTCTCTTGTTGTCTTCCTTTGTGAATTGATATTTTTTCATAGTGGTATGCTTTGATTCACTTCTATCTATCTTTTATGTATCTACTGTAGTTTTTTGCTTTGTCATTACCATAAGGCTTATGTACAACATCTTAGAGATATAACAGTCTATTTTAATCTAATAACAACTTAATTTTAACCACATACAAAAACTCTACTCTTTTAATCCCCCCATTTTGTGACAGTTTTGGTGTCACAATTTACCTCTTTTTGTATTGTGTATCCATTAACAAATTATTTTAGCTTAGTTATTTTTCATACTTTTGTTCTTTAACCTTTATTCTAGAGTTAAGTGATTAACACACCACCATGTTACACTCTTGGAGTACCCTAAATTTGACTATACACTTACCTTTACTATTGTTTTATATTTTCATATGTTGTTATGGTACTAATTAGCATCTTACATTTCAGCTTGAAGAACGTTCAGCATTCCTTGTAAGGCAGGTCTAGTGGTAATGAACTCCTTCAGCTTTTGTTTATCTGGGAAAGCCTTTTTTTATCCTTCATTTCTGAAGGACAACTCCACCAGGTAAAGTATTATTTGTTGTCAGTTTTTTCTTTCAGCACCCTAAATACATCACCCCAGTCTCTCCTGGCCCACAAGGTTTCTGTTGAGAAATTCACCGATGGCCTTAGGAGAGTTCCTTTATGTGTGAGGAATGGTTTTTCTCTTGCTGTTTTTAAAATACTCCCTTTGTCTTTGATTTTAGATAGTTTTATCATAATACGTCTTAGAGAAGTTCTTTTTGAGTTGAAACTTTTTGGTGATCTGTGAGCTTTGTGAACTTGGATGCCCAAATCTCTCCCCAGATTTGGGAAGTTCTCAGCCATTATTTCTTTAAATAATCTTTCTGCCCCTTTTTCACTCTCATCTCTTTCTGGGACTCCAATAATGTGTAGATTTTTTTTTATTGGTTTCCCATAATTCACACAGGCTTTCTTCACTCTTTATTAATTTTTTTTCTTTTTACTCCTCTGACTGGATAATTTCACGTGATCTCCTTCAAGTTCACACGTTCTTTCTTCTACTTAGGCCAGTCTGCTATTGAAGCTTTCTATTGAATTCTTTGATCATCTTCAGTACTAGGATTACTATTTTGTCATTGTTGAACTTTTAATTTTGTTCATGCATTGTTTTCCTAATTTTATTTAGTTATGTATCTGTGTTTTCTTATAGTTCACTGAATTTCTTTAAGAAGATTCTTCTGAATTCTTTGTCAGACAATGCATACATATCCATTTCTTTAGCTTCAGTTATTGAAACTTTGTTATTTTCCTTTGGTGGTGTCATGTCTACCTGATTCTTCATGATCCCTGTATCCTTGCATTGGTATCTGCACATTTGCACAAGCAGTCTCTTCTTCCAACCTTTTCCAGCAGTTGGGTGGAGCTGCTGACTTGCTTCCTGGCCCAGGCTCAGGCTATAGATGTGCTGCACACCTGCCTGGCATCTCTGACCAGACTTCCTCATTTGATGGGGCTGGAGGCTATGCTTAGCTGTTGGAGAGAGCCAGTGACTTGCTTCCCTGTCCATGCAGGTCTCTCCCACTCTGGGCCTGGGACAAACTGCCAACTGGGGACCCATACTAGGCAGATCTGGTAATCAAGCTCTCTGGCCAGATGTGGCCACTGGTTCAGCTCTGCAGATGAGCAAAGCTGCTGGTTGGGATCTATACTCAGGCACCACAGCCAGCAGGAACATGGTTGACCAAGATCTATGAGCTTCTTGCTGTGAGCCCTACCCTCTTCTCCTTCTCTAGCTGATTTCCCCAGTGATCTATGTGAGCTAGTACCTAAGTGGGCCTCCATGAAAATGTTCCAGAATGCTAGAGAAGCTGAATGTCCACCTTGGGCTCTCCTTTTCCTACTGGAGAAACTATAGACCCTGAGGGACCCACTCAGTGTGGTGCTGCACTGGCCTGGGGGAGGAGCAATGCAGTCAAAGTGAAACCACTCCTCTTACCCTTCTAATGTGTTTTTTCTCAGTTTTTGTGGTCCAAGGGGGTGCTTCAGCCTCATCCTCCACTTCTGAAATCTTCACAAAGCTGTCTTGTCTATGGATGATTCTTAGTGGCTCTTTCTGTGAGGGGGACTGAAGTCGAGAGCCACCTATTTTACCATCTTGCTGATATCACTCTGGGCAATAGCTTTTATAATTAGACAGGTTGATGTTATGTAGCAATAGCTGGGAAGTATGTGTTATTAAGATCACCAGGCACCAGGTATAGATAAGTTAATGGGCTGTCAAAAAAAAAAAGGAAGTTGGACCACTCCTCAATCATAGTTAACACTGAAAACAATAATTCTTTTATTTTTCAATTCAAAGATTTTACAGGACAGCCATACTTTGACATGGGACTTTGACATTTCCATCACATAGATCTGTTGAGTTGGAACTGTTGAGTTATTTAACTCAACTCTTTAAGCTCTGAAAAG
Organism: Ceratotherium simum simum; assembly: GCF_057802395.1. Classification (NCBI taxonomy): domain Eukaryota; kingdom Metazoa; phylum Chordata; class Mammalia; order Perissodactyla; family Rhinocerotidae; genus Ceratotherium; species Ceratotherium simum. The sequence goes on along the minus strand of NC_141923.1, from coordinate 24,144,984 downwards.
GAGATTCCAGAAAGCCGTACCCTCACCAAAAAGTCCTCTGCATGTACACAAGCAAGGGAAAGTTTCCACAACCCAAGCCAGTCAATCAATGCTTAGATGAAAGAGTAGATTTTAAGGGTCTCAATTAACAAGGCATCCAGTTCCCCGGCCAGTGGGCATTCAAGCGTTGCCTCTGGCAGGCAGGTGCTGGATGACACACAGAGGGAGCCCTAAGAGGCTGTTTCCCCTTCCACCACCTCAAAGAAGTTTGGATTTTCAATTTATTTTTTAAAAGCAGATACACAGTAAACATCAGAATGTGTGTTTTATGCTAAATACATTTTGGTTTCAGAGCAGTTATCTCTTGCTGCCAGAATAGCCCTAAGGATTAAGATGGTTTATTGGGATCAAATGCCTAGGAGATTTATTATAGCACAGACTGTTTACTCATTCCCATTAAAATGCCGATTATGCTTATTTCTTTGCCTCTCTCTCTTCCTTCTCCTTTCTTCCCTCCTCCATAACCCATATTCTATTATTTTATTTTCTTGCTTTAAGATGAATCTACTTGGATTTTTATCCTTTATTAGAATTGAGTTCTTAGAAGCTTTCTGACTTTCTGGGGGCCAGGGAGTAGGAATGGCATATATGTAGTTCATTAAACTCTTGGGAACACTGAGTCCCTGGTTAGCAACCCAGAACAATAATAAAAAAAAAAAAAAAGTATTTTCAGGAGCTGTCTGATGACTGGAGAGAAGAGTGTACTTTTGGAATAGTTTGTTATGAAGGATCACAAACACACTGGCTATAATCATCTACAATTTAGAGCCATGTAGGAGTAAAGATAATTTGCTGTCAGGTATATGCTTTACCTGGATAAAAAGGAAGATTATCTATTTTATACCCAAATTCTTTGTAAAACATTCAACAAAGCAGATGAGTTTATGCACAATATATCAGCTCTCAAGAAAATAGGCATGAGACACCAGAAAATATGATCACTTAATTAAGAAAACTACAGCCCAGAAAATAGTCCTGTAGGGCTTGATAATGCATCCACATTTATAAGAAAGCCAATCATTGAGTCCATTAGGCTGTGTAAAATGATTTTATAAAAATTGTAGTGGGCTGGGCAAATGTTTGATATACCCTGATAAATTTATCTCGAATACTTAGTGACTATTACAGTGCCTGGCATGGGAGAGATGCTCACTAAACTTTTGTGGAAGAAACAATTGAATATAGCTCACCTGCTACTCATGGAGTGTGCAAATGCATTTCTATCATTTTCCATTTTTTTCGGGTATGTTGTCCTGATTGGAAAGATCTAGACCAGCTGTTGTCAAACTTTAGCATGTATACGAATCACCTGGAGGACTCTTTACAACACAGATTGCTGGGCCCCACCCTTACAGTTTCTGATTCAAAAGGACTGAGGTGAGGTCTGATAAGCTGTATTTCTAACATGCAAAGGTGATGCTGTGATGCTGGTACATGGACCACATTTTGAGAACCACTGTAGCCTATAAAGCAGTGAAAGAGCAATTATACACTTGAGGGCAAAGAAGTGCTCAACTCTGCTAATTCAGAAGCATGATTTGCATCTATTCTACAGACCTGGAGCATTTGCTGTCTGCTACTAAGATTTCCGCTACAGATGCAAGAAAAACATGCCCTCGTGCTTTCTGTCTGTCTGATTGTGGCAGCCAAGAAGGAACAGAGAAATACAGGAGAAAAATATAGTGATACTGTGAAAAACATGCAGAGAATTTTTGCAACTCAGAAATAACTTTGTAAACAGTGAAGACTTGTTTTACTCCAGAGAATCTAAAATTTGAGTTTGCATGAGAAATATTGGAAAAATATTCCCCTACACCCTTGCCTTCTGGTTGATTCCACTTCTTAAATCTTAAAGGTTAAAATTAATTAAATTGAAAGCAAAAAAAGAAAAGCATGAATTGAAGTCTTTAGTTGTCTAATAGCTCAGATGCCTTCTAACTTAAAAATTCTTCAAGTCTCTAATTAATTATTTGGATTCCTATTGATATGTTTTTAGTATTATTGATATGTTTTTAGTTTTATGTATTCCTATTTATTCTTTAGAAGAAAACTGATTTACTATAGGCAAATGATAAAATGATTAAAAAAAAAGTACTGAGAATTGAGCACTTACTATTTGTCAAGCCGTCTGCTAATGTCTTTATATGCATATGCTATAATATGCATTAATGATATATTAAGATGTATTAATGATATATAATATGCATTAATGTTATAATATGCATTATCTCATTCGCTCCTCATAACAATCCTTTGAGATCAGCACTCTTTCTCTCCCCATGACATAGCTGAGAAAAGTCAGGTTTAGAGAATTTAAATGACTTGCCCACTTACACTTTCAGTAAGTTGTGGAATCAAAACTGGCTCTTTTCCCAAGAGCCAAGAATTTAAAATCTGTAAGTCAAGTTCCCAAATAGGCCATGGTAGAAGAACTAGTATTAACAACAATATTATCAGCGCCAACTGTTATCATAGCGATTAGAGTATTACTCCTAAAGAGCCCTATGATATGGGTATTACTATCCTCATTTTATGTCTGAGAAGACTCTGAGAAGTAAATCTGCCTGAGGTTATATATAGCTAGCAAGATATTCACTAAGGATTATGGATTCTAAAGCCCACGTTGTTTATACACCACCACCAAATCCTAACATCAAGCAGTACCCTTCCTAGACCCTTTAGTGGCAATCCACATATTTAATACAAACTATTACGTCGATGTCACTATAAGTTTCCACAGAATGAAAATTCATTGGATCCCCATTGACAATAAAAGAACGCTGGGATGAGCCACCTCATACATATTGTCAAACTTTTGTGTCTATATCCATAGGTTTACTGGGTCCATGTTTATTTTTATAATTGATTTTTATTTGTATCAAAGCAATCTATACAAATAGCTTAATAGGATAAATAATAGCTTTATGACAAGTAACAGCAGCCCCCTGCTCCCACTTTTCCTCCCCTCCACCCTTGTCTTGCTTGCCAGAGGCAGCCACTTCTACTCTTAGCTATTTCGTCTGCTATTTACCTCCACATTTCTAAATACAGCATGCAGCTATCTTTAGATTCACTGATTTAAAATATTACTCACTGACTTCCTAATGTGGAACATTAGGATTTTTCTCTCTCTTATACATCCCTTTTCTCTTCTTCACTCTTTCAGTATGGTTATACTGTACATTTTGATTAAATATTATTTGGTGCTTTCCTGATTATGACTACATAAATATTGTTCTCTGTTGATTAAAGTAGTGTATTATGATTACTTTTGGGTTTTGATATAAATTTTTGTACAATGTTTAGCTTTTTCTGGAATTCATAATAACCTTTAATTTTTTCCATTTACCTGGATTCGTTTGGACCTATGGTTAAATCTTCTCAGTTCCATTAATGGCTTTGAAAAATGATTTTCAAGATAAGATTTTATGTTGGCAAATCTGCCTAATACTCTAATAGTTTCCTTTTGTAAATCTTGGAACCATCCCTCCCAGAGTGCTCTGTTTTCTTGATCCACCCTGAACTAGCTGCTCTTTCAGCCACCTTCACAGTTATCATCCTTCGTCATCAACTTGCTATTTTTCTCACTCTCTCCTGTTGTAGATTGCCTGTTTTCTGGATTCTGTATCTTTCTCCTCCTTTATTCTCCTGTTGAGTAAAACATATTCTCTAGTAGCTTCCTGCAAAAGGATGCATGGTATGTAATTTTTGATATTTTTGCATATCTGGAAATGTCTCTATTCAAATTATGATAGTTTTGTTTAAGTACAGAACTCTGGGTAGGAAATCCTTTTTCCCTAAGAATTTTATTCTTCCACGGTCTTCTAGTTTCTAGTGTTTCTGTTGAGTAGTCCAATGCCATTTCGGTTTTCTGTCTTTTGTGTGTGACCTGGTTTTTCAGAATCTTCTCTCTATCTTTGGTACTTGAAATGCCACAATGACGTGCTTTGGTGGCTGCTGCTGGGTCAGCTACTTTATGAACCCGACAATTTTGTCTGAGAGCAGAATAAAGATTGTGTTCTCCAGAATTTATCAAAAGAATTCCTTTCCCCGTTTTTTTGACCTGCATTCCTACAACGCACATGCCTGTGCAAGAGGGGCAGAGAGAGAGAGAGATGCTAGCTGTCTGAATAGTCTGTCTGATTTAATGAGAAGCTAATGCACAAAGTCAGCTTGAATAAATATTATGTGCTTCCTCTTTGCAGGGCCCTGTGCAAGTCATGGTTCCTCCTTTCAGGATGCTTGGAATGTTCTGTGGCAGATGTAATAAGAACCTAACCTATAATAGAAGAGAGAATTCATAATGACCTTATAAGAAAAGTGTGACAGTACTTCAAGGGAAGATGAGGCAATTTCAGATAGGGAGATGGGAAATATGCTAAGAATGAGGGGGAGTTTGGTGAGTCAGGAGTGTGAGGAAAGTGGTTAAAGTAAGGAAAGAAGTTAGCATTTGAGGGGCTCTGAAGTCTGAGTGATTAGTAGTAGTAGAAGAGGTAGAGAGGCATTCACTTACAGGCAACAGTATGTGAAAGGCACAAAAATGGGAAAATGAAAGACTCATCCAAGAATAACGCATTGGCTGGGTCCTAGTTAACACACAGAGAAATGGCAGATACACAAGTAAGCAAATTTGGGGCCAAAGCATGGCAAGCCCTGGAGGCAAACTCATTTATTAGGGGGTAATTTATTTCATTCGTTTCTTCTCATTTACTAATTGATATTCACTTACCAGCTACCGTGGACCAGCCCCTATGCTGGGTGTTAGGGAGAGACCTGAAAGAGACATGTCCTCAAGCAATTAACTATTACATGTGAAGACGTGCTGTGTTTGCACCCAAGTTCTACAAGTAAAGTATGAATGAGATATACAAGGATTATTAGGAACACAGAAAAAAGGGCATTTGGATTGTCTGGGGTATTCAAAAAAGGCCATAAAGAGACAATGGCACCAAGGAGAATCAAATGAGATGCAGAAGTTTACCAGAAGGATGGGCAGAGCCTTTCAGACAAAGGAAACTACACATTCAAAGGCAGAGTGAGAGAGAACATGGTATCTTCATTCATTCATTCAATCATACTATAGATTGTTATTGAGTATTTACAGTGTACTAGCCATAGTAATGGTCATGTTAGAGGAACTGCAGATATTTCAATATGGAGCACGGTGTTCCTTCTAGGCTCTTAGCTTCATGAGAACAAGAATTATATCTGTCTTATTTGTTGTTGTGCCCAGTACTTAATATTTGTTAAATTAATATACATGGATATACGATAATGGATGTCCACAGAAAAGAAGATAATTATAAGATGGTAAAGAAGTTCATGAGAGAGATGTTTCAAGAATTATCAATATATTATGTTAATTAAAATTAGAAGTATAAACAAAATTGCTCAAAGGCTATATATATGTATAGTCATATATATAATATATAAAATTATAATAATGTATAATATTATATAATAATATATAATATATTTATAATAATATGTTATATAACATTATTATAATTTTATATATTATATACATACATATATATTTATATATATGTATATACACACACATCCAATAAATAGAGTTGAGGGCAAAGAATGAAATATAGGGGAATTCCAACATTTCTTCACAAAGGAAAAAGCACTATTATTAAAAAACGGTGAGTGTCTATCATGCCACAGGCAAGTTTTATTTATTTGTCCCCTGTCTATGCTCTGACTAATAACATTAAACTGCTTGTGTTTGAAGAATATTGTAAGTGCCTTCTTCTAAAAACTTCAATGCTCCCCTTCCCCCAGTCCTTGGACATTTGGTTCTACAAGCCAACATCAATCTTGCCTCTGGAATTGGTATTTCTACTTTGCCTTTCTTTAGTCATTGAATCCTAGTTTTATCCAGATTTGAACTCAGCTCATCCCTTGGACTCCTAGGCCTATGTGCCTCATCAAACAGAAACCCATCTCTGTGCTCCTTCCCCATGGACTATAACCACAGTCTCAGCCACTTGACCAGCACCACAGACAAGACAACCTTATTCCCTCTCTGGGGGCATTTTGACACTGGGAAGGAATGGCCACATAAGTAACAAATAAACCACATTAGAATATTATCACCAAAGCACTAGAGAGGGGAGAAGTCTCTCCTATCAAATTCGGCACAGCAGTTCAGATAAGACCTGAAAAGTAATGTAAAATTCTAGGGATCAAACAAAGACAAAGTTCTCACTCTAAAGAGATTGGTGGACTTGTAGGGGACAACACTCTCCACAGAGAAATATTTAGAGACCCCCCCTAACATGCCCAGCACTGTGATGTGTGCACAGTGGGCACCCAGTGTGTATTTGTGGAATGAATAAATGCATATGCCATGCACTCTCTCACTTCTATTTCTTTGACTTGTATTTGACAGCTAGGAGGGCATTGATGGCCCAAATAAGAAAGTTCCCTGTAGTAATATAGGCAGAAGTCCAACAGCAGGAACTGAGGACTGAATGAGAGGCGAGGAAGTAGAGAAAATGAACAAAGACAGCTTGTACTATTGTGGAAAGATCATGTTTTCAAGAGAGATGTAATTGATTTTCTTCACGGCACTTACTTGAAAATGAAAATCAGAACGTCTCATGATTTTACAATGAGGGAAGGTTTTCCATATTCTTACTACCCCAAAGGTACATAAAAGACAAATAGTTTGCCTGACTCAGGATACTCTGGACCCTGGCTCAGTAGCCTGAAACGTACTCAAAGACCAGATTTTATTTCCTATTGAATTTCCTGTAGTTCTTACCTCAGAGTTTGGTGTATACGAGGTGCTCAGTTAATATTTGTTCAATAAATTACTGTATAAAGGACACATAAAAACTGTGTTGGCAAAGTCTGCTTATCCTAGAGTATAACTAAAGGGAGAGGAGTAAAACACTAACAGTAAAAGATGGAAATTGGAGAAAATATATCATTTTGCCACATTTCATATGACAGCCCCTATGAAGACATATAAACTGTTGGTATATCACTGAATGGATGAGAAATAAATAAATAAAAAGAAAAGATTCAACATATGCACAACCTTTTGAATGACTGGGTTATATTAATAGTCAAAGGACCTTGCCCCTGGTGGTGTGCTGCTTTAGCCTATGTGTGTTTATCAGCATGTGGCCTGCAACCGCTTGCCAAGCATTTTGGGGTGAATTTAGCAGAACTGACTCTAAGCCATCTTTGAAGATAAAATGCATAAATGCACCCAGAAAGAGAAGAAGCAAGTCACTTTTCCTACTTCGCATTTCTTTACCCAAAAGAAATTGATTGCCAAAGTGCGCCACCTCTCCACTTCTTACTTTTATTATTCAGAAAAAAGTGGAGAACATGGTGACACCCCTTGTCACCATTTGGCAGACATGATTAATAACTGCAGTAATTGCTATGTGGAGGCGGGAACAGAGTGCCATGATTCCTTAACTTGGGTGGGAAGCAGTGCATGCATCATGTAATTTGCTTTGTACGTTGTTAAAGTGATTGACATTGTGGGTTACATCATGTCATTTTCCGTTTTTTGTGTGTGAGTGCATAATTCTAGGTCTTATGTTAGCCAGCTTACAGCATGGGGCATTACCACTCACCTTGAGTTTTCTTTTCTAAGCTCCTCCTCCTAAAAAAAAAAACGGCAGCCCCTTTCTCCCCATGGTGACCTCACCATTTTTGCTTTCTTTTCAGAAGAGAGTGTGTTGAAATAAGCATCAAGAGAAAGGGATTCATCTTATTTTTTAAAAATGACAAAACCTATAACATGGACTGTAGCCAGTGATAGGAACTTCTTCTACACTGTCCATTATACTTCATTGAAGCACAGCAGCCACACTCCACCGTGAGATCCAACACAGGCAGCAGCTAACACTATAAAGAATCAAAAGCATTTGCAGAGTAGAAAAGCACTTTTTTCCCATGCAAATATCCATTTTATGTTCTAAAATATCATTAAAGTTTTAGGTAGGTGTATTCACAAGGTCAGGAAACACATTCTCAATTGGAGTTAATTATTATTAATTGGTAACTGGCCCAACTTTGCTCAGCTGAAGCATGGGTCTACAGTCACCGGTAACACATATCAAAGTTTGTGGAACATCTGTTACTGATCACTCTGCACCTTGTGCCACCCTGGTGGGAAATGTACAATTTAGGGATGAGTTTACTCATTTATATCTACAATGGGCCACATACCCAGAAGAGGCAGGATAGTTATTACCATTACCTGAAATGTTTCCTGTCTGACTGAAATATCCAGTTTTGGCTGCACCAATAGAGACAGAAGTTCTGGGAAATAACTGTTTTCAGAACAGGGTTAGTTATTCCATCAGTAGCTTGACAAGGGCAGAATGACTGATTATTAAGGAAGGGCCTTCCAGAGAAATGGCCGAAGAATTCCAAGTTGGAACATTGAGTCACTTTCTTTATTTAACAGTGTTGGGGAAAAATAAAAAATAGAACAAAAATGAATATATGTAAGGATAATTTTAATGTAAGTGTAAAACAGAAAGGACATGTCTGTATACGGAGTAGTTTCCATTTAACTCTTAGGCATTTCCAGGAGATTTTACAAACAAAGCCAAGTTGACAAAAATTATAATACATAATTTATTTTATTTTCCTTTTATTTATATAAATACTAATCTGTTTCCTTTTTATTGCTCATAATATAGTTTCATGAAAATGGGATATTATTTTCCCACAAATTTTTTTACCTATTCCCATTTTTACACCTAATTTAAATTCTCTCTTCCAGCTAAAGCTGGTCACCATGCAGATTATGGCAAGGTAGGAGAAAATAAGATGGAAGTGTCAACAGCAAACTTTGATTTTTGAGAGTGGAGAGTCATGAGCTCCGCCTGTCATTCAAGGTGAGCAAAAGATGCTGTACCTTTGATGAGGCAGGATGCCAAGCACAGGTTCACATCTGTTGTCCCATATTATGGGAATATTGCTTATTTTTGAGGTAGCATGTACAGAATGCTCCAATAGAAATTCCAGTGCTTTCACTATTTTAGTTCAACTCAATCTACTTCTCGGATTAAAAGTTGACGGTTCCAGGCCCTTAAATGTTCCTGAGGGCTAGGGATCAATTTGTGTTTCTTTTATCCTTATTATCTTCAGTTTTCCTCCTGTGAAATAGCCTTAGTGAATTCCCATGTTTTGCCTTGGTAAACATTTCCTCTTACCTCCTATTTGCCCTCTCCAATCCAACTTCCTTAAAAAATAAATGTGCTGTCAGAAACTAAAGCTTTGCACCACCAGGGCCTCACTGCATTCAAGAAGCAATGGCTGATTCTTTCACTTGTTCACGACCCTCTAAACCCAATTTAGGGCAACTCATTCTATAATTTTATAAGTCGATAGTATCTCATGAATAACAATGAAAGAATAACCTATCACTGCAGACTCCCTTACAAAGTGGTGATATCTAAATGCAAAGATAATTGCCATTTGAAAATAAAGGCTCTCTTTTAAAAAAAAAAACAAAAAACCACAATCGGTTAAAAATAAAAACCAATCAAAATATATGCATTCCGCTGCTGGTATTTAAAAAAGTTGGCTTCAGTTGATTAATGCAACTAGGATTTGACCCCAGCATACTATTACTTAGAGAGTTTCATTGATGTAGAGAGAAAAGTAAAAGTAAAAAGATTCCTATTTAAAAGTTAGCAATATGCATTAGATGTAAGAAGATATCTAATAAAGGAGCTTAGTCCATGTGCAGTTACAGATTCAAGGATGAATTGTGCTTTTAATTACTTGGCACATCAGGAACCTGATCTCAATTACCCAAACTATGTAGGCAAGACTTAATTCTTATGGCAAAAATGATCTGGATATGGGCCAGCTCCGGTGGCCTAGTGGTTAAGTTCGGCATGCTTCACTTCAGTGGCCCAGGTTCGGTTCCTGGGCACGGACTTACACCACTTGTCTGTCAGTGGCCATGCTCTCATGGCAGCTCACGTACAAAAAAAGAGGAAGATTGGCAACAGATGTTAGCTCAGGGCAAATCTTCCTCAGCAAAAAGAGGAAGATTGGCAACAGATGTTAGCTCAGGGTGAGTCTTCCTCGGTAAAAAAAAAAAAGCAAAAATATCTGGGTAGATGGAATAATTAAAAGTCACGGATAATCCCAAACCCTTATGACAACAATTCATTAAAGTCTCGTCCCTTAGAGAAATGGTTTTATAAGAGCTACAAATCATTACAAAACTGCCTGGCTTATGTCTCCTCTCCTTTGATTATCCCACTGCAATCTCCAGGGAAGGCCTTCCAAAGCAGTGAAAAAACTCAGAGTCAGGAAAGAAGAGGAAAGGGACAGAGCCTCAAGGAGAAGCCATCAAATTCCCAACAGACTCAATATAAAGCACAAGACTATCAGTGGTGAACCTGTCCTGGAGAATAGTTGAAAGTAGGATTGGTGTCATTCCGTTTAAAACAGCAGTGAACAGTTAACTTACAGGAGAAGAAATGAGCACTGCCAGGTGGCAATGCCCCAAACTACATACAGCATGAATAATTTCTAGTTTGGTAACCACTTAGAGGAACTATGTTTTAGACATTCTTTTTTCCTTATTTTCTGTCCCCCTTCTATTAGCCTCAGTAACACCAGCATACAAGACTCTGTTATACTCAGGTTAGGGAAAATTGCAATATTCTTACTTTACCTTGTTATTTATACCTTTACTTTACCTTGTTATTTTTTACCAGCATATCTGCTGCCTAATTAGTCACAACCTGGGCTGAGCTACAATCCATTACAGACCAGTTTTCTAATTTCAGATTCACTTCTAACTTCAGTTTTACCAAGTGTCTTGATTAATCATTACTTTTATCTTCAAAACTTCATTGTACAAAATCTAGACAAATGTCTGCCAGTTCCTATCTTCATGCTCTCCAATCAACAAGAATCTAGAAGACTCTAAGCAGGCTTCATCATTCTCTCCCTCTCTCTCTTTCAGCAGTCTGTTAAAACCTATGTTTGTGCAGGCACTTGGCAGTAATTTTCATCAGAATGTTACAAATACTTTTCCCATAATGGACAAATGAAATCATGCTTAGAAAAGTCAAAGGAGCACAGTGACTCTTAGACAATTGACCCACGAGGAGTTTTGTCTCTCAGAGGCATTCTCTTCTGCCAAGCATGCAGCTCGTAGGAGAGGGGAGTATAGATAGCACACATAGAATAGTGAGGGAGGAAGGGCTATAGACCCCAAAACCAACATAATCAGCTGGGTCAAGCTGGGCAATCAACATGTAACAAATACAACAGTCTCATTGTTGATACATTCTGACATCTTGCAAAAAATATTTATTGCCTCCCTACCTGCATTCTATCCTTCCTTCTTCCTTTCCTTTATAGCTTACTCCCCCCCCTTCTTCCTGCCATGAGTACTTCTTAAATACTATTCCAAATACTATGAGAAGTGCTGATAAAATAGTAGGCAAGATAGACTCAGGCCTTGACCTCGAGCTTACAGTCCAATAGGAAAGTCACACAATTACAAAAGTCAAAACAAGAAAAACAAGGTAAAATTGGTACATCCAGAAGTCAGTTGTGACTAATTTAGTCTAGGATCTGGGTAGTAGTCAAGGAAGACTTCCCTAAGGAAGTGACTTTCAAAGTGAGACCTGAAGAATGGATAAGAGTTAACTGGACAGTGGCACAGCAGAGAGGTGAGGAAACAGACAATAGAAATCTTTCAGGTAGAGAAAAGTAGATATAGAGAGGAATTCTCAGAGAGCATGACTCTTTTGAGGAACGGAAATTAAGTTGGTCAAACAGGAGCACAGAGTGCAAAGGAAGAAAATGAGACGTGATGAGACTATACATGTAGGCAGGAACCAGGTCATGAATATTCTTGTAAACTATGTATCGATGGTACACAACCTCAAGCCATAAAATTCAGACCTGAAAGGTATCTAATTCTATTTTACTCTAACTCAATCTACTTCTTTATTTTGAACACTGTGATAAAGATTGAGTAGCTGTTTACCAAGTGTACTTCTCATTCCTCCTAGACATGTGGATAGACAATGTTTTCCAGTCTTCCTTGCAGTTAGCTGTGGCCATGTGTCTGAGTTCTGACCAACAGAATGAGAGAAGGTAATACACGTTTCTTCTAGGCCTGGCCAATAAAAACCTCCTATGAAGTCTTCCATTCACTCCCTTCCACTGTCTGACAGCTGGATATCGATGCCCAAGCTGACCTTGGAAGCCATGTAGGAAGAGCATCACACCCTGACAGACACACTCACCTACTACCACATTGAAGGGATGTTATAAGGAATATGTTTCTACTGTACTAAGCCTTTGAGGTTTTGACATTTATCTATTACACCAGTGATTCGCAAAATGTGGTTCTGGGAGCAGCAGCAGTAACATCACCTGGGAACTTGCAAGAAATGCAAATTCTTGAGCCCCATCTGAGACATATCTACTGAATCAGAAATTCTAGAGATAGGGCTAGCAACCTGTGGTTTATAAGCCTTCCAGGTGATTCTGATATGAGTTAGTTTGAGAGTTATTATTATTTTCTTAGCAACTTTACTCCCCTGAGACATTAGATGGACTCCATGGAGTAAAAGAAATCATTAGTGGGAGTAGAGCAAGCATTTGGCTAGTATATGAAAATATTATCTCATTGTTAATGACAAATTGTTTAGATTTACACTGTCAAGGGCTTTTCATGTAAGCAGAATTATAGGGCTTTTGTAAACCCTCCTGAATATTAATAAATTAACATATCCCCTATTTTTCAGAAAGTAGGAGATAGAAATATCAATCTGCATGATTAGCCACTTTCCAGTCATCTATCTTGAGACAAAGCGATTATTTCTATTTATTTGTGAAACACACATATTATGTACCATCTACTTAACTTCATGGACACAAAGGGAAGAAGGGAATTTTCATTCTTTCAAAGAAATCTGATACATTGTGAAAAGTGTCAGTGAAAGAAAAACTTGATACCTAAACAATTTACCCAAGAATATAGGTCCTTTATAATGCAGTGCCTGGGTTGAAAAAAATTCCCCCAATCTAAAAGCGTCATTGGTGGGTCCCATTGTAGCTCTTGTCCAGCAACATGAAGCACATCCTTAAACTGTAAGTTACTACTTTTAATGAAGGGTATTTTCTCTTTACATGGTTTAAAGCAGGAAAGCAATTCAATATTAATTTTTCAATTTGTAAAATAGAGGAAATATTATAGAAATAGAAATAGAGGAAATAGAACTAGAGGAAAAATTATGACAACATAAATCCTTGACAACCATTATGTGATAAATATGGTTTTGAGATATGCAATTAAAAAGTCATCCTCACTGATAAAGGTCTGACAATATTAATTCAAATTATTAAGGCTGAGCACAGTTATTCTGCCCTTATGTAAAGTAAATAGACAAAAAGAAACAATATGAAGCTCTAAATAAATAGATTTTTTAAAGGGAATGTTACAGCACCAGGTCCGTTTTTGCCCACTGCCAGAAAGCCAATCACCGAGACGACGAGATTGCAGAGAGAGAGGGTTTAATCACAAAGCAGCCAAGTGAGGAAAACGGGAGAACAAGTCTCAAATCCACCTCCCCGAAAATAGGGACTCAGAGGGGTATTTATGGGGAAAGGGGTAAGGTGATCTGAAACGATTGGAGGTGAGGAGAGATGAGGTAATTGACGATCTGCGCAAGCGTAGTCAGGCTTCATGTCATGTCTCTTTGTGGGACACATGTTCACAGAATGGCGGCGTTAGCATGCCCTGAGGGTGGGGTTCCAACCTCTTGCCGTCAAAAGGGCCTGGTTGATGGTTTGGTGGTCTCAGTCCGCCTGAAGTGGACAAGGGATTCAGTTCCTGAAAAAAATAGCTCAAACACCCATTACCATGGCAACCCAGGCTCCAGGGAGATGTCATCTATAGGAACCTAGTGGGAGTCAGATAGCATATTGCCCAAACAGCACAGTTAACAATGAGTAAGTTTATCATGCAGATTTAAGTCCTAGCCTTCCATTCTGATAAGTTTCTAGATAAGGCCATGTCCTCCTTCTTCCTGGTGCAGGGAAGAAGATACATTTACAAATGGAGATTTTCTTTACAAATGTAAATGTCTCTCATAAAGGGTAATGTTATGAGAGGTTCGGGGATTCGATCAGAGACATAAAAGACACTTTCCACTCCAAACAAATGGACTGAAGGTATATTTTATTATATAGAGGATAGTAAAGGCGACAGTCTGCAAACAGATCTGAATAGGTCAAATATTAAGAGGGAAAAAACATCAGCCCGACTGGAAAGGGAAAACACCCACATCGGCTGAAGAGAAATGACACAAATCAACCGGAAAGAGAAACACCAGGTTGACCGAAAAGAGAACACATCAAATCAATTACTTCATATCAAATCAATTACTTCACATCAAATCAGTTACTCACAACATCCACGCCCCACTGCCGGGAGAGCCCTGTCAATCGACGCGGCTGGGCAAGGATCACACGTCCTGGGCAAGGTGTCGCTTCCACAGGTGGAACTCTCACCGGGTCTCAGTTTCCAGCAGTTTTTATACCATCAGTAATTTTCAGAGTAAGCAATTACAGAGTTTGCAGAGCAAGCATTTAGTGTTTCCATGCACAAAATGGTTATCAGTGGCGTACGTGCACTGAGCCCCCTGGCTAACGTCCCAGCCCGGTAGTTGTGTACGTGCATTGTTCTCTTTGGTTATCGTCTCAGCCCAGCACAGATGGCCAGTCCATTCCGGGCTACGACACTCCAAGAGCCTTGAAATGTTACAACTTGCAACTCTCTCCGTGGGAGAAAGGCCGGTTCCCGGGAAAAGGCCAGTTCCCACCACGCAGAAAGCAGCTTTTATATTTCTTTTTGTGCTGGTGGCTGTAGGTCAACGGAGCGGCCAAACATGGCTGTACTCATGTCAAGACAGGTAACTGGAACTAAGAGTGGGTTTAGCACTACCCACCCAGGTACCCAGAGATATCTATAGTAATGGCCTTTTCTAGGGGCAGACCTCCCATCCCAAACTCCTTTGGTCAGTTAGTGGGGGTGGGAGTCAAAATGTCATTCATACAGAGACATATGGAGTTGGCAAATTCCAATGCCCCATAGTTACTAGCTGCTTAATCATCAATGGCTGTTTGCCGGTTTCAGGAATGGTCATTTAAGTAATAAATACATATTACACTTAGTATGCTTTAAATAAATGCCCAACTTGTGCTTTGAGGAGTTTGATTTTTTTTAAATATCTATATTTATGATTTTAAAAATGTTTTTTACATTAAAAAACTACCTCTAGCTATGAATAACTATAGTTAATAAATTAAGCATCCACTTGTTTGTATCATTATTTATAATAAATAAAATAGAAAAAATATTCAACAATAGGGAATTATTTAACTCATGTTACACCATTAAAATAATGCAATTAAAATAATGATTAGCCTTTGCAGTACTTGTTTAAATCATTTTAAAGATATTAAAAGTCATGTGTGTAACAATTTATCTATATGGGCAAAAGCTTATGACATGATATTAAGTTTACGAAGAGGTAAAATAATAAACAACTAATGACGTTAGGTACAGCCATGACTAGTGAAAAAAAGACTAGAAGGAAAGAGCATCATGTTTCATTATTGCCATGTCTCCATGTTGAGACAACAGGTAGTACTTTTCTGTATTAACAACATTTTTTATGGAAATTACAAGGACTACCACAACAAACATCCTTGTGGGAAAATCTCTGCTCATTTCATTTATCATGGCCTTACAACAAATTCCTATAAATAGAGGTGTTAGATCAAAGAACACTTTCAAAACTTCTTATCTAGTGCCAATTGCCATCCAGAAACATTTGTGGAAATGTACAGTCCAACAAGCAGTAAATAAGGATGCCCCCGGAGGCGGAGTCAAGATGGCGGCGTAGGCAGACTCTGAACTCACCTCCTCTCGTGGACACAGCCAATTTACAACTACTCGTGGAAAAATTACCCCTGAGACAGAACTGAAAACTGGAGAAGAGGAACTCCTGCAACAACGGACAATCCTAACTGGGGAAGAAGAGGCAGAGACTCCCTTCCAGAGAGGAAAAACGCCGCCTTCACAAGCGGCAGCGCCTCACAGCCGCCGGAGGCAGCTCACAGGTACGCACCCTCCCTGGAGGCGCGGGGTCCTAAGCCGGGGAGCGCCCCCGCTGTGGGCATTTTGTGGACCCAGCACAATCGAGACCAGCGGCATAACATCTGACTTTGCCTGCTACTAAAGCATTGGGTAGCACCCCTAGGAAACCCGGTTCACAAATAAACTAAAACTGGCTCTTAAAGGGCCCGCGCACAAACTCACCCGTTCCAGAAAGCATCCTAAAATCACCAGAAAGAAAGGTGCACAGTGCTTCGGTGACAAGAGACTCACCTAATAGGCCCTGAGTGCATCTCGGTGAGGGGTGAGACCTCTCCAGGGACTGGGACATTGGCGGCGGCCATTGTTGTGGCCTGGTGTGAGCGTGCTGACACAGACACCATTGGAGTTCTCCCTGAGGCCTGCTAGCCCAGGGTCTGCTCCACCCGCTAGAGCACCAATTTAATCCAGCTCAGCCAAGGCAGGCAGCCCACCCTAGAGACTGGCCCCACCCAACAACAAGCCCTCAGGCAACGTGTGGGCCTGCATAGATTGGTGACTGGATTCTCTGCAGCCTGGCAACTGAGCCGACTTGAGCGGGGCAGGGTGTGCACAAGGAGCGGGTGGAGAGTGTGGGGTGGTGGCGGAGTGTGTGGGGCTCCCGCGGTGGGGAGACTGGGTCCGCTTGGGGAGGTCGGGGCGCTCACACAGGGCAGGACTGTGTTGACTGTGTGTGTGGACCTGTGGGCAACAGGGCTTGTCAGCTGCAGAAGACTTGTGCTTCTCCAAGACCCACATAGGGGGTTTGCCCCACCTTCCAAAGCCTGAAACAATTGGGTGCTCCTGTGCCTGAGGGCAGCCCCACCCAGCTGCAATCCTCAGAGAGCTGACAAGAGACCTAATAGGCTAGAGGTTTACAGCAATTGTAAGGCCCTGAGACTAACAACCTGCCACACTGGGGGCCTACTCACTTAAAAGAAATACTGCAAGACAAATGTGGTATTAGAACTTACAGCCAACTGTGCTGGGGCTCCCCACATCTGATAAAGAGACTGAAGGGCCCACAACAACTACAAGCAGCTGAGCATTACAACAGCTGGCCAGGAGCATAACTCAGCCTCCCTGGGTGCCTATAGGGAGAGCTAACAGGCCACAATAGAAGGACACACGTAGCCCACATAGGGGCCACCCCTGGAACATTGAGAACTGAGGGAAGCACACTGGAAGCCTCCTAAGGCATCACTTACATAAGGTCACCTATCCAAGAGCAGGAGACGTAGCTGACCTACCTAATACGTAGACACAAGCACAGGGAAAGAGGCAAAATGAGGAGGCAAAAGAATACATTCCAAGTAAGGGAACAGGACAAAACCCCAGAAAAGGAACTAAGTGAAACAGAAATGAGCAACCTACCTGACAGAGAGTTCAAACTAAGAGTGTTAAGGATGCTCACTGATCTGGAGAGAAGAATAGATGAACTCAGTGAGAATGTCAACAAAGAAATGGAAGATATAAAAAAGAACCAATCAGAAATGAAGAATACAATACTGGAAATGAAAAATTCATTAGAGGGACTCAAAAGCAGAGTAGAGGATACAGAAGAACGGATCTGTGAGCTGGAAGAAAGACTAGAAGAAATTACCCAAGGTGAACAGGTAAAAGAGAAAAGAATTAAAAAGAGTGAGGACAGTCTAAGGGACCTCTGGGACAACATCAAGCGCACTAACATCCGTGTTATAGGTGTCCCGGAAGGAGAAGAGCGAGACAAAGGGGCAGAGAATTTATTTCAAGAAATAATAGATGAAAACTTCCCTAACCTAAGGAAGGAAACAGACATCCAGGTACAGGAGGCACAGAGAGCTCCAAACAAGATAAACCCAAAGAGGCCCACACCAAGACACATCATATTCAAAATGTCCAGAATTAAAGATAAAGAGAGAATCCTAAAAGCCGCAAGAGAATGTCAAGTTACATACAAAGGAAACCCATAAGGCTATCAGCTGACTTTTCAGCAGAAACCTTACAGGCTAGAAGAGAATGGCACGATATATTTAAAGTGCTAAAAGGAAAAAACTTACAGGCAAGAATACTCTACCCAGCAAGGTTATCGTTCAAAATGGAAGGAGAGATCAAAATTTTCTCAGATAAGCAAAAATTAAAGGAGTTTGTCACCAAGAAACCAGTGTTACAACAAATGTTAAAGGGACTGATTTAAGGGGAAAAGAGAAGACCACAAATAGGAAAAATTATCTATTTCCACGATTAGAACGTAATGGATACAAATGCACAAAAAAGAGGTTAGATATGATATCAAAAACATAAAAGGAGGGAGGAGGGGAGTTAAAGAGCACAGCTTTCAGACAGAGGTCAAACTAAAGTGACCATCAATTCTGTATAGAAGAAGTAAGGAACAGAGAAGGACTACTAAAACACTGAGGGAAAAAAAAAGTTAAAAATGGCAGTAAGTACATACTTATCAATAGCTACTTTAAACGTCAATGGACTAAATGCTCCAATTAAAAGGCATAGGGTGGCTGACTGGATAAAAACAAGACCCATATATATGCTGCATACAAGAGACACACTTCAGACCTAAAGACACTCACAAACTGAAAGTGAAGGGATGGAAAAAGATACTCCACGCAAATGGCAATGAAAAGAAAGCTGGGGTAGCAGTACTCATATCAGACAAAATAGACTTTAAAACAAAAACTGTAAAAAGAGACAAAGAAGGGCATTACATAATGATCAAGAGAACAATCCAACAAGAGGACAAAACACTTGTAAATATCTACGCACTCCAATGTAGGTGCACCTAAATATATAAAGCAATTATTAACAGACATAAAAACAGAAATAGACAGTAACACAATAATAGTAGGGGACTTTAACACTCCACTTACACCAACGGATAGATCATCCAAACAGAAGATCAATAAGGAAACATTGGCCTTAAACGACACACTAGAACAGATGGACCTAGTAGATATATACAGAGCATTCCATCCAAAAACCGAAGAATACACGTTCTTTTCAAAGGCACATGGAACATTCTCCAGGATTGATCACATATTAGGCCACAAAACAAGTCTCCATAAATTTAAGAAGATTGAAATAATACCAAGTATCTTTTCTGACCACAACGGTATGAAACTAGAAATCAACTATAGGAAGAAAATCAGAAAAGCCACAAATACATGGAGATTAAACAAAATGCTACTGAACAACGACTGGGTTAATGAAGAAATCAAAGAAGAAATCAAAAAATACCTGGAGACAAATGAAAATGAAAATACAACATGCCAGAATTTATGGGATACAGCAAAAGCGGTTCTAAGAGGGAAGTTTATAGCAATACAGGCCTATCTCAACAAACAAGAAAAATCTCAAATAAACAATCTAACAATGCACCTAAAGGAACTGGAAAAAGAAGAACAAACAAAGCCCAAAATCAGTAGAAGAAGGGAAATAATAAAAATCAGAGCAGAAATAAATGGAATAGAGAGCAAAAACAATAGAAAAAATTAATAAAACCAAGAGCTGGTTCTTTGAAAAGATCAACAAAATAGACAAACCTTTAGCTAGACTCACCAAGAAAAAAAGAGAGAAGGCACAAATAAGTAAAATCAGAAATGAAAGAGGAGAGGTTACAACAGACACCTCAGAAATACAAAAGATTATAAGAGAATACTATGAAAAGCTATATGCCAACCAATTCGACAATCTGGAAGAAATGGATAAATTCTTAGAATCATACAACCTTCCAAAACTGGATCAAGAAGAAGTAGAGAATTTGAATAGACCAATCACCAGTAAGGAGATTGAAACAGTAATCAAAAACCTCCCCAAAAATAAAAGTCCAGGACCAGACGGCTTCCCTGGTGAATTCTACCAAACATTCAAAGGAGACTGAATACCTATCCTTCTCAAACTCTTCCAAAAATTGAGGAGGGGGAAGCTCCTAACTCATTCTACGAAGGTGACATTACCCTGATACCAAAACCAGACAAGGACAACACAAAAAAAGAAAATTACAGGCCAATATCACTGATGAACATCGATGCGAAAATCCTCAACAAAATACTAGCAAATCGCATACAACAATATGTTAAAAAGATTATACACCATGATCAAGTAGGATTTATTCCAGGGATGCAGGGATGGTTTAACATTCGCAAATCAATCAACGTAATACACCACATTAATAAAATGAAGAACAAAAATCACATGATCATCTCAATAGATGCAGAGAAAGCATTTGACAAGATCCAGCATCCATTTATGATAAAAACTCTGAATAAAATGGGTATAGAAGGAAAGTACCTCAACATAATAAAGACCATATATGAGAAACCCACAGCTAATATCATCCTCCATGGTGAAAAACTGAAAGCTATCCCTCTAAGAACAGGAACCAGACAAGGATGCCCACTGTCACCACTCCTATTTAACATAGTATTGGAAGTCCTAGCCAGAGCAATCAGGCAAGAGAAAGAAATAAAAGGGATCCAAATTGGAAAGGAAGAAGTGAAACTGTCACTATTTGCAGATGACATGATTTTATATATAGAAAACCCTAAAGAATCCACCAGAAAACTTTTAGAAGTAATAAACTAATATGGTAAAGTTGCAGGATACAAAATCAACATACAAAAATCAGTTGCATTTCTGTACACTAACAATGAAGTAGCAGAAAGAGAAATTAAGAATACCATCCCATTTACAATTGCAACAAAAAGATTAAAATACCTAGGAATAAACTTAACCAAAGAGGTGAAAGATCTGTACACCGAAAACTATAAAACATTTCTGAAAGAAATTGAAGAAGACACAAAGAAATGGAAAGATATTCCGTGCTCTTGGATTGGAAGAATTAACATAGTTAAGATGTCCATACTTCCTAAAGCCATCTATAGATTCAATGCAATCCTTATCAAAGTTCCAACAACATTTTTCACAGAAATACAACAAAGAATCCTAAAATTTATATGGAACAACAAAAGACCCCGAATAGCTAAAGGAATCCTGAGAAAAAAGTACAAAGCTGGAGGTATCACACTCCCTGATTTCAAAATATACTACAAAGCTATAGTAACCAAAACAGCATGGTACTGGCACAAAAACAGACACACAGATCAATGGAATAGAATCGAAAGCCCAGAAATAAACCCACACATCTATGGACAGCTAATCTTTGACAAAGGAGCCAAGAACATACAATGGGGAAAAGAAAGTCTCTTCAACAAATGGTGTTGGGAAAACTGGATAGCCATATGCAAAAAAATGAAAGTAGATCCTTACCTTACACCATACACAAAAATTAACTCCAAATGGATTAAAGACTTGAATGTAAGACCTGAAACTGTGAAACTTCTAGAAGAAAACATAGGCAGTACGCTCTTTGACATCGGTCTTAGCAACATCTTTTCAAACACCACATCTGACCGGGCAAGAGAAACAATAGAAAAAATAAACAAATGGGACTACATCAAACTAAAAAGCTTCTGCACAGCAAAGGAAACCATCAACAAAACGAAAAGACAACCTAACAATTGGGAGAAGATATTTGCAAACCATACTTCTGATAAGGGCTTAATCTCCAAAATATATAAAGAACTCATGCATCTCAACAACAAAAAAACTACCAACCCAATTAAAAAATGGGCAAAAGACCTGAACAGACATTTCTTCAAAGAAGATATACAGATGGCCAACAGACACATGAAAAGATGTTCAAAATCACTAACTATCAGGGAAATGCAAATCAAAACTACAATGAGATATCACCTCACGCCCGTCAGAATGGCTATAATTAACAAGACAGGAAACAACATGTGTTGGAGAGGATGTGGAGAGAAGGGAACTCTCATACACTGCTGGTGGGAGTGCAAACTGGTGCAGCCGCTATGGAAAACAGTATGGAGATTCCTCAAAAAATCAACGATAGAACTACCATATGATCCAGCTATTCCACTGTTGGGTATTTATCCAAAGAACTTGAAAACACCAATTTGCAAAGGTACATGCACCCCTGTGTTCATTGCAGCCTTATTCACGATAGCCAAGACTTGAAGCAACCTAAGTGCCCATCAAGGGACGAATGGATAAAGAAGCTGTGGTATATATACACAATGGAATACTACTCAGCCATAAGAAACGACGAAATCCAGCCATTTGTGACAACATGGATGGACATTGAGGGTATAATGCAAAGTGAAATAAGTCAGAGGGAGAAGGTCAAATACCGTATGATTTCCTTCATTAAGTAGTAGATAATAACAACAATAAACAAACATAGGGACAGAGATTGGATTGGTGGTTACCAGAGGGGAAGGGGGGAGGGAGGAGGGTGAAAGGGATAATTCGGTACATGTGTGTGGTGATGTGTTGTAATTAGTATTTTGGTGGTGAACATGATGTAGTCCATGCAGAAATAGAAGTACAATGATGTACACCTGAAATTTTTACAATGATATAAACCAATGTTACTGCAATAAAAAAAAAAAAAAAATAATAATAATAATAATAATAAATAAATAAATACAAAGTCATTTTTGCTATGACACATTATATTTAATTTTGAAAACGTGTCTTCAGCAAAATTGCTGTCTAGCAAGTACAAGACTTCTGGGAAGAATAGAGTTAGAAGAGGGTAACTCAAACCAGTGCAAATAAGAGGACTAATAAAACAGTAATTAGTTCCTGATGAAAGAACTTAGAACACGAAAGCAGCTCAGTGTGACTAGAGACTGCCGCAGTAGATGTTTCAAATGCACGAAACAATAACGGAGAAATGCTGTTAACACTTGAATCAGAGCTGGCTTGCTGAATACTGACCCAATCCAGTTGGAGATGGAGCTTTCAGCCAATGGGGCTGCCATTATGGTCTACAGGGGAACAGTGCAGCCTGCCAGAAGATGACAGCCGTGCAAACAAAGCCGGAGGTACCTTTTCAGAGTATAGATGTTCATTCTTTATTTTCTTCAAATATGCGTAAGGGCTCCTGCTACCAGCAAGACAGCTGAGGGCTTTTACCCTTCTACTGAAATTTTTAATTATACTCTTGTAATTCTCTTCATCTTTAAAATACCAGTTATGATTCAAGTGATTTCCACACATATTGACATCATTCCTTTGTTTGTCAATAATCCATGAACCAACTTGCACTACAGAGCATGCATTGTAGCAGAACAACTGTAGTTAACACCATTATTGATTGAATTGTCAGCTTTAAATGCGGTCTTTTGACTCCAGCTATTAAAAAAAAAAATTAAGAAAAGGAAAAAAAAAAAAAAAAATAAGGATGCCCCCACTGTAATTTTTCAAAAGAAAGAATGGTGAAACAATACATCAATATTTGAGCCTCTTTTTTCAAATATGGTTATAAGATACCATTGTGTTTTATGATTCCTATAGAAAATACATGAAGGAATGAAGAAGAAAGCATTAAGTCCCGTGCTGCTGCTTTTAAGCTTGGTAACAAGTGTGTTTGGAAATTGCCCAACGTTTTCTCTGATTAGGAAGCTTTGTAGAGATCCTCAGGAAATACAGTCCCCACTAGTTTATGCAGTCAAGGTAAAGAAAGTCATGACAGCTCTGAGTGAGACCACTCTGCAATTACCAGCCTTTGAAGACCACTTCTAGTCTCTGTGGGTTACATAAAGTAATTTATGTCTGGATTTTTCTCAATTTTGAGAATAGTTCTTACTTTTATTCAGTTTTATTTCCTAGTTTTCCCATGCTAATGTTTAAATACTTCATAAAATTTTAGCCAGGCCCTCAGTTAAATCATTTAATCAATTATAGGATTTTTAATTACTATATAATCACTTTTCATCTGGTCATTCCGTGAATCTTAGGAAAATGGCAGGATACTTTCTTATTCAAAATGAAAGATTCAGCTTTATTTTTATTTTATTTAAATTATTTAAATTTTTGTTTCATTGTGTTGGGTAAGAGGGAGAATCCCCCTCTGCCCTTTCCCTTAAGGTTCTTATGGCTGGCCAAATAATTAAAAAGACAGGTTAGCAGGAAAAAATAATACCAAGTTTAATAACATGTATACATGAGAGAAACCAGGGAAACTGAGTTTCTCAACAAAGTGGCAGAGATTCACATCTTAAATACTATCTTCAGCTAAAGACAAAGGAGGATGTTGTGGGTGGGGGGAGTCAGTTATGGGAGATTACCAGAAAAGCACAATAAACAAGAGTAAGTTTATTATGCAGATTTAAGGCCTCCCCTTCCACATTGACAAGTTTCTAGAGATGAGGTCATCCCCCCTATTCCCAGTACAGAGAGGCAGATTCCTTTATAAATGGAGATTTCCCTTATAAATGTAAATGTTAGTCTGGCAACTCTTTCTGGGGCCACCTAGAGAATGAGGCCTGGGAGAGACATAATTTTTGATAGGATGGGCTTGTTGGTGCCTTTCCTATTGTAACATCTATTTTACACTATATTACAGCCATCATATGGGATGGGCTCCTTCCTGAACCAGGTCTTCTATGTTAAATTCTTTAGGCAGTTTGGGGGAGGTCAAATGTCCGTCAGAGAAAATAATCAAGGTAAAGAGACATATTTTAGGGTGGCCAATTTTGATCTCCCACAATTGTAAATTGCAACACTTATCTTTGCTTTGGACCTCTCTGCCTGAAATTTTTTGTAATTGAAACACACTGATACAATGTAGAGGTTAAGGAGACATAATAAAGTATGGAACCAGAATACCTGGACTTGACTCTCTTTATGAAGCTGTAGTTCCTTCATCTAATGTGAGGATAATAATAGTAACTGTCTAATATGGTTTTTATGAGTTTAAACAAGATATTATCGGTAAAACATTTAATAAATTTGTACATATCTCTAAGCACGTGCCAGCACTGCTCCATTTATCATCACCATCATCAAACCTGTGGCGGAAAACCTTCTTAACGAGTAGATCTCAAACACTGGAGAGTGGTTTTAAATGAAGATTCTTGGGTCCCACTCCCAAACATTCTGACTCAGTATGTGGGGAATGGGGCCCAGGTGATTCTGATTTAAGTGGTCAATTGACTGCATTTTAAGAAATTCTGAAATTCTGACTTATTTGGGGGTCAAGGCAAGGAAATTAGCTCCCTTTTTTGTGTGTGATGAGCTAACATCTGTTGCCAATCCTCCTCTTTTTTGCAGAGGAAGATTGGCCCTGGGCTACCATCTGTGCCCATCTTCCTCTACTTTATATGGGATGCCGCCACAGCATGGCTTGACAAGCCAGGCATCAGCGCGCACCCAGGATCTGAACCTGCGAACGCCAGCCCCAGCTCCCCTATTTTTTTTTAAGTTCAATCACACAGAAGTGGAAACAACTAGAAAAACTGTTTCAACAAGGCAACTTGTTTCCAAATTGATTTTCCCATGTTAAATGTGAATAACAATTGATAATCTACGAAATAGTACATGTCTTTGGGGACATATAGCCCTCTTGCTTTCTCTCTTGATACCTTCCTTCTGGGGAATTTCATTGCTCTGTGATACTATGAGTGGGCAATGGATTGAAACAGAAAGAGGCGTCGACTCAAAGTAGCATACCTATCAGGAAGAAAAAGAATACCAGTCAAGACCAGAATACTGATGCTGCGTGGCCTAGGCACATACCCTGGCTCAATCGCTTACCCCACTGTGCCTATATTCTCATCTGTAAAATAGGGAGCTAACAGTATCTAACTTATAGCATTGTTGTAAAAATTAAATGATGGGACTTTAAAATAGCATGACTAAAATTAAAGTGCATTTTAATTAACCATCTTTGTCCAGCTGTCTTCCTCCCAAAAGGCTGGCAGTCATTGATCAAATAATGTATCCTATCATCTCTTCCTCTCCCAGCCAAAGATGCTGCATATGATATAGAATAGAAATCTTAAAAGGAAACATAGAGCGCTGGTCAAGCAAAATATATTGCTCTGCCTGCAATTTCACTTTCTCTACCCCAGATATTAAAAACTAATTCTCTCAGTTATTCATTGCTGGCAGAGATGATTAATTTAATCTTTTTAGATAAAGTAAAATGTTTGGACGAAAGGAGCAAATACTCTGCGGAGGCTAATTGTAAGGCACATTCGGGTGAATAATTCATTGTGCGCAGTATAATGATATCATAGATGGTTAGCCAAGAACAAACATCAATTCTATAAAGAGAATTAAACTAAAACCAAGTCCATTCGGCAGCAGAAAATGAATCTAGTCCTTACAGCCAATATGGATCTCGTTTTGGTAAATCCTACCAGGGCCCAGGAAGATTCCATTATTACCAATTTATGATAATCTATCATGTGTGCCTTTATTTCTCAGTACAGATTCTCCACATTAAGTCAAATATTTAGAACATCCCCTGGTGTTTAGAAATGTGTTACAGTAGGACAGACATTGGAAAAATCCCACATTACTACTAAGCTTGGTGGCTGTGGGCCTGTAACCTCCATGAGCTTTTAATTTTTCAACAGAAAAATGGGTAAAACAACCATTGGCTTGTTGTAAAGATGGAGATTTTATTTAAAGCATCATTTAGTATAATGCTGGGCGTATAGTAGACATTTGATCAGGGAGAAATCTGGAGACACGTAATATGTGTACATGTGCATAATATACATGTGCATATATAAATATATATACACATTATAAATAATTTTTATCTATTTATCCCCATATCATCCAGCTATCTTCACTTTTATCACCCAGCCCTGTTCATTTCTGTCTTTTTTCAAGGTATTTTCCTTTCCTCTGCACATTTATAATCCTCATCGACAAATACAAAAAGAAAACAGATGGAAAGATTCTTTTCCTCATTAGTAGTTAAAAATGCAAATTATAGCACCCTAGAAATGAGGATTTAAAAAAAAGACAGCATGAACTGATGTGGCTAAGATAAACCGGTTCCTTAAAACAATACTGTACAATATTTCTGTAAAGCAATATTTCAAAAGTAAGAGCCATAAATGTGCTCTTAGCCAGCATCCTTTCTCTCAAAGTATATCCAAAAGAAACAATCTGCCAGAAGCAAAAATTCAGTGACACAATTAATATCTTTATGAATAAATCTAAAATAGCAGAATTTAAAAAAACAAACAGCCCAAGTGGAAGGTTGTATAATTTATGGCACCACCAAACAATGGAACGTTATACAACTATTAAAAACGGTAATAACATATAAAATATGTAACAACATGAAAAGTATTCCTGACAGTGTAAATATAAATAATATAATATATTATATATCATGATTGTGACTAAACTGTGTACTATGTGAAAGTTAAAGCAAAAAATATGAGCTTTCAATGAGGTAAAATTATAAGCAATTTTTGTGATCACAATTTTTTGAATTTTTTTTCTCTTGGCATTTTCTTTATTGAAAAGTGAAGATTAAAGTCTTATCTACTCTGCAAAGGCTTCCCAATGTACTAAAATTCTATGCATTTTCTTCCCTTTTTAAAAACAATACAATGCCATTTAGTTGTAGTGCTTATTCTGGACTTGACATTATATTGTTTTTATCAGTTTTACTTACTTCTCCACATTTGAGGACAAAGGCTGGGTAATCTCCATTTTAAAAATATCTCACAATACCCAGCCCAGACCAGGAATTCAGTAAAGATAAGTTGAGAATTGGCAACAAATGTGAAGAAATCACAAAAGTATTTCCAATATA
Organism: Ceratotherium simum simum; assembly: GCF_057802395.1. Classification (NCBI taxonomy): domain Eukaryota; kingdom Metazoa; phylum Chordata; class Mammalia; order Perissodactyla; family Rhinocerotidae; genus Ceratotherium; species Ceratotherium simum. The sequence continues at coordinate 24,117,130 of NC_141923.1, read as the reverse complement.
CTTAGATAAAATTGATTTATCAATTTGGGAACAGGTTAACCAAACCAAAATGTTTATCAGGCACTTTCATATGGTTCCTAATATAGAATATGGATATGGAAAAGCCTTTGGGGCTTGATCCCTTGAAGGTTCTCATGATCCTTTCAAGGTTCACTTTCCTATCTCTGTGGAGGTCTGGTGTCACTAACGCACTGCCTCTTCCAGCTGTGGCCTCCTGCAGCTGTTCTTTCTGTCCTGTACTCTTCCAAATGTGCTCATTTCTTCCATTTTCCCAAAACACTATTCATACAAGCCATTTGTCTGTGTATATCAGACTTACTAAAGATTTGGTAAAATAGATACACATACACACATGCACAATGGAAACTTTAGAAATTTGAATATTAGACACTCCTTGTATCAGCCAAGGTCTAGTCAGGAAAACAGAAAGAACATTGGGCATTTTAACAGAGAGAACTTAATATAGGGAATTAACTGAATAGACATTGGAGATGAGCAAGGGAATGTACAGATGAACACTGACCTGTCCATATATGACAATAGAACTCTGCCTCTCAACCTCTGTAGCAATCAGCCCCAGAATGGTCAGGACTTGACCAATGACTACCAGCTTTCCTATTTCTTAGCCCTTTCCCCACTTTGGGGAGCATATTCCAAGCCAAATATACTCCCCAAAGCAATCACTTAAAACACCCTGCTTCTAGCTAGCCTGCCTCCAGCTTCCCCATTCCAACAACCTCCAATCAGAGCATACCTGAAAATTTCCCTTTTTTTCAGTATAACGATTTCCCATTCTCCAGTCTGCCTTTGAGTCTTTGCCAAGTGCTAGTGATGGTGGCTGACTCCCTTGCTATAGCAAGCTCTGAATAAATAGCCTGTTTGTTCTCCTTTGGATGGATGTTCCTTGTTTATTTCTACAGTGGAATTTTAAAAAGGAGGTTACACTGAGGTAATACAAAGTTACAAAATACTGTGAGCAGCCACCAACCCAGGCATGGAGGAAAAAAAGGGAAGACATCAGAACCCAGGAGCTCAGACCCCACAGAGTTGGGAGAGACCCTTGCAGAGGGGGCTGCCATTCTGGCTGATGATAGCAGATCAGGATCTTGAGGAGGGCCAGACTTATAGCTGGGGCTGAGCCCTCTAAGGAAAGGATGCTACTCCTCTCGTGCTGGTACATCCGAGAGGCTGGAATGAGGCTGGTTCTAGAAATCCCAAAAGGTGGAGATTGAAGCCAACTGCTGTTACCTTAGTAAAGGGCTTTGTTAGGGGGATGGTTACAGGAATAGCAAATGGGCTCCAGTGAGAGGAATAGCACGCAAACAGGAAGGAGCAATTCCCCAGACTCATCCTGGCAAAACCTAACAAAGGCAGCTGACAAAGGAAAATGTACTTTGCAGCATCCAGGCATCTGCATAGCAAAGCAGAGTACAGAAGGGCAGCTAAGGAGAAAGACAGTCACTTACTAATTAACAGACTTCCGTCCTTAAAAGAATTTTAGCCACCCACACTACCAAAAACCATTATTTCGCTTTTTCTTCCCTTGTTTTCTTCTCATCCCTTCCTAGATCATCTTTATTTTCTCCAACCTCACAAGAAACTTGACTATCTCTTTCTTACATTGTATCCTTCTAAACTATGTCCTGGGAGGCTCAATGTTTGCACCCTAAATCAGCCAATGGAGGTATTTTGCTTTACAAAAAGCTGTGAGGTCTAGAGGGAAATAATGCCACTCCCTTGTGGGACAGAAGCAGCTGCACCAACTGGGATTTCTAAAAGGCTTTTTGTTCCTTTGTTATGCACGTTTCTATGATATCTGTGCATATGTGCTGGCAGATGCTAGGGTGACTGCAAAGGTGAGGTTTCTAGAAGGAGATGGGCATTTTGCAGTGTCTCACTGTGGGAAAATGCATGTTTAACAAAGGTAAGGGCATGAAGATTCAGTGGCTGGGGAGCATAGATGTATGCAGATACAGGGAATGAAGTCAAAGTCAGGGAAACTCTCAGAAATTTCATACCTGCAGAAGAATTTTTTTTGTTTACCTTTTAACGTAATATAATTTGGAAAAGTAATATATGTTGATCATAAACAACAACAAAAAAAACAAAACAATGTGTTAGTAAGGGAAGTGAAAAACTTCCTTCATCCTCCATTATTTCCATCTCCCAGATATATCCACTCTTTATTATTTGGTGTGTATTCTTTTAGGCTTTTTTCTGTGGTGTCTGGCTGCACATCCAGCTGTGTGAGCAGTGTGGGATAGGTTGCAGAGAGACCGAAGAAAAGACCCAGAGATGGCACACGAAACATAATGGTTTATTGGGTCTTACTTATGGGGTGTGTCCAGTGGCAGCCAGCTGGACAGAGTTGTGCCCCTCCACTTGTACCGTAAACAGAGAGGGGGTTGCTTATATAGGCAGGGGAACAAAAGTCTACATGCTTGTCAAGAGAGACTCTCCTTGCATGGCCAACATTCCAAGGATCAGTACCTCATGTGGAAGGGCTTTGTGTTCCCTCAAGACATGATGTTCTTTGAGAGAAACAATTACAATACCAGATGGTTGGCATCCTACCCAAAAGGGGGCCAGAAGGACACACGGTGGATATAGGGCATATAGGCTAGTACCAGGCAAGTGTGACCCTACACTCCACCCCCTGTGTGTCCAAATGGCCCTCATAATCTTATCGCACCATTCTTCCACGGATCCCCTTGGGTCAGGCACACAGAGGAGCATTGTAACCGTATACCACAACAGCAATAGAGAGCACAGCAAGAAAATAATAGCAATAAAAAGGCAACAATGCCAAAGAACACTTTATACCACGGTAACCCCATGGTCGAAGAGAGAGGCAGCTTGCTGCATAACCAGCAGTTGAAACGATCTTGTAAGTCAGCAGCAGTATGTGCCCAATCAGCGAAGAGGTTGACAGACATTGTCCTAAAGATGAAAAAGTAAGATGTTTAGAAAGAACTAAAACAGAGACATCATGACCATCCAACAAGACACATGCGGTTGCAGCATCTTGGTTTAGTATGGTACTGAACTGTGGTTTTAGACCAGAACAGAAATACTACACTGCTTGTCCAGTTGGGTTGGGCACCATAGGGGCAGGGGTATAGGACAAGGGAGGAACAATGACACACCAGAGGGAAAGGGTGAAAGTGCCTTGGGGAATTGGAGGCCCTGGATTAGTAAGTTTGGAGGTTTTGGGTGGTCTTCCCACAATAAAAGGTGTTACTGTGCTATCCGTTCTTAAGCCTGTCCCCCAAGGGGCTAAGAAACCACACCAGCAGGGCCCCACCTGCCAGTCCCAGGGCCAAGTGACCATGTGGGTCCTGGTAGGGAGTTCCTGTGGCAGAGGCAAAAGCAAGTTGCTGAGTGCCGATTTGTGATTGGAGAGTTGCTGCTTGGTGGGTTCTTTTCTGTAGGCATACCATTGTGTCAGGTACTGGTGTCAACATCTGAAATGCACCAGGTCAGGTACGTCTTTCATGTTCGTTCAGTTGACGTATTGCAGTCGTTAGGCGTCTTGTCCAGTGGACTAGGGTCCTGCCTTCTGTCCTTAATTATCGTTTCAGCAAGCCATTCATTTGTTCCGCCAGCACCATGACTGTAGGGTGGCATGGCAGGTGAAAATGCCAGTGTATGTCCATTTGGTCAACCCGTGTTTATACCTGGTGACCCGTCTTCTGGTGTAGCCATTCTCCCACTCTCTTGGCTGGTACTTTTTCCAGGAGATGAGTCTGGGCTAATTCGTCAGCTTGTTGGTTTCTTGGCGGCGTTGTCACCTGATGTGCAGATGCATGATACACTGTTATCGTCATTCCCTGGACCCACTGCCAGACGTCATCCCAGAGTTCTGCCCCTCACTATGGGCGACCATTGGTGGTCTACTTTTGTCATGCCCATTGGGCCATCCGCAGGGTGTGCCCCTTATAGACTGCCCAACTCTCTGTATGTAGACATATTGGATTGAGTTCTCAAGTCAGTACCATCCAGGAGGTCCACAGTTCAGCCCACTGACTACTGTACCCAGAGCCAGAATCTAACTACACGCTGTCGGTTGAAGGCTGAATGGCCACTGCCATCCAATGGAGAAGGTTGCCCCATGTGGAGCCATCCACATACCAGGCCTCCACTGGGATTGTGCTTTCTCCCTCCCATACATTTGGCAGGGTTTCAGGCACGGGCACTACATCCAACAATTCTGCACTCAATAGTCCCTTGTTGGTAAGGGTCCCTTGTTGTAAGTACGCATGCCACTTTGCCAATGTCTGTGTTTGGGCTGTTCCCAAGTGGGGCTTTTGGAAAGTGTCCCGTAGGTACCCCACAATGGGCAGATGGGTATGAACAATGACTGGCAGGGAATGGGTTATGGGATCCACTTGTTGGAGGGCTAGGTAAGCAGGACATAATTGTCACTCTAGGGTGCTATATCGTCTTCAGCCCCTTTCCACAGTTGGGACCAGAAACCAAGGGGAACTCATTTAGTGCCTTGCCTCTGCCAGAGACCCCATCTGAACCCCTCTGGGTAACTGGAAATGCCCAATTCACATGGTTGTCCTTGTGTTAAAACACCCAAGGACTGAATTTGTTTTACTGCTATTTTGGCTTGGGTGAAGGCCTCGTGCTTAGTGGTCCCCTAGTCCCAGATAACACCCTTTTGCACCAACTTATAAAGAGGAAAGAGTAGTTGGGCTACATGAGAAATGAAAGGGCACCAGTAACCTAATGAGCCCAGAAAGGTCTGTAGTTGTTTCGGGGTGTTGGGTGTAAGGAAACCCTGTATCTTGTCTATAATAGCAGCAGGCACTACTTTTGTCTTACCTGACCAGACAACTCCCAAGGATTTGACAGATAACCCAGGCCCTTGTACTTGGTTGTCATTCACCACCCATCCTCGTTGGCGTAGGTGGGTGACGAGGGAGCAGGAGGCTTCCTGGAGGTCTGGAAAAGACTCATAGGTCAACAGCACATCGTCAATGTAATGAAACAAGGCAACATTAGGGTGTTGTGTCCACCCCACATTGTTTGAAATACTCGCATAAGAGGACAAGGAAAGGTTACTGGTGGGGGGTGGGGGAGAGGATAGGAATGGTAAGGTGGGAGGCATTCCTCCAATCTTGCAGGGCTTTCCAGTCAGAGGCGTTGGCAGCTTGGAGATGCCATGTCTGCAGCACTATAGGCACCAGTTTCACCTTGACTGTGCCCCCGCTGTAACCATCTATGACAAAAATAGGGCCATCAAAATGAATTGTTATTTCCACATGTGGCGTCTGGTCTCCCAATACCCAGGCCACCTGCACGGTGTTACAGGGGTGTGTTGGGATTCCTTGGCTTTCCTCCTAGCTGAGGGTGCTGGGGTGTTCTCAGGCTGTAGCTGGGGGGCACTATTGGTTTGGGGTGCTCTGTCAGTGGCCTTGTGAATCTTTTTTGTGGCTCCAGCTTCTGCCACAAAGCCACCAGAACAGCATTTGATTGCTTATCAATTTCTTCCAGAGAAGTGCCTACTGCCTCCAGGTCCCTCCACATCTCTCTATGTGTTACTCTGACAGGACCCCTGGTGGTTTTGGCTCCTTTGTTGCCTCTTTTTTCCAGGGGGCCCAGTAGCCCTCACTCCCGTCTGCCTGACCATATCTGTCTCCTCAGCTCCCCAGGTTGGCAGCAGCTTGGGCAGCCAGAGATATCAGTTGACCTGATACCAAGGGGCTTAGGATGGAGACTAAGGCCCCATACCACTGGCTCAGAGCCATTTGCAACACAGTGTCTTTCATTCCTGCAGTGAATAGTTCATTGTCAGGTCCTGGGTAATGTTTGACATAAACTGCGCGTTTCATGCCTAGTTCTCTTAACAGATCTTATAATTCTTCCATGGTTTGCCACAAGATGGGAGGCATGAGTATGTCCCCCTCATTAGGCCATGCCCCCTTAAAGGCGACCAAGAGGGAGACTGCTTGCTCAATATTTGCTCATCTTCACCCCTGATAGCAAAATACTTTCTGCTTCAGTACCCCAGAGATGCAAAAGCCAACTTGGGATGCTTACTGGTCGCGGCAGCCACTCAGAGCTCTTGGGCCCAGCACGTATGAGAGGTGCTGTCACACACTGTGCTGGCCACTTGGCTCGTGCTCCTCTGGGAGTGTCACATCCTCCTGCAACTGCCTTACTTTCGCTGTTGCTTCCATCTCAGCTTCTGCAGCAAGCTGTCCCATGGGAAGGATGGGCCACCCCACGGCTGCAGCAGCTGCCTGGGCTTTAGATTTCTTTTTCCCTTCATTTGTCATGCCCAGGACATCCCCTGCTTCAGTTGTGAGCCATTCCACAGTGAGGAGGGGCTATCCCTCAGCTGCAGCAAAAGCCCGGGCTTCTGATGTCTTCTTCCCTACATCTATTGTGCTTAGGACTTCCCCTATGGCAGAGACCGGTCTACATATTGAAGACACCAGCCCAGCAGTGACAGGTCCCCATATTGAGGACACTGGCCAACCCAAGATTTCCCCTGTGGATTTCCCCTTCCCGTTGCCCATAATCTCAGCACTCATGGGAGTTTCCTCAGTCTCCTAGCTGGCTTCCCGATTGTCTGGCCACACGCCCAGTTGCATGAGCAGTGTGGGATAGGTTGTGGATAGACTGAAGAAAAGACACGGAGATGGTGCATGAGACATAAGGGTTTATTGGGTCTGACTTACAGGGGGCGTCCAGTGGCAGCCAACTGGGTGGAGTTGTGCACCTGCACCCACTACCCTGAATAGAGAGGGGGTTGCTTGTATATAGGCAGAGGAACAAAATTCTACGTGCTTGCCAAGAGAAACTGTCCTTACATGGCCAGCATTCCAAGGATCAGTAGCTCATGTGGAAGGACTGTGTTCTCTCAAGACGTTATGTTCTTTGAGAGAAAGAGTTACAATTCCAGATGGTTGGCGTCCTGCCCCGAAGGGGGCCAGAAAGACATGTCGTTAATATAGGGCACATAGGTTAGTACCAGGCAAGCATGACCCTACATATGGATAGTCCCTTCCCATACTGACTCTGGGTTTGGCCACATGACTTGATTTAGCCAATGAGATGATAACAAACAGACACAATTAGGAGCTTGAAAAACACTTGTGCATTGGGGTTTGCCCTCTCTTGCTGTTATTAACCTTTCCACCATCATGTGAACAAGCCTAGGCTGGCTTCCTGGAGGATGAGAGACCATGTGGAGAGAGGCCTCAGCCACCCTAACTATCCCTGCCATTCTAGCAGAGGCCTGGACACGTGAGTAAGGTCATCCTGGACCATCCATCTTCAGCTGAGTCACAGCGACTTCCAAAGCAATCCACTGAATCATGAGAACTAGTAGATGTTGTTTTAAGTAACTGAGTTGTGTAGTGGTTTGTTATACAGTAAAAGTTAGCTTATAAAGATAGGTAGATTGAGATGGAATGATCTAAATATATGGACATAAATAGATTTGTACTTACATATATGGATAATACAGACTTTTTTTTTTGAGGAAGCTAGCATCTGTTGCCAATCTTCCTCTTTTTCTTTTTTCTCCCCAAAGCCCCAGTACATAGTTGTATATCCTAGTTGTAGGTCCTTCTAGTTCTATGTGGGACGCCACCTAAGCATGTCTTGATGAGCAGTAAGTAGGTCTGTGCCCAGGATCCGAACCGGCGAAACCCGGGCTGCTGAAGCGGAAGGCACAAACACACAAACTTAACCGCTATACCACCGGAACGGACCCTGGATAATACAGATTTTTAAAATATGCTTATTTATAATCACCTGCACAATATATGACCACATTCTTTAAAAATCCCAAGACTACTCACAAAGTGAAAGAATCCTTTAATGAGTAGCCACTATCCCATTGGTACTTTAATGAGTAGCCACTATCTCATTGGTCATCAGTGGGTATATGTTCTTCCGGATCTATTCCTGCTTTGTGAATTAGAAAACAGGAAATTTTACTTTCTTCACTCAATAGTATGTCTTGGAAATATCCCCATGCCAGGGAGCATAAATCTATTTCTACACACACACACCACACTACTTTACTTCCTAAATCTTTATGATTTGAAATCTGTTAGATCAAGCTACTAGCAATTTATTCTTTTTCAAAACTGCCTTTATCTTTTTTCACTTTTATTCTTTCACTTGAATTTTACACTCAGCTAGTCAAGTTAGATGAAAAATCTTATGAGGAGTTCTGAGGGATTACACTGAATTTATAAATTTGAAAGAATTAACAATGTTATTGTATGGTATCTTCTCATTCATGAACATGTTATGTTTCATTTTTACTTAGGTCTTTTAATCACTTTCAGCAAACTTTTATAATTTTCCACACATTATTGTACATTTATTTCTAGATTTCTCCTTGTTCCTTTATATATCGTATTGCCATCAGAAAAAAGAATCTTTAAATCTATGTTTCTCAGATGTATAGGAAAGCTTTAGATTCTTTTCATCATTTATATTTTATCAGCCCACAGTGCTGAACTGTCTTGTTCATTCTAGTAGGAAAACTAAGACAATCAACTGATAAACTATATACATAATCTTATCACTTGTAAATAATAACAATTTTGCCTCTTCCTTTCAATATGCATACTTCATATTTTTTTGTGATGTTATTAATTTGGAACTCCAACACAATGTTGATTATTAAAGGCATTAGCTGGCAACTTTACCTAGTTTCCTGACTTTGTGGGAATGTTTTTAGTGGTTAACCATGGACCATGATGTTTGCTATAGGTTACCAGTAGAAATCTCATATCAAATTAAAGTTGTTTCTTAGTTCTCATTTGCTTAGAGATTTTTTTGTTTGTTTGTTTGTTTTGCTAAGGAAGATTCACCCTAAGCTAACATCTGTTGCCAATCTTTCTGTTTTTTTTACATGTGAGCCACTGCTACAGCATGGCCCCTGACAGACGAGTGGTGTATGTCCATGCCTGGGAACCGAACCCAGGCCACCGAAGCGAAGTGCACCAAACTTAATCACTAGGCCACTGGGGCTAGCCCATGCATAGAGGTTTTTTTTTTTTTAAATAAAGAATGGGTATTGGATATCATCAAATGCTTTTTCATTATCTATTGAGATCACCATATAGTTTTCTTCCTGATTTGTATACTGAATTATCTTAATAAACTCTAATATTAAACTACTCTTGCATTCCTAAGAGAAACCTTACTTAATCATGTTGCATTATTTTCTAATATATGGCTATGCTGTATTAGTATTATTTTATTTTAGATACTGCACTTCTGTTCACAAATGAAACTGTTCAATACTTTTATTTTTACATTCTCTCCTTATCTAGATTTAATAACAGATTAATACTAACTCTTTTATCCTTGATAGTCTAAGGTTTGAAAATGGTATCTCTGGGTATAAGGTATTGTGTTTGTATGTGTCTGTTTCTATGTGTGTTTTTTGTTCTGCCAATGACATATTTATATTAAATTCAGGAAAATTCTTCTCTTCTAATCTATCTATCTATCTGTCTACTATTGTTTGCTTATTTATTGGTGGTAAGAACACTTAACATGAGATCTACCCTCTTAACAATACAGTAATTTCTATTTTCACCTTCTATTACATATCTATCTACTACTCTCACCTTCTAAAACAGCTGCTGAAATGTCTAGTTCTATCTTCAATGCCTCTCATTTTTTCTTACATTTTTCTTATTTTTTTGAGATAACATTTGATAATGATAGCGAATATTTACATAGCTCTTTATATACAGGCACTGGTCTCAGTGCTCTACATGTATCAACTCAATTTAATCCTCATAACTGTTACCAGATACATACCCAAGTTTTTTATCCACCACACAAGAGGAACCAAATAAAAACTGGAACACTAGGCTTATGGCAAGGAAAGAGTTTTTATTTTGGGTGACGTCAGCCAGGAGACGAGAGCTCTCAAATTTGTCCCATCTCCCCGAAAGTTGGGAGGCAAGGGGTTTTAAAGGTTGTGAGGAATGTGGCTGCTTGTAGGGAGGCGGAGCCTGTGGCCTTGCTAGTCAGCACTTTCCCACCAGCCTGCGTTTGGCCTTGTGAGGCTGCGGCAGGGAGGAGGATGGTGAGATAAGGGAATCCACAGGAGGGTGTCCTGTCGCGGTCTCGGTGGTGGATGATGGATTCAACGTGAGGCCACCTGGGCTTTTAACAATTAGTAACTTCTGTCTGCCTTGTGAAGTTCAGGGATTAAAAAAAAAAAACAATAGTTACACATGAATGTAACTTAGAGAAGCGGGGAAAGAGGATGAGTGCTTTTGGTTTCAACCACATACATTCTGGGTTTAATGTAGGGGAACTGATATCAGGGCCGGTATCATAACCACCCACTTCTGGTTGAATATGATAAACAATATCAGTCAGGATTGATTTAGGAAAATAAAAACACACTAGATATTTCAACAGAGAGAACTTACATAGGGAATTGCTATTAGAGGTACTAGAAGCAGGTATTAGAACACTGAAAAAGCAAAATGAGAAAACTGAGGTAACCTAGAGGTCCCTGGAAGTAATAGTGGCGTGAAGTGGCTACCACCCCTGTGTCTGGGAGAACTTATGGAAGATTATCAGAACCTAGAAACTCCATAGAACCTGAGTACAGAACTCTGAGCAAGGGGTGCCCCTCTAGGTAATGTAGGGAGAAGAGGGGTCTCTTGGAGATGAGGCAGTGCCCACTGTACCAATACTGGTGAGGGAATATGAAGATGCCTGTTCTGGGATGCCAAAAAAGATAGAGACTAGAACCAACTACTGCTGCAGAATTATCTCCTGCTGTTAGGACAGTGGTGATAGGAACTATAAGCAAACAGAAAGTTCCCACCCCTGCCTCCTGCCTCTCAGCTGTGCTTTTGTGCCCTCTATTGGCATGACTTTACAGGAAACACATTGACAAAGGAGAAGTAAAGTTTACAAATTCCTAACCCCAGCTTCACGAAGAAGAGCATTGTTGGATATGTTTAAAGTTTAAAGAAAAAAACTTAATAATCAGCACAAAAATTTAAATAATTCTTCCAAAGTCACACAGCTAGTAAGTACAGACCTATATTCAAACCTACACAGTCTGTTTCCAAAGTCTGTGCTCTTAATCACTATACAATGCTGCATCTCCAACTATTTGAATACTAGAAAATTCCTTGATTCTATATCCCAGCTCACTAGTTTCTATTGAACCATGGCCTTTCTCTGTTCATCCCAACTACTGAGTTTTATTTCAGTGATGACAGTTTTGTTTGTTTGTTTGTTTATTTATTGGTGGTAAGAACACTTAACATGAAATCTACCCTCTTAACAATACATTATTGTTAACTATAGGTATAGTGCTGCATAGCAGATCTCCAGAATGTATTCATCTTGCTTAACTGAAACTTTATACCCATTAAATAGCAACTCCCCACTTCCCCCTCCCTCCAGCTCCAGGCGACCACCACTCTACTCTCTGCTTCTCTGAGTTTGACTATTTTAGATACTTCAGATAAGTGGAATCATGAACTATTTGTCTTTCTGTGACAGGCATATTTCATTTAGCACAGTGTTCTCAAGTCTCATCCATATTGTTGCATATGGCAGGATTTCCTTCTTTTTTTAGGGCTGAATAGTCTTCTATTCTGTGTATATACCTCTTTTTCTTTATTCATTCATACATTGATGGGCATTTAGATTGTTTCCACATCTTGACTATTTGTGAATAGTGCTTCAATGAATATGGGAGTGCCAATGTCTCTTTGAGATCTTGATTTCAATTCTTTTGGATAAATACACAGAAGTGAGATTGCTTTTTTTTTTATTACAGTAGTTCTATTTTCAAATTTGAGGAAACTCCATGCTGTTTTTCATAGCAACTGTATCATTTTACATCCCTATCAATAGTGCAGGAGTTCCAGTTTTTCCACATCCTCACCAAAAACGATGACAGTTTCAATTTCTATTATATACTAGGTTAATTTTGTTGTGGGTCAAATATCTTCTTATATTTCTGAAGATAAAAATTATACTTCCTCTAAACTTCCTGCTATGCTTGTTCTTCTAAGTCTCCATCCTCAACATTAAGTTCATATTTTACTGAGGAACAACAATGAATTGGCCTTCCTCCAATGATTAGTGACTCTGGATGAGCTTTCATCTCTGTAGCTGAGATACCCTACTGGATTGACTGATGTGTCCACTTATAAGGAAGGTGAGATAAGCTGCTCCGGCTTATGCACTGAGCAGCTTTCATTCAGAGTAGAGAGGCATGGGATATGCCACTTACGATATTGTAGCCATCAGACCTATCCCATTTCTTTGACTCCAAGTTCTCATAACACAACTTCTCCAATCCCACCTAAATGTGACACCCCTGTGGCTACTCTCTGAACTAAGAAGGTAGGATATGCAGAGCCTGACCTGCTTGGTTTCCTTTTCTGATTACCTAGTTGGTTGCTCTTAAGACTCTCTTGATGCCAGTATTCACTATACTTGAGTATGAAACTCCCTTGATACTGCTATCAACTTTTCTAGCAGAAAAACATGTTCTACGTTTTGGGAACTTATTTCTTCTAATTTCATTTCTTTCATTTCCCATATTTCAAGAATTTCTCATAGGTTCTGGTCCACTAAGGCTTCTCCTTCTTGACTTATATACTGGTTGTCAATTTTAAAAGAAGAATACATGATCATTTTTAGAGATTTTGTATGGAATGGGGAAGTTATAGAAGTGTTAAGTCTGCCATCTAGTATAGAAATTCTATATCTTTTTAAAAATAAAAATGGGAATCTGCTAGTCATGTTTTGCAAATCGTTTTTTTTTTTTTTTGATATATCAATAAAACACAAGTATATTTCCATGAAAGTAAATATATGTTATTTTAAGGCTGAAATAGTATTCTTGATATGAATATACCACATACATTCCTCTGTTGATGGGTATTTTTGTTTTCAATTTTTACTGTTACAAATAATATTGCAATAAGCAACCTCATGCATTTTTGGAATTATTGCTATAGAATAGATTTTTCAATGTAGATTTGTAGTATCAAAGGTAATGTTCATGGGATGTGGTTTTCAAAGAAACAGATAATTCTTTCTTCACCAAGTTTTTGTTAACACCCAATTGTGTTAGCTCAAGGTTTTCATTATTCTGTCTATTTCAGTCCAGGGAGTGAAGGGTGTAGGCCTATCATCCATAAGTGTCCTCAATGAGTCAGAAAAATAGTGCCAGGACAGAGGAGGGCATTCAAAGACATGGAAAAACACAAGGCCAAAAAAGAAGCATCATTCGTATATTCCTAGAATATTAAAAATGGGACTACAATATCTGTTGATAAATAAATGAAGACTTTTTTTTCATTAAAATGTTTACTTGGCAACATGCAGAAAAATAACATGTTCTGAAGTCAAAAAAATAATTTTTAAAAATCCTCAGAAGCTTTACATACACCAAGAAAAATTTAATCTTTTTCAGCAAAGAGGTCTTTCTTCATATCCTAAATTCTTCCTCTCAATAGAATCAGATCCCAACATCTGTCTTCATTCCACATTTAAACATTTACCTACCTGTGTTCTCAACTTCTGTCCAGCAATTAACACTTCCAAATTCTGTTCCTTTCTTTTATCCTCGAGTATAAACTCCAAAATGCCTGTGTCAGAACAAAAATCTGATAGAACTACCAGAATAACCCTAGAGAAAAACTTACTAATCTACAATGAGCTGATGCATAGCAGATGACCAAAATATCATTAGAATTTGCTAGAAATGTGCTCTCCATGTGTGACTTCCTATTTTCTTTAGAAACTATAGGAAAGCAAAGACAAGGCATAAAAAAAGAGAAAGAGAAAAAGAAACAATCACTGTGGCAGACTGTAATTTCCAAAAATGTCCACAGCCATGTTTCCAGTCCCATGATCTCAGAACCTTGACATTTCTCCCATCAAAAGGTGGAGTCTAATCTCCACCTCTTGAATGTAGGTCAGCCTTTGTGACTGCCTAAGAAATAGAATGCAAAGGAAGAGACACTGTGTGACTTCTGACGCTATGACATGAAAGGTGATACACTTCCATCTGGCTCTTTGCCTTTAGGGACATTCACTTTTGGATCCCAGCCACCACATTTTGAGGAATCTCAGGCCACATGGAAAGGCCACTTTTCGATGATCTATCTGACAGCCCTAGCTGAAGTCCCAGCTGATAGCCATTATCAATCGCCAGGCATGCAAGTAAACAGGCTTGAGATGATTCCAGCCCCCAGTCTTCATAGTTCCTTCCAGATGAGACTTCAGACAATATGAGTCAGAGAAAAGCCATCACTTCTGTGCCCTGTTCAAATTCCTGACACATAAAGAAGCTATAATAAATGGCTGTTTATACTACTGAATTTGGGGGAATTCTTTTATGTAGTAATGGTGGAAAAACCACACCCTAAAAAAAATGAAAAATTTGCCTTGTACTATTGAAATAAATAAACATTGGAGGATATATGTTTAAAACACTAGATATGAGCAGGGCTGGACACTCACACACTTCCACCGCTGATGCTAGCTTCTAGTGTAGAATCAATTTCCTTACTAGAGATGAGAACCATTATCCATGGATCTTAAAAGAGTTAGGTGGGTACCTTTTCCTGTCCTTGAGCATTTTCTCTAGACTGTAGTTAGAAATGTTTAAAATTGCAATAGAGTCTCCTAATGTTTAATTGAACATGGCCCTTCCTATGTTTTCAGGCATTATCTCAAGGTTCCTATCTAACGACTTGTCAGCCTTGACCCTTCCATTGCATACTATACACTCTTTGCTGAGATTCATTTCTCTTCTTTGGCACCTGCATTTCCTCACTGTTAGGTCCGGTAGAGTTGGATGAGAATTAATAATTTATTCGTTTGGAAGAAATTGATAAGTTTATTATTTAACAAGTATATTTCAGAATGCCTTAGGCTCACCTATTAAGGATTCTTTCTCCTTTAGCTCATGAAAAAAAGTAGTAAGGGCTTTACCCAAGCTACTTATTAGGTCAACCCTGCAAAGAGAAATCAGATTTGTTAAGACCTGGTTTTGTTTTCAGTTTTACCGAGCAAGACTTTCCTTGAACAAAAAGCATGATGCAACAGCTAATGGGAAATTCTATCTTTCTGATAATGTACAAAATAGTCACACAGTTGAATGTGAGGCTTATATTCAAAGATTAAAGCCCACATGCATTTATGGTGTCTCCAAATCTGTTTTGGTGATGAAATTAGTACTTTAAAAAAATTTACACAGCAGCTAGTTGTAACACTATTACCATCTGACTACATTTATAATGCCTGCTATACCATTTATGGATAAAATAATTAAATTTCACAGAGGATTAATTTAATGTTCTTGTAGGAATTTTCTATGTCTGTTTTTTCTTTAATTACCAATATGGCTATGTGAAGGAGGGAGGAAAAAGACTTCGGAAACTGGATTCTATTTTATTGCTGGGGTTGGACCTAAGCGGCTAAGAGACACGCCTTTTCCAGGTTCCACAGATGGAACACTTTCTACTGATGTTGGTCTTTTATTTCCCTAAGTGAGACAAAGGTGTTGGGATGCTGCTGCTGATTTTGAAGATGAATATGTTAGAGAGGTGTTAGGATTGAATTACAATTTTCAATTTTTTGGATTAAATAGTCTAGCATTACTTTTAAGCCACCATCCTGTTAATAAAAATTGCCAGAAGTCATTAAAAATGGGAAATACATAGCAATGATACTTTACTCATCGTGTCTTGAAAGCCAGACATGTCTACTGCTACTAGCTACTTTGTGTATGGTCTGGGTGTATATGTATATATATGTGTGCATGTTTATAAGATAAAACAAAGACCAGAGAAGTCTGTTGTCTGAGAGAAGTTGCATAAAAATAGGAAAAGCTTTTGCTCTTGGAGTTATTGATAACTTTCTCTCTAGTCTACTTCAGGATGTTTCCTTCAAATAGTGGTAGAGCCAAGAGAGTGGGACAGAGCCCACCCATGACAGGATGTTACATCTGCTTCTCCTGCCCCTTTAGAAGTAGACCATTATAAGCTTCTCATCTCAACTGATTTTCTTTTTTGGCAGTTTCCAATCTTTCTCCTGCCTTCATGACACAGCCATGTACATAAGAGACCTCTGAACATAGTGGACGTCACTAGAACATCTTCATTCACTATGAGCTAAAATATAAGTGGCTAGAAGCACATACATGTGCTCATATAAAATGTGTTTTTGTATTTGTTTGGTTTTGGTTTAAACTAGGTGTCTCTGATTCTGGGTTGAGCTTCATATTTTAGCCCATGGAAGGAATTTTCAAGGTGTATTTATTAGGCAATTAATCTAGTGCTTTCTAGTCATTGTGATAGAATTTTTGAAGTGGCTGTAATTTTTTTCTTCCTCTTTATGCACCACTACAAACTGTCCTCTACCCAGTCAACACTTAACTATGACCTATAATGTGTGACTGAATTTATTGGTGAAGCTATCTCTTCTTGCAAGAAATAAGTGCATGCAGATTTTGGAGATAATTAGTTTGTACTCCACAGTCACAGTTTTACTTTTCTTTTAAAGAACGTAGGGTATTATTCTCAGACCATTCAGTGGGCACTTTTTCCTTTAATAGCAACAACCACCACTAGTTCTAATATCATCACATTTTTATGGACAACTACCAGACATCACACACTGCTCTAGAAGTTAAACATATGTTATCTTCTCAATCTTTGTGAAGTAGATATTAGCCCTGTTTTATGGATGAGGAAATCATAGTCACATGCATGGTGGAAGTAGAAAAATTATTGGTCTCAGACAGACTTGGGCTCACTCTCTGCCAATTCGGACCTGTATTATTCTTGTGTAAGTCATTGGATCTCTTTGAATCTCACTGTAATAAAAGATAAACATGTTTGGTTTGAGGCAACCATGAAGCAAAAAGCAAATGAAAACAAAAACAAAAAGCAAAATACATTTAAAAAGCCAACAAAATAGGTAAACAAACTTTAAAGAATTTTTTTCCTCCAGGTGCCTAAACCGTAAAAACGACCAACAGTTATGTCCACCAGGTGAACTTTAACTTCTGATCTTTTTCCCTTGAATTTTAATAGATCGCTCATTCTCACTGATACACTAAGGCATTTAATTAACCAAGGAATGAATTTTATGTGTGTGTTTTTTGTGTGTATTTAAATTCTAAACTGCCTAAAAATATGATAGTATGATTTTTGTCCTCATTTTAAGCTTTCTAGAAATTATGACGAAACTGTGGTTAATCAAGAGCTTTGCTCTTTTCACTTTAAATCATTCTGCTATTGAAAGAAACCAAAGTATTAACTGGATTGTGGCTGATTTTAAGTCATTGTGTCTTGACATCCTTCCTTTTCAAATGGAGCTCTGCCAGCTTTTGCACTGATACCTTTAAACCAAGGTATTTAACTAACACTAATCCAAAAACAAAAAGAGAGACACTATGGAGTATGCAAGGGAATTTTTAAATCTCAGCTATGAAAAGACAACATGCATATCCAGCCGTCCAGGATTAATGCATAATCCGGAAGACATCAATCCAGATGTGCAGTGCTCCTTGGTTAGATTTTAAAGACTTCATCTGACCCACGGTATGAGGAATCTTTGAAGCTTCCTCTGGGCAGAAGTGTATGCAGTAAAATATCACCTCTGTTTGCCGATAAGAACTTCCTAACCTTCTAATTCAGCCAGGTCTCTGTGATATCCTGTGTCCAGAAAGGATGAGTTGTGTATTGATGTGTAATAAATAACTTACACTACCAAAGAGTCTTCCCTTTTCATCTTCTGCTCTCAGATGATCATAGTAATTCAGGGAGAACATTATTTTGTGCTCAGAATGTCCTTTTCTTCTGAGCACTTCAAAGGGAAACCATCATTAAACCTGAGTGGCAGCCATTATTTGCCTCCAAAGCCCAAGTGAGCAGATGAGTGGTGACTGTCTAAATGGCAAAGGGCTTGACCACTGACAGAATTCCAAACCTGGATTCTGAACCTACCCCTTGTCATGAGGACATGACGTGGGGATAGATTTTATACTAGGGAGGTTCAGGGAGAGAGAAATATTCTCTAATGGTGATCAGGGTCTGTTCATTCAGAAACACTCAACACGCATTTGTTGAATGCCAACTATATGTAATGTCCCTGAGCCAAGTCACTCTCTGGGAACTGTTCCTTTAGAGAAGACAATACGCCTACACGCATGAGCAAGTTCTTAACAGCTGTGACTTTCAAGGATAGAAGTATGGTTTCATACTAAAGTTTTCCAATTGGAATTAAATGCTGGAAAATATACAGGAGTCAAGGACATAGCTAATTCCACACTCTATGAACAAATAAAGAAGACTTAATTAGAAAACTTTACTAGAAATATGATTCACTCTAGTTTGAAGTATCTCAAAGGGGAATGTTCACAGTTTCCCATGGAACCCCAAACCCCTAATCTGTTAGAAGTTGCTATCCTCCTGTTTCCTTGAATTTTAAAGAGAAGATTTTTCTTTCCCTTTTTAAATCTTTTACTTCCCATTATTCCCTCCTAATGCAATGCTTATTCTATTCTATTATCATTTCCATGTAACTGTGGTTTGGAAGATGATACCTAAGCAATTTCTAAAGAGTTGGCCCCGTACTTTCCTCTTTTGGAAGGTACCTTGTTGATTATCTCAGACCCACTAGAATGTTTACAATTTACATCATACACAAAGTTAGAGTAAGTACATTTTTGAGGTAAAATATAAGCCTGAGAAAGCCATATTTAAACAACCCTGGATGAGTCTCTTTCTTTTGTAATCAATTGTTTAAATTATTCTCTTATTAAAATTTGAGGTAAATGAAGGTACCAAGGTTCTTTGCCTTGGATCATTAATTATCTGCTTTCCTTTGCCGTATAACGAAAGACAGGCCTTGGTTTTCTTTCATTTGACTATTTAAAGAATATTTTGCCTGCACTCCTTTGACACATTGCATTTCATATCCTGCTTAGCTTTTCCTGGCTAAGAGAGCTTCGGTTTTATTTCTTAAGAGGCCTGTTTACGTAGAGACAAATTATATGGTAAGCAAAGGTGGCCTTGGGTGATAAACATGTGTCTGTGCTGTTCATGTGCATACCCTTCAACCCGGTACAAATTGATTTTTACTCCATTAATTAAATCATTAGTTCCTTAAGGGCAGAAAGCACATCTCTCTCCCTCTCTCTCTTTTCCATGGTGCCTGGTAGTGAGCTGTATACTTTGTGATTGTAGCACTGAGGAAAGGGTGCTGGCATATTTTGAAGACATAGTAATATAATAATAATAATAAAATCTTCCATTCTCTTTTCTAGTTTCCTAATCTAAACTCTGTATCTTTCTATTAATCACTCTTACAGTTCCTCTCAGATCCCTTCATTTCAATAGTATTCTTCCCGTAAGAAAATGAACAAACCAATGTCAATTTTCAGGTGGCAATCTCGTGTATTGCCATGGCTTTATTTACTATGTATGCAGGTGACAGCCAGCTCATTCCATCAATCACGGAGGTAAATTCCCATGAGTCCCCGAGATGCTTCAATTTATTATCCCTGGACTATTCCCTCTGAGAGATTTATCAAAGAAAGGGTGTTTCAGAGAAACCTAACAATCCTTGCATTGAGGTTCACTCAATCATTCAGACAGTCTAAGAAATCACATTTGTGAAGCCTCTTGATGCATAAAATAATGCAAAGAGAGGAATAAAGCTCACACTGAACCCGCACTAGTGGGAAGGCCATGAATTGTAGTGATTAAAAACACAGAGTTTGGATTCAGTCAGTCTGGGTTCAAATCACAGCCCACCATTACTGGCAGTATAATTGGGGCCAGTTCCTGAATCTCAGTTTCATCATATATAAAAAGAAGTAAGAATATCTACCTCATAGGCAGAAAAATCAAATGAGATAACCATTTTAAAATATGAAATCTAGAGAGCTGTTGGGAATTTGTTGCATTCGCCTAAGACTGCAACTATAGTTATTCTTAAAGGCTGCAAAATGGCCAATCTCATTAAGAGAAGGTTTGTCTTTTCAGTTCCAGAGATTCTTTTAGTTAAATCACATCTTCCAAAATACTCCTATTGAACATGGTAGGGGAGCACATATTATCAGACATCAGCAGTTCTATCTTGTCATCTGTAGCATTATCAAGGGGCAGGGGGACCATCTCATCACATTATGAATTTGGCAGAAGGATTAAAAATATATATAGCTTGAAGCATAGGTTATGTGTTAATTAGTATAAAAACCAAAGGAGTACTTGAGTTTGAGTTCAACTCGAAATTTTCAATTTATTTCTCAGTTCAGTGGAATACTAATATTAATAGATAATATTAATGGAGTGATGACTCTGTGCCAGGCACTAGATTCTCTAGCACAAATATTTCTCAATTTAGGGGAATGTTCTATAGAGCCCCTGGGACAATGATCCTTGGGTAGGCTATAATTATCATGCTTTCTCTGCAAATGAATCAAAATTCAAGTCAAATTCTCCTTTGACTTTGGATATGCCAACACCTGGCAGCTACTTTAACTTCTATGCCTCACCAGGCCATTTATAACTCCCTGATTTTCTCTTCACTCTGAAGGCTGCTTTTTCATGAATTCCTTATCGATATATAAAAACCTTAAAGTTCAGTGGATTTTCATAGTCAGATGAAGATTTCCAGGGACCAGCAAATGATGGTCATTTGCAACATCACTAAGACATTCCTTATTGTTCAGTTTTTATTTATGTGATGAAAAAGCAGAGGAAATACTGGACATTTAAAACTGTTAACACTGAATGATATATCTGAAAAACTTATAAATAGCGTATCTAAGAGGCCACACGGGGCTGAAAGCAGTAATTTCATAGCAGGAAGAATGTCTAAAGATCTTATTTCAAATTCTGATGATGCAGCTTATCTAGACACCAGCATTTTATAGTAATGCCTGAACTGCCAAACATTAACTAGAAATCATTGCCCATGATACAAGTGGCAATCTATCATGGTAAACATAACTACAGGGAAGATCTTAAAAGCCAAAAACAAAAAACGATTAGACCCAAAGCTCATCCAATTGAACTTTGCTCTCCAGATGAACTGTAAATTCAAATTATAATTGGGTTACCTCTGCTCTTTACAAGTTCTCAAAAAGTTCTCTAGCTCTGGGTGCTACTGTTTATGGCCCTGCATGATTACATACCAAATCCCCTTACAACCAAGGCGATCTTTGTGTGACAAAAAGGTTTCTAGGTTCTAAATGATGGCCCATGTATTTCAAGCAACATTCAAGTCCATAAAATTTCAGAGGAGCACCAATGATGGAGTTGAATCCATCCTTGGAATCAGTTCACAAGATTTAACTCTCAGGTTTTTTTTGCAAGTAATAATAATCTTTCAAATCAGAAAACTAATCAAAAGATCTAAAGCTGATATATTAGCATCCCCTTTTAGCTCTAATATCCTTATTTCTATCAATGACATGATAAAAAGCTCTTATTAACATGTTTTTAAAACATAAAACTTAAATACAACATTCAACAGATTGAAAAGCTTCCAGGACTCTTGTTCCAGAAATAAAGCCTAAATCATTGGTAGAATAAGAAATCTTTCTAAATGACCCCAACTTAACTTTCCAATCTTTTATCCTATCATTTCCACTCACGTCCAAAATTTTATACCTAAAACACGGCCACATGGATCTGTTGCAGTTTCTCCAATGTGTCATGGACTTTTACCTCTCTGTTTCTTCTGCTTAAAATGATTCACTTCCCTTCTCTGTATGAGCAATTCCAAATTAGCCCTCAAACTCCAGCTCAACTACAACTCACAGAGCTGGTTGCCTCTTCCGCTATCTGTGCTCAGTGGCTCTATCAAAGTATCTGCCACATTGTGCTGCCCTAGCATAGACAGTGATCAACTCTATTTTGCCTTTGTATTTCCAGCATTCAGAATGTCATTTGGGAGTCAGTGGACAATAAATAATTGTTTTTTTTTTTTCTGAATGAATCATTTCCAGGGCTGCTGGGTACATCTCTGCAGGTTATGTACTGCACAGCTCTAGGGGCCACAATTCAGATAGGCTGTGATGTGAATGGGAGTCCTGCAGTTGTGAAGTGCATACCATATGTGGCAGACTGTCAGTCACTCAAGCTAAAATTTCTATACTCCCTCATGCTGAATTTTAATATTTTCTGCTACTCATGCCCTCTTCCATCAGTTGCCACATACTGATAAACCAGGATAAGCTAGGTTTTGCTGCAGTAACAAACAATTCCAAAATCTCATTAGTTTGAGACAACGAAAGTTAATTTCTTACTCACACTACATGTCTCATACAGGTTGACAGGGGAACTCTGCTCAACATTGTCTTTCAGAGAACCAGACTGGCAGAGGTTCTATCTTGACACATGTCCATGATCACTCAGACATTAAAATCAGAAAGTGGCAGATCATGTACTGGCTCTTTGAGCTTCTGTTAGGATGTGGCACATATCACTTCCAGTCACATCTCAATGGCCAAAGAAAATCACGTGGCCATACTTATCTCCAAAGGGGTCAAAGGAAATGCAATTCTACCATGAATTCTACCTAAAGAGGAGGAAAATAATCATAAATAGGAGCATGTGCTATTTGAACTCCATTTATCTGGTTTGACTCCTTTCTTCTTCATCCTTGGACTATTACAATAGCCTACTTAGTCTCCCTGCCTTCTTTTTCTTTCCTTGATCTTGCCCTCAGCCCTTCTCCCCATCACTGACAGATTAATCTCCATAAAGTACAACTCATTCTTACTTCTTTCAAGAAGAGATCTTTAATTAAAAACCTTTAGTGATTCCCCAGTGGCTACCAAATTAGGCCCTGATTTCTTCATCTAATGCCCCCTCTTTCATTCACTCCACAAACAATTTTTGAGTATTTAATGGGGGTCAGACACCATATGAGACACTGAAGGAACAAAGAAAAGTAGTTCCTGGACTTAATAGAACTTATAGCCAAACACAAAGAGAAAATGACATTTCAGCGTGATAAGCATGATGTTGTAGTGACATAGTTTTAGTAAAATTATGGAGGAAATAACTTTTGTGAGAGGTCACTAAAGGCATCTCTGAGGAGACATTTAAGGTGGTTCTGAGATTTTGAATACATGTTTTCCAGGCAAATATAGTTGGGGATGGGAGAATGGAGGAAAGGTGAAGTCTCTTCCTTATGGAAGGAATAGCATGGATAAAGATGGAGGCATGAAAATTTGGTGTGTTGTGAGAAATGTAAATGGTTCTTTAGGCTGGACTAGAAGGAGCTCATGGTGGTGGGATGAGAGTAATTCTAAGGGGTAAGAGGCACACCGGGAAGAGAGATTGAAGCCAGGTGAGAAATGAAGGAAGCTTAAAGGTTGGTATTAAAGAGTTTGTCCTTTTGTCCTTTGAGAAACGTGGAATAATTGAATGGTTTTAAGCAGGAAATGATGTAATCTGCTTTGCACTGAAGAAAGTTCACTGTAGTGATGTTGTGGATGTAGAATTGGAAGGTCAGGGAAATCTATTTTTGGGAGAGTCTTCCTGTGTGTGATGGTTAATTTTATGTGTCAACTTGCCTGGGCCATGGGATGCCCAGATATTTGGTCAAACATTGTTCTGGGTGTTTCTGTGAGGGTGTTTTAGATGAGATTAACATTTAAATTGGTACACTCTGAGTAAAGCAGATTGCCCTCCCCAGTGTGGGTGGGCCTCATCCAAACATCTGAAGGCCTGAATAGAAGAAAAAGACTGGCCTCCCCTGAGCAAGAGAGAATTCTCCAGCAGACTGCTCTCAGACTTCATCTGCAACATCTGCTCTTCCTGGGTCTAAAGCAGACTGCCTTTGGATTCAACTAGAACGTTGGCTCTCCTGGGTCTCCAGCCTGCAGCCCACCCTGCAGATGGACTTGCCAGCCTCCATAATAGTGTAAGCCAATTCTTTATAAGAAATCTCTTTTTCTCTCTCTCTTTCTATATGTATACATTCTATTGGTTCTGTTTCTCTGGAGAAACCTAACAGAAATTTTGGTACTGAGTGGTTCTAGAGGAACAGATTCTTAAGGATGAATTTTGTGAATTGGTTCTAGGATTTCTTGAATTGGCTCTATAATCTGATTAGATTTAAAGACATTAATGACTCTATTTTAAGTCCTAAAGAGAGCACTGACAGTCCATGGCATGATCTGGCAATAGAGATATGCAAAATATCACCAATGGATACTTTTAATCAAACACTAGAAGAAGCAAGGATCTGGGTGATCAATATATGATACTTTTGGATATATTTGTCAAAGTAACAATCTTAAATGTTTAGCATTTGACAAGTCAGAAGTTGTCTAAGAAATGTTAATTGACTTGCCCATGGCAACAAAACCTAAAGTGAAAGAGATGTGTCTTTAACTCACATTTGCTGGTACCATATCCGACATTTTCACCCATTACTCCAAAGCTGAAGGAAAACTTTGATTTCAGTCCAAGGAATTTATATTTGAATTACAACTTGCAGTTCTCTGGAAATAGCTCAGTACTTTTCAGGATGATCATAATGCAGATGCTGACTAATGATTTGTTAGCAATGGAGGTGGACATAATCCAATGGGATTAATCAGATGTGGGTCATGTTACCCTGTAAGTAATTTCCATAGACTACACAGAGAACCTAATTATGTAAATCACTCTAGAGCTCCCCAACTGACCGTCTTGACACGAGCTAACCTGCAGTAATGGAAAGAAAAAAAATTGAAAATTGGATCATTTCCTCAGACAAATCCAGGGTGGACTACAATGCTCTGAATTTGAATGCTGTAGCTGCTGATTCGGGGGGGCTGTAACACATTGACTCAAACTCCCTGAATGGGCTGATGTATAGATTCACTAGGAAGTAAATTGAAAAGAGAGCTGTTTCTGTCTGACCTAGCTTTATATTTATTAAAACTTGAAATGTTTCTCAAAGTGTTGGGAAACAAACTTCTTTAACTGTCAAGAACAAAAACAAAAAAAAAGGCACTCTATATTTTCTAATCAAGGAGGATTAAAAGGCTGTGAAACTATATCCAATGCATAAATGTTGTAATTATGATAAATATTTGTCCTTTCTGTTTTCACTACAAACTCAAAAATCCTAGAGTCTGTGTTTGGCACAGGCAGGAGATTATAGCCATCTGCTGGGAGACAAAGCTGTCAATTATAAAACAATCTGGCTTTCCATTCCATTCCATTTCCAGGTTAAATGTGGCCCAATTGAGGTTGGATCTTATTATTATTGTTAAAATTGGAAAGTTCTTGATGCCCTCTGCCCTGTGATTCTATTCTCAGAATCTCGAAAGATTTTGCAAATCTCTGAACTTGGAGTTTCAGACTTAAATTCAACATGTCTTGTATAGGTCATTTAATAAGGTGAACTACTCTAAGGTAAGGCTCTGAGCTCTTTATCCAACTTGAATGCAAAGTGGGGGTTTCTTTCAGTTAAAATTCACTGTAGGCTAATGAGAGAAATTATAGCAAACAGAAACAACTAAACGGAGATAGTGTTAGCGAACCAAAGGGGGTCTGCTTCTTGGTGAGTTGAAATCAGAGCCTTCACCAGAAGTAGCTGTCACACAAAGTTTATTTGCTGCAGATAAGGAGGCCATGGGGAATTATTTCCCAAAGCCATGGCTCCCTGAGCACAGGAAGGCAGGGGCCTTTTATTTTGGATGGGGAATGACTATTCAAAAGGGAGAGGTGGGTATTTGCTTATACGGGCTCAGTTGGAAAATATGCTTCCGCATACATCACATTTTATGGTAATAAGTCTTAGGTTCCTCCTTGGGTGGAGATTTCAGGATCAAAATGAAGCAAAGGGCGACGTTAGGTCATCTGGCTCATGTGTGCAGGCGCTGCTCTTGCGAAGGGGCTCAGTCTGGGGCTCAGCCTGTTTGGGGTGCTTGGTGATTGCATCTCTCAACATAAAACAACAACAAGAACAAAACCAATTTGGAGAAACAGTTAAATGCTTCCAAAATCTCCCTTGAGTTCCTCAGGGCAATTAGTTGGTGACAATAGGGGTGTCTTCTGTCAGCTAAACTGATAAACATTTAAAAAGAAGGCTTTGAGATTAGGGGGAAAAAAGCCCAATGAAACATGGAAAGCAAAATGGCGGATTTAGTAACAGGATTCAGCAACACTGAGGAGGGACAGCTCAGTTCAAAACCATAGTAGAGACACTTTAATGCAGAGGCAGTGGCCCTAAAATTGTGGCCATTAAAGAACTAATGGAAGTGAGTTAGACTTTGTTTTGGCCAGATTCCATATTAGAAAATTCACCCTGCTTTCTTGGATTCTTCCTGCAGTTTTACTGGAAACAGTTATCTTGTGTTTTGTCTTAAGACGGTTAAATTGCCTTTTAACAGACTGTTCAGAAACTTGTCTATTCCTCGGTAGCAGTCAAGGAAGGAATTGGCTTTTAAACAGACACCTAATAGCAGAGAATAAAATTTTTCCCACCTAGATCTGTGCATGGGTCAGGCCTGAGGGCCCTCCTCAGGGGGCCATTGAGAGCCTAGATTAAGGCTGTTTACATAATGCCAATCATAGTGTTTTCTGGAACAGTTCTTCCTCAAGTCCATTAGTGACCGGCAGGAAGTGAAAATGAGTTTGAATTTCCCCAAGTACATCTGATTCCTCACCTCACTTCAATTCAACAACCATAGTTTGCATGTCATAATGGTGACCCCATCTTGGTCAATAATTTCTACCTACTGACCCTTGAAATCAAGGCAGAAAAAATAAAAGAATACTATGTTTTATAGATGAAGAGCCCACTGAAACTAATTCGTTAATTTGCTAATACTTCTCAGTTACATATAAAAATGCTTACCTAAAAGGATTCAGTTTAAAGCAAATTGGGTAATAATTAAGGGCATCTGGCTCTTCCCCGTGGAAGCAAATTTGGCCTCCTGGTTCAAGGAGAAGTTAAGCTGGATTTCAAAGTTACCTTCCACTTTCCAGCTGGCTATGTCCTCCCATATGGTGACGGCTTACCATAGCAGCCTCCCCAGTGCTTACCATTTCATTTTCTCTTCTCTTTGCCTCTCTTACTCGGCCATTAGCATTTGTGTGTCCTGGGTCTCATTCTGTCAGCTGGATTAACTGTTAACCCCATGGTAAAGAACAGTTGACTAATCTTACCGTCTAGTGCAGCAGTTCTCAGCTGCAGTGTCATGACATATTGCTGGGCCATAATCAACTGTGAAGTTTATTATAATTAATTTAACACCTTGTGGGAGATCAAGATTTGGCCACCCTGAAATATATCCCTTTACCTTGATTGTTTTCTCTGAGGGACATTTGACCTCCCCCACTAACTGCCTAAAGAATTTGACATGGTGGCTCCTTCCTGGAACAGATCTTCTATCATGATGGCTGTAATGATAATGTAAAATAGATGTTGCAATGGGAGGGGCACCAAGCCCCTTTTATCAAAAAAACTCTCTCTCTCCCTGACCACATAATCTATAAATGACCCTGAAAAGAATTGTCTTCTTGCCCTCTGAAGTCCAAGACCACTACCCACCAACACCTTCCTCGCCTTTAGCTACAATACTTAAGCAAGCAGCTTAGACAGAGGGACAAGTTGCTCATTTCTGAGTTTCTCCCATGTATACATGTTATTAAACCTGGTATTATTTTCTCCTGCTAACCTGTCTTGTTGATTATTTGGCCAGCCATAAGAACCTTAAGGGAAAGGGCAGAGGGGGATTCTCCCTCTCTCCCCACAACCTATACAGAGACTCCCCTACTTAAGGACTTCCACATTCACAACTTTTATAGACATAAATAAAACTTCACTACAAAAGTGTCAACTTTCCAGTCCTCAACAACTGGTAATGTGGGGGGATCCTGTGTGGGTGTTGACGGAGATCAGGATATGCCACCCCCAAATGTGACATAAGGATTGTTTTGAACCAAAGACAATTTAAAATCAGCAGATGCAAGAGGAGTTCTCAGCCCTCCCCCATCTGCCCAAAAGCAGAGCATAAATTTCCCTTTGTGAAGGTGACCCCACTGTACCAGGAAGAGAACAGCGACTCTTTGTCACCTGAGATGGAGAGTCAGTTCCAAGATGAATTTGTATAAACAAACCTTACCCTCATCTCTCATTAGTTCTCTCATATACTCTCTAGTAACCTCCCCACGATTTATTGTCCTTGGAAGCCCAAACCCCCTTTCCTTTGTTAAAATGGTATATAAGCCCCTGAGTCTAACCACTTCTTTGAGTGTCACCTCTTTTCTATGAATTCTTGTGCATATAAATATTAATAAAAATTCTGTTTCTTTTCTCCTCTTAATCTATCTTTTGTTAGTTTAATTCACAGACCCCCAAGACTGAATATGAGAGGGTAGAGGAAGAGTTTTTCCTCCTCACCAGTGTATAGAAGTTAAGTTTCAACACTGTATGCCTAAGGTTAATACAGAAGAAGGTGGAAATATGTTTGAGACTGTAAATCCTATATGCAGTAATGTTACTGGTGATGGAAAGTTTTCTGGGGACTGTGGATCTTGGTTCATACTCAAATCAATTTGCATCTGCTCATCATCAAGGTAAATGGTAAGAAGAAAAATAAAGATACTCAACGGAGTTTGTGGAGTTCATTAATGACATGTGTGGCAGTCACTGCTTGTTAACATACAATATCTGTTTTTCCCTTCTTCCTTATTCAGAACTTGAATTTCTTATTTATAACCTGATTTTCTTATTCATAACCCTTAATTCCTTATCAGTTCTGATTTCATTCAGGGAAGCTGTGGTTAACTGTTTAGGCCAATTAAAATAGCTTACTGCCTCAGACCCTCTTGTAACTAGGGGATTATGTGGCTCAGTTGAGGCTAATAAGGGGAGGTCTCCAAGTAGAGATTTTGAGAATACTATTGTTTTCCTGTCAAAAAGTGACAAACTCAGTCTATAAGAATGTTTTGCTATTTACTCTTCTCTTTTCCTCTTGCTGGAATAAAGATGCAATGTCTAGAGTATAGCAGCCATCTTACAATCATGAAGTTAAAGAGGCACAAGCTGAGAATCGTGGACCAGGAGATAGAAGGAGCCTAGCTCTTCAATGACTTTCTAGAGCAACCTCACCAGTTTTGGTCTGCCCACCCCTGGAGTCCTGGTTATACAAGAAAAATCTCTATTTGTTTGAGCCATAGCTGAGGTTTCCCTTGCATGAATCCATCTAATTCTAGGTGACACAAACTCCTTCGTCAGATTTTAATATTGATGAAAGTGGTCTATTTTGGGGGAAAGAAATGCTTGAAAGTTCTTATTTAAAGCTTTGAAGAACTACCTCACATTTCTATTCAGGAAAGTGTATTGGATGAGCAAGTTGAATTTCTCTCTATAACTACAGATTTACAAAAAGAAAAAAATAAAGACGACGACTTACAAACAGACACTTTGGCTATTTACTTTCTTTAATGGTCAAGGAACTAGCGTTAGTAAATTATTTCTCTTTATGTAAATTAAGCCACATTGAATCATACACCTACAACAATGCCTCCCTCCCTCACTTGTCCACTGAAGTTCTCTAGTTGAGATAGGAGTCTGGAACTCTAAGTAGCACTTTTGGAATTGGGCACAGCCCTGGACATACCCTGGGAGTCTGTGCTCTATGAGAATTTCCTTTGGTATATTTGTCACAGGGAACTATTTAAAAACTGCTGGAATAATAAATGTAGCTATGATTCGTTTTCTGAATTAACACACTCCGATTTTAATAATTCTGAAAATGCAGAGTCTTAACCCAACAGAGTGCTGAAAGAGAATGAGAAGGTGAGTATTTGGGGAACTGGGGCTTTTCAGCATTCTTCAAAATTTCCATGGACAAGCCTCTTCTAGAATATGAATACTAGATGGAGTATAAGTTGGTGGAAGACCTGAAGGGAGAGAGGCAAGAGGTGGCCTCCTTTACAGTACTCTGAATATGGCTCCTTGAGCTTTTCTCAGTAGCGTTACCTGCCCAGTAATTATCCCTTAGGATTCCTTCCACCAGGTAGAGATTCCATAGCTGCCTTGCTGCCTCACTTTCACTGGAAGAGACCAAATGCATCAATCAGCATCAATTTCCCAAGGCTCTGTTTGCAATCAAAAGGGACAAAGGTTTCCTGGTTTATAATTATGCCAGGGAAACCTCCCGCTAGAACTAGATCCACATGGAGGCTCGCCAGCATCACACATCCTCACCCCGACACCCAACTCATAAAGAATACACACTCTTTTGTGTTCGTAGAGTGGAGCTCAGCAGCTATTTAATAGCTGCACAGCAACCCTACACAGGACTGAAAAGCAAAGGCAAATACCAGATCTCATTGAACACGCAGGAGAGAAATTTCAGGTGACAGAATGTAATTACCTGAGTTAGGATACTGAGGTTAAATAACACCTATGTTCTCTTATCTAAAAGGTCTCCAGGATGTTTAGCAGCCGTAAAGAACTTGGATCGTAGTTTTATAACCAGGTTGTGGAAAGGGGGGCAACTCTCCAGCAGCACAGTGGTCCATTGCCTGGAAACCCTGTCTCTCATCCAACACCACCTGCATGTCCCCTTGGCTGTCCCCCAGCAAGGCACTCATGCAGCCAAACCCAGCAAGCCCATGAGAGCAGCCAGAAACGCAGCAGAAGGTGTCGGCTTCCTGGCCCCTAGCTGAGACCATCTGGACTCTCTGACACACCTGTTTGGGAGGATTTCTGTGGCTTGGTTTACAAATGTAAGTGCAGCTCAAAACGTTCCAGTCCAGTGCTGATCATTTGTCTTTTCTTTTGGGGGAGTTAATTATGCAACAAGATCATTTCTGTGCCCATTTTTCTCTTCCGTTATAAACCATAGATAGCAAAAAATGTGCTTCTTGGTGTTTTTTAGTGGAATGAACAGATGTAAAAGTACTTTCAGTTCCTTAATAAAGGTGACATTAGGCCAGATCTGATATTACGCTAAATCCCACATATCATTTAAAAATGAGTTTTTTCAACCATAAAATTACTAATTGATCTGTCTTGTAAAAAGATAAAGGAAATGAATGCCTATTTGAGTTTCATTTCTGTCAGGCTCCCGATTCCTTATTTTATGTAGCGCAAAATGAATTTTAATGAAGCAGCCTCCAAATTTCAAAATATGCCATTACCTTTCTGAAGTAATTGCCATATTTGACTGCCTTTTCCTTTCTTAGAGTCTGACTTTCTAATCTTGAAGTCAATGTTCCATGCAACGTGTTCTTCCACATACTATCTGAAAGAAGTAAATTAAAACAAGAGGAGGGACTATACCAGAAAGAATTTATTCATTTAGCCATTCGACAAATATTTATGGAATTCCAACTGTATGTCAGGCCCTGATCCAGCTGCTGCAGAGAGAGTAGAGCACAAAATAGCGAAAAATCTCTGCTCTTGTGGAGTTTCCATGTTAGAGAAATGAGATAATATGATAAATACACAAATATATAATATTCAGGTGATGATCAATGTTCTGAAGAAAAATAGTGAATATTAACAAGTAGAAAGGGACAAGATGGAGAGTATGCATATGACTTTTTTTTGCAGGGAAGACTTCACCTTGAGCTAACAATGGTTGTCAATTTTCCTCTTTTTTCTTCTCCCCAAAGCCCCAGTACGTGGTCGTATATCATCGTTGTAAGTCCTTCTAGTTCTCTGTGAGCCGCCACCACAGCATGGCAACTGACAGATGGGTGGTGGGGTTCCGCACCTGGGAAACAAACCCTGGCTGCAGGGGGGAGAGCATGGAACTTTAACCACTAGACCATCAGGGCTGGCTCTATGACTTTTTTATATAGGTGAGGCCAGATAACCCTCTCTAGGAAAAAGGCATTTAAGCAGAGACCTGAATGAAGTGAGAATGTGAATTATTTTGGGGATGAGAATCAACAGACGGTAGAGCCTTCCTTCATCCTTGCATTTTTTTGCCTACTTGTATACATAGGGTGAGGGAATAATTTTCTTAAAAAACACTTCCAGTTGCTTTGTCTAGTCTGGGAGGCTACAGAGGGGATGAGGATGGAAACCAACTTTGATTGAATACCTACCTGTGCCAGAATACGTATATTTCCACATTTCATGAATCTGGTCTGAGGATCTGATCCTCATTTTACAGCTGGGGAAGCAAAGGCTCAGGGCCATCAAGTAGCTTGGTGGGCGAATGATCCAGTTATTTATTGCTGCATTACAAACTCCTAAATTTTGTGGCTTAAAATAACAACCATAATTTATTTTGCTCATGAATATGCAATTTGGGTAAGACTCAGAAGGCTTGTGTGTGCTCCCTGTGGCGTCAGTTGTGGGGAGCACAACTTAGGACTGGAGGACCCATATCCAAGATGGCTTACTCCTGTGCCTGGCAAGTTGGTGCTATGGATCCAATGACAGAGCAGCTGGGTCTGAGGGCCTGTGGGCCACTATTTCTCTCCGTGTAGAGAGACGCAGTCTTGGAAGTCTCATAAACCCAGGTCTACATCTCACTAGTGTTGGGTCTTCAGCAAACTGACAACACCCTAACCCCCATCAAGGACTTTTTCCCAAATAACAGATTTCTCTGCATCCATTCATTTAGTCAACGTGCATTCCTGAGTGCCTCTAGCACAATAGTTAGAACCCTCTGCTTTGGAGTCCAATCGCTTGAGTTTGCATTTAGCTCTCCCACTTGCTTGTTGATAAAACTTGGGAGATTTACTCAATCTCCCTGTGCCTCAGTTTTATTAAATGCAAAACATCAGGATTTAAGGAAGGTCCAGAGAATGTCTCAGGCACCTAATAAGACCACTAATCCCTACTCCTATACTACTACCACCTCAGCTGCTTTACCTTCAAAAATCAATCCCAAGAAGGAAGGTAAATTAGAATTAATGGCTTACCTTCTTCAAAAAGACTGCCGTGTCTTATATTTCCACAAGAGGTGCAAGACTCATGTGATACCCTTCTTTACAAGGACTCCTATTCCCCTGGGATTCTATATACCCCTGAATCTAACTCAAGCTCCCATTCCTCCCCAAAGCACCAAACTCTTCCACTTGTCGCTTTGGAATTCATGGTCTATCATCAGAAAAAACTATTTTCTAAAGGGATCCCCTCCCCTTCTTTCTCTAAGGGAAAATAAAATAAAGCTCTCTCCTGTGATAGCTGTTTCTTTACACCACCACTCCATGTGGCATAGGGCTTTCTGGTAGGATAATTGTCCTTATTGTTCATTGTTACCATGTCTAAGTCATTTCTTCTCTCACCATCCCCCAATCCAACATCCTTTGAAGCAAATGCCATAAGACTATACTGCCTACTATCCTTTCATAACACAGTTATCCATCAACACCTCTGGTCTTTCCTTACGCTTCACTTTAGACTTTAATACCTGGCTCATTCACTAGGTTTTTCTCTACTACCATTTCTGTCACCATGTTATCTGGCTTTCCCACACATATAGATAATCCATCCACTATTCTGGCCTCTAGCCAGCCCTGGTGGTCTAGTCTGATGGAATAACCAGTTAAGATATGGTGCTCTCACCACTGTGTCCCAGGTTCATTTCCCAGTCAGGGAGCCACACGTGTCTGTCAGTTGTCATACTGTGGCAGCTGCTTGTTGCTGGAATGCTGAAAGCTATGCCACCAGTATTTCAAATACCAGTGGGGTCACTCATGGTGGACAAGTTTCAGTGGATCTTCTAGACTAAGACAGACTAGGAAGAAGGACTTGGCCACACACTTCTAAAAAAAACTTGGCCATGAAAACCCTATGAATAGCAGTGGAGCATTATCGGTTATAGCACTGGAAGGTGAAATGATGGTGCAAAAAGACTGGACAGGCTCTGCTGTACACAGGGTTGCTAGGAGTCGGAATCAACTTAACAGCACTAACAACAAACCTTGGCCTCTAACAATAGTTTGTTCTTCTCTCTTCCAATAATCTTGTCTTCTAGCCCATCTCAACCACCTACTTTTACAGCCATATTCTGGATCTCATACCTTTCCAGCTTACTTCCCTTAGCACTTGGATTCCAATAATTTTTCAATCCATGAAGCGGTTTTTTTGTTTTGCCGGGGAAGATTCACCCTGTGCTAACATCTGTGTCAATCTTCCTCCTTTTTTCTTCCCCCACAAACCCCCAGAAGAGAGTTGTGTATAGTTGTAAGAGCTTCTAGTTTTTCTGTATGAGCCGCCACCATGACATGGCTACTGAGAGATGAGTGGTGTGGTTCCATGCCCGGGAACCGAACCCAGTTTGCTGAAGCAGAGCACGCCAAATTTTAACCACTAGGCTATCAGGGCTGGCTCCATCAAGAGTTTTAATCCACTTTTTCTCATCATTCCTCTCATGGTACTCTTCCTTCCTTACCCTGCTAGGTAGGATTCTATGGTCCATTACTAATGATCACTCCTTTGCATATTCTATCAACAACTTGACCTTTGCTACCTACTTATTAGTCTTCCATTGTTACCATAACAAATTACTACACACTTAGTGGTTTGAAACAACACTCATTTGTTATTATAATTCTATAGATCACAAGTCTGATGGGCTCTTATCTGGAGGCTCTGAGGAAGAATCCACTTCCAAGCTCTTTCAAGTTGTTGGCCCAACACAGTTCCTTGCAGTGTAGGTCTGAGGCCCCCATTTCTTTGCTGGCTATCGGCTGGGAGCCACCCTTAGACCCTAAAGGCCACTCTCTGGTTCTGGCATGTGGACCGCTACATTTCAGAGCCAACAAGGTCTATGGAATCCTTCTCATACTTCGAATTTCTCTGATTTCCTCTTCTGCCCCTTTGCTTTTAATGGCTCATGTGATTACATTGGCCCCACCTGGATAACACAGGATACTCGCCTTATCTTAAACTCAGCTGTTTAATAACATTAATTACATCTGCAAAGTCCCTTTACAGCAGGACCTACATTCCTGTCTGATGGAATAACCAAAGGATGGGAATCTTGGAGGGACATCTTTAAAATTTTGCCCACCACCACTCGTGTAATTTTTACATGACAAACTTTGCTTAAACCCAATTCTTGACCCCTCTGCAACTGCTCCATAGCATCTCAGTGTGCCTAAAGAAAAAAAAAACACAATGTTCTAACAGGGCCCATTCTGAATTTGTGATGGCAAATCTCAAGTAAGGCTCAGCACAGCCCAACAATCGTTCTACATTTCCCTGGACAATTCCTGCTTCCACTCACCCAAATGGCATTTCACACGTTTTTCAGCTTCTTAAAATTCTTTCTTCCTAATATTCTACATCCAGATGATGATTTCAATTATTATTTCACTGGAGGGAAGGTTCAAAGCAATGACAAGAAAACTATGATATTTCTCCATTATCAAATCTAGTCATTTGTCTGCATTTTATGCATATACTCAGCCTCCCTGCTCCTACTAACTCTTCCTGCTCTAATTTAATATCAACCTCCCATGAATGCACTCAATCCCTTCCCCTTTTGACTGTTCTATGACTTTCCTATTGCAAGTATACTTTTTACCCCGCATCCTTTCTCACTTTCTACTCCATTGCTAGCATCATCATACAAAAATGCAGAAATATCTCCTGTTAAAAAAATTCCTCCCTGGACTTTGTTGTAGTAAGGTTATACGGCTCCCAGGTGCAATGTAATATGTTATGGCTCTCTTACCCTACACTGTGCTAGAACTTGCCTGGTAATGCATAAAAACCTAAGGAAGCATCCACGCATTCAAGGTTTAATAATTTGAAAATATTAACAGTGAAAAGTTGAAATTAAAAGTTTTCAAAGTGGCTTGTTTTGGGTTTCCATATCAACTAGTAGTCAATACAGATGCTCCCCTCTGCATCCCCACCAATCTGCCTCTGCTCTTAAATCTCATTAAATCCCACAACACTGCCCCATTTCTCTGCTCCTCTTTATAGAAAAACCCCCTAGAAAGTTGTCTATACTTGCTATTTTTACTTCCTTAATAGTTATTTTCTCTTCAACCCATCTCAGTCAGGCTTTGTCCTTACCATTTACTGATATTCCAGTTCTCAAGGTTACCATGGACCTCCAATATGCCAAATCCAATGGACAATTTCCAGTTCTCAGCAGCATCGGACATAGTTGACGAATCACCCTTCTTAAGACACCTTCCTTATTTATCTTCTGGATCACTATGTTCTCCTGGGTTTTCTTGTACTTGTGTCTGTTCTTTTTCAGTTTCCTTTGCTTGATTCTCCTTCTCGACCCCTAAATACTGGACTTCTTTGGGGCTTAGTTCTCAGCCTTCTTCTATTCTTTATCAACATTCTCTCTATAGCTGAGCTCATTGGTCCCAATGTTTTAAACATCCTATATGCTAATGAATCCCAATTTTAGATTTCTAGTTCTGACCTGTCGCTTGAGCATTAAACTCATTTACTGATTTCTTACTCAACATCTCCACTTACTTATCTAATAAAGTTCACAAAATTAGCCTGTCTAAAATAAAATTCATGCTCCTCTTCATTTCCTCTCTTCTTCCTCCCCACCACAATTCACCTCTCTGTCTGTCTGTCCCATGTTGGTCAATATTACAACAATTCATCCAGTTGCTCAGATCAAAATTGTATTAGCCAGGATTCTCCATAGAGCAGAACCAATAGGATGTGTAAACATGCAGAAAGAGAGATATACTTTAAAGAATTAGCTCATGCAATTGCGAGGGATGGCAAGTCTGAAATCTGCAGGGAAGGCCAATAGCCTGGAGACTCAGGGAAGAGTTGATGTTGCAGCTTGAGTCTAAACAAAGTCTGCAGGCAAAATTATTTCTTCCTTGGGGGGCCTTAGTCTTTTCTCTTAAGGCCATCAACTGATTGGATGAGACCCACCCACACTATTGAGGGTAATCTGCTTTCCTCGATGTCTATTGATTTAAATGTTAATTATATTTTAAAAATGTGTTTATGACAACATCTAGCCATGCTTACATAAAATTAATCATCACAGTCCACCCCTTGTCAACTTGTCACCCAAACACATCTCCTTAAACCACTTTAGTCTCCAAATGAAGGCCATAACAAGCTCATACTTCTGCCTAACATGATACAAATGTCCTGTGTACAAGCAAAACACACTAATCCTTTCCCTAGAAGAGGGTGGAAAGCCTTTAGGTGATGTTCACTTTGCTCCTTGATATCCTGTAATTAAATACTATGATATAAAGTCAGTATATCTTATCTTATATGATAAAGAAATAAAAGAAGGAAAAAAACAAGATACATATAATATACAATATGTGTAATATACAATATAAGATACTATATGCTATAAACATATGCATAACAAAATAAGAAAGAAATATTCATAATAATTACAATTCTAATTTCTGTAACTGGTCACATGGTCACAGCTGGTATTTATAACTAACTTCTCCCACTACTCATTCTGTATTCTCTTTGCCCTCAGCAAGGACATCAGCTGGTTGTGGTTCTTTACCTAGTAGCATGACCCAAACCTTCATTCCTGAAGGGTCTGGACCATTAGTAGTCTTACCTTAATTGAGTTGTTGTAGTTTTCCATTGACTTTAATCACAGGCCATGGGTAGTACCAAGAGACACCCTAAAGGATCCTGTATTCCTGTCATAATCTTTCTTACCTCCAGAATCTCCTGTATTCCAGACATAATCTTTCTTACCTCCACTGTGGAGTAGCAGTCCAATTTCTAATGTGGTAATCAAGATCAATTGTCCCAGCCAGCACAGTAACTCCCTTCTGTGCCTGCTGATTCAGAGGTGTGAGGATCCCAAAGTGGCTGGATGGCAATCTTAACTTCCAACACAATGGAGTCATTGTTGTTTCTCCTGGCAGACCACGGTGACATTTTGGATATCCTGGAATTAATGTCAATTCAGAGCTAATGTCCAATAATCCTCAAAAAGTTTGATTATTTCCTTTTCCTCAATGCACAGTCACCCTGGAAAAAGGTCATAGATCCCTTTGGAATATACTGGGAGAAAGAATAACAGTAAAAATTTAGGGCATAGTGGGGTCCTTCCTCGAGGGAAACGGGCCTCCTCTTCATTTATTTAAGGGGTTCTGAGCCTATAAAATGGCTCAAGTTTAGGAATTGATTATGACTCTCTGCTTTTATGATGCAAGTTTGACTTTTGTTTCTTTGACCTAGAACTCTCTACTTATACAGATCAAATAAGAATTTAGTAGACTTACCATCTGTTTCACTCCTAGAAATACCATGAGCAACTAGCCAATGCCATAGGTCTCTGCAAGTCATACTATTCTGATTGCTGCTTTGAGTCTGTTATTCATCATAGTAACCATGCCCACCTTGCCTTTGGTAATTAAATGGCACCACTTGGTCCCTGACACCCTGGGATCCAATTACTTTCATTGCAGTTATGTTTTCCAATTCAGTGACAGCAGTTCCCACTATAATTTCTGACCTACAGAGAAGAGTGATTACAGAACTCTTCAAGAATGTTGAGATTGCCCTCACAAATTTATTTCTCACAGTCATGGTGGAAGGTATGTCCACTGGACCCTCCCAGGATGGGTAAGCTGATCTTGAATGATAAATCCACTCTAACCTTCCAATCTCCCAAAGCCTTTGAATCTCTTCCTCTATAGTGTATCAAGGCAGTTCTGGTATTTTAATTCATTTAGTAGGCCACCTGTTGGTTCATGTTTCATCCAGCCAACCAATCAAGCTGTTAGAGTTCTTTCTAATTCCCTAAGCTACAACATTAGATCCAGATATCTGCTTAGTGGGCCTATACCAAAAAATTCTGCCTGATCCAATTTTTTGGTTCTTCCACCAGTATACTATACCTTTAATATTTACTCCCACACATGTTCCTTGGATTTCTGTCTATATGAATTGGAAAAATGATGTAGTTCTTGTGAAGTGTACTGCACCTCTTCATGGGTCACACTTCATACCTCACATTTAGGGACCTACAGGAACTTGAGTCTAGTAATAGGTCAAGAAACAAGAGAAATGGTGGGAGTGGATCCTGAGGAAAATCAGCAGCATCTTGCAAGGCAACTACCTCAGGGGAGGCCATTACAATTTCCTCAGGCAAAGCAGGGTTAATCTCCTGAGATAGAGGTGAAGTGGCTGCTTTTACTGGCAAAGAAGACTCATTGGAATTTAAGAGTTCAATGTCCCCGGCTTCATCAAGATCTTCCCATATGTCCCCATTCCAATTTTCAGGATCCCATTCCTTCCCAATCAATGTCCTCACTTTAACAGCAGACACCCTGTGAGGTTGGAAATTCAATTTGCATTGTAATTCAGCCACTTGCAGGAAACGACTCTGGATTTGGTTTTCAGCAAGCCCAGCCATTTGGCTATGGGTGATAAGGGTTTTTTTCAGGACAGACATAGAACCTTCCAGGTCATTTATGCAGTACATGAGCTCTAATTTGAATCCCTGAGCTCATCCTTTTATTTCCCCACTTTGTCCAGTGCAATTACGAGCAACTAGCCAATCTCAAACTCATTATTTTGACAAAAATATTCTAAGGTATCAAATACATGGTCACTCAGAAACCTGCCTGTTATAAGTATCAGAGTAGGAGTATCCAGTGGTGATATTTTTGCTAATCTCTATTGCCACATCACACCATGGACTACTCCTGCTCTCTTTACTAATGGAAATAGACATTAGTGTCTTTAAATCTAATCAGATTAGAGAACTAATTCCAAAAACTGAGTACCATAGTCTAGCCAAGTTGACACATAAAATTCACCACCATAAAATCCTACAAGTTACCCTTGATGTCTTTCATTCTCACCACACATCTGATCCATCAGCCCCACTTTCAAAGTACGTCCTTCCTCTGATCACTTACCACATTCATCATTATCACCATCCTACTCCAGGCTACCATCATCTCTCACCTAGACTCTCTAAATAGTCTCTTTTTGCTTGCTTTGCTTTCACTCTGCCTCTTATCCCATCAGCCTCTTACCCTCTGAGTCCACTATTTATGCAGCAAATGGGGTGGTTTATTTAAGACCTAAGTATAACCATTCCACTCACTGGCTCAAAAACTCCAGTGGTCCCCATCAAACTCAAAATAAAACCCAAACTTCCTATCATCCTCTACAACACTATGTAGTCTGCCCCTGCCTCTGTCTTTTTCTGATTTTATTTCCACATTCACCAGCATTTTTACTAACTCTATAATGTCCAACTGAAGGGATGTTTGGGTGTTTTTTTGCCCGGAAACCTCCTTCCCCAGATGTTCCTATGTCTCCATCCAGATCATTGCTCAGAAGTCACCTCTTCAAAGTCCTTTCAGGATTGCCTATTTAAATTAACTGCATTATACACTGTTCTCTCACTCTGCTTAACTTTTCTTCATAAAACTTACCACTGTATAGCGGCATATTGTATATGTATCTGTTTAATGTCTACCTTCCCAACTAGAATAAAATCTTCAAGAGGACAGTGGCTTGCATGCCTTTTTTCCTGCCAAATCCCAAGGCCCTAAAACTAGATCTAATTCACAATTATATTTGTCAAATGAATGAATGGCGATAATAATAGTACCGTGGGTTAGTACTCATAAGGTTGTTAAGAGGGTTAAATTTGATAATACACATATGCCAAAGACTGCTAATTATCTCCTATTGTCAATTCTTCCTTCTGAATAGAATCCTCAATTTTTATTTGGGTGCATGGCTACCCAGAATAAAGATTCCATTTCCCACCATGTTTTTCAGTTAAGAATTATCATGGGACTAGTTCCAGCTAATATGATGCAAGCAAAAGTGCCACATGCAACTTCTAAGAAGAGATCTTGAAAGAAATGGGTGGTGGGGAGAAGTTTGCCTCCCTTCTCTTTCCCTGCTGACTGGAATTTGGGCATGATGGCTGGAACTCCAGAAGATCTAGCATCCATCTTGAAGCGTGAGATGAACTTAGAGTAGAAGTCAACTGTGGAGCATCACAAGATACAAAGAGCCTGGGTTCTTGCTACCACAGAGTGACATATCATGCCCAGACCTACTACTTCTGAACTTCTTGAATATGACGAAAAGCTAAACTGCTATCATTTTTAACTCATTGTTATTTGGGAGTTTTCTGTTCCTTGCAACCATACCTACTCCTAACAATTTTCACATGTAAATTGACCAAGACAAACTTTGGACCACAGTAAGCCCTCAATAAATATTATCTTTTACTTTGTACTATTGTCATTGCTTTAATTTTTTCCTCTTTCTGTATCTCCTTGTTAGCAACCTTGTTGTTGTTGTTATGTGCTATGTACTATGCCAAGTGCTGGGGGTAAGGACATATAAGATAGAGCCTTGATTTAAGGGACATTGTGGTTTGGAGAGGGTAGAAATAAAATTACAATACGATGTGAAACATGCTTTAATGTTTTAATAAAAACATGTTATGGGAATACACAGGAAGGACAGCATAAGTTTTCCAGGTGGAGTAGAGGCTAATTCATTGCAGAAGACATGATTCTTGAACCAAGATTTAAACATGTATAGCAGACTACCATGTGGACAAATTGTTGAAAAGGGCAGAGGGAAAAGCAAGAGAAATGACGACTGCATACAGTCTTGCCTGTTAGGTGAGCAGGAATGATTTGATCTTACCAAAAAAAAGAGGTTTTATTGCCCCTAAGAAAGCCAAGGCTTTTATCTCACCCAGCACTTCATTGCAAACGCGAAGTCACTATATTAAAAAAAAAAATCATTAGCACCAAACAGTATGATTAAAAGATAAGTTGATATCTTAGAAAGCAAAGAGGTGATTTCCAGATGGGATGTATATAATCAAGATTGTCAGAAGAAGGCATAACGACATAGCTTGGGTTTGGGCTTATTGGAAGATAGAAGTGGGGGAAGGGAGAGAGGAGGTGGCAGGAAAGAGTATATAAATGTATAAAATTAGAAAGGTCTTCCTGATACTGGCCCTGATATCGGTTCCCCTATATTAAACCCAGCATGCATAAGGTTAAAAGCAAAAGCACTCATCCTCTTTCCAGGCTTCTCTAAGTTACATTCATATGTAACTATTGGTTTTTTTTGTATCCCTGAACTTCACAAGGCAGACAGAAGTTACTAATTGTTACAAGCCCAGGTGGCCTGGCGCTGGGCTCACACTGATGTTTTGGCTAATTACCAGTTCTTGAGGTTTCTTACAGGGAAACTGATATCAAGAAGCTAAAGCTTCTCAGACCTCAACTCCTTGGCTTCCTGGCGCCAGAATCCACCACCCACCACGGAGACAGAGACAGTTGAAGGACACCCACCTGCAATTCCCTTATCCGCCATACTCCTCCCTGCAAGCAGCCTCACCAAGCCAAAGGCAGGCTGGTGGGAAAGCGCTGACCAGCAAGACCACAGGCTCCCCCTCCCTACCAGCAGCTACATTCCTCACAACCTATAAAACCCCTTGCTTCCCATCTTTCGGGGAGACGGGACAAATTTGAGAGCTCTCGTCTCCTGGCTGACATCACCAGAAATAAAAACTCTTTCCTTGCCATAAGCGTGGCGTTCTAGCTTTATTTGGCCCCTCTTGTGTGGTGG
The DNA here is from genome assembly GCF_057802395.1 of Ceratotherium simum simum. Taxonomy (NCBI): domain Eukaryota; kingdom Metazoa; phylum Chordata; class Mammalia; order Perissodactyla; family Rhinocerotidae; genus Ceratotherium; species Ceratotherium simum. Next base: position 24,074,590 of record NC_141923.1, on the reverse strand, counting down.
ATAAAGAACCTGGGTATGCATCCGGTAACATTCCGAGGGAAAGATAGCCAGTTACGGTACTTAAGGCAACAATTTTTAAAGTGGTTTCTAAAAATTAAACTGTAAGTACTCCCTATTCTATCCCTTATATTGACAGGCAACAAGAAGCTTAGGATAGTATTCACTTAACTTTAATTTTTGGAGCAATGTTTTCATATAAATTTCAAAATCCTTACCCTACTTGCACTATAGGTGTTTTTGTAGTGAAAGTTGGAGGGTAAGGGAAAGAGCACTAAAAAAGCAAAATTAGGATGGACAGTCTGGGATGTCCTCTTTAAGACGTCTCTACTGCTGTGACATCAGTGCTTTTGCTGATTCCTAATTTGGACCCTCAAGATTCTTGACATTGTCTGTTTAACCTCCTGAAACTAAACTGACCTTAAATTTGCTCCTGAACTTTCCCTTTACCTCTGACACTAGATTTTGCATTTACTCATAGCTTCTCTAATACTTACTGTTGATTTTTTATCTTGATACCTTCTCACATGAGCAATTATTTTAAAGTAATTTTTAGCATTTCTTAGAACCAAGTGCATTTCTATGCAAACACACCTCTGAACATATAATGAAAATCTATTGGAAGATATTAATTGACCTATAAAAATCTGATTTATAAATTTGAAATTTCAAGAATAATGTATAATGAAAACAAAATAAAGAAAACAAACAAACAAACAAAAACACCCCGTAAAGCTACTCCTGTAGCTTTGGGATTTCCGGGACTGAAGAGTAAAGGGAAAATAACATTTGCTTAATATTAATCTATTATAACGTATCCATCATCTCAGCTTCTCTTTGCCGCATTATAAAGCAGCAACCCTTCTCATTGATGGGATAATCCAAATCTTTCTTTGGAGAAATATGCAATAGTTGGTAATCGCCTGCATTCTAAAGCATCTCATTTTATGCCCCCCAAATGCATGATTTACTCTGAATGATAAATATGGCTATGAACTGGAGTGTTTCCGGCATTCACAGATCAAATGTAACTGGGGAGAAATAACTCAGATGCATCCTGATGTTTTATATTTCCATGCACTAATATTTGCTTCACACCATATGTCACAGTAACACAAGAATGTAATAAAGTAGAACAGCCCAGTGGTTTTCTCTTCCAACATCTGGTCTTCTGAGGAAGTCTAGCACTTTAGAGATTCCTGTTTAAATCCCCAGATAGGTGGGATAATGAAATGCCTTGGTGAGAGGAAGGAAAGGGAGTACTGGACAGTCTTCTTCCTATCATCGAATTGGCATCAGTGAATACCATGATAATCTCAATGGAATTAAACAAACAGACCCTAGTAGTCCACTGGACCCTCCCTAAAAAGCCACACACAGTGTCCATTCCCAGAGCAATAAAGAGAACCAGATGGTTCTCTTTAAATGGTGGCCATCCGTCAAGTCTTCTGACTCTTTGCTTTGTTCAAGGCAGCCAGCCCTGGAAGGACCATAGCTACCCAAGAAACAATGGCAACATCATCTTCCTAAAGCTAGCTTAACCAGTCTCCAGAGAAAAAGATCAAGACCACATCAGCTGAATTGATGGGGTTTACAACAAATGCTAGTCTCTCCAATCCTTTAAAAGAAAAAATGAATGGAAAAATATGCTTTCATGTTTTCTATTCCCCTGCAGGAAAAAATTAATAATATTTGTTGTCTTTGTTTCCTCACATGCCCCTTGTTCTTCAAATCAGTGCAATATGGCAACTCTCTCTACTGCTGCACACAAGCTACCCACTGAGTTCCCAAATGACCATGTAAGCTAAACTTCATATACACTTTTCTATCTTTATTTTGCTTCACCACAGTATTTAACATCGTTGGCTGCTTTCCTCTTCTTGGAACACTCTTTTTTTGTTGCATTAAATGTTACACTTCTCTGCCTTTCTAATCACTCTTTCCAAACCTTTTTTTTTATTTCTTTGCTTGTCCTAGACCCTCAAATTTTTATGTTTGGCAAACCTTTGTCTTAGGCCTTCTTTCTTTCTACATTCTCTTTCTAAATGATCTAAGTCCCAATCAAAATTCCAGTTCCTAGTCATCTATATGCTGCTTGTGCTGGTATCCTCTTTTGCCTCTCCAGGTCTATTGTCCACCCTTCTCCACCCTGCTCTGTGCCCTGGGAAGCTGATCTCTATGAAGTGCATCATTGGTTCTTTGGTTGGTCATTTGTTTTTGTCAAGGAAGATACCAGCTGGAAATTGGATACTGGGTGGAGAGAGAGATAAGATATTAATATTTTTCTGGCTCCTTCTCTGCCAGGCTCTGGGTTAGCAGTGCTTGCATTCCTTTACCAGAGACCATTCCTTTTTGGCAACCCTCTCCTATAGCTACCGGTCTTGGCAGATTCCAGTAACTTCTCCTTTCCCTTTACCCTTCAAGCTTAGAGGTGGTAGCAGCTTTCAGTTGTTGTTGGTTCCAGAGTACTCTGCATTCTTGTTGTGTTCCCTGAACCCAGCCAACAACTTTGTAAATAGTTCATTCATTAAAGTCTTTTCAAGTGACATCTTTCCAGTATGCCATCAATTTGCTGCCAAAACTCTGACCCACACTCTGAGATTACCCTAATCTGTATCTCAAGTCCATCTCTCTTGCCTGAGATCAAGATCCATAAAACTAACCACTGTGCCAACTAACAGGCCAATTTGGATTTTCTGGAGGTATTTAAATACTAACGTGGCCAGCAATGAACATATCAGCCTCTCCTCCTCTTTCTCTATATTTCCCTTTTCAGCAAATGACATTACTATTTGAAAAACTCAGTTTTTCAAGCAAGAAATATGGAAGTCATCTTTAACCCCTCATTTTCCTTCAATTTTCTCATCCGATTAAATACTAAGTTTTACTGGGTCTGCTCTAAATATTTCTTGAACCCATCCATTCTCCCATTCTCATTGCCTCTATGCTATACCAGACTACCTTCAACTCTTGTCTGGTCTCCCCCCGCCCATTACATTTTCCGTAGGGAAGCTAGAGTGATCTTTCTGAAAAGCAAATTTCATTGTGTCAAAATTCTATTTAAAAACCTTTAAAAGGTATTTCCACTGCCTTTGGATAAAATCTGGGCTACTTACCACGGCTGTGTGCTGACCCACTCCGTGACCCATGCTCCAGTATAACATTCATCATACTTTATTGTAATTTTTTTAAATATCACCTGCCTCCATTAGAGTGAATGTCCATAGGTCAGGGGTTATGGCTTGAATTGTATCCCTCCAAAATTTGTATGTTGAAGTTCTAATTCCCACTACCTCAGAATGTGACTTTATTTGGAAATAGGGTCATTGCAGATGTAATTAGTTAAGATGACGTCATACTGGAGTAGGGTGTTAATACAATATAACAGTTAATACAATATAACTGATGTCCTTATAAAAAGGCAAATTTGGACACAAGCACAGACACACGTAAAGGGAAGGTGATATAAAGAGACACAAGGAGAAGATGGCATCTACAAGCCAAGAAAAGAGATCGGGACAGATCCTTCCCTCACAGCTCTTGACCCCTTCATTTCAGACTTCTAGCCTCCAGAACTATGAGACAATCAATTTCTGTTGTTTAAACCACCCAGCTTGTGATACTTTATTGCAGCAGCCCTAGCAAACTAATACAGCAGGGAACACATCTGTCTCCATTATTGTGGCATCCCAAGTCTCTGTCAGTGTCTAAAACATACACAGTAGATATTCTATGAATTTCCATAAATATTAGTTGAATAATTGAAAGAATTCCTATAATTACTGGGAAGTAAAATAGCATATTGGGCAGTAGGTTAGACCAATCTGATGGAGGTTAATTATTGAAGTATCAAGAATATCTCATTAAACCCTGATCCCAAGCTGAAAATCCAAGGACCATGTTTTAATCAGTCCCCGTCACATTCAGTATTAATTAATCAAGCAGGAAAATGGAGTAAGATTTCCATCAGAAAAAAATACTGAGGATTGTTACTCAGCTAGAATAATAACTTATTTTTAAAATACTATATCAGCCTTACCTTATTCCATTCATGAGCCTTTCAGATTTTCCTTATCTACAGGGAGTTCTTATTGTCACTAGGGACTTAAGCACAGGGGCTGGGGGAGTTTGAGTAGGTCTTTTGTAATTTTTACTTGTACCAGAGGCACCGGGCAAAGGAGGTTGTTTAGTTGCTACTTTTTGAGTTTATCTCTTCATAAGTCAAACCTGCGAGTTTCAACTTCCTCCACAGAGTACTTATGGGCTGAAGTTGGGAAACCCTGTTAAAATTTCATGAACTCGAATCAAATCTATTGGTTCGTTTAGCTTTCCTTAATGCTCCTAAGGTTGAGGTGGTTCAGGTGAGGTATGGCATGTGGATTTCTCAAGTGAATAGTGAATTCTGTAAGTTTCCGTGTGCTCTGAAAAGCATATCTCTTAACCCAATATCACATGTTAAAGTTAGCTCTTGGAAACCAGAGGCTCCTTGCCCTTTGGGGCATCACAGGTTGGCATTTCACAAATGAAATAGTCCTCTTTAATTAAATAAAGGCTGGTCATGGTGATGAAGTGGTGAATATAATTTGAATTAAATTATATTCTGAATGGTCATGTCTAGAAAAATCAGCAGCCTAATAAAACACATTAATAGTGACTTTGTACTGGATGACATCAATGCTCTCTTCCAATCTTGATTCTTCAGGTATAAAGTCACATACATGACACTGGTGCATGTCTGGTGAAGTGTCACCAAGCTGCTGCCTTCAGACAATAGAGAGTACTTCAATTTAGTCACTTTTAATGGCATTTCTTTCTTACTAACTACAATTTTCCACATCCACAGAACAAATCAAGCCTTTAAGTGCACTTGATGTTTATGGTATCATACTGGGGTAACTCTACAACCCCAGTCGAGTCATCCACAAAGAGAAGCTAAATGATTGGAACCTTGTACTTTCTTTCAATAATAAATCTTTAAATAATGAATCCATACCACGTGGCCAACTCTCAAGCAGTGAAGTCCTCACATACTGGAATATTCCTGGCCTATATCCTGAACTCTATCACCTCATCTGAACTGGAATTCTTTTTCTTAATATGTTACTGGAATCATCATTTTCTTGAGCACACCAGGGCCTTGCTCTGATGACTAACAGTGTCTTTCTGCCATCACATTTGGCTTCTACCCCAGCTATGCCCTGAACATGGCCCCTTAAACTGTATCATCCTTCCTCTAGCCATGCAGATTATTCTCTTACCTGGAGCCATTCAGATCACCACACCGTATCCTGCGATTAGCCATGTGGTCAGAGACTTCCACAGTGCAGGAAATGAGAAACTGGATAACGAAAGAAGTCAAGTTTGCCTTTGTTACTAGTCCAGGACTCCCTTTTCTATATCCATGGTGCCTTAGAATCCTGGTTCACAAACTCTTAGAGATACGTTAGTGGCATGATGGTTGCTCCACGGACTCGTACGTAAGTCAGAGGTTTATATTTTGCAAAAATTTATAAATGTTATAGAATAGTTATGCCATCGTTGAAATATGTTATAATCCTCTCCCTGTTTCAGTCTCCCATCACCATAGCAATTTGAGGACTGATCAGTACCACTGCTACCTGGAACACAAATTTAGAGATAATTGTCCTGGAAAATCTCCTGTAGTTCAATGCTTTTTTGAGCCAGTAGAAACTTGGTTTTCTGTTACTTGCAAATAAATGATTCCTAGCAAGTCATCTAATTCAGTCTTTCATCTCAGAGAACCCCTTACTCTATTTTAAGATTTTAAGAGGCAGGGGAAGGAGATAAAGGCAAGGGATAAGAGCAGAAAAGGAATTTGACGGACTAATTTAAAATTTCTTGTGTCTTGAAATACTAGGGCCAGTTTAACAGACTTCACAACTTTGTCACAGTAAACATTCTTAGCTTCTCACTATTCACCTGGTATTTTCAGGTAGCTTGTCCAGGTATCTATGATGCAATCATCAAATCATTGCATCTAATCAGCATGAAATAAAATAATTATGTTTAAAGATCCTTAAATATTCTTAATTCTGAGCATTTGGAGCTTTGAAATACATGCAAAGAATAAGTTGTTCTTGAGTTTTGATATGAATTAAGAGAAAGAAGACTCTGACACTGACCTACATTATTAACAAAAAGACTTAAGTATCAGTGAATAAAACTGGAGCACATAAGGATGTTTATTATATTTTTTTAAAAAAACTACTTTCAGTTTATTAATCTTTCTAATCAAAAAATACAGGTAATTATCTCTAAAAGAAAGGGCAAGATTATTAATAATAATGACATTTAGAAGAATTTGAAAAACAAGGAAAATATTTTCTAGTGAAGCAAATTCTCCAACATGCAGATAAACTTGATCTAGCAAAAACATTGTGAACTCAGAACTTTCATAAATAAGTAAATAAAATTTAATGTTTACCTTTTAGTAAAATTTTGAAGGTCTGGGTGATAAAATTCATCAGAACTATAGTTTACCTTTAGGGGAAGAAAGACCATGACTTTCCATGTTTTTTTTTAGATTGACATTGGAATAATTACACAGTAGTGCATAAATCGATAATATGCTATATACATATGCCTCGATAGAATATCAAACCTTAAAAGTCTGTTCATGGTTTGGTCTGTCAACATTTTTCTCAGTTTTCAAGAAAAAAAGCACAGGAAACATAAGCAATTTTGTCTCTTCCATGCTGACTTCCAAAATAAATGTCTCCATGGAGCCTGCAGGGAAACTTGGGAATTGGAACTCATTTTCAATTAGCAAAGGAAAATCAAAAAGAATTTTCAGTAGTGGCTCAATTAATCCAAGTATAGCAGGGAGTACATCTTAATAGTTGGAGTAAGAAATGGAGGGAGGACGCCTAAAATACATTTCCAATTCCAAAGCTTGAAAACTGAGCGGCCTAAGGCGATTCTATTTGCCTACCTGTCCTTCAGGTTTCCCCATTGTAAAAATAAACGAGTGAAATTTAATTTAGTTCCATCATGTGGCAAGTTTATAAAATGCTTACATGCTCTACTAATGGTGTTCGTAGAGCAGAGCAAAGAAAAGACCTAGAAACTGACAAGGCTATTAATTGCTAGTTATGTCCTAAGTTAAGTTTGTGCTCCTTAGGTCTTCCTTAATGTCAAGAATGTTTTACATTTATCCTCATTCTCAGATAGTTCTACTTTTCTGGATGGAGAGATATTTATCAGTGTAGCTGAGACAGCTTTGATGGAATCAATTTCAGTTTTAAATCTCTCCTGAGAAGGACTCACATCTTGCAGGTTCACCTAGGCTGATTCCAAGGAAGTCTCTTGAGTAACTATCCTGAGGCCATATGCATGCATTTTAGCTTCTCGGAGAATCCACCGAGTTAATAGTTTGTTAAAATTGTTTTTAGAAAAATGTTCCTGAGTGGCAAAGCTCCAAATAATATCTAAATTATCATCTGTGAGGCATGAAGGGGAGTGTTGTTGTCTCCACCGCATCCCTAGTGGGCCAAGGCTAGCCCTGACAAAACACAGAGTGAAGCTGTCATCTCAAAGGAAAGACACAATACCCCCAGCAGCTCCAGCCCAGTGGAAACACGGCGGCAGAGCTCCAGGGTAGACCCAGCTCATTACAATAGTGGATTTTTCTTGCCTTCTCTTGACTGACGAAAAAATACCTACATCTTTTCTTTTCCCAATCAAAATGCAGATTAAATTCATCATGCACTACAGGTGCTTTGAAAGTGCAAACTAGTTCCCCCAAAACCCACTGAGTAATATTATTAGTTTATGTTTATTGCTTTGTAGAAAGAGTCATGCTGCTTTTCTGTTTTTGACTCCTTGCGCATGCTCTTTCTTCTGTTTGGAATGCCCTCCTCCTTTTCCACTTGAATAAAGCCAGATCTTAAAGAAGGAAACCCTTCGTTTGAAATCTTGTCACCTCCCTCGGTGGGTTGAGTGCCCACCTATGGGTACCCAGGCCCTCCCGTGACGCTTATTCTGCAGCACTTCTCCCACTTTAATATAATGTTTGATTCACTCTCTTGGCCACTAGACTTTGACAACTCTGAAGTAGAGGACAGATGGCATCGCCTTGGTATCTGTAGGGTCTTTAAGCTCAATGCTTAGCACAGAGGTGTATTAAAATAAGCATGTTTGTTGAATTAACGTCCCTAGTTCTGTCCAGCAATAGGTGTTCTCAATAAGTAACATAATTTAGATTTACATATCCTACGTAATTATTTCAGCACTTTCAACACACACACTAGCAGGTAGATAATGGATTATCTTTAAACTCTTACTTTTGCTGGGTTGACCTCTGACTCAAAGGTGCTTTCTTGAAGCCATAACTTGTTCACATTTCTCTTCTTTATTAGACCATAAGCTCTTTGAAAAAACAGACTGTGCCCTGCTTCCTGTGGCTAGCAGGCACAACAATAAATACTTTTTGAATAAATGAACAATCAAATATGAAAAGATGACTGATGATGTCAGTGGCTAGGCAGAGAGCATGGCTATTGTGGACTGACTCAAGATCTATGCAATTAATCAAACAGAGGTTGTAACTGGAGTTAAGAAGGAGAGAGTAAGGTTGAAGCTGGGATAAGGAGAGTTTAGGAAACTAATAATAAAACTCTCCTACAGACTAAGTAACACTAGACACAGCCAAAATAAAAGAAATTACCCCATATATAAAGATGTTTCCATAAAAAGTAGGGGATGTAACTCTACACTGTAAAAGGGTTAAAACTGTTTACTGATGAAAGAGGTTTTTTATTCAGCTGAAAATTAGAAAAACAATCCTGAGCTATCCTAATGCTGGGAATGGAAGAGATCCAATCTAAAGCACTGATCTGCAATAGGCAATTTTCCAAGGAAAAGGATGTGTTGCTTGGACATGGGGCAAAAGAGAAGATATAGGGACATAATCACTCCATCCATGGACAACTACCTGAGAATCATAGAAAAGTGAGGCTGCAAAATCCCTTTCCACCAAACAGGTGTGTTCATTTGCAAGCAACTTGGCTTCTTTTTCATTCCTGGCCCATTGCCTATTAGAATAGAGAATCATTTCAGAGGCCCAAAGCACCCAACCCAGATGCTTTGACAATTCTGGCATGCATCTCCATTTCATCAAAGCACCCAGACATCAGAGCATTTGTATTGTACCAACTGGAGACCAGCCCCTTTATCCTGATGCTTATGTGTTCTTAGGATACACAAACACTTGGAAATCACTTAGGGGTATTGCCAGCCAAGGTACCACATAATGCAGCCAATCATGATTACCCATAGAGCCCTACTAACACCAGTGCATATTTTGTTGAGAAAAATTAAAAAGCTACTCAGCTATGAAAGCATTTCCCATTTGATTTTTGCCAGCCCCAAATTGCAGATATGTTGACCCAAGTTAGCAGTAAACACACAAACACACACACACCCCTCCTTCAGTTAAAGCTCAGAAACCACGTGATTTAGCGTTAAGTCCTAGCAAATAACTAGAAATACGTTTTCTTTCTTCCCCTTCTTCCAGTTGGCCGACAGCTATAACAAGCTGACTGAGTCTGCAATCAGCTTCATCAGAGAATATAGATAAAAGAGCAAAAAGGCAGAAAGATTTTCTGTGTCTAGCCAACAGAGCATCCCCAGGGAAATCTGCAGAGGTGGAAAACATTTTTCAGAATTACTGCAATATACTTGAAGGTGCTTACAGTGATTGAAATGTGTTAATTAAGTTTCCCTCTGAATCTTTGGGATTGGAATTGTAAAGTACCGTTGGAGCAAGTTTGTAGAAAATAACGAAGTGTCTGTTTTCTAGACCAGTGCTGATCCAATTACTCATGCATAGGATCCTTGTATCACCATGTTTTTTTCTCTACCGTCCGTATAGCCGGAGATAAATCAGGCTAGGCCTATGTTCAGGCACCTGTCTCTGCTCTCTAAAATTTGAGGGATACTATAAAGCCTATGGTGTGTGGGGGGACTTCAAGGACCCAAAATGGCAAAAAAGGAGCATGAAAATTGAGGAGGAGCGGTATAGTGGGAATCACTCAAGGGCCTTCTCACAACTGGTTTTTAGCAATGATGGAGATCAACCAGAGTACTCCATTATTCCTAATGAAGAGATTAACTAATACAATTCATTCTTAATAGGTATTTAAGAAAACTGCTAGATTTCAGGAAGTCAAAATAGTTTGTTAATCTTTCTCCTGTTTTAACAGTCATATCTAAATGGATGATTTCCTTGTGTGTCCCTCAATTTCAATCCCAATATTTTCATATGGGCATTTCCTATTGAAATATTTCCTAAGCTCTCTGTTGAATTGGGGAGATATTTGACAGAATAGACAGTCCTCCTTTCCATGAGTTCCTCTGGCCTGTTTTTGAGTATTCTTGCCACATTACACACACCTTTGTACTCTTCTAGGACCCTTCATCCTACAGCACTGCCCTCCTGTCATGAGATCTCACTGGGCACTTGCTCCTACAGGCCTGGCCTCACTCAAGGATCGACTCCTCATCTAAAAAGAAGGACGTAGAAGTTTACTGATGAAGAAAAGGGGTGAGGGGCCAGCCCGTGGCATAGTGGTTAAGTTCATGCACTCCGCTTCTGCAGCCTGGAGTTCGTGGGTTTGGATCCCAGGCGTGGACCTACACACCATTCATGAAGCCATGCTGTGGCAGCATCCCACATACAAAATAAAGGAAGATTGGCACAGACGTTAGCTCAGGGACAATCTTCCTCATCAAAAAAAAAGAGAAAAGGGGTGAGCTTTAGTATTGAAGTCTCTTTCTTATTTCTTTGACCACAGCCCGGATTGTTTAACCAATCTTGGTAATTTTTTCTTTTTGCAACATTCAGTCCTTGTAGACCTCCTGCTCTTTGGGTTTCCAAACTACACTTCTGACCACCCAGAGCACAGATTCTGGTGCCAGACAGCATGGATTGAATTTAGCTCTAATCCTAACTAGTTTTGTGACCTTGGGTATATTACTTCTTTTCTCTCTGCCTCGGTCCCTCTCATCTGTGAAATAGAGTTGATAAACTACTTTTATTTCATAGGATTTAGTATGAGAATTAAACTTTCTGGGTTTTCCACATGCCCCACATTTGTTTTGTCATAGGCCCAAATGCTTGCCTCACTATGCACCTGATATCCCTGAAGTCATTAGATTCAGAGTCTTCATTGCCTATTCTAAGCCTAAGCCTAGGAAATAAGTCCTATATCATAGAAGACACTAAGGTTAAGTAGATAACCAGTAGAAGTATTTCTTGAAACTAGAGATTCTTCCCACCAAGTTTATCACGAGAGGTTTGGAATCCAAGCCATCAGATAAATCTTCATTGCCCCTCTCTGCCCGGCAAGGGAGGCAGCGCAACAAGTAGAGCTGGCCCTGGGGGCATTTATAATTCAATTTTTCCAAAGGAGCGGAATATAACACATGCTATATTTGAGGATCACAAAGACTGGATATTTCAAAACAAATTTTATATTAGACTGTATGAACAGTGTGAGTTCAAGGTGAGGAGGGCTAGTAGGAGCTGGAGTAGGTCAGCAAGTCTCATGGCCTTGTTCAACAGGAAAGACGGAAGGAAGACAAAGCATTCTCATCTGGACCAAGATGGGGAGGCCAGGGGCGATATAAATAGTCATGCAATGTTTTGGTCTAATTAAATAAACTTTTGTTTTAAAAAAAGTTTAGAATGCCTGCAAGTTCTAAATTTAAATCTGGAGAACTGAAATACACACACACATATTTCAGGTCTTACTGATGTATCCATCAAATATTATGACAAAAAATAATAATAATAAAGTCCTCTAAAATTAAAAATCTCCACTAATGACTGGAGACAGATCTATCTTCAGGACTGTTAAAGAACTTTTTGTTTTTTTTAACTGGCTGATGCTTTAAGACTTTATCGTTTGATGATGCCTGCAATGTGTCTCTTCAGTGTTTCTGCTTTCAGAGTTTTCCTACCCTTTATAGGTCTAGCATTAGATCTTTCTCCCTCTTTAATTTATTTTTTTTTAATTTGCAAGCTAAAAAGATTTTATCTCAAACACCTATAAATTTCCTTGAAAGTCACCAATAAGACCATTAATTTAGTAACTAATTGAAGGGATCTTGATGGCCTCCCACTGGGCAGCTCCTCTTTCCCCTTCAAGCCCCTTCCTGCCCCTTCACCCATTTCCCATTCCACTCTCTGCCGTAGGTTGCTATTTATCAATGAGTTTTACACAGATATTTGTCAACTTACTTTTGATCCATATTCTCATGTATTTAAAAAATACAAATTATTTTGAAATTGCCTTGTAAGATTGAAGAGAGGAGGAAAACCAGGGAAAGCCTTTTACTGTTAGATAAAAAGACTGGAAGTTACCTCCGGAGGCTACGTACCAACACAGAAGACTATATAGATTTGTGAATGCCCATTGGGTGTTATTTTGTAAAATAGGGCCCTGAAACAAACAGGAAAACTATATATTTTGCTGAATTGCTACTTTCTCTCCATCTTTCCACTTTCTCTTCCTTTCCATTGTTTTTTGGAATAAAACTCTTTAAACCTGGAGCCCTCATTGGAAGAGACAGTCATTATTTGTTTTGGTGATTTATAATAGTGTCTTTTCTTTGTGGCAAGTATTCGCCGAATTTTAAAATTAAACATAAATTACGTAAGTTCATCACAATGGGTAGCATTACACTAATGCTTGTGCTACCACTGGATGTAGATTGATTTGGCAAGCCACTGGAAAAGAGGAAAAAATATCAACCAGCCAAAAGCTAAACCAAATAAAAGTGCTTTCTTTGCATTGGGCCCCAGTAAAGGCAAGTTTCAATGGGGACTGTAGATGTAAACGCTTTTTTTTTTTTTTGGTTTGTTGCAAGTTCCAGGACCCATTTAAGTAGCTGTGGCCACTTAATACCTTAGGATAACTTAAAATAAGATAAATATTGGTGTGTCTCTCAGAAACTTAAGGAATTGTAACAATCCCATGTTTGACAACATATAGGAAAGAGGAGCACTATCTAGTTCATTGCAAGTGAGGAAGGTAAACTTTTCAAAAGAATATATGGAGATTTTGGCTCCCAGCCACACGGGAGTAAGTGTTACAAGATATGCTGTCTGATGTAAACAACGGAAAATTAAGCAAAATATATGAAACAACTATTTTCAGACATTGGACAACAGGCAGCAAAGGACTGTGATTCCTAAGAGAAGGAAAACAGGTCAGGCTTTCTGCTTAAAATCACCTTCCAGATTTTGATGGAAAGTGAAGGAACTGTCGGGGGAGGAGGGAGAATCTCCCTCTGCTCTTTCCCTTAAGGTTCTTATGGCTGGCCAAATAATCAACAAGACAGGTTAGCAGGAGAAAATAATACCAAGTTTAATAACATGTATACATGGGAGAAACTCAGAAATGAGCAACTCTTCCCTCTGTCTAAGCTGCTTGCTTAAGTATTGCAGCTAAAGGCGAAGGAACGTGTTGGGGGTGGGTAGAGGCCTGGGACTTCAGAGGGCAGGAGGACAATTCTTTTCAGGGTCATCTATTGTTAATTTGGTCAGGGAGAGATAGAGTTTTTTGATAAAAGGGGCTTGGTGCCCCTCCCATTGCAACATCTATTTTACATTATCTTTATAGCCATCATGATAGAAGATCTGTTCCAGGAATGAGCCACCATGTCAAATTCTTTAGGCAGTTAGTGGGGGAGGTCAAATGTCCTTCAGAGAAAACAATCAAGGTAAAGAGATATATTTCAGGGTGGCCAAATCTTGATCTCCCACAGAACCCAAACAGACAGATCACAGTGTTTTTATTGCAATGAGGAGATAGAGATCAGAGTTCAGGGAAGCTGGATAGCTGGGATTGTGGACACAGTACCAGAGAGAACATAGCTACAGAAAGACAAAGCTTCAGAAATCTTCATAGGGTACCTTTGAAGCTGCTATTGAATACTAAGCTACACATGCATAAAGGGAAAATCCATAAAGCAGACAAAAAATTCTCAGGGAGCTATAATCAGATCAATACTCAGAGCTCAAACAAGGCTGAGGGACATTTGAATTCTGATCAGCCAGAGTGGGGCATTCAGTAGCAGGGTAAAATTAGCCTTATAGTAAAGACCATGATAGACTATTAATAATAAAACTTAAGAAATGATGGAGCTGATCTGCAAGTAACTTTGAAGACTGCCAAAATATTTATCGACTCTTTGTAGGAAGACAAAAAATAAGACCCCAGATAACATAAAATTTATAATGTCTAACATCCAAACAAAAAATTACTACTCATAAAAAACAAAGAAAAATATGGCCAGAAACCAGGTGAAAAATCAGTGAATAGAAACAGACCAAAAAATAACAGAAATAATAAAATGATCAGAAAAAGGCTTTAAAATTGATATTACAAATATACTCACTATGTCCAAGATTTTTAAAAAAATATGACTATAATAAGAAGTTAAGAAAAAGATATCAGAAAGTTCAAGTGAAAATTCTAAAGATGAAAAATACGATATCTGAAGTAAAAAATTTAGTGGATGGGTGTAGCAATAGGTTAAATTACTGCAGAAGTAAAGGTGAGTGAACTTAAAGACATCGCAATAGAAACAATCCAAATTGAAACACATTGAGAGAAGACTAAACAATAAATACAGCCTCAGTAACAAATGAGACAATATCAGGTAGTCTACCATATGTGTATACGGAGTCTCAGAAGGATACAGAAAGTGTGTAGGGGTTGTGAACAAATAATGCCCCCGAATTTTCAAAATTTGGTGAAAACTCTAAATCTACAGATCCAAGAAGTTCAGTGAACCCCAAGCAGGATATAAATACATAAATACAAACATAGACACACTACACATACAACCAGACCAAGACACATCATAAATAAATTCCTGAAAACCATGACCATGAAATTTTAATTCAAAATTTAATTAAAAATTAAATTAAATTTTAATTTTTTAAATTAAAGGCCAGAGGAAAAAAGACATGGTACATATAGAGGAATGAAGAAAAGAATTACTATAGACATCTCAAAAGAAATGAGGCAAGCCAAAAGGAAATGAAAAACCACCTTAGAAAATAACAATAATAATAATTTTAAAAAATTGACTTTATTGCTCTCCCATCTACCCTCCAAAGCCCTCACACACCTCTTCTCATGGTCTTTCAGCTCCTTCGTCCAGAAACTGGGTGCTTTATGTTGTGGTCAATGTAGTGGGCACATATTCATTCAACAAAGGTTTTGAGCTCCCACTCTTTACCATACAGGGTTATTACAGGAAGGCTCTTTCTCTTCTCTATACATACATTTTCCATTGATTTCTCAAGTTCAACTTCAAATGTTTTCTTATGTAAGACTCTTTCCTGGTCACAAAAATCCCCCCATAAAAAAATCTTCTTCCCCTGAAGTCCATAATACATTGTCCCTTTCTTATGGCATCTCACTATCCACTCTGTATCGTAACAATCTGTCTCTATCTATCTCTGTTCCTGTCTCTATCTTACTCATTGGGCTATGCATTGTCCATATTTGTACTCGCTCCCCTCCCCAGGGTGGAGGCCTGCACATAAGGAGGACTTCATAAATGAAGCAGGGGAAGGAGACAGGCTTTTAAAGTTACTTGAGCCATCACTTTACTTTTTTGTTATTTGGAAGACAAAAGTGTCTGGAGAGCAACACAAACGATTATTACCAGGTCACCTGTAAATATAAAGATAAAAGCCTGCTGTCACTTTTGACAATAAAACTTCTTGTAACTCGAGTACTATATGCATCCACTTATGTATAGCAAACAAGCCAAAACGAACCATGTTAAGAAAGTGAAGGGTGCTTACCCTCTGTTAGAGAGCTTAGATACTCCAGAGTAAAATTGCTGGAGGAAGATGTGGAAAGTGAGCAGGCACTGTGAAATCACGTATACTGCTCAGAGAGGTGGATCAGGAAATTCCAGTTTTGCCTTGGTCTGGTCCTATGAGTGTAGAGGATTTAAAAGCTTAGAAACTGAAACTTTCCCACTTTCTGTCATTTGGAGGTGGAAGAAAAAAAAAAAAAGAAAGCCAGTTTTGAAGAGATAGATTGAAGCAGGCATGACCAAGAGAAGCAGCGATAAGAGAAAGAGTATTCCTTAAGGTGGCTTCCCATTCCCTGGTTCCAATACTCCAAGCGAATTGGCTGAATTTCTGCCCCCAGGTCTCATAAATCATAAATGGATTTTTAAAAAATGTTTAGACTTTTTGTTTTGAAGTAATTTAAGAATCACAAGAAGTTGCAAAAATAGTATAGAGTTCCCCTATACCCTCACCCAGTTATACCTTCCCAAAGGTAACGTCTTACATAACTAATGTATAAATACATTATCAAAATCAGAAAATTGACATTAGTATAATACTATTAACTACAGACTTTATTCATTTTTACATACACTCATTTTGTGTTTGTTTATAGTACTGTGACATTTTATCTCATGTATAGATGCACTGATTCATGTAACCAGCACCACGACCAGAATATAGAACTATTCCATCACCACAAAGAAACTCCCGCATGCTATCCATTGATAGTCAGATCCTCCCCCAGCCCTAAGCCTGGCAACCACTGATTTGTTTTCCATCTCTATAATTGTGCCATTTAATACTGTTACAAAGTATGTAATCTTCTGAGATTGGCTTTTTTCACTCAGCATAATGCCCCGAGATCCATCCAAGTTTTTGCACGCAATAGTAGTTCCTTTTCATTGCTGTACAGTATTCCATTGTATGAATGTACCAGTTTGCTCATCTATTCACTCACTGAAGGACATCTGGTTGTTCACAGCTTTGGGGTATTATAAGCAAGGCTCTGAAAATTAATGTGACTGTGTGAACAAAAGTTGTCATTTCTCTGGGATAAATACCAGGAAGTTCTATTGCTGAGTTGTTTGGCATATAGTACAAAATTTTAAAATGCAACTTTCCCACTTTAAATTTGTTTTCTTTCTTACAAACCAAGTATCCTGAATAATACCATATTCCCCACCAGAATATGAGTGTTCCAAGGCAGGGGCCCTGTCTTAATAATGATTGCATACCCAGTGATTACGTCCACCACAGCGTAGTTACGAACAAATGTTGCTTGGTCTTTCTCTCAAAATATTCAAGACTACTCAGAGCCATTTCTGATGGATCAACCACTCATATTCACAAAGAAGTTAATCATTCACCTTTACAAAGAATTTACAAAGTGCAGGGAGCCTATGTGTGTGCCATTCTGAGCAGTAATTATCTGAGACTAGAATTCCATGCCTCAAAAGCAGCCCCCTCTGCTCATCATAGACACCATCCTGATTTTCGCCTCAATCTCTCTACACATATCAAGTGTAGCCACCGGGTACCCACATTGGGGGTGGTTAGTTGCTTTTGAACTTCTTTCATTGTAAAAGGCAAGTCTTTAATCAAATCTCAAGGGAAGTACCAATCTGTTTACTACAATTAAGAAGAATAGGGAGGACATTTAAGACATGAAGAATGGGGTAAGCACACATGATAACAATCTTAATGGGAATAAAAAGGTTTACAGAGAACTTGACTCCTAAAAGCGTGCCAATTTAATGAATTATTTTAATTAATAAAGACAAATAATGATTTAATCTTCCTCTTGACCTTTCAAGTGACTGAATAGGTATTTTTCTTGAAATAGCAAAGCATATCTTTCGCTTTTGCTACCTACAATGTTCCCTTGGTATTCCTCCTCTCTGGCCAAATCAGAAATTATAGAGGGGCATCTTCATCCTCTAATTTGAGCATGAGTATTTAGGGTGTTTGCATAACAAGAGTTCCTCGTACCTGATGCTTTATGTGCTACACATTATTGGGCCATCAGCACATGTCACAGGCATCAATGAATGCAGCCACGGCTTCCCTAGAGCCAAAAAGAAGCTGAATGTGCTGGATGAGATAATCTTGGAAATATCGAAAGCACGGTAGCCGTTAAAATGCCTCAATATTTCCCATTCTTCATCCCTGTGTAGGGCCTTGGGAAATAAAGTAAATGAAGGAATCTGGGAAAAGGAAAGAATGAGTAAGGACAGCGCCTGGAATCAGCACCTTGCTATCCTTTCATAGAAGAAAATGCATCTCCTTCTTTCTCTCTTTTTCTCTGAAATTGCAAGTCACATTTCAGTGATTTTTCACTTGAAATGGGTATTAGGGAAGTGAGGCTATTGTCAAAAAGTCATACAAAGGCAGGTTCAACTAGATTAAATGGAACACAAATAAAACACTGAAAGTGAACTCAAATCTTTTTACTTATGAAAGTGATAGTTTTCTCTCCAAGTGTGAGTTGGATTGACCCAGACAAGGAAAACCAAAGACTTAAACTTCGACTGCAATAAGAGTCTTGTTCCCATAGGAATACTCCAAACTTGGAGGATTGCTTATTCAACAACCTTCCCATGGTTTAGGTATAGTGTTAAGGAAGACTAGTTTCAACTGTGAGTGCTAGAGATGCTCAAATAACAGCAGCTTCAAATTTATTGCTCTCAGACACAAGTGAGTTCTAGAGATAAGCATTTCAGAGCTTGTATAGTAGCTCCATAATTATTAGAGACCCAGGCTCCTTCTATTTTATTGTTCTACCATCTTCAACATGTAGCCTTCACCCCATGGTCCAAGATGACTTCTTGAGCACTGTGATGTCGACAATTCAGCAGCAGAAAAATCTGTAAAAGTTCTCAGCCTCACCTTTTAAGAACATTTCTCGGAAGCTGCATATGACACTTCTATTTATATCTCATTGGATAGAAATTAGTTACTTGATCATATCTAGCTTCAAGGAAGACTGGAAAGTGTAGTTCATATTTTGGATGGTCATATGCCCAGCTAACGTATGGTGATTCTATTATTAAAAAAGAGGAGAGAATGAATCTCATGAGATAAGCAGCAGTCTCCATCACAGGTTCAACACAGTTGTATAGGTCTGTCATTTACGGCTGCTCCAAATCATTTGAACAGGCTGCCTGTTTTATTTTTGTTTTTTATTGTTTTCATTACATCATTGCAAATCCCTAACGAGAGTGGTTGAGAGGCAAGAAATGAGGCTGGAGATAGGGCAGAAGCTTGATTGTGGAGGGCCTCTTGCACCATGTGAAAGGGTTTGAATTTCATAAAGATTGGATTTAGGTTTATCTAGAACTTAGAAACAATAGATGATAGATATACAGACAGATAGACAGATATACAGTTAGAAATATAATGCTTTTGATTATCAACTATGTTTAAAGCTATTTTAGCATGGAGGATGGAACAAAAATAAAATTGACATCCATTGCTCTTAAGGAGTTTATAACTTTGTAGAGAAAATACGTCCATAACTAAAATCCAATGCAAAGTGATAAAAGTTTATAGCCCCTTTTCATTTACAGCGAACTTCCACATACGTGATTGAGTAAATGATGGAAGCAAAGAAATGGAGTCTGAAAAGGAAAGGATATTTTAGGAAAAAGAGTAGTTTGTTTTGACCAAATTGGAATGCATTTAGGGGAACAGGGGGAGAAACCTAAAAAAATAGATTGAAAATATAATGAGGAATATGCATTCCCCATTTCTGAACATTTAGAAACAAGAAACATAAAACCTGAGGATTCCTAAGTGCATATATTGAGGCTTGCTTGTTCTTGTCAAATCTTTACCAAACCAGGTACCATATCAGATGCTGGGGATTCCAAGCCTCAAAAGATCCACTCACCTCCAGGCATGTAAATATCATAAGGTCAACTATATGTAAGGTCGTGGAGAACTATGACCTGACTGCACTGACCATTCCACTTGCTCCCAAATAGTGACGTGAGGTATTTGTAGTCTGTCTCCAAATATGCCTATTGTTTCTGTGATCGATTTCTGTGTAACAAAGCACCCTAAGAGTTAGTGGCTTAAAACAATAGCAATGTATTATTTCTCAAGATTCTGTGGGTACTTCTGAATCACATGGTGTCAGCTGGGGTGATAAGCAGACTAAAAGGTCCAAAATGCTCTCACTTATATTGTTGGTAGTTGATAGTGACTGCTGACTGGGAGCTCACCTGGGGCTGTCAGCCAAGAGCCTCAATTTTCATCCACTTGGGTCTCTCCTTGGGGCTGCTTGGGCTTCCTCACAGCCTGGTAGTGAGGATCTAGAGTGGTTCTGGTGGCAAAGGTGGAAGCCATAGATCTTTTAAGGACCAGCCTCAGAAGCTACACAGCATTCTATCTGCCCCATTCTTTTGTTCAAAAAAAGGTCACAGCGGCATGCCAAATTTAAGGAGAGGGGAAATATACTCCATGGCTTGATAGGAGAGCAGCAAGATTATATTGCAAAGAAGTATGTGGGATGGGAGATATTGTCGCAATCACCTTTGTAAAAGCAATCTACTACTATCCTCTGGCCATAAGAATTCGTATTCCTTTCACATGAAAAATATTTCCACCTTATCCTCACAAAATCTTATCCCGTTTTAACATCAGGCTCAGACTTAAGGTCCACGATTTTTTCATCTAAACTAGGTCCAATTAGAGAGAAATAGAGGAAGGGGCTTAAAAGGTCAAAAGAAAAAAATAAATTAGATCCAGTTGAGAATGAGTCTTCTTGGGTACAGAAACCTGTGAACTATCTACCCAACAAACACACAGGAGAAGGGGATAGGATAATCATAATAGACATTTCCATTCAAAAAGGGCAAACAGGTAGCACTTAGCAATCACGCGTTTATGGAAATTGTGATATCCAGCCAGGCACATATTGCTAATCTCGCTGCTCCGGCATCAGGAAATGGACATTGCAGGACCCAGTTCTGCTCCCTTTGAATGATTCTCCTTGGTTTTTGGCTCTAAGCTCTGAACTCTGGGCTTTGCCTACTTAATCATCGCTTCTTTTCCATAAGAAATGGCCCGTGTTTGTAGCTGAGAAGTTTTCTCATCCTGCTTCCTGACCATAGATCATTAGAAGCCTTGATTAATTTTAAACTCTTTCAGTCCTTTTTAGTCTAAACCAGCATTGCTTCCTTCTGACACTCATCTTGGAAACTTTGTAGGTTTCCCATGACACTATTGGGGTTAGCATCCTTGCACAGAAGCCGCACACACTTATTGGGGTTAACATCTTCGGACCATAGCCATACACACACTTAGAGACAGGATCCTTTCAATCTTGGGACAAGGGTTATGGTGCTGTGGAACACTGCCCCTAAAATTTTTACGAGTCCTTTTTCCACCTGAAGGAATCTATAAATCAAGCCCTTAACATTTCTAGAAACTTTTTTTTGTCTAGCTGAGAGTATCTAGGAGGCACAGGCTTTAATTTTTATGAGGTCTTAGTAATCTTATGGACACGTTCTCGACTTGTCCTTAACCTGAGAGCACACTATACTAGCATCACCCTGGGTTTGAACTTTGCCCAGACTCATTTCTTACTTTGCCAACTTTTTGCCATCTGGAGAGGCTTGGCATGAGAAACAGTTTTATTTTCCAAACTTGAAACTTGTAGCTTGGAAAAATTTCCTCTAAATTCTCTTGAAATCCATATTGTTTTTTTAGGTCTTCTTTTTCTTTCATCACTCCATCATCAGCAGTTAAAAAAAGCCAATTGATACTTTCGGCATTCTGCCTGGAATCGCTTTTGCCAAATCCACAAATTCATTGGTTATATTTTCTATTATCCATTATGGTAAGTGACAGTGTTTTCAAATCTTCCATCACTATATAAGACCAGTCACCCTTCCTCCAGCCTTCATTATTAATTTCCTCATTGCCTTTTCAGCCTCTACTAAGTCTCCTTACTCCTCTTCATTTTTCCTCCCACAGTCCAACCTCAAAGCCAATGCCATGTGTTTTAGGTTTATGGCTGTACCTCACCTCTATACTGCTCCAAAACTTAATTGCTTAAAGTAATAAAAATTTATTATATATAAAGGCTCTGTCAATTGACTATGTGGTTCTTCTGTTTCCTATGGTGTTGGTTGGAGTGCCAAAATAAATAGGAAGTCCAAATTGGCATCACTCAGATGGCTGGCAGCTGGTGCTGGCTGCTGGTTGATAGATCATCTGGTGGTGTCAGCTGGAGGTCTTGATTATCCCTAACATGGGCCTCTCCACATATCTATTTGGCTTCCTGACATGTTTTATCACATTAAATTTATCTCTTAATTTAGCATTGTGAGGTAGATATTATCACCCTCATTCATTCATTTATTTAGAAAATAGCATCAATGAGTAGCAGCTCTATGCCCAGAACTATGGTTGATTTGTGAGAACGAAAAGTCAAGATATAACTCTTGCCCTAAAGGAGTTTATATCTAGTGGAGGAGTTAATCAATAATTCCCATATGTGGAAAATCTGAAGTTCAAAAAGTTTAAGTAAATTGCTCTTCATCTAATAGCTGACTCAAGATATGAACCTAGATCTGCCTGACTTCAAAACTATGCCTTCTCTGCAGCACAACTAAGTATGTAGAAAGTTAATCTAAGTTTTCAGACCAATGTTAATGAAGATTTGGAAGTTGGAAGTGAAAGAAGGATGAAATACAAAAATATTGCCCAGGTAGAAAAGACAGCACTGGATCGCTGCTTAGGTGAGGTAGATAAGGCCAACAGAAGAATCAAAGGTAATTCCTGAGGGCCTAAAGTCAGGAAATCAGAAGGAAGGATTGGTAGTAAAAAATGATTCCATTTGTTTTATCCCCGTTTAGTTTGAGGGACTAATGAGACACACAGATGTTATCCGGCAAGCAGAGTAAAGATAAAATACTTTCACTCATTGCTTCAAACTTTTTTGAGCAACTACTATATGTCTGGTACTGGGTAGGTGAATAAGAAACCATATCCCTAATTTCAATGATATAACAGTCAAAATGCAGAGATAGTCCTACAGGCACATAACTACACTTTGATGTGATAAGGGCCACAATAAAAGTAAATACACAAGTACATGCAAAGGAACAAAGAAGAAAGTAAAGACGACATTAGGGGAATCAACTGCATAGGGATGGCTGTTACACCAGTGTGTGGATGCAATTGCTAACAGAAAGAAAGGAAGAAAATGGTTAAGGACACTCATTCAGATGAGGATTCAAAGAAGTAAATAGGAGAAAAGTCCAAGAAGCAGGAAGACAACCAGCCCCAGAAGTCAAAAGAAAATTTCTAAGAAGTTGCTCCAATCCTGGCAGAGTCAGGGCAGCCCAGCAGAATTAGATGTAGTCAGGAGCTTTAATATGCAATTGAAGTAGGGCAGTCAGAGGATGAAGACCAAGAAGAGATTGCTTTACTGGGATTGAATTCAGTTCTTTCTTTTTGTTTATATGGAAGTCAGATAAACTCTGATAATTCAATCTTTCAAAGACATTAAAATGACTTCCAGA
Organism: Ceratotherium simum simum; assembly: GCF_057802395.1. Classification (NCBI taxonomy): domain Eukaryota; kingdom Metazoa; phylum Chordata; class Mammalia; order Perissodactyla; family Rhinocerotidae; genus Ceratotherium; species Ceratotherium simum. The sequence goes on along the minus strand of NC_141923.1, from coordinate 24,051,217 downwards.
CAAACAAGTATATTGGTTATATAGCTCTATCATAATGACTCATATCCCAGGAAGGGATAAATGAACTATAAGCTGAATGAGAAAGAAACACTTATCTAAGATAATTAAGTTAGCTAGGCTTAATTGAGGGTTCAGAAGCTCCAAGTTTTGGAATGAAAATGGTAGAAGATAAGCTTATTTTCAAATATGGAAGGATAATTTCAGGTTAAAAACTGAAGAGGCCTAAGGCTTTAGTATGTGAGCTGTCCCATTTCAACTTCTTGTTCTGTCTGAAGAAAATTTCATCATAAAAACAGAAATGGCTAGAAGTTTGGAAAAAACAGGACAATTATTCATTTTTAAACTTTCTATTCCCTATAAGAACCATTTAGCCAAAACATAAGAGCATTTATAACAGGATGTTAAAATGGAGTTTTTCAGTCTCAGTTTCAGCTAAGACCCCCAAGGACTGAAAACAAAACAATAGGTGCCAAATACCTCCACAATCTAAAATGAGAAGCCAGGCCATATATGCAAGACTTGCAAAAGAAGTATTCTGGAAACCTGCTTTGGCAGCCCTTAGCATAATGACTGCCTCAAGGATATTTAAAAGGTTGCAGAAGCCAAGAAAGAGGACTATTTTTAGAGAGAATTTCTTTGGAGAGAGTTATTGAAATGCTATGGACTTCACTATCAATTCTGACTCGAACACACCATACCTCAGCACTATGAGGGAAGAGAGAGGTGTCCTCATCCCTTACCTCAAGCCAAGTAAGTGGAGAGGAAGGAAACTACTCAGAGAGTTTGACCTTTGTCACTAGAATTCTGTGAAATACATAGACTGATGCCATATCCATTTCAAGAAAAGTCCAAGTGTGGGAAATGGTGGGGGATGCACTGGTAAATAGCAGCACTCAACCACATGTTTCCCAGGGATGAAGTAAGGCTCAAACTGCAATGTATCATAGATACTACTGAAGAGCGCTGCCTAGAGGGAAGATGGGACTCCAACAGAATAGACCACTGGATGTCCATGGTCTAGGGAGGAATTATAAGCAGATACCTAGAAAAGAAGCATTGCCTTAACCTCAGAAATGTAGTTGGAGGTTCCTAGTGGGGAAATCTTTGAGAAACATGTAACAGTCCCCCAAGAGATAATGAGTCAGCTTTGGACATCTGCCAAGCTCAGAAATCAACAAAGTGAGATCATGACTGTATGATCATGTTAAACCTTTCCTGCCCCTAATGCATCTTCTTCCTCTCACTATTCCCCTCCTCCCGCCCCCTCGCAACTACTCGTAAATTAGATGAGTCACAGGAAATTTATTGTAATAGGGTGAAATAGGAGCTTTAACCTCAAATGAAGCTTAAAGTCTTGATTATTACCATGGATTGGCCATTTTAATTCTGAAATAAAATTGTTATTGCATTTAGAAGGACGAGAGAATTTTTTTTATTATTAGCTAAGAGCCGCTGATGAAGCTGTGGGACCTGCCTGAGGTTTTATTGAAGGCCCAGGGAAAAAATAGTCTACACAGATATTTTAAAGGGGCAGTGTTTTTGCTTTCTTCTCACACTCTAAGGAGTCTCACTTGTTGATTGTAATGTTTATACCCAGATAGTGTTGCCTTTTTAGTAGAGTATAACATAATGATTATAGGTGCCACTGGTGGAGAAGGCCTTCTAGATTCAAATGCCACTTCCTCTGTCCACAAGCTGTGTGAACTTGATCAAGTGACCTAGCCATTGCAAGCTTTCCCTCATGGAAAGTGGGGATAATAATTGTACCTACATTATAGGATTGATATGAGGGCTAAAAAATATTATGTAAGTAATTTATTTAGTACTGTGTCTACCATAGTTAATACTCTATAAAGAGTAGCCATTATCATTAATTACTTACCAAACAGTCACAGTTAACCTCTTTTTCCTTGTCCCCAAGAGTTTATTGCTTGATATTTGTCTGTACAGACTATTACTAATTTCCCTGCTGATTTCATTAAACTCACCTTGTGGATGTAGATTTCTAGGTTCCTTCTGAAGTAAAAGTCTATGGTCATTCCAAGCAGCTCAGTAACACTTTAGGATGGGGAAGGGAAAGTACTACATCCAATTGAAAACTGCAGGCAGAACTTGAGCAAGCAGAAAGTGATTACTTTGTCTGGCATCTCCCCAGTTCCCTGCGGAGTAAAAAGTCTTCTGTACCCTTGGTAAGGAATGGTCTAGAATTTTGGAAGACTTCTGGGTTCATTGTAGTAATTTTCCACCACTTTTGGGAGAATCATTTCACTGAAATTCCAGTTGCATGGGGCACATGGCATTCTGATATTTTCAAGTATTTCATCTCATTTTATAAAGATGGTTGTCAGATTTCTTCCTTATGGGTGAGGAGGGAAAGAATCAACATAATTTAAGCTGAACATTCTTAAAAACTGAAAGTCACTCATCTTAAAGAGCATTAGGTAATCAATCTCAGGTATTTCCTCTTTTCCCTAAAATTTTAAGAGAAAAGAACCCATCAAAACTAACATACAATGATAGCCAGGACTTTTCAAAAAAAAAAAGAGAGAATTGACACACAGGAAGTAGTATGCATATCAAATAGCTGTTGTTCCTGTCTAGCTGTATCTGGGCATCATTGTGCTACAGGATCTTACAATTAAAGAAGCCTTAGGGGTCGTCTATATCAGCCTGTTCATCCCCTGCTATCCTGGCATTCTATCACAACTCTCCCAACTGATGATCCCTACCTTCTGCAACGATTGTTTGACTTCTTGAATATTTATTTTATTTTATTCAATGTCTTCTTTTAGAGATATGGTATATTTACATGGTTCAAAATTTAAAAGGCCCAAAAGAGTATACATTAAAATGTTTCTGTCTTATCCTAATTCGCAGGCAACCATTGGCTCTTCCCAAAGGAAACTGATGTTATTGGTTTAATGTGTATCCTTTCAGAGCACAGAATTGGAACAATGAATGTGTGTGTGCATGAATGTACCCCTTTTCTTTTCCAGCAGTTGCAATATATTACATAATAGGTTTTACACCTGGATTTTTAACCTACAAACTTATTTTAGAAATTATTCCATATGTATACATAAAGAGCTTTCTCATTCTTTTTATAGCAGCATAATTTCCATTGAATGTATGTACCATAATTTATTTAACTAGTTTCGTATTTGTAGTAATTTAGATTGTTTACAATATTTTGCTATTTCAAATTATGCTGTGATGAATAATTTTGCATATAGACATTTCACATATGTATGTAACTACATCTGTAGACAAAATCCCAAAAGTTTAATTACTGAGTAAAAGGATACGTGCATTCGTAATTTGGAAGTGTCCAAGCAAAGGTAAAGGATACACACACACTCATGTCACATGGTATGGGAGAAAAACAAGGTCTATTGGGAAAACATACAGGTGGTAGGGCTAGCAGTGTACAAGAGTTCACGGTCCTGTTCATGCCCTGAGGAGAGGCATGCTGGGCTGGGCACAGCTGGACGCATCATGAAAAGTGTTTCAGGAAAAGGACTCTATCTTCATTCTACAGTTTGTACTTCTAGGGTGATCTGGCAGAGAATATCTCCTTAATTCTGTAACAAATGATGGTTCCTGGACTGGGAAATGTCCTTGTGGGACCAGAGCTGAGTTAGAGCATTTGCATAACAATGCTGCTGATGTTAACCAGAGGTCAGGTGTTAACCCAAAGATCTAACTCCATCCTGGTGAACTAGCTCATTGCTAAACTACCAAAAGGGGAAGGAAAAAAAAAAAAAAAACAGGGGAGGCAGAGAGCTATGAGGGATATCCAGGAGTCAGAAGAATTTTCTCTCCTCAGGTAGAGGTAGTCAAATAGCCTTCCGTAGAAGTTACAGTAATTTACACTCATGCCAATGAATGACAGTGCCTATTTCCTTATATCCCACTATGAGGACATTATCACATTTTTTGATCATTGATAATATGGTGGTGAAAAGTGTAGGCTCAGTATGGTTTAAGTTTACATATTTTTTATTGTTATCTAGAATGAGCATCTTTTCATATGTTTTAAAATAACTTATTTTCCTCTTTTGTGATGGGCCTGTTCATATCCTTTTCTGTTTTTATATTGGATTATTGGTCTTTTTCTTATTGAGTTGAGGAGATTTTTATCTGTTATATATATTAGGGAATTAATGCTTTGTCTGTAACATAGATTGCAAGAGTTTCCCAATTTATCATCTGATTTTTGACTTTGCTTATGGTGGATTTTATCTTGCAGAAATTTAATTTTTGATGTAGCTGAATTTATCACTTTTGTTTTTTGGCTTTAAGGTTTTATGTTATATTGAAAGATCTTCTGTACTCGGAGATTATTTAAAAAACAAAACAAAACAAAAAACTCGTCCTGTGGTTTTTTTTAGGACTTTTATGCAGCACTTTGTAGGGGATCAGAATTGGCCACCTCAAGATGTGTCTGTTTGGCATGAGGATTATTTTGGGCTGGTTACTTTTAAGAAACTGCAGACAGGGGGAGAAACTCTGAAAACCAAGTAGAAGTTACCCTTTGTAAGAGACATTTACATTTGTAAGGGAAATCTCCATTTATAAAGGTATCTCCCTCTCTGTACCAGGAAGAGGACGGATGACCTTATCTCTAGAAACTCTTATCAGTGCAGAAGGCAAGACTTAAATCTGCCTAATAACCTTACTCTCGTTTGCTGTGCTTTTTCTAGTAATCTCTCATAACTGATACCCCCTACCTCCAACACCCTCCTTTGTCTTTAGCTGAAGATGGTATTTAAGGTGGCGACCTCAGCCATTCTGGAGAGTTTGCTCAGTTTTCCTAGATTTCTCCCATGTATACATGTTATAAAGCTTTGTTTCATTTTCTCCTGTTATTCTGTCTCATGTCAATTTAATTCGTAGGCCAGCCAGAAGGTCCTAGAGGGTGGAGGAAATGTTCTTCCTCCCCTACAACTTCTTTCCTTTTTTTAAAAAATGTTTCAGAGCTGGCCCCATGGCATAGTGGTTAAGTGCACATGCTCCACTGCTGGCGGCCCAGGTTCGGATCCCAGGCACGCACCAACGCACTGCTTGTCAGGCCATGCTGTGGCAGCGTCCCATATGAAGTAGAGGAAGATGGGCACAGATGTTAGCTCAGGGCCAGTCTTCCTCAGCAAAAAGAGGAGGATTGGCATGGATGTTAGTTGAGGGCTGATCTTCCTCACAAAAAAAATTAAATTAAAATAAAATGAAATAAAATAAAATGTTTGGATCTTTAACTCATCTAATTAACTCTAACTTTTCATGTTGAGGACACATGGTGTCTGTACATCATTTTTGTATCTAGAGAGTTAAGAGGAGTTGTATAAAGGAGTAGAACTAAGTCTTGTTACCTTTTCTTTTTAAGTAAATTTTGTCTCAATATATTCAGTATACTAACTACTGAGTAGTAGATTCTTGCTTTGTTTTCCCATGACTGTAAACCTTCTGAGGATCTCAATTTCCCACAGACCTAGAACTCCTAACCAGATAGATACTACTAGACTTCCATGAAATCTATATAGACATTTTTTCCAAAATTTTAATTGGCTTTTTCCTGTATATCTAGCATTCAGCCATTCTTATTGGGTTTTACCCAGTATCACATGACTTTATCCAAGTTGTTCATAAATTTTTTTAAAAGATATGTGCCCAACAGAAATTTTGTGTATGCGTGGATGTGAGATCTGATGAACTGATTAAAAATTTTATGTGGAAAAATAAAAGATAGGGAATGTGCCAAGACATTCTAGAATAAGAACTATATGGGGGACTCCCTTTTCCAGAGATCAATAATTTTTATAAAACTAAGTGTGTGTAGTACTAATACAGAGGTAGACAGACCAAGAAAATGAAGTACAAAACCCAGAATCAAATTCACACATATATAGAAACTTGATTTATGGTGGAGTTAATATTGAAGATTAACAAAAATTTGTTAGAAATGACAGAATTTTCAATAAATATTGGGACATTGGATTATACATATAGAAAAAAATGAAATAGGCTGTGTTCTTCATCTTATAAGCAAAATACAAATTCTCCATTCAATTAAAGATTTAAAGGTGAAAGTCAAAGCTATATAATATGTTGGTAGATAATATAGAGAATAACTTCATGGCTTTAGGGTAGGGTAGAATCTCTCAAAAAGAAACTAAAAGTGCAAATCATGAAGAATGAAATTAACAAATTTAACTATAGTAAAATTAAAAACTTAAGTTCACTAAAAAAATGGAAATAAAAAGTAAAAATTAGGAAGAGAAGTTTGCAAGCATATGATTGACAAAGGGTTAGAATTTCTATAAAGAATCCCTACAAATTAAAAAAAAAATGAGCAAAAAATAATTGAAAGGGCACTTTATAGAAGAGGAAACTTGAGTGGCCTAAAAACACATGAACGTCCTTGGTAATCATAAGAATGAAAATTCAAATCACAGTGATTTCCGTATGAACCAGTTGGCAAGAGTTAAAAGATCTAACACATTTGAAAAGGATATGAGGCAGATGAAACCTCTATCCATACTAGAACCCTTATCTATACCATATAAACCTAAATGATATACAGTTTAGAGGTAAAGTACATAGTGAAATTTTTTTCTTTAAGATAATAAAATCATAGACACAAAATGCAGATGGTGGTTACATCTCTTGAGGGGATGGGAATGATATTGGAGGGAGGTACCCAGGGAACTTCAAATATTATGATAATGTTCTATTTTTTTAACAGGGTAGTGGGGACACAAGCATTTTCTGCATTATTTTTTTATACACTACCTGTATTAGCTTCCTAGGACTACTGTAACAAAGTATCACAAACTGGGCGGCTTAAAACAATAGAAATTTATTCTCTCACAGTCCTGGAGGCTAGAAATCTGAAATCCAGGTGTCAGCTGACTCTAGGGAAAAATCCTTCCTTGCCCCTTCTTAGCTTCTGGCGGCTTCTGGCATTCCTTGGCTTATGGCAGCATATCTCCAATCTCTTCTTTTGTCTTCATCTGGCCATTTTCCCTGTGTGTATCTCTGTGGCCTCTTCTCTTCTTATAAAGACACCAGTCATTAAATTTAGGGCCCACCCTAATCCAGTATGACCTCATCTTAATTAATTACATCTGCAATGACTCCATTTCCAAATAAAGGCACATTCTGAGTTCTGAGTGGAAATGAATTTTAGAAGGACACTATTCGGCCTTCTACACTGCATATATTTTATTATTATTCTTTTGTATCTACTCATATTTAACTTTATCTCTGTGACCTGTCATTAGGGACCATCTCCAGCTTGATCCATTAATTAACACTCTTGGATACAAAGAGCACACAAATATATCATAACAGATCCTTCCAGATCATTGACCTGGTTCATTTTAGTGGGCTGCAGCAAGCAGGACATATTTAGCCTGAAGACATGCTATCTTCCCCTTTCTTTTCTCCTCCTGCTTGTTAAATGTGAATATGGATGCTTTTAAATGATTTTAAATGGATGAATTTAAATGATTTTAAATGGATGATTTCATCATACATTCTCTAATTTGCTGCTAGTTTGTATAACATAGTATAGTGGTTCTCAAAGTGTGGTCCCAGGACCAGCAACATCAGCATCATGTGGGAACTTGTTATAAACGCAAATTCTTATGTTCTACCCCAGATATACTAAACCAGAAACTCCAGTAGTGGTGACCAGAAATCAGTGTTTCAGCAAGCCTTCTTAGTGATTCTGACACATGCTCAGTTTAAGAAGCACTGCCTAAGAACACATGCTCTGGAAGCAGAATGTCTGGATTTGAATCCTAAGAAGTTTGTCACTTTTTGGCTGTGTCATCCTGGACAAATTACTTAACCTGTTTTCTCTGCCATAAAAGAAGAAAGATGATCCTCTGTCATATTGAGGATAATTGCACATTTCTAAAAGGGTTTTTATGAGGATTAAATTAGTTAATCCATGTAGAATGCTTAGAATAGTGCTTGGCACACAAGTACTATATAAATGTTACCTAATTTAAATATTTGCTACTGTTAAAAAAAAAAAGCAACCTGCCTGCTTCACTCATTTGCATCACCTCCCCAGCTCCTAAGGACAGTCAAGTTTGCAATGCTGGTCTAAAATTTCTTGAAGATACTTTGTCCCCTTTTGGAAATTAAAACATTTTTTCTTTTCTTAGCCTCCTACCTGCCATTTTCATCATTTCTTCAAGTAAAGGTAAGCTGATGGTTCTATAATTACAGCTGAAGTTATTTCTGTGTGCTGAAATGTAAATCAATTGAGTAAAGGGTACTTCTCCTGGGCCTGAAAATCAAAATTAATTTAAACCTTGAGGAATTCTTTTACCAAATACTCACACATCCAAGGTTTCACTTTTCTCCTAATGATATTTGTGTGTCTCTCTCCAATGTAAGTGACCTTCTCCTTAATAGATAATATGAAAGAAAAAAGTTCTTTCTTTATTATAATTGGATCATTTGAATTTTCCCTAATGATAGGCCTCTTCATTGTCTTTCTTCACGAATGGTGCAAAGTTAAACTGAATTTAGTCATTTATTCAACAAGTATATACTGCATACTTACTGTATGCAAGCAGTGATCTGTATGCTAGAAATACAGCAGTGAACAGAACACATAAAACTGCCCTCACGAATCTTATCCTCTACTTATAGTATATAGACAGTATATGATAAACATAATATATTAATAAATTTAAAAATATTTAATAGATCAAAACATAAATGTTACAGGAAAAGAAAATAATGGGGATTGATAGAGTTAGGGCATACAATTTTAAATAGGGTATTCAAGATTGATCATTCTTCATTGGCTTACTGCTTTATTTCACTACGGTTTCTCCTCTTGGAAACTGAAATCTTAGAATGAGGCCTGCTCCGTTGGTCTTGAGCTTTCTAGGAGATCTGTTCCATGTAGGACTCAGTGAAAGTATTTCCAGGATCTGGTCCAGATTGACCAGTTTTTCACAGCATGGTATATTAGTATCCTAGGGCTGCTGAAACAAATTACCACAAACTGGGTAGCTTAAAGTAATGTAAATTTGTTCTTTCAGAGTCCTAAGGAGGCTAGAGTCCAAAATCAAGGAGTTGGTATAGTTGGTTCCTTCTAGAGGTTCTGGGAGAGAATCTGTTTCAGGTCCTTCTAGCTTCTGGTGGCTGCCAGCAATCCCTGGTGTTCCTTGATTTATAGACACATCACACAAATCTCTGCCTACATCTTCACATAACCTTTGTGGCCACCCCGAAATATATCTCTTTACCTTGATTGTTTTCTCTGAGGGACATTTGACCTCCCCCACTAACTGCCTAAAGAATTTGACATGGTGGCTCCTTCCTGGAACATGATGGCTGTAATGATAATGTAAGGTAGATGTTACAATGGGAGGGGCACCAATCCCCTTTTATCAAAAAACTCTATCTCTCCCTGACCACATTATCTATAGATGACCCTGAAAAGAATTGTCTTCTTGCCCTCTGAAGTCCCAGACCATTACCGACCCCCAATACCTCCCTTGCCTTTAGCTACAATACTTAAGCAAGCAGCTTAGACAGAGGGACGAGTTGCTCATTTCTGAGTTTCTCTCATGTATACATGTTATTAAACTTGGTATTATTTTCTCCTGCTAACCTGTCTTGTTAATTATTTGGCCAGCCATAAGAATCTTAAGGAAAAGGGCAGAGGGAGATTCTCCCTCTTTCCCGACACCTTCCCTGTGTCTCTGTGTATGTCTTCTCTCTTCTAACAAGTCACTTGTCATTGGATTTAGGGTCCATCCAGATAATTCTGGGTGATCTCATTTAGAGTTCCTTAACTTGATTACATCTGCAAAGACCCTTTTTCCAAATAAGGTCACATGCACGGGTTCCAGGGGGACATATCTTTTAAGGAAGCCACCATTCAACCCAGTAGGTCATATTGGCTAGTTCACAGTTATTGTGGTGATAGTTCCCAGCCTGCAATAGTAGTTACTAGTAGTAATAGTGGTAGCTAATTTGAGGACAAAATTAGGACTTCAAGATTAGGTCTCTCCATTGTAAAATTTAGGCCAATTCAACACCAACCTGTGACTTGACTCGCATGCTGGTGCTAGTCCAAAAACTGTTACTTATCCATGAGGCGACAAGAACAGAAATTTAGAGTTATCTTTTAGAAACTTCTATAGCAATTTGACAATGTCTGTTGAAGCCAACAATAAAAAAAATTAGGGCTTATGTTTTGTGTTTCTTTATTAAAATTCATTTTTATAGTAATTCATCGTTACTGTATTTTTTAAAATATTGGTCGGTGATGAATTAAAAAAATAAATAAAACTTTCATCACGAATGAAATAAATCTTTCATCACGAATTGTTTGAGAAGCACTGGTATAGGCTCTTGTTGGTAACACTCTTTGGAAAATAATATCTTTCCACAGTTATGTTTGTCCACAGGGCTGAAAATATTTCAGTGCCAGTAATGTAAGGGATATATTTCACAGACCATGTGCCTTATATCACAGATAACAATTTCTAATTGATCCCTTAAGGTACCTCAGCATCTAGCTTTTATTTTGTCACTGTTATGGTTCCCACTTTCCCAGGCTGGTGCAATGAAACCCTAAAATACCTATGGGTCAGGAGAATTGAGTCAAGTTCTGGCTCACAAGTTGCCATCCACATGACTATAGATAGCTTACTTTGCTTCTCTAGTCAAACTTTCTCACCTGTAAAATATGTTTTTTTTGCCTTGATATTTTATTCAGCACCACTACCACCACCACCAAAAATAACATGTAAGACAAAACAGGGACTATCGTACCTAGGGATTAGCTGGGGGAATGGATATTTTTTCACAAATGTTTTTAGACACACAGAAAAGTTGAACAGAGTTTGCAGTTAAAAGTTTCTAGAACCTATTCCAATGTGAGGGCATGGTTCCCCACACATTCAAACAAGCAATGCCCCAACACCAGCTAAGGGGCCTACAATTCAACTCAATTTTGACACTATCCACCTGGAGATAGCATCAGATCCTACAGGTTAAGGGCTCAGTCCCACAAGACTGTCCTCTGCTTCAGACGCCAAATGCAAGCCCAGGTTGTTACCTATGCGTCTGAATGACAAGCTACAGATTGGCGGTTCCCACAACACCCTTCTTGGACTTCAGAAGCCAGTTGCAAGCCCAAGCTGTTACTTGTACTTCTGAATGACTGGCTATAAATCAGAGGTTGCCACGATCCCCTCTTTGAGTTCAATTAATTTGCAGCAAACGGAACTTAGGAAACCATTTACTCACTAGATTACCAATTTATTACAAAGGATATTAAAGGATATGAATCAACAGCCAGATGAAGAGATACCTAAAGTGAGGTTCCGAGCAAAGGAGTTTCTGTCTTCATGGAGTTTAGTGCCCAGCATAGTGGCACAGGGAAGGGTCCTGTTTCCCCAACTTGGAAGCCCTCCAAATTCCCTCCTTTTGGTTTGTTATGAAGGCTTCATTACATAGGGGTGATTGATTAAATCATTGGCCTTTGGTGATTGATTCAACTTCAAGCCCCTCTCTTCTCCTAGGAAACCAGGGGTTGGGATTGAAAACTCCAATCCTCTATTCAAGGCTAGTCCCCTTGGCAACCAGCCCCCATCCTTAGGTGGTTTCCAAAAGTCACTTCGTTGACACAAACCCAGTTGGGGTGGAAGGAGGCTTGTGATGAACAACAAGACATTTGTTTCATCTTTATAGCTCTGAAGCTATTTCAGGAACTGAGGGCAAGAGACCAAATATTATAACAAAAGATGCTCCCATTGCCCTTATTCCTCAGGAAATTCCAAGGATTTTGGGAGCTGTGAGTTAGGAACAATGAACTAAGACCAAATATATGTGAGAAATAAATTTCTGTCATCTGAATGGCCAAATATATATTTCTTATAAATCACATATTGTAGCAGCGAACATCCATGTAACCACAACCTAGATTTTACCATTAACGTTTTCTTATACGATTATCACCTATCTATCTAACCTTCTCTACAATCATTAATCCATAGATTTTTCCATTCTAGTTCAGATTTTTTGATACATTACTAAGGAACTAGCAGACATCAGTATACATTCACTTAAATACTTCAACATAAATAAAATCTTTAAAAAAAAAAAAAAAAAGGGGGGGGCCAGCTCCGTGGCTTAGCGGTTAAGTGCGCGCGCTCTGATGCTGGCGGCCCGGGTTCGGATCCCGGGAGCGCCCCGAGGCACCACTTCTCCGTCCAACGCGAGGCCGAGTCCCACATACAGCAACTAGAAGGATGTGAACCTATGACATACAACTATCTACTGGGGCTTTGGGGGGAAAAAGCTGAATAAATAAAATCTTTAAAAAAAAAAATAAAATAAATAAATAAATAAATAAATAAATAAATACTTCAACATGCTTATTATTAACCAGAGTTCAAAATTTGCATATAGCTTTCTTTTGATATAAAGTTTACATAGGATGAAATGAACAAATCTTAAGTGTATACTCACTGAGATTTGATCAATGCATACCTTTGTGTAACCCAAACCCCACCAAGATTTTAAACATAACCATCAATCCGGAGACAACCCAGTCCTGATTTTTCCGTCCTAGATTAGATTTTCCTAAAGTTCTAAAACGTCATATTCATGAACTGATATGAGATGTTCTTTTGTATGTAAGGTTTTTTTTACTCAGCGTCTTGGTTTTGAGATTCATCTATGTCATTACATGTATTAGTATGCCATTTTGCTGAGTAGTATTTGATTTTATGACCATGTATGAGTATACCACAATTTTTTTATCCATTTGCCTATTGATAGACTCCTCAATTCTTTCCAGTTTTGGTCTATTATAAATAAAATTTCTACTAACATTTCTATACAAATCTTTTTGTGAACATATGTTCATATTTCTCTTGATTAATTTGTACCTCTATGTTAATGTCTATGATCTCTTTTGAGTTAATTTCTGTGTATGGTACAAAGTAAGGCTACAGATTCATTCTTTCCATCTGGATATGTAGTTTTTCAGCACTAATTCTTGAAAGACTGTCATTGCCCCTCCTTTCTCCATTGAATTATCTCAGTACCTTGTTGAAAATTTAATTGACCATATATGTGTGTTTCTTTCAGGTCTTTCTATTTTGTTTCATTGATTTATATGACTTTCTTACACCAATACCACACTGTCTTGATTGCTATAGCTTTATATTAAATCCTATGCCTTTGTTCTTCTCTTTCAAATGGTTTTTTTACTCTTCTAGATCCTCTACCTTTCTGTATAAATTTTAGAATCAGATTATCAACTTCTACCAACAAAGATTCCTGGAATTTTAATTGGAATTTCATTCAATCTATAGGTATATTTAGGGAGAACTGATTTCTTACTAACATTGACTTTCCATTCTTCAATTAAGGGCACTTGGTGATTTTTAAATTTCCAATATTGTATTTTTATGTTCTAGAGTTCTCATTTGGTTCTTTTCTTGAATTTTCATTTCTTTTTTCATTCACTAGGAGCATATTTCCCTTTACTTTATTGAGCATAATTTTAAGAAATGCTTTAAAATATTTGTCAGCTACTTCCAATATCTGAGTCTCATCTTGGAGTCAGTCTCCATTCACATTTTCTGGTATCTTCTTATGTCAAGTAGTTTTGGATTGTATCCCATACATTATGCAAGTTATGTTGCAGAGGCTCTGGATTTTATGTTCCTCTAAAATGAGTTGATAGTTTTGTTTGTTTTGTTTTTACAGGCACTAAACTTTGTTAGATTTCACCCGCAAAGATTGTCCTTTGGACACCAATTCAAATTTCAGTTCAGTTCGTTTATTCTTATCTGGTTTTCTTGGAGTCTGCCCCACACATACTTGTTCATGTGTCAGTGAGATCTTTGGGCAAAGTATATACACAGAATTTATAGCTCCTCCTCTCTGGTTCTCTTCTGTCTGGAATTCCCCCCACCCCCACCCCTTTTGCTTTTCAGAAGTTGTAGTTCCTCAACTCTGTCCTCTGGTTATTAGGCCAGAAAGACTGTGAGTTTTCTGACACACTTTCACCTGCCATGCCTGGCTCTGCCTGCCACCTGCCCTAAGCTAAAAACTGAAAGTAAAAGAAGAAGGAGAAGGAGAAGGAGACGGAGGAGGAGGAGAAGAAGAAGAAGGTCGAAGAGGAGGAAGAGGAGGAGAAAGAGTAAGGAAACGAGAAGGATGAAGAGGAGGAAGACGAAGAGGAAGAAGAGGAGGAAGGGAAGGAGGAAGAGGAGGAGTAAGGGTAGGAGAAAGAGGAAGAGGAGGAGGAGGAAGAAGAGGAGGAGGAAGAAGAGGACAGATTCAAAATTTATCCAGTGCCTTTTACTTCTTCTAAGTGTCAGCGCCCCTCCAGAACCTGTTTATGTTAATTCTCCTGTGCTTTCAAGTACTTTGTTGTGTTTTGTCCAGAGTTTGTAACTGGTATCTGTCGGAGGACACATTGAGTAGGAACTTACTTGGCCTCACTAGAAACAGTGAAAAACAGAAAATTTAAAAGATGCTTATAATTAGAGCCTATTGATAAAAAGAGGGCAGCATTTCTCTTAAAGAAAGGACTCTTGGGAAATACTTTAATGTTCCTTTTCCTTATGTAAATGTTAAGCCCAGGGTTTGAAGGGATAAGAGGTATTACAACAAATGGGATGCAAAAATTGTTATGCATAATAAAATAACAGGAATATAGTTCCCTGGGGATGAGAGTTAGGATGGTTCTAAAATGAGAAGAAAAGGATAAGGAAGAATGGTGACAGTGGAGTACCAGAAGAAATTGGCTGGAGGCAGGGTACCAAGAGATGAAACAGCTAAGAAAATAAGGGACCCCCCAATATAGAAGAAATAGAGTGTCAGGACTGTCTGATATTCAAGTTTAAGTTGTATCTCTGTTTTTTGTTTTAATCCTTCTCTTTATCCCAAACCCACAGTATATCCCATTCATTGTAAAAGAAAAAAGGGGGAGCATGTTCTACTCCTCAACTGATTACTTTCCTGTATTGATTACATACTACTTTTCTAGCAGGTATATTATCTGAAAAAATCATCACTAAATTAATTCTAGGACAACAGCCTCCTAGAAAGATTAATGATATATAATTTATCTTTATGAAAGAAGCAAGCATCCAATAAATTAGAAAATGCACACCATCATCCAAGTAAATTGTTAAATATCCCAAGTGCTTACTTTATTGAGTATTTGACAAATGGATCTCACAGTCATTCAATTTCATCAGTACTATTTTCATGTCAGTACTATTTTCATGTCACTTGCTCTATTGTTTGCTTAAAAGTATGTCTTTTCACTAATGATGCTACATGAACTTAACTCCATTCATTCTGTGTCTAGGAGAGATTCTCAGCAATCATAATCATTTTGGAACATTGAATAGACCCTGATCGTGTGTCACTGGTACAACTGCTTCAGATTCCTAGATTTTAGTGATAGTCTCATTCTGTCTATATAAAATGCCAGAAGTTTAAATATTTTTATACAAAAGATTCCTTTACTATTTTCTACCCACCCCATGATTCCATGTTTGGAAATATCTGGGTTCTAAGTAACAAGTTTCTTTCTCATTTAAATAGGACAAAATGGTGTAATTGGCAAGCAGAGTTCCTGCCCGGGTAAGAACGACAACTAGGTTGAAAGAATTCCATTTAAACACAAAATACTTGTGTTTTAGCTAGTCCGGCAGCATTTTCATAGGTAAATATACAATATTGGTTTTCCTTTAAAAATAATGAAAATGATTTGTAAAGCCTATACCAAGATATTTGTTTTTGTGTTCCCTTCTCCCAACTTCCGTTCTTCTGGTAACCATGACTTTCTATTCATTTGATAAACCTCTCCACCTTTATTAGTTTCCTAGGGTGACCATAAGAAAGTACCACAAACTGGGTGGCTTAGAACAACAAAAATGTCTTGTCTCATGGTTCTGGAGGCCAGAAGTCCAAAATCAAGGTCTCAACAGGGCCATGTTCCTTCTGAAACCTGAAGAGGAGAACTCTTTCTTGCCTCGTCCTGGCTCCTGGTGGTTTACTGGTAATCTCTGGTGTTCCTTTGTTTATAGCTGCGTAATTCCAATCTCTGCCCCCATCATCACATGATGTTCTCCCCCTTTCTCTTCACATTGTCTTCTTATAAGGATACCAGCCATGTTTGATTAAGGCCCCACCCTACTTTAGTAAGACCTCATCATAGTCAGTTACATCTACAATCACCCTATTTCCAGATAAGGTCACCTTCTGAGGTATAGGGGGTTAGGGTTTCAACATGTCTTTTTGGGAAGCACAATGCAACCCATAAAACCACCATTCTCAGTCCTTTCGATGGATCTGACTCCACTTTTGGTTCAAGAGATGGGCATGTGGCTCAGTCCTAGTCAATCAGAGCATCACATTCTCCTGCCCAAGCTGCTTGATTCAGGTCTGTACATATGTATGAATCAGAGTGAATAAAATACAATGGGGATTTTGCTGGGATTTCAAAAGAAGGGGCATTCTTGTTTAGTTTTGTTCTGTTTAACTTTTGTCTACTGGATTTGAACTTGGATGTATGAAGCCTAGACTCACTATTAGCAGCTCCCTTGCCATGATTAGGTGCCAATACATGGAGCAATGCAGAGGCGAGAGAGAGAGGAGGGGAGGACGGAGAGGGAGAGGGAAACAGAGAGATTAGTCAGGGTTCTCCAGAGAAATAGAACCAAGGAATCGGCTCGTGCAATAATGGAGACTGAGAAGTCCCAAAATCTGTAGTCAGCAAGCTGGAGACCCAAAAGAGCTGATGGTGTAGTTTCAGTCTGAGTCTGAAGACCTGAAAACTGGGGGAGCTGATGATAGAAATTCCAGTCCAAAAGCTGCCAGGCTTTAGATCCAAGAAGAGTCTATTTTTCAGTTCTAGTCAGAAGGCAGAAAAAGACTTACATCACAGCTCAAGCATCCTTTATGTTCTATTTAGGCCTTCAAATGATTGCATGAGACCCACCCACATGAGGGAGAGCAATCTGCTTTACCCAGTCTACTGACTCAAATGTTAATCTCATTCAAATATACCCTAACACATAGATACACCCAGAATAATATTTGACCAAAAATCTAGGCACCCCATGGCCCAACAAGTTGATACATAAAATTAATCAACACAGAAAGAGAGACTAGTTCCCTTTGCCATGGCCTGAGCTCCTAAAGTCAGCCAGGCATGCATGAAGCTCTATCTTAGAGCTTGAGCGTTTCAAGTAACCACCAATATATTTCCTTATTTCTTAAGTCATTTCAATTGTCTTCTGTAATTGAAATATCCATTATTATCTTCATAACATCCCAAGACGCATAAGGCTCCAAGTGGAGATCACTGGCAAATACCACAGCTGAGATTATATTCTCCATCTGTCATCATCCTCAGGCCCTTGGAAGCAAAGTATAGCTCTACGTTCTACTTGGCTATGGGCCAATAACTTGAACCATAGTCACCTATTCCTTAGACAACAGACCTTAGACAACAGAAATAACATGCTGTAGTGTTGCTTTTTCCCTCACTAAAGAAAAAAGCTCTTTCTTTTAGCTAGACTATGCTTGTTATTTATGCTTTCTCAGAACTTTTCTATTTATTATTCATAGTTGTGTCCCGAACCCAAAATATCTCATTGAAATATCAAAAACACAATCCGCTAATAGTCCAGGAAAGCAGGTAACTTTCTGTCTTAGCATAGTGAGTAGAGGATTCATACAACCTAAGCAGAGATTTTAAATTCTCCACAATTTCATGCAGCCTATAAGTTGACATTTTTCTAGCCCTTGAGATGCTGCATTTACGACTCTATAGAGAGAGAACTCAATCAACCAAGCAATACAATCAGACTGTTTTCTTTAACACTTGCTTTCTGTAAAGTTTTTTGATTGCAATGACACACAAACATAAAAAAAAATTGCTCCCCACAAGACAGAAACTATACCAACTCAAGGATAAAATAAATCATCTAAAGGCAGTAAGAGTGTCAAGTGTTGCTGAAAAGATTCATTTTACTCAGAGGATATCTGAAAGTTTGTCCCATCCTATTTAGCTTCATTCTGGATCCTGCTTTTGTTCTTTCAAGTTAATTTTAATAGTCAAGAATGGGGTCAAACCCCTTCATCATGTGAGCAGTGCCTAGCCAGACAAATATGGATGTTTCTGGGAAGTTACTTATAAATTGAATTACATCAGAGGTTCACTAGAGGAAATTGTTATCTAAAGGAATTATACAACAAACTTTTCTTAAAAGCAAGGCATCTATTTGGTAAAATAGAATGTTCTCAGATTCTATGTTCATGTATAAATTTGGTTTTTCTTATTTTGGACTTGCTTTAAGCAAGTCTAGGGTTCTCTTTTTTTGAAATTCATCATAAACCAGATGAAATTGAGCTTAATGCATAAGTGAAATTCAAGTCTTGCCCTATTTTCCCTTTGCACCTGATTTAAAATATTTAGAAGGAAATTTTTTTATATAAATGGGGATAATATATTCTCATTTTGGTAAACAAAACTATTTTAAAAAGTTAAAAGAGAAAAATGATCTTACCCAGAGAGATTTGGATTCATTCTATTGCAAGTTACAGAAACCCCATTCAAAATAGCTTGAGAAAAAAAATACAAAGATAATTTACTGGCTCATGGGATCTTTAGTAGTATAGGAATATATAGTTCCTCAAACCCTTGCTGATGGTAAGAACTGCCAACTTTTCATCAATCTGAAACATAAAAAGAATCTCATTAAAATTTTTTTCCCTCAATTATTAGTTATACTGGAGTTTTGTCATATGTTTATCAGCTATTTGATTGATTTTCTTTTGTTAATTGCCCATTTGTTCATTTTAACTGAAATGTTTTAAAGTTAGGAATATTGATCTTTTTTGTTATCAAATGTTGTCTATGTTTTCGTATTGTCTTTTGACCTTAGAGTGTGGAATTTTTTGCTTACCATTTTAAATTTTTATGTAGACAACTCTGTCAACCTTTTCCTTTATGGACTTATGGGTTACTGGACACGCTTAGAAAAGCCTCCCTACTTCAAAATTATTTTCTTCTTTTTATAGTTTCATTTTTTACATTTAAATATTTTATCTGGAATTTTGTTGTAGGAAGTATCTATCTGGCAAACTTTTCACGTTTTACATCTCTGGTGCTGAAGTTGCTGATCATACAAAGTGAAATAAGGATAGAAAAAAAAGAGATGACTAATTTGACCTGGCAGAAATGGTGAATTTGCTTATTTTGTTTTGGTTTGATTAACTATTCATCAGTATTCTTTTGGTGTAAGCATAGTGTTATCAGTTGCTGTGTAAAAAAAAAAGACTACCCTATACTACATAATGAAAAAATAAAAATAAATATTTATTATCCTCCACTTTTGTGGGTCATGAATTTTGACCTGAGTGGTTTTGTTTCAGGGTCCCTCATCAATTGTAGTCAAGATGTGGGCTGGAGTTGCCATCATCTGAAAGTCGACTGGGGCTACAATTCTGCTCCCAAGGTAACTCACCCAAATGGCTGGCAAGTTGGTGCTGATGAGGTCTCAGTTCCACCCTATATGGGGGCTTTCCATGGGACTATTTGAGTGTCCTCATGAGTGGTACCGGTTTCCCCCAGTCCTAGTGATCCAAAAGAGAGCACACGAGGTGAGAGATATCCTTTCTAGGACCTGGCCTCAAAAGTCAAATAGCATCACTTCTGCTACATTCAATCTATTAGAAGAAAGTTACTAAGGACTCAAGTAAAGTTGTCAGGATTGTAATTCTCTTTCTACATCTCCAAGGTCAGCTTTCTGTGTTGATTTTAGGCCCAGATAGGTCTTTTCTTGGGTTATAAGATGATGCCAGCTTTGATGGCCACATTCTATCATCTTGATATACTGATTTGCTTAGCCGGGGGCGGGGGAGAGGGAGTGTCACGTGTTCCATCCCTAAAGCTGATGGTGGAGCCAGACACAGACCACATAAATTAAGAGTGAAGGAAGAATAGACTCCCACACAGAAAACAGAGATATTTCTGGAAAAAGGTGAAATTGATGTCAGTGAGGCAAATAACTGACATCTACTATACTATCCATGTATACATACACTTGAATGACATATTAGAATGTCTTAGATTATATTGCCTATAGGGAAAGAATCATGTTTCTTAAATTTACATTATATAGTGATAATTACAGGATCATACACTAAGAGGTACTTACCCAGTGCTTCTGCATGATCATTGAGGTATTATTTAGGATTATTTGACCGTTGATGCTCCTGACCAAGAGTCATATAGAAGAATAGAATATTAGAATGTAGAGCACGGCTAAAGGCAGCCTCAGTTTAAAGGGTATTGAAGCAAGAACTGTGCATTGCTGGGGGATCCTCATAGCAGCCGTTGAAATAGCGTAAGTAAATAGGTGACAAAGCCTAATGTTTGCTGTTCCTAACCGCTGAAGAGGAATAATAGCAAATCCCATCATGAACACATGTCTTATTTCAATTTTAAAAATTGAAAATACATGATTAATTATGCCCTTTTTATAGCATGTGTTCCTTTATGTTTATCCAAATTCGATAGTAATATATCACAAACTTACACTACAATTTTCCCAAAGTTTACAAATATTACAGAGATTTGCTAATGCTCTACTGTCTTAAAAACTCCTCTATGCAGCAGAGGACTCTTGACATCATGTTACAGATATCTCTTACCTCTCACAGCATCGTTCAAAGCATCTGCTTAGCTGAATGGCAACCGGGAAGAGATAGAGGTGAAGAACCCCACATAGAAAAGAGGAAGTAGTACCATTGTTTCCCACAAATCCCCTTACTGCACAGAGAGTGCCTGTGCCAACAGCAGCCCCAGCAGGAAGGTAAAGTTTCCCAAAGGGATTCAACAATTAGTGCCATTCATGTTAGTTCGCACTGCTTCTTTTCAAACAACTTCCTCGTGAACAATTCATTGTGTGTTGAGCCACATCCTTGGCAAGACTTGAGGGGTGCCAAAGCCAATTCTGTCCCCAGAAGGGCCCCTTAACTTTACACAAAGGCTGAAATCCTATAAGAGTGATGCCTGCAGATAAGTGTTTTTGTCACAACGCTAAGGAAAACAACAAAAAGTAAATAAACCCAGAATGGGCTCTTAAACACACATCAGTGCCTAGGAAATGAGCTTAGTAGTTTCTTTCTAAGCTGCTACCTGCTTCTTCAGAGAGAGGCAGCCCCATGGCATTTTAAATTTCTGCATGGTTCCATGATGGATACATAAGGATACATGATTCTTTGTGTGGGAGGATAAAGATGATCCTATAGATCAGAAGAGGACATAAAAGGGAGGAAAGGATGGGATTGAGGACAAACTTTGTTTACTTCAATAATTTGGCCAGGGGAAGCCCCAACACATTTGCTAGGAGATAAGAATTGAAGCTTTAGCTTCTGATATCACATTGGTTAGTCAGCTGTGGCCTATGAGTCCATCTTCACTGTATTAGTCAGGGTTCTCCAGAAAAAGAGAACCAATAGGGGTGTGTGTGTGTGTGTGTGTGTGTGTGTGTGTGTGTGTAGATAGATAAGTAGATAGGTAGACAGATACATAGACTTTAAGGAATTGGCTCATGCAATTGCGGAAGCTGGCAAGTCTAAAATCTACAGGGTAGACTAGAGACCTAGAAAAGAGTTGATATTGTGTGTTGTGGTCTCCTGGAAGAGTTTCTCTTCCTGGGGGGAGGTCAGTCTTTTTTCTATTAAGACCTTCGACTGATTGGATAAGGCCCACTTACATTACAGAGAATAATCTGCTTTATTAAAAGTCTACTGAGTTAAATGTTAATTTCATCAAAAAATACCTTCACAGAAACAACTAGAATAATGTGAGACCAAATATTTGGGTACTGTGGCCTAGCCAAGTTGACACATAACATTAACTATCACATTCTCTATGGCCACTGATGGAGAAAAAGCCAATGGTTTTAGGACCATATCCTCTAACTATATCTTGCCTAACAAAAATGGGATCTCGGGAGGAAGTTCTCAATCACTCCTCTCAAAAGCTATGATCACAGAAATGTGACATGCAATGAAGACTTGGCAAAATGACGGCCTTTGTCTTATTCATGGCAGTTCACTGAGCCACGTAATTTGAAGACATAAAATATTTTGCCCCATGTCAAAGATAATACAGCTCACAGAGATGCCATTTTTCAGCCACTGGGGTGCAATAATTAATGTTCAATCATCTGCTGACATGCACACACCTTGTAGATTATCTGAAGAAAGTGGTCACTTTTATAGTCATATTTAATTGTTCATTCAGTCTATAATTGCTAGTAAGTGAGTTTAATATTTGCCTATAATTGCTAGTGAATTACATGCTGAATATATGAAGATTAATAACTTAAAAAACCCTCTCCTCACAATTAAAATAGAGAGGAAGATTAATATGAACACATTCCTCCCCCCAAGAAGAAAACAATACGTGTTTTGGAAGATCCTAATTCCACTTTGGAGGAGTTAGGTAAAGGAATGATTTTTCTGAGGTGATTCACATGATGAAAGTTCACTGATGAGTAATAATAGTAATTAATAATGATAATAGAAAAATAGCAAAGATTCCTTGCCCACTTTTTATGTACCAGGCGTGATTATAAGCACTTTATATATATTCATTTATTTAATGAATAATACTTTACCAGATGCCTTGGGTGGGATGGCATTCTAGGTAAAAAGTATAGCGTGTACAAACATGGTGGCCTAAGAGAGATGCACACATGCAGCGAATGCAAGTAACTTAGTAGTGGAAAATAAAGCTACTATGCAGAGTATCAGTAAATGAAACTGAAAATCCTGCCTCCTGGAGACCCCCAGTTGTCAACAGACACTGTCTCAGTGCCTGCACTGGAGATCTCCAGGTGTTCACCCAACAGACCCAGGGACTCTGAATGTAGTTATTTACCCATTTATTTACCATGTCGATTGCCTCAGGGTCTCAACCTGTTTCCTCTGTTAACTGAATCAGATAGGAGCACCCGGAATTGTTACCACCATCGTGGCTGCCCGCTCCTTTGGTGCATTCAGGTTATGAAGTCTTATGATCTTTTCTCTTTGTCAATTGGATGCTATCTGTTCTCTAGCTTTAAGGCATTCTTCACAAATTTTGGTTTGATGGTGGTATCTTTTTATGTTTCATTATCATTCTGAATTTCATCTACCTCTATATAATCTATAAATATATATACGTATACATATATATCATAACAAAGGATTTGGGATAACAGGAGAGATCCTCACATGCTTATTCTATCATTATGATAATTTTAGCTACTGGTCAACGACTTAATCATCCACATTTTTTTTGCCGGTTTTGCTAATGATTTTGGTTGCACTGGCCTCCTGGTGAATATTGGAATCCTCCTGACCTTGGAACCAACAACCCCATTTGTTTCCTCATCTCATGACTCGAGGGGCTGTTTATTCTTCTCTGCAGTTTGAGAGAGCAGAGAGAGACAAACAGCATCTGGATCTGCTGACTTCCCCTTAGGACCATAAATCTTCTTTCTTGATGGTCTTTGTCTGGTGTCCTTTCAAAGGCTCTCCCTTAGTCCCCTGCTGAGGATCAAAGGATATAAAGAATGGCTTAATATGCAAACATGGTAGCTTATAAACTGCTGACATCCCAGGTGAGAGGCTCTTTGGGGTACTTTAACTTTCCTTTTCACGTTCTTCCTCTGTTCAATGTGCCTTATGTTTTGTCAGGGTCTGGGTGGTGGCAGAGCAAAAGCTACACAAGACCTCAGGGACTCGGATACAGCTTAGAAAACGGGAAATTCTGAAGCCAGAGTGAAGTTCATAAGAAAGTCCAGAAAGCAGGAAACACCTAAGTATGTAGACCTCTAAGATGGATCATCGCAAGGAACAAAAGGTGAAGACATTTGAAGAGAGGAACTGTCTTGTAGGATAGGCAGCAAGGCAGAAGATCAGCCCCAAGCGTCTGGTTTTTTCTCAAGTTATCTAGGTTTTCTATCAAAATTTCTCTCATTTTGCCTGTGTGTGGTGCTGTGGGGTTACTGAGGGACCGAGGCTTCATCTTCCCCTTACTCTCATTTTTTCTTTCTCTGCTTCCTGCTTCTTGTTTAAAACTATTTTCTCCCCACATTATGCAAAAGTTGCTCTGACATCATTGCCTTTATTTGCTCTATCTTACTATTTTAGTAAAACTTGGACATGTGGTCCAAGCCGTCCATGATTGATTTCTTTAAATCACACTTTGTTCCCAATAGCATTTTTTAAATAAAAGCGTGATTGATATAGAATTCATACACCATAAAATTAAGTCTTTTAAAGTACACAATTCAGTAATTATAAATATATTCATGGGGTTGTCCAACTATTACCAGTATCTGATTTCAGAACACTTTCATTACCCTAAAATGAAACCCCATACCCATTAGCAGTCACTCCCCATTTCCTTCCTTCCCTCAGCCCCTGGCAACCCTGGATCTGCTTTCTGTTTTTATGGATTTGCCCACTCTAGGCATTTTATATAAATGGGATTATACAATATATGGCCTTTTTTCTTTCTTTAAGTTAGCATAATGTTTTCTTTCACTTAGCATAATGTTTTCAAGATTTATCCATGTTGTAGCATGTATCGGTACTTCATTCCTTTTTATTGCTGAATAATATTCCCTTGTATACATATACCACATTTTGTTTATTCATTCTTCAGTTAATGGAGATATGGGTTCTTCCCGCTTTTTGGCTACTATAAGTAATGCTGCTATAAACATTCATGAATAGATTTTAATGTAGACATAGATTTTCAATTCTCTTGAGTATACACCTAGAAGTGGAATTGTTGGCTTATACAGTAAGTCTATGTTTAACCTTTTGAGGAACTGCCAGACTGTGTTCCAAGGAGGCTGCACTGTTTTATATTTTTACCAGCAGTATATAGATTTCCAATTCTCCATATTCTTGTCAACAACACTTATTTTATGTCATTTTGCTCGCAGCTATCCTACTGTATATAAAGTGGTATCTCATTGTGGCTTTGATTTGCAATTCCTTGCTGGCTAATGATGTTGAGCATCTTTTCATGTGCTTATTGGCCATTTGTATATCTTCCTTGAAAAAATTCTCTTCAAAGACCTTGATCATTTTTTAACTGGGTTGTTTTTTTATTGCTGAGTTATAAGAGTTCTTTATGGATATAAGTCCCTTATCAGATATATGATTTGCAAATATTTTTCCCAATCCATGAGCTGTTTTTTCACTTCCTTTATGGTGTCCTTTGAAGCACAGAAGCTTTTAATTTTGATGAAGTTCAATTCATCTATTTTCTTTTGTCACCTTTGCTTCATATTTAGTTCTTGATCTGCCCAAGGGGTTGTTGGAATTTAGAAAAACTGTGCTCCCTATCCACATAGCCTGGCTTTAAAGATTGTTATCTCACCGTAGACTTAAGCAAGTCCAAACTCAAGGCTGATCAACGACCTCTTTGTACTAGACAAAGAGGCAATAATCCTTTACAGAAGGTCTGCTACCAGGGTTAAGAGATAGAAGAGATTGCTTTTTGCTGGGGTGGACAAAAGACATATCAAAGACATTTTTTCAACTTAGGTAGGGTTTAGATATGGAGAAAGATGTACAGTCCCTAGAGCATCATAGACATACCCCAAAGATATAAAGTTGAAAGAGCTGGTTGAAATCTGAGTCAGAGCAGGGAATATGTGGTGGAGCATTGACTGCCAAGCCAAGGATGAATTCTATTCTCTCATGGAGAAACCATTAGATATTTTTAGGGGGAAGGTAGGAACATGATTCCTTCTGGGCTTTATGAATTTATTCAGATTATTGTCTAGAGAAATGATTGCAAAAAAGAAGGTATAGAAGGAAGAAAGCCAACAGAGAGTCTATGGCAATGGGTTAGGTGAGAGTTAGTGGAAGTGGGAGCCTTGGTAGTAACAGTGGGATGAGGAAGAAAGATGGCACGGATGCTGTGGTGATGGATCTGTCAGGGCTCTGGCAGCTGTTGGGATGCAAGATGGGGGCTGACAACAGGAGCAAGAAAACAAGCTAGTTTAAATGAGAAAAATCTTTCTGATTGAACAGATAAAGAGCCATTTTGAAGTAATTGTGGTGCATTGTTCTGATGTTCCAAAGGATCTGTAGCTCCGTTAATCAAAAATAATCTAAATTATATTGTTCTTGAAAAATATTCCCACAAATATTTTTTCAGCCCCCAAGACAGGATACTTTTGAAAAGGGGAAATTATTCATTTTGCTGCTTTTACTCTAGCTGTAATGGAAAAAGAAGCCTGAACTCTATTTTCAGCTCCTCATGGAAACATCTTAAAATTCTCATTTCTCTATGCAAATTAAGTGCCCCTTAAATGGTTGTATGTGTTTCCCTCTCGAAGACAAAAATAAAGGTTGTATGTATGTGCCTACAATAGCATATGAGGCAGTGTTCTTCAGTGTTATATTTTTGTACTTATATATTGCTCCACTGTAGGCCCTGGGGGTTCTAACAGATATTAAATTTGTACAGTAGATTTAAGGAGTGAGAGGAAGTTCATTTTTTCTGGCTTTTCTTCCCATAAGCCCTAGTGACTTAACCTCTGAAGAACAAAGATAGCTAACCTAGCTTCAGGTTTGAAGAATTCAAGAAAAGACAGGCAATATTTAAAATATATATTTTCTAATTCTAATCTATATTCTAATTTCTAATGTATATTCTAATTCAATTAACATTTATTGATTTACCATATTTCCCACACAGTTGTGTGATGAAGTGTCCTCTTTAGGGCTTCTAATTGTGTTCTGGGTGGCAGGTTTTTGTTTATATGCTCATTTTGTTTTGATCTGTTTTTGTCACAAGAACCTTAGGATATGTAATGAAAGCTACGGGCCCTTTCCCAGAAAACACACTACATTTGCATACAGTTTTGGGCGACATGCAGATTTCCTTAAAATCCAGTCTCCACCACTCCATGAAAAGGCCCCTAGCAGGATGACACTTGAGTGTTGTGGACACTCTTAGACAATAGTCTCAAGATGGTCACATTGGCATGACTGTCTAAAAACCACGAGTACAAACTACATTAAAAAATTAAAAATATTGGGGGGCTGGCCCGGTGGCATAGTGGTTAAGTTTGCGTCCTCCACTTTGGTGGCCCGGGGTTCGCAGTTTCGGATCCCAGGTATGGACCGACACACCGCTTGTCAAGCCATGATGTGGTGGTGTCCCATATAAAGTAGAGGAAGATGGGCACGGATGTTAGCCCAGGGCCAATCTTCCTCAGCAAAAAAAGAGGAAGATTGGCATCAGATGTTAGCTCAGGGCTAATCTTCCTCACAAAAAAAAAATAAATAAAAATAAAAATATTGGGGCCAGCCTGGTGGCGCAGTGGTTAAGTTTGGTGTGCTTCCCTTCGGCTGCCCCAGGTTTGTGGGTTCCGATCCCAGAAGCAGACCTACAGTACTCATCAGCCATGCTGTGATGGCAACCCACATACAAAATAGAGGAAGATTAGCCACAGATGTTAGCTCAGGGCGAATCTTCCTCAAGCAAGAAGAGGAAGACTGGTGACAGATGTTAGCTCAGGGCGAATCTTCCTCAACAGAAAAAATAAAAACTCATAGCAGAAAGAGGGTGTCTTGTGTATCTTAAAAAGGTGGTGAATTAATAAGAGAGGGGGTAATTTCTCACATTTTAATCACTTAATAACAATCAGGGTGCAGTCAAGTCTTTATTATTCCCAAATAATATAATAAAGTTATATGATAGGACATAACTCAGGAGGATGTTGAGATGTGATAAATTACCCTATTCTGTTTGTTTACTCAGAACTAGGCTAGTGCAAGGTACAGCCTAAAGCAAGATCTAGTGAGCATGAATTATTTTCAAAATTTTACATGTGCTTTACTTTGGTGGAATTAAGTGCTTTAATTTAAGAGCATTTTGATTAGACTGCAAATAGAAGTAATGTAAAGGTGCTGGTTCTACCGGCATATAGGAAAATTGGGGCATGCTCGAACAGGCCTTGAGCTCTCACTTGGCAACAGGGCAGTCCGTTCATTCATGGTTGTTAGTGTTCATCAGGAAGCAGCCTCTGTCCCAGGATCTCGCTCACAGGTATCTGAGTAGATGAGCCCAAGACTGCAGATCCCAGTACTGGCTCCCCAAGGCCTCTGATACGGAAGGGATCCAGAAGTACCACATGCCCCTCCAAAGTAGAGAGACATCTGTGAGGACTCAGTGTGTCAACAAACACCTGGCTTTGAGCCACAGAGAGGGCAGAAGAGGGAAGCTTTCTGAGAGGCAATGCTCATGGCAGGACCTCCATGAATGGTTGTGCAGGTTGGCCCTGTGCCAAGTTGCCCACTGAAGGGGTGTGCAGCTATAATCTAGCCCACGTTCTGCCTGTAGAGTCATGCCCTCTGGAGTACAGCTGTGTCTACCTGCAGGAGGACTTCCCTCCAATTCTGATAAATGCCCCATGTAGGCTAGTGGTGGCCCTGATTCAAGATCAGTGGCAGATACTGACATCCTCCCAAAGTCAGTGGGACAGGCTGCATCACCACCAAAATCAGCACTGAGAGAGGCTGTTTCTCATAGAGAAGAAGAGGAAAACAACATAAAAATCAGGCCAAACCCCGAAGCCTTGAGGTCATGTCAGTTCCCTTTTGAACCAACATCCTATCTCGGAAAGTAAAAATTGGAGGGGAGAGTCAGTCCGGGCAAGAAATTCAAGTTTGAATTGCCTGAATATTTACCTAAATGAGACTGATCAACCTGAAAAGAGTCTGCTATAACTAAAATTGTCAAGTTTGTTTGCCTACTTTCTCCCCCAGCAGACATACCCAGCCTTTGCAATTTGTTAAAATGGGTTTCACGTAGGAGATGACAATACTTATAGAAAACAAAGAACCCTGCTCTTTTTGCATGATTAACTGTAGTGTGTAATTTTTGGCTTGATCTTATATCTGTTCTCCCCTATCGTCTATAAGCCTCTCTACCCTGTACTTATGTATATCTTTGTGTATTCCCTGAAGCTCTCAAGAATGCTTTGTACATAGAAGATGCTCAATAAATTTGCATAGGAAGTGTCTCACTAATAGCGTAGGATGTGATGAGGCGTGTTGAGCTCCATCCACCAGAAGCCTGGCTGCCTTTTCAGATTCCAAATAACTTATGCCTTTGTTTTCATCACATTTTATGTCTTTGTTGTCAGTGTTTTGGGTTTTGGCAGAAGAAGAGAGAAGGCAAACCTGTTAGTGATATATGTGCAATATATACACTGAAATGTTGGCATATCCACAAGCTAAGCCTGATAAAAATCTGTTCAACAATCTTACTAAATTAGTTCTTTAATCTTATGAAAGGGGAAAAATACTGGGAGATGAATAGAATTCTTGGAAGAAGCTGGCTTAGCAATTCTCAAAGCTAATTCTGAAGATTTCTCTAATTAAGTTGGAAATAGTGAGGCACATTTCTCCCCAGCATTCCTATTTCCAAAGCAATGCTACATTCACATCCCTGGCTGAACTATGTAATTTCTTTAGAGGAGGACATTAAGCTGTCTTCTTTGTTTATGAATAGTATCTGTGACACACCCAGTCAGGAAAAAGCTAGACTGGGCACCAACATGAAAGGTTGGATCCATTGTCTGCCTAGGATATACAACAGACCTTGACACTGTTGAAATATCTTTTGATATTTATTGATTTTTGAAATTGTGAGATATCTTTTCTTTCCAAAATGAAAATTTTTATCTTTATTAGCCTTCTTTGATTAACCCCCAAAGCTTATATTTTAACTTTCAGTAATTCATGCTATAAATACTATACCACTTTTTTTGCTACTACATTGCTTTTTTTTGCTATGTATGTAGCAACACACCAGTACACATAGATTGCCTTCACATTTTTTAAAGGATGTATATTATTACACTGTACACTCCCCCATAAATGTCCATCAATAGAAAATGTGTTAATACAGTTTTTATTTTTTTAGTGTTTTTACAATCAATGTTGTAATAAACATCTTGAACATATATCTTTGTGCATTTTCCAGTAAATTTCTTTAGATTTCTAGAAATAGAAATACCCAATCTAATTGTATGTGCGTTTAAACTATTCATCTGTATTGCCATGTCACTTTAGTATAGTTGTACTACTCTAGACACTAACCTGGTACTTCTCATTCTTTTTTAAGTCATGGCACAGAGAGGAAATGATAGCATTTGGACAGCATGAGCGTAGCGAGAAAGTTGTTCTCAGCCAGACCGACCGGCCCAAGGGCTTCAGCCACCCCTATGGTTGGAGCATCAGTCCTTCACAGCCCATTTTCGAACCACCATTCAGGAAGCACTGTTCTAACCAACAGTGTGTCCAAGTTTATTATCAATATTTTTAAAAATCTCCAGTTTAATTAGCAAAGATGCCTCATTTTCAAATTTGTATTTCTCTAATAATCAGTGATGTTGAACAGCTTATTCTGTGCAAATTGCTGTCTGTATTTTGCCAAGAATTAGCTCTACACGTGCTTTGCTCTCACGGTGCCAGTGTGAGCCAACTAGATGTTCCCAACCGCCTCACTTCTGAAACATTTTCTGCTGGCTAATCTTTCTCTCCACATCCTAGGAATTATAGTTTCTGAGAATTCAGCACATGATGGGGTTGGTGATGCTCATTGTCTCATCCCCTGTGGCTGCTGTCCTGTTCAACACCACTGTCCCCCACACCGGACACCACTCCTCTTTTCCAGTTCCAAACACAAAATAAGTTATAAATTTGTTTTGAGTTATAAATGTTTAAGGACATTTGGAGATAACAGGGTCTTACAACGTAGACCAGCCAACAGATTAAAACTAGGGATCAGACTTCACTGTTGCCAAGGTTCCCGTCCATGCCCACCAAGGGGAGACTTTCTCAGCTATCCTGCATCCGCTCAGCTCTTGCTCAAGCCTCTTCTCACTTCTTGGGCCTTTCTTCACCCTGTCTCTGCCCTTCTCAGAGTTCCAGATCCTACTATCTCTCCACAGACCCTAAATTTCTGTTAGTTTCAAGGCAAGGCAATCTCAATCTTACACCTCAACTTTTCAATTAGGCTAAACCCAGAGGATTTTTTCTCAGACTATAAAGTCCATCAGGTGTCTCCTGAACAGAAAACTCACTCTCTTCTGTGATAAAGATAAAAGTGCTGTTGTCTTTCGTTCATTTCTGTTGTCTTTTTAAAGATCTCCTCCCCCCTCAAAAAAAAAACAAATAAATGAATAAAAAGAAGATCTCCTCCCATTTCTCTAGTGGGTGTTTGCTTTTCCTTTTTATTTGTAAACATTTCTTATATCCCATTTCTACTGCTTATGAGCTGCATGCCCTGGGAAAGCATTTTAACTTCTCCAAGCCTCAGTTTCCCCGTCTGTAAAATGATGCTAAGAGTAGCACAGACCTCATGAGGTTGTTGACTAAATGAGTTAATATAGGCTCATTACAATGTGTGATACATAGTAATCACTGTATATGTTCACTACTAATTTTACATTTATTATTATTACCAAGAAGATTAAACTTTTTCGTATATTACAAATAATTTTCCTAGTTTAGAATCTGATTTTTAGTTTTGACAATCAGGCTTTTATTCTATGAAAATGCTTGTGTAATCTGTCAAATTCTTTCCTTTATGGTATCTGGCTTTAATATCATGATAAGAAAGACTTTCTCCATTCCAAGTTTATTTTTCAAAATTCGCTTGCACTTTTATATTTACTGTTAAATATTCAACCTGGAAATATTTGTTAACAGTGCTAGATAGGGGTACAGAACCCTCACTCAAATGAATGTTCTTATATCCTCAGACTCTATGAAGGGGTTCCTTAAATTCTAGATTCAAGACAACAAAAAATTCATCCTAGAATGATGGTACTTTTTTCCCCAGGCATGGGGTGAAATAAGCGTGAAATAGATTGAATATTATAAACCACAGTCACAGGGCTCTTACTTTAACTTCCAGACCTTCCTCAGGAAGGCATCTGTAAAACATGAGCCAGGTTGGCTAGGGGAAATATCCTCTTAGAGTTTAGATTCTGTATCTCTCACTTCCTACTTAGCATGATCCTCACCTAACCGAGGCTCCACATTCTCTGTCAGTGTGAATTTAGAGCAATTGTAGCAGCGAGACTTAAATTCCTTTGTATTAATATAAAGTCTTTAATACAAGGGGGTAACTATTCCGTGCAGACCAAATACAGGCTCTTCTCAGACTGCTTATAAAGATCTTATCCCTGATCCTCCTAGCTACTGTAGATCCCTGCAATAATGAAACCTAAGAAGATCTATTCTTCGATAAACTCGGCTACGTTCATGCTGTGGCTGCCAGTTACTCAAGAACAGCTTCTATTTCTCTGTACTCAGTGTCTCTCAGTTTGTGTGGAAAGAAATAACAGAAAGAAACAGCTTCTAAGCTGAGTCCCACAACTCCATCCAGCCCTGCGTGAGACTTTCTGGATCCCATTACCACGTACGTCCCTCATAGATTTTAAAGCTTGAATTTTGCTGTGGAGATATTTTACACCCACTTGGCTAGCTTACATTTTCCTGTGTGGGGTCACATGGGGAAACTGGTTGTAAAATTCCTGTTGCATCAAACCCAACCCTAAGCACAGGCAGACTGAGCATCTGTCTAACAGAAAAATGAAAAACTGCTCTCAAATAGATGGCTGCAGAACCTAGAACTTTATTAATATTCTTTCCAAATATGGCCATCTTGAAAATACAAGCTTGGTGTTTAAATTCTTAGGCGTAATTATTTCTTTTCTTTAAAGTTTTTTATTGATGTCGTAATAGTTATAACATTGCCAGATTCCAGTTGTACATTATTATTTGTCAGTCACCATATAAATGTGCCCCTTCACCCCTTGTGCCCACCCCCCAATTCCCTTCCCCCTGGTAACCACCAAACCGTTCTCCCTGTGTGTTAGTTTATATTCCACACATGAGAGAGGACATACAGTGTCTGGCTTATTTTACTTAATATAATACCCTCCAGGTTCATCTATGTTGTTGCAAATGGGACGATTTTGTCTTTTTTTATAGCTGAGTAGTATTCCATTGTATATATACCACATCTTCTTTATAAAATCATCTGTTGATGGACGCTTGGGTTGCTTCCACGTCTTGGCTGTAGTGAATAATGCTACAATGAACACAGGGGTGCATAAGCCTCTTTGGATTGTTGATTTCAAGTTCTTTGGATAAATACCCAGAAGTGGGATAGCTGGATCATAAGATATTTCTATTTTTAATTTTTTGAAGAATCTCAACACTGTTTTCCATAGAGGCTGCACCAGTTTGCATTCCCATCAGCAGTGAATGAGGGTTCCCTTTTCTCCACATCCTCTCTAACATTTGTTATTTTTTGTCTTGGTGGTTATAGCCATCCTCATGGGTGTAAGGTGATATCTTAGTGTAGTTTTGATTTGCATTTCCCTGATGATTAGTGATGTTGAACATCTTTTCATGTGCCTATTGGCCGTCTGTATCTCTTCCTTGAAAAAACGTCTATTCATAACCTCTGCCCATTTTTCGATCAGGTTATTTGTTTTTTTGTTGTTCGGATGTGTGAGTTCTTTATATATTATGGAGATTAACCCCTCGTCAGATATATGGTTGGCAAATATTATCTCCCAGCTGGTAGATTGTCTTTTCATTTTGATCCTGGTTTCGTTCACCCTGCAGAAGCTCTTTAGTCTGATGAAGTCCCACTTATTTATTTTTTCTTTTGTTTTCTGTGTCTGAGTAGACATGGAATTCGAGAAGATCCCTTTATGACCAATGACGAATAGTGTACTGCCTACATTTTCTTCCAGGAGTTTTATAGTTTCAGGTCTCATCTTCAGGTCTTTGATCCATTTTGAGTTAATTTTTGTGTATGGTGAAAGCAAATGGTCTACTTTCATTCTTTTGCAAGTGGCTGTCCAGTTTTCTCAGCACTATTTATTGAAGAGATGTTCCTTTCTCCATTGTCTATTCTTTGCTCTTTTGTTGAAGACTGGCTGCCCGTATATGTGATGTTTTATTTCTGGGGTTTCAATCCTGTTCCATTGATCTGTGTGTCTGTTTTTGTACCAGTACCTTGCTGTTTTGATTACTATCACTTTGTAGTATTTTTTTTTTTTTTTTTTTTTTGTGAGGAGATCAGCCCTGTGCTAACATCTGCCAATCCTCCTCTTTTTTTGCTGAGGAAGACGGCCCTGGGCTAACATCTGTGCCCATCTTCCTCCACTTTATATGGGACGCCGCCACAGCATGGCTTGCCAAGCAGTGCGTCGGTGCGCACCCGGGATCCGAACCAGCGAACCCCGGGCCGCCGCAGCGGAGCGCGCGCACTTAACCGCTTGCGCCACCGGGCCGGCCCCTGTAGTATGTTTTGAAGTCAGGGATTGTGATGCCTCCAGCTTTGTTCTTTTTTCTCAGGATTGCTTTAGCTATTCGGGGTCTTTTGTTGCCCCATATGATTTTAGGATTCTTTGTTCTATTTCCGTGAAGAATGTCCTTGGGATTCTGATTGGGATTGCATTGAATCTGTAGATTGCTTTAGGTAGTATGGACATTTTAACTGTGTTTATTCTTCCAACCCATGTGCATGGGATATCTTTCCATTTCTTTATGTTATCGTCGATTTCTTTCAATAATGTCTTATAGTGTCTCTGTATAGGTCTTTCACTTCTTCAGTTAAATTTATTCCTAGATATTTTGTTCTTTTTGTTGCAATGGTAAATGGGATTGTATTCTTGAGTTCTCTTTCTATCAGTTCGTCATTAGGGTATAGAAATGCAACTGATTTTTGTAAGTTGATTTTGTACCCTGCAACTTTGCTGTAGTTGTTGATTATTTCTAATAGTTTTCTGATGGATTCTTTAGGGTTTTCTATATATAAAATCATGTCATCTGCAAACAGTGAGAATTTCACTTCTTCATCGCCTATTTGGATTCCTTTTATTCCTTTTTCTTATTAGGCATAATTATTTTTTAATTGTAAATCAGAAAAACTTTGTTTATCTAGTAAATCAGTGCCCAATAAAGCACTAAATTAGTATAAAGTAATAGAGAAGTGACCACAAGCAGAAGACAGGGATTAGGGGTGAGGAAAGAAAGGCTTTAAAGTGCCATTGAAAGAGTACTAGATTGTAGTCAGAACATTCAAGTTCATTCATTCATATAAAAAATATTTAATGCTCACTTAATATGCACTAGGCAGTGAGCCTGGTGCTAAACACATACTGGTGAGTATGACAGACTTGTCTTTGGCCTTTAAGGAGTTTATATACAGGTAGGGAAGGCTGGTAAGATATATAGTTACAAACGGTGATGCCCGCCCTAGGGGCAGATGAGCAGGGCGCAGGGATATGAATACACTTTGGAGATGAGAGTTCTTCATTAGGTAGATTGGTCAGGGAAGGTCTCTTTGAGGAGAGGATTTCAATTCAAAACCCAAAGGATAATGAGGAGCCCATCATGTGGGTGAACCAGACAGAGAGACAGTTATGTGAGAAGATTCGGAGAGGTGAAGAGTTTAGCAGGTCTGAAGAACTAACAGACTGATGTGACAGGAAAACACTGGAAACAGCAGAGAGGAACATAAGATGAGGCTAAAGGGTAGACAGAGCTCACCACGAAGGGCCTTACTGGATCTGACAGGAGTTTCGTTTTGTTTGAAGCGCAATGGGAAGCCACAGGTAGGTTTTAAGCAAGAGGAGGTGGGATCTCATTCCTATTTAAGGATGATTCTCTGGCTGCTGTATAGAGACTGTTCTTATAGTCCTGTCTCTGCCTTAACTTGCTATTGGAGCCACTTTTGTGGGTTGTAAATGTTCTTTAAGTTCCCTTGGAGTTGTAAAATCTTAGACTCTTATTAGCTCTAACAGAGAGCTATGAAGGAAAAGTGGGACAGAAGAGCGTGTGTTGGTAGTGGTGGGGATTTGGAGAGGCTACTTTAGGTCCTTCTAGGGGGGTACTAATTGCAGGGAGGAAGAGTAACAAAGTCAAATGGCTCATGTCACAAGTTTACCCAGTCGGTGTTTCCCACACACCAGAACTGTAACACACACTTGTACTTCACACAGCTTCACCTCATGCATCATTTTGGGAATCTAGTTCAATAGCCTTTTGTACACTCATTTACTAAATATTTATTGAGTGTTTCCTGTTTACTCAGTAAGAGTTGGGATACAAAGAAGGCAGAGTGGTCTAATGGAAAACATGTGGGGCCTGGAGTTAGTTCTGAGTTTACATTCCAGCCCCACCATTTATAAACCCATAATGCTAGGTCTCTGAGTCTCAATTCTCTCATCTGAGAAGTGGGAATGACAACACCAATCTGAATGAGATTTTGTACATTAAGTGTATAATTTTGGTATCTATCATTGAGTAAACACTCAATAAATGTGTGCAACCTTTTAGGGTCTCAAGGATTGTTTCTCGCAAAGCAGGCAACTTAATACACAGCATATTCTTCCTATATTGTCAAGTGAGTTCAAGATTACAAATTCATCTCTCAAAAGTTTCTGAAAGCCTATATTTCTTCTATTATAGAAAAGAAACAAGTTGAATAGTCACACTGAGTAGAATAGTTATCTAGTAATATCTATTCCCTGAAAAAATTTTAGTCTTTCAATTTTTCTCTTAAGAAATAGATGTATACAGACATTTGCAATTTTGTTGAACTTGTGTATAGCTCCCCCAGAGCTCATAAGGCATGCACAAATACAAAGGAAGCTTTAGCACAAAGCCCTTGAGTAGTAGATAATACAGTCCTAAAGGGTGCGTTCACATTGGAGTGGAGAGCTCCACTCCGTACGACATTCCTTAAAACTTGAGATCTCTGTCAGACACTAGAATCAGAACCAAATCATATTTTTGACTATAGAAAATAGCATAATCCACTATAGAATTTTCGCTTTTCATTTGAGCAAAAGATTCATCAATTTGAGTCCCATAGAAGAAGCACGACTGACTCCTCTACGATTCCTTCTCTACTCCTGTTACTGATGCTTATATTTACAAGAGAAGTGAGTTCTAAAATTGAAAGAAAACCAAAACACCCTGTTGTAAACAGTAGAGAGGCAAATTCCATAATATGGGTAAGAATATGAAAGTTTTATACAAACATCTTGAATGAGTTTTGCATCCATATAGTGCAAAGTGGTATCCACTTAGAAAAGGAACACAAGCAAAATGGTTACTGGCAATAACAAGCTAAAAGGGTTACTTGGTGGGGGAGGGGGTGTGGAATTAAGAGCTAAGTGACAATTTCTCCTTAAAAGACACAGCCACAGTCGAGAGTTAATGTCACTTCTACCTCAGCATATGCATATGGTGGTCAACATTCCTAGTAATTCAAACACAGAGGTACCTGCCATGGCCTTGCCTTGTCTGATGCGTTCTTTCCAAGTTAGGGGTACCCATTGTAACATGGAACTCACTCAGACAGCAACTGACTTTGTTGAGGCAGCAGGCTCAGGAGCTGCTTACCTTGACTGATCTCCCTTGGCTATAGAATCTTTACAATTGGGTCCACCTATGTTTGAGTAACCTTATCTACATGGTGTTCTTTTTCACTTAAACAACAAGCGTTTATCAAAAATGAATGAGTCCCCAATAGTTAAGACATGGAAACAACCTAAGGGTCCATCAATGGAGGAATGGATATGGAAGATGGAGTATATAATGAAATGAAATATTATTCAGCCATAATAAAGAAGAAAGTCCTGCCAATTGCAACAGTAAGGATGGACCTTGAGGGCATTATGCTAGGTGAAATAAGTCAGGCAGAGAAAGACAAATACTGTATAATTTCACTTATATGTGGAATCTAAAAGAACCAAACTCATAGCAACAGAGTGGAGAATGGTGGTTGCCAGGGGCTGGGAGTGGGGAAAAATAGGAGACGTTAGACAAAGGGTACAAACTTCCAGTTAGAAGATAAATAAATTCTGGGGATCTCATGTACAGTATGGTGACTGTAGTTAACAACACTGTATTAAATACTTGAAAGTTGCTAGGAGAGTAGATCTGAAGTGTTCTCACCACAAAAAAAAATGGTAATAATGTGAGATGATGGAGGTATGAACTAACCTTATTGTGGTAATCATTTTGCAATATATTTGTATATCAAATCATCATGTTATACATCTTAAACTTACATAATGTTATATGTCAATTATATCTCAATACAGCTGGGAAAAAAAAGATTGAGTCCCTATCCTCAAACTAACTATATATAATTTAATGAACATTATGTATAAATGGAAAAATACATGTTAGTAGGGCTATAGTTTCATATCTTTATCCCTATTCTTGAGATTCTCACCAATTGCAATTTGTTTTTTTCTGCTAAGGGTCTTGCTTGGTCTTTTATTAAAATGCATGTAATTCTTGGGATTTTTGAGACTCTCAGCCAGTTATTAGCATCTATGTACTCACTATTAATATGTTTACCTGAGAAGTACCTCAGATTTAGCTGAGATTTGGGCAGGTGTGGAATACAGCATAGGTAAGTTTTGATAAGCACATAAGAAAGAGTGTGGGAAAATAGTCTTAAGGCAACAGGGATGCTTAGAACAGGTGGGGAGACAGTCCCTTGTGGATATCACGTAATTAGGAGAATAACGTGAAGGTTTTGGTACTCAGTATAGGGAGAAAAAGAGTAGCCTGGGGTAAGAGACAGGCTCTAAAAAGGCTGGTACGAGTTCCCAGACTTCAGTTCACTTCTTCATAGATTTAGAGGTGATATTCGTGTTCCATAAGTGATCCTAGCTCAGCACGTATTCCAGAAAGGCACTTAGCTTCTCTGGTGTCTATCTCTTGTTCTGTCCTATGACAGATCAGATGACACGAAAAGTTGCTTTCTGCTCAAACATTCCATGAACACACTCACTATTGGGAAAGTGGAGGCAAAGGCAAAACTTCTACATTCCACAAGAATACACAGGCAATTTGCACAGAAACTGGAGTGTCACAGCTCAGGTTGGGAGACTTCTAATGGAATAATATTATTCTTTTAAGACATCACCCCAATTAAAATGAGAAGTTGCCAGAGGCATAGCAAGAGCTGCAGGTGAGTATTTTTGTTTGCTTGTTTTGAGAATGTTTGCTAGATTCTTTAGCTGAATTCTGATCATGTCCTCACACTAAAGAATCTGGTAAAAACAAAGGCACTCTTGAGATACTGCGAGTAAGAAAAAAATCTGGGGGAAACATCACAGAGTCAATGGGAACCCTTCATTCATCCCATAAAAATGATCTATTACACTCGTTTCATGATATTTGTATCACCAGGAAATTGTCTACTTTAGAACCACTTACAATGCTATACAGACATATTGGGAGGATAAGGAAGGAAAAGGAATTTTGTATCTAATTAATACTGACATCCTCACTCTCAATATTTTTTTCTGGAAATTTGACAACTATAGAAGAGAAAAATTCTTAAGACTGAAAACTCGGCTTAGAGGAGCCACCAACACTTACTTTTAATTCAACTCCTTCATTTGCACTTGAAACTCACTCTCAGCCTCTTTAGGGACAGAAGGGCTTTTTGTGCCTTTGTCTTCATTTACAGACCTGTGCGTCACACACAGGAATGCTGCAGCAGTAGGGAAGGCTTTCTTTTGTTTGAGGAGAGTAGTGACGAGGGACCCTGGATGTCAGAAACCAGTTCCACACTGTTTTCTCAAGTCAGCTCTAGGAAGACCTTTTACTTAGGGAAGTGAGAATTTGTTTTCTGAAGTAGCCTTTTGGTTAAATTACAGTCTTAAAGTAGGAAGTCTTTTTTTTAATCTTAATTTTAATTTTTTTAAATAAACTCAGAGTAAAAGGAAGTTGGAAAACCTACTCATAAAAATACCATTTATCTGTACTAGCCCTTTATTTATATTTTTTCCTTCTTTTTTTTTTCTTTTGGTGAGGAAGATTGGCCCTGAGCTGAGCTCTGAGCTCTATTTTTTCTTTTGTGGGACGCCCCCACAGCATGGTTTGATGAGTGGTGTAGGACCTGGATTTCAAACCCACTAACCCCAGGCTGCCGAAACAGAGCACATCGAACTTCACCACCACACCACCGGGCTGGCCTGCTAGCCCTTTATTTATTTATTTTTTTATAATTTTATTTATTTATTTATTTTCCCCCCAAAGCCCCAGTAGATAGTTGTACGTCATAGTTGCACATCCTTCTAGTTGCTGTATGTGGGACGCGGCCTCAGCATGGCTGGAGAAGCGGTGCATCGGCATGCCCGGGATCCGAACCTGGGCGGTCAGCAGCAGAGTGCGTGCACTTAACCGCTAAGCCACAGCCGCTAGCCCTTTATTTTTGAGGAAGCCTTTTAGAATAAGTTACTGGGTGCTTTGTTGCCCCATTTTCTTATCACTTGCAACAGAAGATAAATGTTCTCCTTCTCCCTAACTCCCTCTAGTCAAGTCCCAAATGGCAATGTGCCTAACCTGGAAGGTTGTTAAGAAAGTGGTAGAATGATGAGGGTGTAGGCTCTTGAATCAGACAGGTCTTGATCAGAATGTCGGTTGCTCCATCATCCAGTTGTGTTGTTGCCACTCGCAGACCCAGAAAAGAGGACCCCTGCCCTGGGCTCTTGCTTATTCAAAACATACCAACTACACTTACTAAAGAACCCCTGGTTGCCTCTGTCACTTGGGATTCTGCGCTCAGCACTAGCACGTAACTCACAACATCTGTTCTCACGATTAACACAATTCAGGACCCAGAGAAAGGCTTCTTCACATCTAATTCCCTATATCTTCAAAAGGAAAGTCACCTCCACTGGAACACCATGAAGGTTTGCTGGTGGTGCCACGGGGCACATCAAAGAAGAACACTGCTTTGGAGTGCAGGGAGGATTGGAGCTGCAGCAGAGGCGTTTAGACAAAAGACAAATTAATTAACTTGTCAAAACTTCCTCTCAGCATAAATGCAATAAATTCTTACATAATGAAATGTCATTTCCAAGTTGTACTGAAACAAATGGTTCCAAAGGCATCCACTAATTAAAGCAGTTTTGGCAACAGTTGTATATGGAGTCTAAGGAACATTTGGTAATATTAAACACTAAACAATTCATATACATTCAATTGTATACATATGTGTGTTAACATGTAACATGTGAGAAGCATGATGTCATCTCTTTACATTGACGTTTAAATGGGCATTGAACCCTAGAAGTGAGAATGGTTTTATTTTTGTAAAACATTTGATGAGATTTTATTCAATTTCAAAAATTAAACACTTCACCTTTATTTAAATTATTTTAATATTCTTTAAATATAATTTGTATTTGGATCTTTAAATTTAACAATTTAAAATATTTTATAAGAAAATAAATTTACAATAAATTTGAAACACAATGTTTTAATCCTTTACATTTACTTTAATTTACAGTTTTGATAAACATATTTGATGCACAATGTTTGAATTTTGATAAAATATATTCAAATGTTGCACACTTTCAGTACAATTATGCTTTATTTTTAATCCTTTAGATTACTACAACTGATAGACTCCCAATTGTGTGAAAAATCTTGTTTACAATAGCATAACTATGGTGCTGAAATGAAAACAAGAAAAGTCCATTTTAAGGAGTAGATATATATAATAATTACTTATTTTCTTATATTACTACTCATTCAAACGTTTTTAGCCCAAAGACTGAATACCTAAATATGTTCAATAATAACCAAATTTAATCATCTTTAATATTTTTTCAACTTTCAGTTATATTAAAAAAACATAGCTTTACACATAATTTTCAATTTTTTTTATGAAAGTACATGTGTCACGGTAAAAGGAATTGGATATATTTATTTACCACTGTGACAGCTTGAATTATAACTATTAAATATGTCATCACTTGGCATGAAACCCTTTATTTATACCTTTTTGCAGGCCCCACAATTTCTATGAATCAGTCTGAGTGAACGATCTTCAGAATTAAACCTCTTACGGCTTTAATTTCCTCATCTGTAAAGTCAGAATGGTAACCCTTCCCAAGACAATGGTGAAGATGTTATGAAATAAGGTCACAAAACCCTTAACACAGTGAAAGATATTAAGAGTTCAGTCATAGTGAGAGTTCTGTTACGGCAAAAGGTCAATTCTGGTGTTTATAATTTCCTTACGTGAAATAACATCTAATCAGCTCCTGATATAGCCTTGTCTGATTAAATAATATGTAAGAAGCTTGTCATCTCTTTACCTAGGCACTTAAATGTATTGAACACTAGAAGTACAAATGATTGTATGCTTATAAAAATATTTAATGAGATGTTAAATTTCAAAAACTAAAGTGAATATATCAACTTTATTTAATTAATTTTGATAACACTTCCTAAGATGAGGTAAAGATAAAATGAAATGATACTCCTAAAGCCCTCAGCACAGTAAGTGCCTGAAAGAGGATGACAATTCAATTATGGCGTTTATCATTTCCTTTCATGAGGTAACTTCTAACCTATGATATAGCATTGTTTGGATTAAATAAATCCCAACCACAATTTACTTTTTTTTTCACGAGAAAAATATGAAAATACATTTTGAAAAGCTTCAGTTGCTGTAGAACGTGGCTATTTTAAAACATAGCACTTTGTTATCCTCCCTGTATTTACAGAGCATGTGTGGAAGGAGAGCATGTGTGGTGTTCTTAGCCTCAGGTATAATTTTTGTGTTTTCCTTTTAATTTTTTTTAGAGGTGCTTGTTTGGCTCCTCTAGCCCTCTTTCTTTTTCTTTTCCATTTTATTACTTACTGTGGAGCTACCACTTTTATAACGCACAGCACAGTACTAGTGTAGGAGTTTAAGAAACATGAATTTAATTTTTGAGTACTCCTTACTTTTATTTTGCTGAAAATTTTTCTTTGAGTTGGTTAAACAAGAAAGAAAAGTGATACCCACCATGGGTCCTTAAACTAAAGCCCCTACCCGGTCATTTCACGGATTTCTGGTCATAAAATTGATGGCCCTTATATTAATCATGCTGCCTTAATGACTAAAAAAAAAAAAAAATTATACTAGAAATCACAAGAGTAGAACAAGCTCAGAAACTTAAACAACATAAAGGCAGCAGGTCAAAATGAAAGTCAGATGAAAACAGAGCATCGTAAGAATAATGCTTTTAGCTTATAAACAAAATAATTTTAAAACTATAAATTTTTGAAAAACTGTTACCAGTAAGTTCATCTTCTACTACTTAAATGATGTAATAGAAGCAATGGACACGTCTCCCTATGGAAATTGTCAAGGTAGATGTGCTAATGTATTAACAACAACAACAACAATAAAAGTCAAATCTAAAAATAGGATTCGCTATTCCAATTAATGTCAAAACTTGACTGGGAACTTTCTTAACACTCCCACTAATAGTACCCAAATCTGGGCCCATATTTCATATCATTTGAACAACTCAGTTCCATTTAGTTCCAAGTTCTTTCTACCTTGCTGCCATTGCACTTTCAGAGAGTATACAGAACACCCCCACAACCTTCCATGACTCCCAAAGCCTTATTCTGACATTTAAGACTATACAAAATATAGTCCCAATGACTCATACGATATTTCTTTTATCCTATATGTAGGCATCCCGTGATTCAAACAAACTATACCTTTCTTTAATACCTGAACATCCTGGATCATTTTGCTTCTGATCTCTACCTGAGATGACAGCCTGCCTCCTACCTCCTACAATAGAAATCCAACCTATCCCTCAAGGTTCATCTTTTCTAATCTCCCCAATTACAGGTTCTTCCTCTTTTAAACCATTCCAACTTTATTCCAAAGTACTTTATACTTCTTATAATATTTTTACTATGGTGCCTTGAATATTAGGTTTTGTTTGTTTATTTTTTGGTTTTTCTTTTTCAGGAGTGAGGTATGTTTGTAAATCTCCTTTCTGGATTGTTTGTACTTCAAAGCAGGAGCTGGGATTTACTCACCTTTAGAACAATGGCAGCTACTTATGTTGACTCCTTTTCTAGATGTTTAAGGCATTCTTAGATATATCTCAATTTTGGAACTGTGGAAAGAACATAGCAAAAGCTAAGAGATGCCAACTTATTTGAATAACCTAATCTCTTGTGTAGAAACATGCCTAAGGTTAGTGTCCAAATTGTCTGCTGTGGTCTTAGTATAAGGAACCACTCAATGGGGTTCTGTTTGATTTCTGTAATCAGGAAAAAAGTCACTGCAGATGTATCTGTTTACTCATTTCTTTTCAACAGTGTGAGCACCTACAATGTGCTAGGTTCAGCAAAAGAAAAATAAGAGAAAATCACACATTTTGGTGTATATTCATCTTTGATATAGCAGACACAAAACAAAAGCCAATTCCTTTCCAAAATGGTGTGATCTACTTCATTCCGATGTCCCAAAGCATCTATTCTTTCTATTCTTTTTTATCCTCAAATATCTTATTTTGCACTGTTAGAATCTGTAAGTTGCCACAAGTTCCTTTGAACATAGGGGAAGGACAGATAGTGAATATTAATGATGACATCTGCTAATACTCATCAGGTAAATGTCTCAAAAGTTCCACAGATTGCATCGACACCTACAAAAAGCACTCAGAGCTATGGCTTGCTCGATTTGGAAACAGAGTGAGAAATAAGATAATCTCCTCAAGTTTCTTTCTTTCTTGCTGCTATGAAATATCAAGAATTTGGGCACTGAGCACGTTTAGTCATTAATGGTCCCACAGCACAAATTGCCCAAAACGAGATGCTCATCACCCAGACACCTTGGCCTAACTCCAAAGAAAGTAATTACATTCAGTCTACCTGAAATTCCCAGTGTAATGAGAACTGGAATCGGGTTTTGTAGCCTGCTTAGCTGAACTATTAGGCAGTATCATTGTACAGCAATCAAA
The DNA here is from genome assembly GCF_057802395.1 of Ceratotherium simum simum. Taxonomy (NCBI): domain Eukaryota; kingdom Metazoa; phylum Chordata; class Mammalia; order Perissodactyla; family Rhinocerotidae; genus Ceratotherium; species Ceratotherium simum. The sequence goes on along the minus strand of NC_141923.1, from coordinate 24,006,275 downwards.
CAGCTGCTATATTTTACTGACTTCTACTTTCTCCCAATTTGAGCAACAAAAATGGCTCTGTACAAAATTCTTTGAATAAGAACTTGGACAGAAAAGACCTAGATATTCCTTCCTCTTTCTCCAAGACCCAGAAATTCTGATGCCAAGAAAATTTATTGATGAGATTGTATAATGTGAACATTATAAGTTGCAGCTCATTTCTTGGTGATTTGTTTGATGATTTGTTTAAATGATTTGTTTAAAATCACCATTAGGAACTCCTTTTTCATCATCTTTATTAGCAAAGAAGAAAAGTCAGCGGCATTTTCTACGAAGACCCTCTAGTTTAGTTTCTTCAACAACAACAATAAAAATTTACACCCCTATGTTGGAGCACTTCAAATATTATTATTTAACCAATGATCCTAACCCTAGTACATGAGATATTATGACACCTGCTATAGGTGGTTCTTAGTAGCATCATGGTTTCTTAATTTTTCTTGTTTTCAGGCCAGGATACGTTTATTAATACCTAGAATTTTAAACCTTTTATACATTTTACTGAGTACCATTTATTATTAGATAATGTGTTAAACAGTTACAGGGGAAACTCTTAACATCCCTCCTCACCTTAGATATTTATTTTCTTTTTTACAAGCTGCAAATGAAAATGGCCAAGTCTTTGACTGGGCTTATTGATGAAAGATCAAGGGAAAGTGAAGCAACATCTCCCAAAAGGAATAGCTAATAATCACTAGCATATATTGGAGATTTTACCCCACGCCAGGCACTGTTGTGTTAAGGATGTAACTATGTGATCTCATTTCACTGTCACAGTAACCCTAGAAAATGGGTGGTTTAGTGTCCTCACTATAATGATGAGGAGAATCAGATATAAAGACAAATACCTTGCCTAATATCATAGTAAGAAAGTGGCAGATTCAGAATTTAAGCCAGGCAGTCTGACCCCAATTCTATACTATAGATGCTGGGGAAATTTCAAATATCACAGTATATTAGAATGAAAACAAAATTTATGAAACACTGTGACAGAAACTAAGCAAAACTCTCAAGTCCTTTGTAAATAAAATCGGCATTAAATTTCAATCTAGGGCTGGCCCCGTGGCTTAGCAGTTAAGTGCGCGCGCTCTGCTACTGGCAGCCTGGGTTCGGATCCCGGGCGCGCACCGACGCACTGCTTCTCCGGCCATGCTGAGGCCGCGTCCCACATACAGCAACTAGCAGGATGTGCAACTATGACATACATCTATCTACTGGGGCTTTGGGGAGCAAAAGGGAAAAAAAGGATGATGATTGGCAATAGATGTTAGCTCAGAGCCGGTCTTCCTCAGCAAAAGGAGGAGGATTGGCATGGATGTTAGCTCATGGCTGATCTTCCTCACACACACAAAAAAAATTTAATCTAAAATTTTAAATGGTCAAAACAACTAGTTATCCATGTGAAATAATAATCATTGATCTGCCAAGATTCCAAGTGGAAGGGCACTGGAGAAACTCTGCTTCCAGACAGCTTGATTAAGCACAGCCTATCTTAAAGAGGACGTTCAAATAGCTTGTATTGTTCTTGCGCTTGGCTTTGAGCAAAAAGAAAAAGAAAATGAAGAATGATATTTATTAAAACACAATCATTTTAGCAAATGTTTCTTCATTAACGAAAACAATCAGTAATGCTTGGAATAATGTAATAAGAAGACCAACAGCACCTGCTCATCCAAAAAAGGTTTACTTAGGTTCATTTTGCTTCGCTGAGACATTATAGTGTGTGAGCAAATACAATCAAACACTTTTGTTTGAACCCTGTTGAAAACCTAATGTGTATCTTGTTTTGGATTCTTTGTTTTTTTTTTTTTTTCCTTTTGTTGTTGTTGTTTAACTCTTAGTTGTCCAGAAAATCCATTAAATAGGACAATTTATTTCTTGGACATCTTAGTTAATTTAGGGTTTGCTGTGTTACTCAGTGAAAGAGAATGGGATACTAAGCTACCAATCCCAGAAAGGAATTTTAAAGCATACTTCTTTCTGACAAGGTGGCTCGGTGGAGAAGAGGTTTTGTTGAAAGAGCAACGTTTCTTTAATCTTCTATGTCAGGTGCGCCCAAACTTCTCACACATGTTTGCAATTACTCAAAAGTAGCTGTCTTATTTTCTAAGGTAGTGGTTTACAAAATTTGACGTGCATTAGAATCACCCGAAGGGTTTGTCAGAGCAGATTGCTGGCCCCCCCCCCCCCCCCCCAGAATTTCCGATCAGTATGTCTAAAGTGAGGCCAAGGATTTGTATGCCTGACATGCTGATGCTGATGCTTCTGCTCTGGGGACAATACTTTGTGAAACACTTTTCTGAGTTATGTGGACGCATCCTGTTGCCAGGCTCACACTTTTGAAATCTGTATACATTTTGTTTTGCCTACCTGCCACCTCTTCTCTTAATGTACCACGCTTCCCAGAAACTCCACCCGTGCGGCTGGTACAACATTGTTATGACTCTACAGATCACGCTCATGGGTGGCTTGCCCAAGACTACGCACCCATTCTCAACTGGGCTAATCACGGCATTTTCCTGGGATTTTTTTTTTTTTTTTTTAACTTGAGACTGGAAATGTGAGAATCTTACTCTCTGGTGCAAGAATCCCAAGGTTTGAAACATAGAAGCTCATGGTATCTGTATTTCCTTCACGGGGTGAAGTCTGGACTGCAGGGCAGAGGATGAAGTAGTGCGCAGTGAGAATCAGATTTGGGAGACCAAAGAAGGGCATTGGAGGGTTGCGTTCCAGCTGTCCCTGGGTGTCACGGCAGCTCTATCTTTCCTGAAGTACCCTAGTGACCCGCCAAACAAATTGTCTTTTCTCCTAGCCAGCCAGAATTAGCCTTTTGTCACTTACTACTGAAAATATAACAGCCCTTTCATCTGTATTTCTTAATACATACAAGTTTATTTCTCTTAAGGAGTTAAAATCATGTAGAACCAGGTAGGAAATCACCAAGACTTAGTATATAATTAAACTAGCTTATGGAAACACATCCCAGATCACTTGACTCAGAAACCATGTTTCTCATAACAGGATTTAAGGGAAATAACTCTCTTGCCCATGTATGGATTGTCGAAGGTCGCCATGGCTATTTGGAGACCTGGACCCGATGTCAGTCTCTGGCTGGCAGCCAGACCACCAGGAACCATAAGCACTACTTCAGAAAAAGATGTTCATGTTCTTCATCAGCCGAGACCACCTATGGTGGTTCCTGGAACTTGGCTTGCTTTTCACTTTGAGACTCTAGGGCAACCAACTCCTCCTGCTTTGACAACGACTATTCTGGTTTTAAAAATGACCAAGACTATTCCTGGTCCCATGTCCCAGAAATCCTCTCAGTCTTGAGCAAACCAAGACAGTTGGACAACCTATGCTGAGCCTGCTATTTACTGAAGCAGTGATTCTCTGTCCCTTTCTTTTGGGAAACCTTTCGCTTTTCCAAATGGAAGCTGAATACGAAAACCTGATGGTCTTGGTTTTGAGAGACCAAGATATGAAAAATACACCCTTCAACTGAAAAACTTCAGCAAATCCTCACATAACTATCCATTCTCAACCCATTATTGATCTGTGCCCATATTATTTTAGGTACTTTTTTTCTCCCTATTGAAGACCAAACTTCACAAACTTAGTTGTTTCTTTTTCACCATTTATCTATCACAGTTGAAAAATAGTCTTCACCCAGACTAGTTAATGCTCAACTGAGTGGAAGCTAAAGATATTGATGTACTTCCTGGACTCTTACTAGTCTCCCCCACTTTTATTAGCAATTCACCTTAACATAAATGGCTTATAATGTATTACCCCTGTGGTGTTATTTGGTTTTGAAGAGAAGACTCTTCTGAACATAATACCTTAATCTCAAGGAAATTTCTTTTACTGAAATTTCTAAATCATTAATTGATCCAAACTGAATAAGGGCCCATTTTGAACAATACTCTATTAGGAAATTTGTTGCATTGTATTCTAATCCAATTATCATTTAACCAGATGTGTCCGGTCCTCTCAAAGATACCAAAGTACAGAGTTAGCATTCACCAAATATCTGTTGAATGAATAAAAATATGCCAGTGTGACCATCTTGAATACAGAAGCTTTTGGTAAATAATTCAGATGTGTATATCCCCAGTTACCGTCACTTCTGGGATAATGTAAAGCAGTGACTTTCTACTTTAATCAGCAACTCCTCCTTTTCCTCTTCTCTCTCCAATTTCAAAGACTGTTGCTATCATTCTTCCGATTTCCTAGACTTGATAACTGGGAGTCTTTCACCCTCCACATCCACAAGTCACCTAGTCTTATAAATGTCTTTTGGTAATCTCTCTGGTGCTACTATTTTGGTTCAGGTCATATTATCTTCAGCCTAGATTGTTATAACAACCTCCTATCTTGAGGCCCTCCCATTTCTCTACTCTAATCCATTGTGACATTAATACAATACCAATTTTCCTGAAGTGTCATTTGATCGTACTAACATGCTAAAAAGCATTTATGACTCATATCTAACTACTGAATAAAAAAAAAAGATGCACATAAAACAACTATTATTTACAAGATATTTTCAAAAGTAATCAAAATTAGAACTGTATTATTTGCAACAATTCTAACCCAAGTTCATTCCTGACATTTGAATCTGGGATGTTTTTCTAGTTTCCACCATGGAATTTATATCTCCACTGTAGTATTTTTGCTGCAGAACTTCTGGGAATTTCCAGGAGGAGTTAGCACCATGTGGTACATTTTGATTTACGGAAAACAATAAACTGATGGTAATAGAACCAGGCTCCCAAGATCACTTTCCTTTTTTTTTTTTTCAAATGCAAAACACCACAGCTGCTAGCCTAATGAATCAGCCCAGCATAGAGTCCTAATTTTTCCAAGTGTTTCTTCCTCTTGAAAAATGCTATTTATGTTCATTTAAGAAATCACATAGTAAAAAGAAAACACCATATTAAATTAACTGTGACAAAACTTAACTATGAAAATAAATATTTATAAAAATGAATAAAATTTCTAGACAATTTTAAATAAATGTGAATCTCAATAACAAAGAAAACTTGGACTGTAGAGCTTAGCACTAGGCTAGGCATTCCAAGGTATAGAGAAGTTTCTCCTTCAAGTAGGTTAGAATAACTCGTGGAATAAAACGAAGAGACAGAAAATAAAAGACAATCTAAATCCAAGTACTGAAGTCTACAGTGCAAATATAACTGCCACAGGTCATCTGTAGAAGGTGGGATAAGAGAACCTTTAGTAGCCTCAGAAGTGGTCTTTTTGGAACAGCTATGCCTTGCTATAAATCTTGATATATAGATAAAAAGAGGACAGGTAGAGAATAGTGTAAGTGTTTCAGTTGAAGAAAATATAAGTAGGTAAGAAAGAAATGACTACCTGGTATTGTGGGAAGGGAAAAGAGCCTGCCAAACTGAGGTTTAAAAGATGAGTACAATCCACCAGGAAGAAAAGGGAGAAGGACATTCCAGAGGAAGGGAATGGACAAAGAGCTATAAGAAAGGGTTTCACTTGGAGCATTGCCAGGTGTGTCAGATGGCCAAAGTGCATCATAATAAGAGGAGGCTTAGAAGTGAGATTTATTTTGAAATGCCTCAGATGTAGGGTTGCCAGATTTATGAAATAAAAATCATGACACCCAGTTTATATCTTTACCTTGATCAGTTACCACAGCTGCTCAAGGAAAGGCATGACCATGGAGTTTTCACCACCTGGAAGGTCGCAGATTGATAGAGTAGCCTACTGAAAGCACATCCAAAGCACTAGCTCAGAGGCAATACTCAGAGAGGATGGGGAGTCATTTTCTAGGAAAAAGTATATGTATTGTATCAAAGATCCTTATATGATACTGTGTCCCCAATGGGTAAAATAATTGAGTTCAGGAACCAAGGGGTGGTAGCAGGTATAGTCCCACTTCGAGTTACTTCCAATGACCCACTGAAGAACTTGATGCTTTTCATCCTCATGGCTTAAAGGCTCTGGTCCTCAAATGAAACACGTTTTTGCCAGGGATCCATTGAATTATAAGTATGACTGACATCTGGGCTCTTTGGTTTCCTTGAAGCCAGGGACCAACAGGTAAGAAATGGAGTAGCCATCGTGGCATAGTCAATTAATCCTGATTGTTAGGAAGAGATAATCCTGTGGCTACACAGTGGGGACCAGGTGATCCACTTCAGTGCATCTTGGTAATTACTTGCCCAACTATTACCATAACTGGTTAGGTACAGTAACGTAGGCCTCAGAAGGGCATGGTGACAAGTGGTTCAAGGACCTCAGGTATGAGAATTTGAGTCACACCACCAGGTAAGCCACCAAGTTTATCTGAAATGATAGCTAAAGGTGAGAAAATATAAAGTGGATAGTGAAAGAGGATCACAAGTATCATTTGTCGATTTAAAACCAAATGCAGTAGTGGAGGCTTATGCCACTTGGCTCCCTCTTCTAAGTTTACTTGCAAGAGAAGCTAACAGAATCCTAGATGATCTGCTCCCAAAATATATACGAAGAAGTGAACCTGAACAACACGGTGGATAGATGTCAGTAGAGACAAAGATGTGTTGCCTAGATTCCCCTCCAAGGAAGGGATTGCCACTCAACTGTGAGCAGTGTAACCCCCTCCTTTGGTGTCTACTTTAGCTTGAGAAAGCCACTTTGTCCAGGGTCATGCCCTTCCCAGGCAGCCCATATCTGGTGACTGAGTGAGGCACTGGCATAAAGGCTTGGCTATCTTGACCCAATGTGGGACAACTTTAACGGGTAGTATTCTCTCTAGGGTGCTCCACTGTGTTGGGTGAGGATTTGTCAGACTGCATTGCAGTTCAACTTCTCCCTCTGCCCAGTAATGATCCTCCCTCTTCCTCTCACAGATGTTGATTGCTAATAAACATCTCACATCCCAAACTCAACCTGAGATAACTGAAAAAGGATTTGCAAGGATTTGAAACTGGGTTTCTAGGAATATATTAGGACTTATGTTCCCAATATATTGAGACTTATGTTCACCCAGGAGCAAGCTCTTGCTGAAAATTAACAATTACATTTACAACCTATCACCTAATGTAGCAGTAGACCGTAATAATTAAAAGAAGTCTTTCTGGATTCAAGAAGCTGAGCTTGAATCCTAACTCTACCACTCCCTAGATCAAAGGTTCTCAATTGTGGACAATTCCCCTCTTCCCATGAAGACATTTCTCAACATTTGGAAGCATTTTCGTTATTACAAATGAAAGAGAGTGCTACTAGCATCTAGTGGGTAGAGGCCAAGAATTCTGCTAATCGTGCCGCAATGCACAGGACAGCACCCATAACAATGAATCCCTCCCAAAATGTTAAAAGTGTTCAAGTTGAGAAGCCCTGCCCTAGGTGAATAACTCTGTGGGAATTACCTACTCTTACTAATTACATTAGTGTCCTTTGGCTGCTGTAACAAATAGCCACAAACTGAGTGGCTTAAAACAACACAGATTTATTCTCTTACAGTTCTGGAGGCCAGAAGTCTGAAATCAGTCTCACTTGGCTAAATTCAAGTGTTGATAGAGCTGGTTCCTTCTGGAATGTTTAGGGGAGAAGCCGTTTCCTTACTTCTTCCTTTTTCTAGAGGAGATCTAGATCACAGCCCTTTCCAGCATCACTCCAACATCTGCTTGCATAATCAGATCTTCTACTCTATGTCTCTTGATTCTACTATTTTCCTCTTATAAAGACCCTTGTGGTTACATAAAGCCCACCTGAATAATCCAGATAATCTCTCCATCTCAAGATCCTTAACTACATTTGCAAAGTCCCTTTTGCTATATAGGGTAACATATTCACAGGTTTCAAGGATTAGGATACTGACACCTTTGGGGTCACTTAATCTACTACATTAAACCTCAGTTTTCTCCTCTGCAAAGTGGAGATAATGAGAGTAACTGCCTTCTAGAGTTGTGGGGATGAGAAGAGTGATTGTATGTATAGCTCTTAGCAGAGTATCTGACACATAATGATTATGGCTAACATTATTGTGTCCTTACACATATTATATAACTAAGGTTATGATATAAATAACGGCCACGCTATTTGTGTAAAAGTGAACAAACTGTATCACAGCATTTTAGCCATGACTTCCTGAGCTTTAGCCATGGTGGCAGACACAGAAAGTGATTCTATATTTCCAGAGTACGTCTAGCATGCCTCTGGCTTAGGCAGAGTGAAAGATTTCATCTTATTCCATGGGTGGTCGAGTTATTGAACTCTATTGACAAAGGCTGGATTTTCCAGCAAGATGGAGCTTCATTAAAATTCTGCAGAGACTGAAAATTCAATAATCTTTCTCACAAAGAACTGCATGAGCAGGGCTGATTAGGCAATTTCTTTCTCATTCCATTTCTTTTGCTAAAAGCATTGTTACTTCTTGTTTGGTACAAAAAGACAATCATTAAATGAGCATTCACTATAGGTGATTAAGCGGAAAGTTTTAAAGGTGGGCAGACTTCTTTCTCAAGACCTAATTGAGGGCTTGAAAGGGGAGGGGAGAAAAAAAAATAACACAAAACATCATTACCATATTCTGGTTTGAAGTATGGAGAGCATGATGCTAATAAATATCTTGCAGCTTATTTCTTTTAGAGTCTGGATCTCCTTATTCACTTAAACTTGCCTCTTCTCCACTAACACATTGCTTTCTCTCTTCTACTGCCCTACCCTCTTTCTACACTCCAATTTTTTCCAGAAGAATTAACTCATGCTAGACATAATACAGAAATGTGCCCAATGTGCCTCACATTTCCCTGATTAAAGCCACCATAATTATTGGAATTGAGAGCAGATAACACTAAGTGTCTTTCTACCCCCACTTAATAGCTAATACCTGATTGCCTCAATGGAGTAACTCTAGAAACCTGGACTACTACATATAAGTAAATTTTAGGATAAGACTAAGAAACTGTCCCCTTTCATTCATGTGTAATCTCTCTCTCTCTCTCAATCCGCTTTTCTCTCTTTATTTTTACATCCTGGCAGAAATAGGCTTTGTCGTAGTAGTTTTCTCTGCAGAACATAACTAACCTGACTTTGCCATGAGGGCAGAGATTTGTTTAAATCTATTTTGTTCACTGATATATATCAAGTACTTAGAAGAATGTCAAGCACATGGTGTTCAATAAATATTTGCTGAATAAATGAATAAATGAATGAATCTTGTGGGCAATAACAGGCAAGATCTGTCCTGTGCAGATGTCCTATCTATAATATAACTTGACGGGATTCTTTAACTTTATGATGATGGGAAAAGTATTAATTGAAAATATCAACCTACGCTGTGAGAAAATAAAGCTGTGTCTGTGTTAGTATCTATTATTTTATGCTTAATTATATTTAAGAAAAATGTAAATGATGTCTACTGGGGTTCTAATGGAAAATTTCCATTTCTTTTGCTAAGGAGCCCTTGAAAGATCTTTACTAGGTATTCCTAAGAATCTTCTCTCTAGTCTAGTCCAAATTCCTTATTTGCACTGTTCAAGTCCAGTTGATCCTCTGAAGCTCAGGCCATTCTCTTCTTGTCCCACGACAACTTGCTCTAAGATGTCACTTTTTTATATCAGGTCTTTTATCCTCAATATCTTATGAACTAGTTTAAAGATTAGATTTTAATTAACGAGTCTTTATCCACTCTATTACAAAAAATATTTTAATTCAAGGCAATGCCTTTGTAAAATACCTGCTATAAATTACTCATCTGGTCAGTTTCCAGAAGGCACCAGGTGCACTCACTGAGCTGAGCACCCTCAAGGTCCTGCCCCTGTGTCTTGCCTGTGTCTCTGCAATGGAAAGGGTGTTTTATTCTGCTCCCTTTGGCTGAAAGAGAAACAAGTATGTTCTATTCCAGGCAAAATCCCTTTATACCAGACTTCATGGGCCTCTCAAAGTATTTGGTTATATGGGAATTATAAAATAAAAAACGGGCACAGGCCTTATCTTCAGGTCGCAGAGCTTGGTCTCCTTGTGTCATGAGTTTGCAAACGAAGAGAAGTACCCTGAATGCAGCATGGGAGATAGAAGAGGGAAGACACAGCCCATCCTACTCCTTCCCTTCTCCAGAGCTCCTGAATGGTTCTTTATGGGTTGATATTCAGTTCTGTGTTTGGTCTGAGGACTTGGATGGGATGGAGAATATAAAATGACAAGCAGAAAGGGCACTGTCTTCCTTGTGGCAGGCTGGATGGAAGCTCATTGTAGGACAGCTGCACCGTGAGCCAATATATGGAAATCGCAGGCAGGGAAGACAGATGCTACAATTCAGGACTCACAGAGACTGCTTCTAGTGAGTGCTGAGATGGTGCCTGAGGCAACCGGGAAACTACTGCAGCTGACAGACCCTGACAGGCCAGTCTGGAATGCTGGGAGAGCTGAACTTGCTGTTTGAGCAAAGGCTTCAGGGCAATGACAACTGCAAAAAGCAGTGAAGAAAACAGTAATATGCATTGTGGGTATTAGTAGAACCAAGCCCAAAAGATAACCAATATTTATATAATTTTAATCCAGTCAGCTAAAAAGCAACAGGATTGGGAAGTCTTCTGACTCAAGAACCCAAGCTCCATGCTCCTTGCTCTAGTCTGCTCTTGCTTCCACGTAACTATAATACTCTAAGCAAAATCATAAGATAGTCAATCATTGCATTCAACTCACAAACTAGCTCTTTCATTTTATTGGCCCATCTTCCTTTCCCATTTTGGAATCCCATATTCTGATGAAATTTTCTTCACCTTCCTTGAAAGACCCCACTCTCAGAGTGTTTATGGGAAAGAATCAGTTAGTGATCTAGATGAGATTAGCATTTGAATCAGTAACTGAAAAAAGCAGATTGCTCTCATCAATGTGGATGGGTGTCATCCAATTGGTTGAGAGCCTGAATAGAATAAAACTCCAGAAAAAGGATGAATTTCCTCTGCTTGACTGCTTAAGCTGAACATTAGTCTTCTCTTGCCCTTGAACGCAGACACCATCAGCTCTCCTGTTTCTCAGGGCTTCAGACTTAGAGACTGAACTATACCACCAGCTGTCCTGGATTTCCAGCTTTCAGACAGCAATCATAGGGCTTCTCAGCCTCCATAATCGTGTGACTCAATTCCTCATAATAAATCTCTTTCTAAATATATATATATGTATTTTATTGGTTCTGTTTCTCTGGACAACACTGACAAATACAAAATGTGATCAAATATTTCTGATTTTCTTTCTTAAATATAAAATACTGATCTTAGCACTTTTCCTTTACTACTCTGAAGCAGTATTACGAGAATTCATTTTTAACGGAGTGTTCTGCAGCCGTTTTTGAGATTTTCTGCCTTCTCCTTCAGGCTTATAGTCATCATCTCTTACTGATATCAGGATGCCTATCTCCCATGAAAATAGAGCTGACAAAGCTACAAAGATGTGAAATAAAGCTTGAAACTCTACTTAATCTGAGACCTAATTTTGTCATTAATAAAATAAGGAGAATTATTGTTGTGAGAATTAGAAAAAGATACACACAATCATAGGACATTGTAGGGCTCAAAAAATGACAAATATTAGCATTACGATAAGCGGCAAATGGAAATGATATTGTGTATGAAAGTAGGGTCATGAGGGATAGTTGAAGGAGTGGAAAGATAATACTGGAGTTCAGAAATATAGGAACTTCCACATCTTCCCACTGTCCAGTAGCCTTGATCATCCTCTAAGTTAAATCCTCATCATCCTCTAAGTCATAGCTCAAAACTAGAGCTCAAAAACACCACAACCAAGAATCCAGAATTAATCCCTATATTTGCCAGGGTTCTACCAGTAGGATATATACATATATATGGATTTATTGCAACACATTGGTTTACCTGATTTTTGAGGATTTCTAGGCAAGTCAGAAATTCATAGAATAGGCCATCAGGGAGGGAAGACTGGAACTCTCCAGCATGAACTAAAGCTGTAGTCCATTGGCAGAATTTTTTTCTTTTTCTGGGAAACCTCAGCTCTGCTCTTATGATCTTTCAAATGATTGAATCAGGCTCACCAAACTATCTAGTATAATCTCCTCTAATTGAAGTTAACTGATTATGAATGTTAATTACATCTACAAAATACCTTCACAGCCACACCTAGATTAGTGTTTGATGAATAACTGGGGACTATAGGCTAGCCAACTTGATACATAAACTGACTATCACAGCTCTTCACCCCATAACCCTTATATCTCCATCGAAGTACTAACTAACCATGGTGGGTCTTGTTTTAGAATTAGGTGCACAGGCATAGGCTTTTCTTCCAACAAAGAAATTCTTGAGGGCAAAATCCATGAATTAGCACTGTTGTCTCCCAAAGGCTCGAAATTGGAACTGTATACATATTTGATTAATTAAATTACTCCACAACTTCACTTTAATAAAGAATTCTGTTTTCTGGTGGCTGAGTTTCTCAGAAGTTTGATCTGCACAGTACATTGGCTAAAGGAAGTAGCTAGCATTTATTTCTCCATTTTACAGCAGGAAAATTATGTATCTCCTATAAGATCTTTAAAAGACACACAATCTGTGTGTGTGTGTGTGTGTGTATGTGTGTGTGTGAGACAGGTTGATGAACAAAATAAATGAGAGAAACTTCACTTTACCTTAGTTTTCCCAATGCATCATCTATGGCTTATGTATATATGTAAATTATAAATTTTAGAAATGCTGTTCACTATTTCTGAATTGTTAATCCCTCACAGAGGGATAAGTGAGATATATATATCTCACTATAAGTAAGTGAGATATATATATTTCACTATATATATAAATACGTATATATATTGTGGGGGGATCAGATTTGGCCACCTCAAAATATGTCTCTTTACCTTGATTATTTTCAAGAACCAAAGACTCTGAAAGAAACTTTAACCTCCCCCTCCCCCAACTGCCTAAAAGAAATTTAAGATAGTTGGCCTGTCCTGGGGACATAGATAACTCTGGGTATGGGTAGACTGGGAGGGTTCTTGCAAAGCCCATTCTTATTAAAGCTGTGAAAACCAAGTAAAAGTAGAAGTTATCCTTTGTGAGAGACATTTACATTTGTAAAGAAACTCTCCATTTGTAAAGGTATCTTCCTCTCTGTACCAGGAAGAAGCGGGGAATGACCTTATCTCTAGAAACTCTTATCAATGAGGAAGGCAAGGACTTAAATCTGCATAATAACCTTACTCTTGTTTACTGTGCTTTTCTGGTAATCTCCCATAGCTGACTCCCCCCACCCTCAACATCCTCCTTTGTCTTTACCTGAATATGCTATTTAAGATGAAAACCTCTGCCATTTTGGTGAGTTACCCAGTTTTTCCTGGGTCTCTCTCATGTATACATGTGATAAAGCTTTGTTTGATTTTCTCTTGTTATCCTGTCTTATGTCAATTTAATTCGTACTCCAGCCAGAAGGACCCAGAGAGGGTAGAGGATATGTCTCCCTCCCCTTTTAGATGAGATTAATGGCTGGAGGTCACATCAGAGAGTCACCATTCCTGGAAGAACTTTTGAGTCAATCTTTCTATGTTGCCATTATTCCTGCACACCTCAAAATAAGTGAATAAAATAAAAATAATGTGGAAATGATTTTATCCTTTGGAAAATGCAGAAATAATCACATTGTTCCCTGAGATATGTTTAAGGATAGAAAGAGGGGTGGTGAATTATATTGTAATAAGGGGAGAGAAATAATGGATAATTGAGAGATGACTAATGAAAAGGATGGCTGTGTAGAAAGAGAAGCAGGTAGATCCTAGTGTTATCTATGGATATGTCTTATCTCAAAGAGAGAGAAAGAGCAGCACAAAAGCATAACTACACTTCTGGATTTAATTCTGAGCAAAAAGAGGAATCTAAAGAGATCAAAGTGGCTGAGAAGCAAGCCTGCTGGTCATCTCATGATCAGAAGCTTGAAAGAATTTCATATAATCAAGCTGTAAGGTGTCTAATGGCTGGTGCTGGCACAAGCAAAGCCTCTGTGGTCACAATTACCCTGGGATGGCAGAGTGACTTGGAAAACCATGGTTGAGTGTGAAATGATATTTTCCCTTTTCCTCACCGTGAAAAAGCCTAAATTAGGGCAGGAAATATAAGAAATAACTAGTTTCATTCAATGAGTTTAAATCTCCTGACCAAAATAAGTGATTTTCCTGACTACTGAGAGTCCTTACTTACGAGAGTGCTAAAGCATTCATGCCAATTTTGGAAGAAAAATGATTAAAAGGAAGGTGCAAACATACAGAAGATGAGCAAATGTGGTTCTGTGAGTGACCGCCTGGTGAGATTATTGTCAATTTGGAACAATCTACTCACTTAAAAGATAGTTTATGAACACTTTGCTCCCAGTGATTATTACTTCATTTTTAAACATGAGTTCACAATGAAAAATTCATACTTGATCTACCTCATTTCATTTTTGGATCATTTCTATCCTGGTAAACTAGAGCAGAGCCCTGTTTAGAAGTAATGTTTCTGAATTTTAACATAACATTGACAAGGTGCCTCCTATGAAATGCTTGTGGACAAGATGGAGATACGCCTGGATAAGAGTAGAATCAGGTGGCTTAGAAATCTCTTTAATAAATATACTCAGTGAGTCACAATAGGTGGATATAAAGGTAGAAGGTCTCTCATGTAATGTTTTCTTTGGATTTGTTGTGTTCAATGTTTCATAATTAATTATAATGCTAATAAGAATAGTAACAGCTAACTTTTCGTGAGTTTTCACACTGTTCCAGATGACACCAGGTTATACGTACTTTCTTATTTGATCTTTCAAAACTCTATAAGTAGATATGAATATTATCCCCATTTTAAACAAGGAAACTGAGAATTAGAGATTTTCAATTACAATTGAATAGCAAAATAGCAGTGATGTCTCGCTTCAACTGTTCCTTTTTTAAATCCTGGAGAAATCTTAGAACTAAAAGGAAGATATGGATCCTAGCAACTGACAATAACAAGAACAATATCAAAAATCTGTGGAAGGGCTGGACCCATGTCTTAGCGGTTAAGTGGGTGCGCTCTGCTACTGGCGGCCCGGGTTCGGATCCAGGCGCACACCGAGGCACCGCTTGTCTGGCCTTGCTGAGGCGGCATCCCACATACAGCAACTAGGACATACAACTATCTACTGGGGCTTTGCAGAGCAAAAGGGGGAAAAAGGAGGAGGATTGGCAATAGATGTTAGCTCAGGGCCAGGCTTCCTCAGCAAAAAGAGGAGGATCGGCACGGATATTAGCTCAGGGCTGATCTTCCTCACAAAAAAAAAAAAAAATCTGTGGGAAACTCTGGGCAATTTTTGGCTGGCAAATCTAGCAGAAGTAAGAAAATGAAGACTGGGACAGAGATGGATGTTTCATGCTGTTTGTCTATGGTGCCTTGAGATGATCACTGGCTTCCACTTTAATGGGAGAAACCTACAGCAGTGAACCAGACCCTCAGGGCAGATTTCTGAGGGTTAATAGCAGGATTGTTCCAAAGCCCTGATGAACAGAGGAGTTGATGAAAATAGGGATGGTTAACCAGTTCTCCGCAGTCATTCACTCCCTACCCTTTCAGATCAAAACTTTCAAGTCTAGTGTTATACTCGAAAGATGCCTCCTTTCACTGCTTTTCCAAGGTTTAGAAGATGAAACTATGACCAGAAGATTTGCTTGGTGGAGTGACAGCAAATGGGAACAGTAAACAAGAGATTTCTGTAACCTGGAGTTCTCAGTCTACCGGTTCATCCCTTGTCCTTTCCTTAAACTCATTAGGCTCTAACACAGGTGTAAGCTTTTTCCTAAGCTCTTCTCCTAATCGCATTAGCAACAGAGTAACTGATGCCCCCAGGGAACATGAACTCACAGGGTGTAATAACCAGAAACTAGAGTAGTACAACTACCTCCAAAGACACACAAGGACCTGGATTATGTGTATGCCATCTCAAGTAAAAGTATTAGAGAAAAGATGAACCAAGATTTTAAAATATTTCAGGAGACATGGGAAAATATAATCACTATAAAACAACAAAACAAAATCATTGAAAAAAATCCACTGGAAATACTAGGGTTAAAAATATAATAATTTGACTTCTCTATCTGGGAATGACGGAGTAAATAGAATTGAATTTTCCCTTCAATGGTGAAAAATCAGAAAACTAAAATTCTTGTCACACACACACTATTTTCGGACATTTGACAACAGGCAGTGAAGGACTATGGCATCTGAGAGAAGGGAAGCAAATGATGTGAGCTCAATGATTTCCTCAGTTTTCTACCTTAAGGCATTTTTCAGACTTGGGCAGGAAAAGCGTAACCAAGTTGAGTTGAAGAGCAGAGATTAGAAGCTGAGGCAGTCAGAATTTGTGGGACAGATGGCTAGAAATAAGGACTAACTCCAGAAAAATGCAGAGGAGTCTACTTAAGTCTTTGGCTGAATACTGAGTTGTGGGTAAAACTCCATGAGTCCAGGCAAAGAACCACCATAAGCAAAACAATTCCTAGAGCTCATGTAAGGTGTGGCAGTGTTTAAAGCTTGGCCTACTAAAGTGGAGAAATCTCAATGAAGATTCAGGATATTTAGTATAGACCTCATAATGGTCATGCTTGATTTGTAGGGCTAAACTAGACAGGAGCAATAGTTCTCAAAGTGTAGTCTTTGGAACCCTGGGGAAACTTAGACTCTTTTAGGGGGTCCATGATATCAAAACAATTTTCATAATAATAATGCTAAGACATTATTTGTCTTTTTCACTATGTTGACATTTACACTAAGGGTGCAAAAGCAGTTGTGGGTAAAGTTGATGATTTAGCATTAATTGAGGCAATAGCACAAAACTGTATTAGTCATTGTATTCTTCACGTCAATGCACATGTGGTAAAAAAAGAAAGACAAAGCAAGTTTCAGCTATGAATGGTCTTGATGAAGCTGTAAAAGTAATTAGTTTAATCTCAACTCTTGCTTACACATGTTTTTCTTGTGCTAGGTGACAAAATGATATGTACCCATAAAGCACTTCTACTGCACACTGAAGCGTGGTGGTTGTCTCAAGGAAAAGCACTTGTGCAACTGCTTGAGTTACCAGATAAACAAGCCACTTTTTTAGCAGGATGCAAGTAGTGATTTCTTAAAGATTAGTTGTAACGTAGAATCTGAAGCCATATCAATGAACTTTTGTACTCTAGGAACAGAAGGGGACATTTTCAAGCTATAAAAACTACAAAAACCTATAGCCAACATCAATATCACACTGAATGGTAAAATACTGAATTTTTTCCCCTTGAGATCAGGAACAGGGCAAGAGCGTCCACTTTCATCACTTCTGTTCAACATTATGTTGGGGGGCCTAGCCACTGTAGAAAAGTTTAATAAAAAGAGGTATAAATATAAGAAAGAACTAAATTGTCACTATTTACAAAAAAGATTGTTCCTATAGAAAACAACAAGAAATGTCCAAAACAACTACTAGAACTAATAAATGAATCTAGCAATGTCATAGGATACAAGTTTAATATAGAAAAATCAATTATATTCTTAAATATTATAAAAGATTGAATATAAAATATTTTAAAATTATATTTTACAGTGCTGTAAAACAAGACACTTAAGAAATAAATTCAACAAAGGCACCCAAGACCTCTATACTGAAAGCCATACAACATTGTTGAGAAAAATTAAAGATGACTAAATAACTGGAGAGATATGTCATCTTCATGGATTATAAGACACAATATTGTTAAGGTAGCAATTTTCCCCCAAATGACCTATTGATTCAATGTATTCCCAATAAAACTTCCAATATGCATTTTTATAGAAACTGCTGAACCTATCTGAGAGTTTAAATAATCTAGAATAACCAAAGCAGTTTTTAAAAGAACACAGTTGGAGAACTTAAAATATCTGATTCCAAGACAACTGGTAAAAAAAAGAGGGAGAGAAACATATAGATCAATGAAGCAGAATAGAGATTCAAAAAATAGAACCCCAACAAATAGGAACAATTGAGTTTCAACAAAGGTGTCAAGACAATTTATGAGCAAAAGAACTTTCAATCAATGATGGTGGATCAGCTGAAAAAATTAATATTGACCCTTATTTCACATGATGCACAAAAATTAATTTGAAATTGATTATAGATCTAACTGTAAAATTTAAAACTATAAAAATTCTAGAAGAAAACATAGAAGATTTTTTGCAGCTTTGTGGTATGCAAAGTTTTCTTAGATAGAAATCAGAGAGCATAAACCATAAAATAAAAGAGTACACTAAGCTTAATTCATAAAAATTTAAAATATTTGCTCTTCTAAAGGTACTACTGAGAAAACAAAATGTTAAGCTACAGACTGGGAGAAAATATAGCATAAATACCAAACAAAAGACTTGTAGTAAGAATATATAAAGAATTCTCACAACTCAATTAGTCAAAAAATGTAATAAAAATATAAGCAAAAAATTTAAACAGACACTTCACAAAAGAAGAGGGTCAAATAGCCAAAAATTCACATGAAAGATGCTTAACATCATCAGTAATCAGAGAAACACAAATTAAATCCACAGGGTCAACTAGAACTTCTAAACACTGCTGGAGGAAATGTAAAATGGTACAACCACTTTGGAAAACGGTTTGGCAGTTTCTTAAAAAATTAAATATAACAATTACGCTACAACCAAGGCATTTCACTCCTAAGTATTTACCCAACAAAAGCAAAAACTATATTCACCCAAAGACTGTTACACAAGTGTTTATAGTAGCTTTATTTTTAATAGTTTCAAAATGGAAATACCCACATGTCCATCAGCAGGTGGATGGATAACCAATTTGTGGTTTAATCATTCAATGGAATGATAAAAAGAATGAGAATTCTAGAAAATTCTAGAAAATGCAAGCTAATTTATAGTGATGGTAAGTAAGTCAGTGGTTGCTTAGGGAGTGAAGTGGAAGGAAAGATGGATTACGAACAGGCATGAGGAAACTTTTGGAGGTTATGAAAATGTTTACTATCTCGATTATAGTTTTGCAGGTGTTTGCATATATCAAAACTGATCAAAGTGTACTTTTTAAATATTTGACTTTATTGTCCTTTAATTATACACCAATAAAGTTGTAAAAAATTCAAAAAACATTTTTATCTCTTTCCACTGTAGCAGCCTAATAACAATCACAAACCCAATAGTGATGAGCACCTCTAGCAACCACTAAAAGAAATTAAGTCTCCCTGGGAAAAATGGTAGGTTCCAGATCTGGAGCAGGAACTGTGAATGTTGAGCCTGGAACGTGTCATCATATTAGAGAAATAGGAAGCTATTAAGCACTAATACAGTCCTATCAAAACTAGTCATGGGCTATGAATTCATAACTACACTAAAGAAAAAGAAGAACCCTCAAGCCTTCGGATCTACTCCCAATCTTTGGAAAATGGAGGGGACAGGAACAATTGAGATGCAATCAACCGAGTGCAGACTAGAGGAAACAAGCTGGTTTATTCCACACAACAGAAGAAATTAATTAGTTACTTAATTCATTCATTAATTTAATGAAAAAGAGGGTGAAACAGCAACTTTATTTTTATTTATTCCAATTTTTTTATGTCATGAATGCGATTCACTCATTCTTTTTGTTTGACAAATAAAGTTATAATATATTTTAAATGTACAACACTGAGGATTTGGTATATGAATACTCTGTGAAAGGATTCGCACCATTGAGTTAAGGAACACATCTATCACCTCACTTATTTATTGGTTTGTTTATTTATTTATTTATGAGAACACAAGTTCTATTCTCTTAGCAAATTAATTTCAATTATACAATACAGTATTATCAACCTCAGCCACCATGTTATACATTAGATCCTCAGACCTTATTCTTCTTATAACTGAAAGTTTGTACTTTTTACCAACCTCTCCCTATTTCCCACACACTCCAGTCCCTGGCAACCACTTTTTTACTCTGTTTCTATGAGTTTGACTTTTCCTCGTTTTTTAGATTCTGTGTATAAGTGATACCATGCAATATCTGTCTTTCTCTGTCTTGTTTATTTCACTTATTATAATGCCGTCCAGGTTCATCCGTGCTGTTACAAATGATAGATTTCCTTCTGTTTTGCAGCTAACATTCCATTGCATGTATACACCACATTTTCTTTATCTATTCATCCATCAATGGGCATTTAGGTTGTTTCCATACCTTGGATATTATGAACAATGCTGCAATGAACATGAGAGTACAGATATCTTCATGATAATGATTTTGTTTCCTTCGGATATATACCCAGAAGTGAGATTGGTGGATCATGTGGTAGTTTTAATTTCTCGAGGATCCTTCATTCTGTTTTCCATAGTGGCTGTACCAGTTCACATTGCCACCAACAGTGTACAAGTGGTCCCTTTTCTCCACACCCTTGCCAGCATTTGTTATCTCTTGTCCTTTTCATAATAGATATCCTAACAGGTGAGAAGTAATATTTCATTGTGGTTTTGATTTGCATTTTCGTGATGATTAGTGATGTTGAGCTCCTTTTCAAGGATCTGTTGGCCAGTTGTACATATTCTTTAGAAAAATGTCTATTCAGGTCCTTTGCCCATTTTTTAACTGAGTTATTTTGGTGTTTTTTTTTTTTTGCTATTGAGTTGTATGACTTCTTTGTATGTTTTGGATATTAACCCCTTATTGGATATGTGGTCTGCAAATATTTTCTCCCATTCTATAGGTTGCCTTTTTCTATTTATTTCAATGTGGATATCTTCTCAGTCACCCGATGTGTAGGAGTCATTCCACTAGTTTCTGGATTTCTCTCAGAGAGGATTGCTCCCTTTGAAGCTGTATATTCACTGTGTCCATGGGAGGAGGCAAATTCAGGAGCCTCCTATGTCAACATCTTGGTCCTGTCTCTACTTCACAGTCTGCAACTACATATCTAAAGAGACTTATCAACTAATCACAATGTATAGTCTGGGCCTTATTGGGATTCTGATTCAAACAACAAAATGAACAAAAATAATTATAAGATATTTGGGGAAATGTAAACATTTTTTGGATATTTGATGATATTGAGATATTTCTGGCTTTTTATTATGTGATAGTGGCAACTTGATTATGTATAAAAACAGAGTACTCTTCACTTATTAGACAAACCTACTGAAATATTTAAGGATAAAATGCTATGTTTATTGGGACCTTGCTTTAGTAATCCAAGAGAGGAATAAGTAGATGGAGGTATATTTGATTAATATTGGTCATGAATTCCTCATTATTGTACCCGGGTTATGGATACACAGTGTTCAATATTCGATTCAATCTCTACTTTTGCATAGGTTTGAAATTTTTCA
Source organism: Ceratotherium simum simum (assembly GCF_057802395.1). Lineage (NCBI taxonomy): Eukaryota > Metazoa > Chordata > Mammalia > Perissodactyla > Rhinocerotidae > Ceratotherium > Ceratotherium simum. Next base: position 23,984,916 of record NC_141923.1, on the reverse strand, counting down.
TATTAAAGTTAAAAACGTCTTTTCCAAATGTTAGCTTATAAAAAATAAACAAAACCAACAAAAATTCTGTTATCAAATAGTTGGGGAAACGCTGTGTTAAGAAAATTTAGATCTTTTTTTTTTAACTGCAGGGTTTCTCAGTCTTTAATACGCTCTTGCACATGGGTAACGTTCAATACAAGAAAGTATATGCAGTTTTCCTAGGCCCATGCGACCACAGAACCCATTTTCACAAAACAGCTCACAAGATGAGTGCAGACCCACTTTGGGAAACTCATGGACTCTTGGGTCACATCAGTCCAAGCAGAACGTAAATGCAGATCAATGTAAGTTTGGTGGTATGTGCACTGGCTACCTTACACCAGGAAGGCTCTATTTAGTTTGGAGCTCTGTACTTTGAGAGAGCAGCCAGAATAATGAGGATACTGAGATCAAATCATCTGAGGAATTAAGAATAATTAAGCCGAGAAGAAATATTAGGAACAATAGGATAAGTGTCTCCAAGGATCTGAAGGGCAGTCACATGGGAAGTTTATATTGGTTGGGTAACCACAGAGGCTAAAATAAAATCAGTGGGTAAAAGTTAAAGCATTTAGCTAAGCAGAAAGATTTTCCTAGTCAGAAAGAAGAGCTTTATGTAGGCAGAGGTGCCCAAAGATGGAATGGATTGTCTTGACAGGTAGTAAGCTTTTCCTCACAGGTGGGATAATCAATCAGGAGTTGGATGACCCTTTGCAGAGAATATTAACAAGAGCATTCTGGAAGTGATGCAGTTCTTTATGATTCTAAATGGATTTTGTCCATGTACCAATGATTTTAAAACTAGGAATCATTCCTGGGGTTCCCAGGATTCCAGATAACCTTTCACATCTCTGCTATGTCTTATATGGTTCAGGGTGCTTCAAATAGTAAGAAATTATTCTCTAAAAAGTCCTTTCTCCCTTAGGATCTCTCTCTCTGCAATATCATCGTAATTGATCACTACACCATGGTAGGAGAAGAGAAATTTGAGAATGGGAGTCTGGAGGCTGTGGCCTGGCCCTTACTGAAACTAATTATCTGTATGACTTTCAGCAGGCCATGAAATATCTCTTAACCTCAGTTTCTTCATCCACAAAATGGCATATTTGGCCAAGATTATTTCTAAAGTGCCTTTCTACAATTAACTGGAGTACTGTGCAGAAAATGTCCAAATTTTATCCACCAAAAGCCAAGGCAGGATATTTTTTTTATTATCGAGGTCACAGTTTCTAACATATAAGTTTCAGGTATACATCACTATATTTCAACTTCTGTTTAGACTACATCATGTTCACCACCAAAAGTTTAGTTGCCATCTGTCACCGTACACATGTGCCTTGTGGGAGATCAAGATTTGGCCACCCTGAAATCTATCTCTTTACCTTGGTTGTTTTCTCTAGGGACATTTGACCTCTCCCACTAACTGCCTAAAGAATTTGACATAGTAACTCCTTCCTGGAACAGATCTATCATGATGGCTGTAAAGATAATGTAGGATAAATGTTACAATAGGAAAGGCACCAACAAGCCCATCTTATCGGAAGTTCTGTCTCTCTGGCCACATTCTCTGGATGGCCCTGCGAGGAGTTGCCAGACAATCATTTACAAGGGAAGTCTCCATTTGTAAAGGTATCTCCCTCTCTGTTTTGGGAAGAGGGGGGGATGGCCTCATTTCTAAGGGCTTATCAATGTGGAAGGTGACGCCTTAAATCTGCATAATAACCTTACTCTTGTTTACTGTTCTTTCGTGGTAATCTCCTGTAACTGACTCCCCCCACCCCCAACATCCTCCTTTGTCGTTGGCTGAACATGGTATTTAAGACGAGAATTTCTGCCATTGTGTTGAGAAACGCAGTGTCCCTGCTTTCTCCCGTGTATACATGCTATTAAACTTGGTATTATTTTCTCCTGCTAACCTGTCTTGTTAATTATTTGGCCAGCCATAAGAACCTTAAGGAAAAGGGCAGAGGGAGATTCCACCTCTTCCCCCAACAGCCCCTTGACCCATTTTGCCCTCCCCGACCCCCTTCCCCTCTGGTAACCACCAATCTGTTCTCCTTATTTATGTGTTTACCTTCCACATATGAGTGAAGTCACAAGGTAATTGTCTTTTCTGACTTATTTTGCTTAGTATGATGCACTCAAGGTCCATCCATGTTGTCACAAATGGCAAGATTTCATCATTTTTATGGCTGAGTGGTATTTCATTGCAAATATACACCCCAACTTCTCTATCCATTCATCCCCTGATGAGCGCTTAGGTTGCTTCCAAGTCTTGCTTATTGTAAATAATGCTGCAGTGAATATAGGTGTGCATATTTCTTTTTGAATTAGTGTTTTCGTGTTCTTTGGGTAAATACCCAGAAGTGGAATAGCTGGATCATATGGTATTTCTAGTTTTAATTTTTTGAGGAATCTCCATACTGTTTTCCATAGTGGATGCACCAGTTTACACTTTTACCAGCAATGTACAAGGGTTCCTTTTTCTCCACATCCTCTTCAACACTTATTTCTTATCTTTTTAATAATACAAGGTGGGTGATTTTTAATGAAAAGATAAGGGAACTAATATTTGCTAAGGGCCAGGCCAATTTTGGATATTGAAATCATATTATGTGCTCATTTGAACGTCAGGAAAATAGGAAGTTTCATGACCTATAAAAAGGTTACCAACACTAAGACACAGAGAGGTTAAGTAAATTAGTCAGAGTCACACCACTAAAACTAGCATGTTCTTTCCATTACATCACATTGTGAAATTCTCTAACCTTGTTCAGCCAGGCTTTGACCTTCTGAACTTTAATGTTTATTGATTATAATACATCCAGGTCACTTATGATCTGTATCATTTGCTTTTCCTTCTTTTTCTTTTTCTTCTTCTGCTGGTCACTATTATTATTACTAAGCATTTATCTCTTGCCTGAATTGGTCATAAAGGGAGCTATGGTTTAAATATAAATAAACAGTATTTTGTTCATCTTGTTCACTTGAATCTCAAATTTGTAGGACTGCTCTTTCTGGACGTAACACAACTTTCAGAAAGAGAATTTTGTGGTATCCTTTTTTTAAAGGACATTTACTACCTTCCCAGTTGTATAATTTTTTTTCAAAAGTAAGTTTGAGCTGTTTAGTAAGTACTGCATATTAGCCAATTCCTTTAATAATCTCAGGTGCCTTTCTAGCTGTTTTATAAATGTGCAAATTTTCCAAGTTCTATATTCCCTCACCTGATTGTTGCTAATAGTTATTTGGCAAGGTTTTCATTATATCCTAATAGTCCAAATTTGTTTGCTTCATTTTTCCTGTTAAAACTAGATTCAAAGAATGAGTTCACTCTCTCAGCCGTTTTAGAATCATCATCAATTTCATACCCATCCTCATTGATTAGCAGCCTTAATTTCCCCTGGTCTCTCTATTTCCCTGGGCATATTTATTAAAGCTTCCTTTTATACTCCACAACCAATTTTAGTACCAGTCATTTCACTACCTTTATCTTTTTCTACCAAGTTTTAACTGATGTGGAATATTTTTACTCCATGCTCTCCTTTTTAGCCATGTCAAGCAAGAATTTTGCTCTCTCATCAGTCCTCTGTGCTACTACATTGAATGTGTCATGCAATTAGCACTGCTATTTTTCAGAAGAAATGAAGCACTATCCTGATAATTTGGGCTCAAGCTCCACTTCTGCCTGAAATGTCTAGATAATTGCAGCATATGTGGGTGTTGTGGAGTTTCTTTCTGCTTGAATTATCCAAATAATTGCTTTAATTCTCCACTTTGCTGTACGCATTGAGACACAAACACGAGAAAGCAGATCTAGAAAATGGAGGCACAAAGGGAATTTTGTGTAGAATCTCTATTCGGCTGAGGGCTATGATCTTATTGCCTGTTCTTCTGAAAGGAAGTGCCTTCAGATCACCACTATGCGTTTACCTGGTATCCTTCGATGTTGAGCATTCCTCTCTGTGCAAACCACTGCTCAGCTGTCTGGGTCTCAAATGGTTTCTCACATAACGCTGGATATTTTTTTGGTTATCTTCAACATGTGTCTTTGATGAATCATAATATCCAGAGAATGTCAGAGATAAAAGGAGCCTAGAATATCAATCAACCCCCCTCCACTGCCACTGCCATTTTACAGATGTAGTTAACTAAGACGGAAAGGGATGAAATAACTACATAAATTTTCATAGAAAATCGCTGCAGACGCAAGACCAAACACAAGTTATAAGTTAACTGTGCACAAAAACAAAAACTCCAAACTGGTTTTTTTAGTTACCTTTTCTCTAAGTGCTAATGAAACAAAACATCAGTTTAGTCATCTATAAAATATGATATAGGGAAAACTGCGATGAGTGGCACCAGAGGCCTACCACCTTCTGTACTCTCCCACCTTTGCCAGATAATGCAGGGTAGAAAAAAGAATAGGAGGGACCTATGAATTTCCTCTGGAAAGAGGGTGGTGCAAGGTAGCAAGAGTTGTGTTCTCATTCGCGTCCTCATTCTCTGTAGGACTGTGCAAGAAGCCATCTCTCAAGCACCAGCTAAAACTTGGGAACCAGCAAAACTCCAATTTTGGAAACTACCATATCTAAATTTAGATTGGACATCAATGAGGAAGATGAGTCCTTTCTATGGCTACTTCGAATAGCTATGGAAAGAGGAAGGTGAGCGCAGCCATTGCAAGTCTAAGTCTCTGAATGTGACATTCCTCTCTCCTCTCACACCCTTCTCTAGCTTCCAAGGAAGACTTTATCTTCCTGTCTTCGTTCTTTCCCACTCAGAGAAAACCACTCTCCTACCTTCTCCCCCAGACCTGTTGCATATGTGTGTGTGTGCGCGCGCGCGCGTGCGTTTGTGTGTGTGTGTGTGTGTGTGTGTGTGTGTGTCTGCATACCCTTCCTTTGCAACCCAGCTCTACATATCCAAGCAAATGCTTGGATTTTTCCATCTTGCCCTTCAACTTGGAATCCCCATAAAAGGAATTGCTGACAGTGAACACTGCCCACCACTAGAGAGCAGCCAAAGCCAACATTTTCCTGGGTAAAAACCTCTGTTTAGTTTTCAAAGGAGCCAGGTTCTTTTGGTCTTCCCTTCCTCTCTATCACCTTCAATCTTTCTTTGAGCAAAACACCCAACCAGTCTCCTTCACAAGGGAACATTCTATGTGTCTGTTAAGATGTTATGGGAACAGTGAACGCTCTGGCCAGAGAAGCCATTGTCAAAAAACATTTGTTCTAGAAATCTCATGCTTTTACTCCATCAGCACAATCAAGCTGACCCGTGATGAATCCTAAAATGATGGAGGTGGAGATAATTTTGCAGTGAAAAAATGAGCCATCTCCATAAATCCATGAGGAAACAAAATCAGATCCTGGTTGGTTCTTCCCTAAACTTCTCTAGAGGAACCGACAGCAAATAAACCTAAGCGGAGTCATAAGCACATCTTTAGATGTCATTTATTCCTATGGACAACACGATTTTTTCAACATTAATGAAAATAGCTATTGTGCCTTATATACTCTGTCTTTCAAATTTCAGTAGGTCCACATCTACGTTATTTAGTTTAATTTAATAAACAGTAAAAGAAAATAATTATTGTTGGTTAGCCTGTTATTGTGCAGGAAGAATCCTCTTGTCTTCTAGATTGAAAGGTAAAGAAAGGGAGAAAGGATTTCTAGAAGAAAATGTGGTTGAAGATTAGGACTGTGGACTCTGGATTCAGTTTTAGATTTCCTTTTGAAACCTGTCTCCACCGTTTACCTGAGGTCGACATCAGGCAAGTTCCTTTAGCTCTCTGTAAACCTTAGTTTCTTCCTCTGTGAGGTAGGGGTCCTAACTGTTTCTATCAAATAGGATTATTACGAGGATTAAAGGAAACAATGTATGTCGTGCGCTTAATAAAAGATCAGCTATGATTGTTCAAAGGGCTGACTATGTGCCAGGCTCCCTGCTAACTTCTTTCTACCTTATTCTGCTCCCACTTTATCCCCATATGTCCCATTTCAATTTTAATTTTATTAAATATTCATTAAACATGTGTTACATTCCAGCTATAATTCTGATCCTCAAGGGGTTACAATGTAGTTTTAAAAAGAATTAAGGAAATATGAAGGAATGAAATACAAAGAGGACATATCTTACACATTTGACTCTAAAGGGAACACATAAGACAGAAGTTGTATACTACCAAAATTCTCCTCAGGACTTCCAAGTGCCCATACAGTCCAGTTCTGCATACATGAGTTCTTTTTAAACTCTTTATTATTCAGTATTTCTTTAGGGACTAAATTAATTCTCAATATCGTCCTTGATGTCAGTATCACCAGCAACTTGCTTGACCACTTGAACAAGTAGAACACATCTCAGTCATGACGGAGAACTCTTAAATCTATTCACACATTCTTTCCAAGGGATTCACCAACAGCCATTGTCTCTCAAGTTTGATTGCATTCATTGCCTGTTAATATAGATGACGCAACTGTAGCATTGCCAAGCGCCTTGAGTTGGATTCTTTTAACTGATGCTCTCAGCAATGTGGCTCCACTCTAAGCGCTAAATGGAAGTTCAGTCCACATGTAGTTAGAGCACAAAGTAAAGTTCACATATTATCACTGCAGGGCATTTGGGGAAGGATCCACAGAAGATGGAGTTGGTCTTCAATGAAGAGTTTGATTTTAATAAACAGAGAAAGAGCAAAGGGAAGAAAAGGAGGGCATACAAGGCTGAGGGAAGAGCAGGATAAAGGCAGTGAGAAAGAAGGAAAAGCAGCATTTATCAATTAACTCCTGTGTAAACAAGTTAAGACACCTTGACTCTTTTAACTTGTTTCTTTTTCTTCACAAGCCTGAAAGTTAATAGGAATAGCCCTATTTTTGCAAATTGAAGAAACATGAGACTGAGGATACAGCCAGTAAGCAGCAAAACCAAGATTGTATTCAGATTGGCAGAATTCCAACATGCATGTCCATTATGCCACATTGCCAGAGTCGTAAAGAAGTGTAATTACAGAGGAGGAGATGCTGAAATAAAAGCAAAAACGATTGCATTGTCTCCTTGAGAAGTAAGAAACATTTTAACAGGGTTTTCTTTATTATTAGAAAGGGCTTGCTAAACATTAAAAACGATCACCTAGGGGCTGGCCCAGTGGCGTAGCAGTTAAGTGCACATGCTCTGCTTCGATGGCCTGGGGTTCGCAGGTTCGGATCCCTGGCATGCACTGACGCATCACTTGTCAAGCCATGCTGTTGCGGCGTCCCATATAAAATAGAGGAAGATGGGCACGGATGTTAGCCCAGGGCCAATCTTCCTCAGAAAAAAAAGAAAAAGAGGAGGCTTGGCATCGGCTGTTAGCTCAGGGCTGATCTTCCTCACACACACACACAGAAAAAATGATCACCAAAAATTGCTGCTTTTTCCTCCTGTGACTGGGATTTGCTTATAGGAGATCGCTAACCCTTTAACAACCACACGTACTCAAGGGACTAGCAAAGAACAATCTGAAGTTAAATAGATTTAAAAACATCACAAGCTAGTTAGAAAATAATAGATGAAGGAAAAGGAAGCTGTGGATGAGAGAAGAACATAGCCATTACAACATAAAATGGTCAAACGTTACTATAACACATCTGTTTGAAATAAGAATATTTTCTTCCCAATGCTGCTTTACCATTAACTAAAGATACTCCAAGTCTAAGCCCCTGTCCCTTCCTTAAGTGGTTACAAAGATCCCATTTTTCAAGACATAGCTCAAAAGCCACTTCTTCCTAGAAGCCTAATTTAATCCCTTACAGCTGGAATTCATCTCTCACTTCTTTGAACTCTTAATAGCATTTTTATTTGTGTCTATCTTGGTTATTTACTGATGATTTATCTTTCCTATTAAACTGTAAAGTCCTGGAAGCTATGGTAAGTATGATTCATTATTGCATGCCCAGGCCCCACTTTACACATAGTAAGCACTCAAAATATTCATTTCAGTGAGTGCGGCATGTGTTTCAAATGAGTTAGCACCAGTTTTTCTAAGCAAACATCATGTATACACAAATTATTTTCAGACTTTTTTTTCCATTAGTTGTTCCATGGTCACTGTAATAATCATAGATACTATAACGTTCTAGGTGATGGACTATACCACTGAAGCAATACACTTGCTGAATCTGGATTTCCAAAACCAGAATTAGATTACTTTAAAAGATCAGAATTCTACATATACTTAGTTATAAGCACAATATTTATTGCTAATGGTTCAACAGTGATTGTAGCTTTTGTTAAAGCCACTCAACAAAACTTTTGGTCAAAATGGTTTTATAATTTCAGGCTTTAATATACCCCCAGCAGTGACATTTAAAACATAGAAAGAGAAAAGCAATGAAGCATATTTGTGGTGAAAAACAAGATAAATAACCATGTGGACAAAAATCCAAGCTTATAAGTAAGGCTGAAGCTTAAGACTCCTGGGGTTTGTGGCCAAATGCAGACCCAACTAGTCAGAGATCTGGCTCCTACAGAGTCCTAGTGACTGAGAGGGCCGTGCAGGAGTCAGGGGGATGGAGCAAGGTCACGGTCTGAAGCCAGGGAAAAGTGGCTCTCTTCACCTGGGAAAAGCATAGGGCTGTACGTGTGGGAAGCGGGGGCAGTGCCTGCCTTGTTGTCATGGCTATTTGGGGGGTAACTTTATTTTGAGATACTTTCAATTTACAGGAAAATTATAAGAAGAGTGGAAAGAACTCCTTCAAGAGTTCCAATTGTTAACATCTTATTACATTTGATTCATCATTCTCCCTATATATACAAATAAATATCACTATTTTTTCAACCATTTGAGAGAAAGTTTCAGAAATTATATTTTTTTACCCCTAAATACTTGTATTTCCATAACCACAGTACAATGATAAAAATCAGGAAAATAACTTGATGCAACTCTATTCTATAATCTGCAGAACTTATTCAAATTTTGCTCATTGCCCCAATACTATCTTCTATAGCAAATAAAAAAGAAATAATCTTCAAGATCACCCATTGCATTTAGTTGTCATGTCACTGTCATTTCTTAAATTGGTCTCTCTCTTTCCTTTTTTTGGCTTTAATGACATCAAGGTTCTTGAAGAGTACAGACCAGGTATTTTGCATATGTCTCTCAGTTTACGGATGCCTCGTGTTAGATTTGGGTTATGTCCTCGTGGCAGTAATACTATAGAAGTGATATTCCATCATCTTCTGCCTTACATGTTTATTTTATGAAAAGTCTGCTGTAATTCTTATTTTTTATCACTAAATATTGTAGGTATTTATCTCTTGATACTGTTAACATTTATCACTTCATTTATCACTGATTTTACCAATATAATTGCCATGTTCCTTGGTGTGGTTTTTTTCTGTGCGAGTTTATCCTGCATGGGGTTCCTTGAGCTTCATGAATATGTGATTTTATACTTTTCATCAAGCTTAAAATTTTTTTGCCAGCATTGTTTCCAGTGTTTTTTTTTTCTGGCATTCCCTCTGTTCTTTCCTTCTTATATTCCAATTATAAATATGCTAAATTTCTTGATATTTTCTCCCAAGTTACTGAATATCCTCATGTTTTTCAATCTTCTTTCTTTATGCTCTATTCAGTTAGGATAGTTTCTAAAGCTAAATAATTAAGTCCACTATTCTTTACTTCTGCAATGTCTGTTCTGTTGTATATTTCATTCAATAATTTTTTTATTCCAGACATTGTATTTTCATAACTAGACAGTTCTTTTAGGGCTTTCTGTATTTCCCATTTCTCTCCTCATTGTGTTCATGTTTTTCTTTAAATCCTTGAGCATGTTGAGTATAATAGCTATTTAAGGGGCTGGCCCAGTGGCATAGTGGTTAAGTTTGCACATGCTGCTTCAGTGGACCAGGGCTTGCCGGTTCGGATCCTGGGCACAGACCTACTCACTGCTCATCAAGCCACGCTGAGGCAGTGTCCAGAGAGAAGAACTAGAAGGACTTACAACTAGGATATACAACTATGTACTGGGGCTTTGGGGAGAAAAAGTAAAAAGAGGAAGATTGGCAACAGATGTTAGCTCAGGGCCAAGCTTCCTCAAAAAAAAAAAAATAGGTATTTAAAATATTTTTCTGATAATTCCATTATCTCATTTCTGGGTCTTTTTCTATTTATTTAGTTTTCCTCTGATTATGAATAACATTTCCCTGATTCTTGACATGTCTAGTAATATTTTTAGTAGATATTGTACCTTGTGATTTGTATGTTTTTTTGAATGCCTGGATTTTATTGTTTTCCTTTAAAGATTGTTGGGCTGTGCTCTGGTAGACAGTACTTGCAGATGAGTTGGATCCTTTTGAGGCTTGATTTTAAGATGTCTTAGGGCAGGTCTAGAATAGCCTTTTCTCTTAGGGTTGTTTGGCCCTACTGCCATACATGACCCTTCTAGGGTTTCTGTTGATTGTTTAGCTGATCAGTGAAAACTCTTAATTCTGGATGGTCAGAGCTTGAACATTTCCCCACTCTCCATGTGCTCTGGAAATATTTCCATTTATATCTCCATTGAAGTTGTTCTCTGTTCAGTTCATGGAATTTCATCTTACACATGTATGACTTAATAATAAAGGCTCAAGGTTACCCTTTTACAGATTTCTGGAGCTCTGTGTCTGTGTAGTAGTAGTAGTAATGGTAGCTCTGTCCTCTCCGGATATCTGCCCTAAAACTTCTGGCTCCTTGACCTCTGATCTTTATTTAATTTAGTGAAACTTCCATGTTCTTAGGATTCCCTTCCACTCACTGTGGTCTAGAATGTGCTTCCAGCTAGAAAGTCAGGCTAATCATAGGGCCCATTTTCTCTATTACTCTTCTTTCAGGGGTTCCTGTCTTATTCTGTCAGTTGTCCAATATCTCTAAACAATTGGTTCATATATTTTTGTTCAGTTTCCCAGTTGTTTACATGGGAGGGTAAGTTTGTTCCTTGTTATATCCTCTTGACCAGAAGTAAAAAATTTTCCCTTCCTCTTTACTCTCCTCTGCAAGAACCATGGTTATCTAAGACTGTGTTCTAGGGCCCCACATACTTTCATGTCAGTGCTCTGGTCTACCAGGACTGTTTCTCAGTATTTTTTCACTTATAGTAAACTTTATATTTCTGAATGTGGTTTTAATTTAGTCCTCTCTTTTCTGCACACTTTTGCTCTTTCTCTCTTGTTCTCCACAAAGACTTGTTTTGGGAGATAAAGAATTAGCTCTCCTCAAAATTATTGTTTATTTTTCCACTTACAGGTAATTTGAAGTTCATAATATTTTTCTGTTTTCTAGTTATGATTAAATTTGAGATTTGTGTGTTTTTACTTATTCTTCTTACTATTTTTTGTAGTTATTTTTTAGGATATGTAGGAAAGGCTTAAGTGGCTGTCATCATGGCTTTTTGGAAATTGTGGCTATAACTTTAAAAATAAGGTGTTATCCTAGGACATAGAAGGACAATGTGAAAGCCTGCAAAACTGAAATAATTGTTAATTAGATCTGCACTATCTTCAATATCACCAGAGAGCAGGAGTGCCTAAATTCCATTATAAGACCTGGATTTTGTCTTTAGGTCTTTGAGGTTCGAGGTAGAGACTATTAAAGAATGCCAAATCTGTATACATGGAGATGTGGAGAGAATTGCAAACAAAAGAAAGACAGCCAACAAAATCAATAATCAAAACACAAATTCTCTCCCCCACAAAGAAATAATTAACTTCTGGGACAGACTGAGAAAGGCTATATGTTTTAGGATGCTCAAAGTAGTAAAAGGAGAAATAATTCATGTTAAAAATTTATAATAAATATGAAACAAAAATGGGAAAAAAGCAACAAAATATTTTGTTGCTTGTTGGTATGTTCCATTTAATTTCAAAACAAGACACAAAATATTTAGAAATTTTCCAGATAAAAAACATATCCATGGAAATCTAGACTAGACATTGTGGAAACCTGCCAGCCAAAGACTATCAGTAAATCAAGTAATTATAGTCAAATAATCAAAAACGCACATGTAGCCCAACAAAGCTAGGTTTGTTTAGCTTGCTACAACAAGGGGCAGTGCACCCTGAAAGAATCTCAGAAAAGAGAGCTGAGGGTGTGTTTGGGTATTGCCTAGATTATTCTAAAGAGAGATTAGGGAAGTGGGGATGACTTCTGAATTGGATACTGTTAAGAAGAAGGAGAGGCTAGCAATTCAACATTTGGGTGTGTCAGTAACTTATTTATTCACAAGGTGGGAGGAACTAAGCAGCACTAGGCTATCATTGGTAAGAAAATAACAGCAACAGAAGAAGAAATTGTCAGCCATTATTATAGATACAGTATGACCTTGTATAGAAAAGATGCTTATTTGCCCTTACCTAATGTGGTAATGAAAATATTATTTACAGTCTTTTACTAGCATTGCTGATTTTCCCTGTCTCTGAGATTTAGTGAATTAGAATACAGTTTAAAAGAATTCACTCAGAATTTAACACAGTCAAAGATATACACATAAAGGTACAAGGAAGAGACAAGGAAGCTTGATCAAGAGTCTCCGAAGAATGACTAAGAAGTGATATTGAAAGAGATCAGAGCTTTTTCCAGAGAATTTTCTGGAATTGAGTAAAACATTATTTCTCAGCTAAAAGTTCACTCTAGTACTGAGTAGTAGTAAACAGCAACAACAACCAAAAAAACCCTCTATGCATTAATAACAAGACGAAAAAGGTATCTTCCATTTAATTTCAAAGAATGATAAGTTCCTTGTCATGACTTGGAGTAGAATTGAAATATGTAATAGCTTTAGATTTGTTAGAACAAATTATGCAAATATATATGTGAAAAATCAAGATAACCACTAGTATGAGAAACACTGTAGCTCCCAAATCTACAGAGAAAAATTAAGGGGATTTTTTTTAATTATCATTCCAAGAACAAACAAAGGAACAGAAAAATAAAAGCAAAGAAAAAGAAGAATAAACAGTAAGCTTGGATTAAAACAGTAGAAGTAATTGCAAATATATTAGTGACTACGATATATGTTAATTCACCTGTAAGAAGGCAGAGTATCCAAATAGACTTTTTAAAAATATAGCTAACAATATTTATGTAAAAAAAAAAAAAGATACACGTAAGCTAAATCACAGGGATATTAAAAATTATATCATGCAAGTACTAATCAAAACAAAGCTGATGTAGCTATAATAATAGCAGACAAGTTAGAATTTAAGATAAAAATCAATAATAGTAATAGAAGAAAAATCCATCAAGAAGGTTTAATTATCATGAATTTAAATGCACTTACCAATTTAAAATTGAAATATATAAAGCAAAAATTGGCATAATTACAAAGAGAAATTGGCAAGCCCACAATTGAGTGGGGAATTATATCCCTATTCTCTTAGAAACCACTATATGAAGCCAACAAAAACTTGTGAGCATAGTAAATATGAATAGTAAGATTAATAAGATTGATCTAACAGATTTTTAATAGAACTCTGTATCCAATAAACATTATTTTCATGTATTCATGGAATATTTACAAAAATTATCAACAAAATGAGGTTTGACAAATTCCAAGGAAAAAAATTACAAATCATTCTCTAACCACAATTTGATTAAATTAAATCAAATATAAAAATAACACCTGCATTAAAACAAACAAGTTAACAAGCAAAAAGTTTGGAAACTTTAAAATGCACTCAGAAACATGAACTAGTTCAAAATAAACTGCAAACTGAACTCAAATAACTTCCCACCCTCTTTAATTTTACCAATGCATGTAATTAATAAACTTGACCACCATAAGATCAGGAACTCTGTTGTTTTATATTGCAACATGAGTTGCAGAAATCAAAGGGCTGTGTTAACATATGGAGAAATAATGTACTTGTTAATTTACAGTATCAGAGAATTTTTGAAAGAACTAAGATTACTTTTGAGAAATGTGGTAAGAATAAAAAAGCCCTTTGTATACTAATAAAAATGTCTTTTAACATGGTTGCAATATTTTGGTAAATGAATGTTTCAAAGTACATACTGTGGTATCTTTTAATATTAAGTGCTGAAATAATAGCTTATGATAGTGAGGTTTCTGGATTATTTTCCATCTCCTTCCACTTACATAACTACATTTACCCAATTTTGGCTTTAACCCTCTGAATATTGTTATTTTCCAAACTCCTGGTCAATTGAACATTTAGGAATAGCCAATCATTGCTTTCATTAATCATTCCCATGTCCATTGCCCTGTTGAGGTTATTGTGTTTCTAAAAATTCTTTTTTAAAAAAGCCCTTCCATGATTTTCTGTGTTGGTATTATAGGAGATTTTGTTGCGATCTTTTTTTGATTTAAGAAACAAGTTATCAATAAGTGCATGAGTTAAGTAGATGGAGGTCAAAACATCCCCTTTGTTACTGATAAAGCTATTGGATAACATGGCTCAAATGTGGATCAATGATAGGCTCCTGACAGAGCATCCTAGAATTACCCAAACTTTCCCAATCAGAGCCACTAGCAGGAGAGAACAAAGTAAACCTTTCACTTAACAAAGGAGCAAAGCAGAAATTTAGCATTCTATATAGGTAGACAGACACCAAGATTAAGGAGTAGGGAGATTAAGGATATGGTAACATGTTTGCCTCATTCTTCCAAATTTATCAATCAGAGAAGAGACTCTGTCTATGGGAAGGAGTAAAAAAAAGGATGAGAGAGTTAGGAGTGATAACTATGGAAGCTTTTCAGATTAGAAGCCAAATCAAAACATTAAAGATGGAAAAAGAAACATCTCACTTTTGCATTTCTTTTGGTAATCAGGAAGTATGAATTTATGGGTAAACTCTGAGGCAGTAGTCCTGGCTGGGACAAACAATGGAACAGAAAACTAGCCAGAAATTTTATAAGGAGATACTAGATATAACGAGTCCAAAGACTGCCTCCACACATCTGCGCAGGAGAGACTGAGGGAGCCTAAGTTATTCACACATCCCTGGCTGATCTTGATACTGCATAAAACTGCGCAGGAGACATGAGAGAGCTCAGGGAAAACTAAAATCTCAGCAAATTTAAAAATTGCCTGAACTTTCAATGCATTCCTCAACATGCAAACATATCCACCAACACAGGGTAGAAACTTTTTTGGCTTGAAGTATTTGAGGAATATTTCTGACCAATCACTGTCTCACGACTAGGTTATGCAGACACGGAGATGTGACTCCTAGTTAGTCAGCATTAAAATAAAAAACAAGAATTAAAGAATGAACAGAGACACCAGAAGCCACATAGTATGGGGAAATAAATGTCGCAGATATAGTCCTGGCAAGTTACTAAATAAAGAAGCAACAGCAACAACTACCTTTGGGGGGATTATAATCCAGAGTTGCTATAATATGTTATTTAAAATGTCCAATTTCCAACAAAAATCTTATGAGACATGGAAAGAAACAGAAAGCATATCCCATTCTCAGGAAAAAAAAAAAAACAATAAAAAGAAACTGTCTCTGAAGAGGCCCACATTTTGGACTTAATAAATAAAAACTTCCAAGGAGCTGTTATATACGTGTTCAAAGAACTAAAGAAATTCTGTTTAAAGAAGTAAAAGAAAGTATAATGACAATAAGTTAACAAATAGAGAATTGTAACAAAGAAGTGGAAGTTATTTAAAAAATAGAAACTTTAGAGTTGAAAAGTAGAATGACAGAAAATGAAAATTCACTGGAGGTACTAAACAGCAAATTTGAGACGACATAAGAATCAGTGAATTTGAAGATATAGTAATAGAATTTGTCCAGTTTGAAGAAAAGAATGAAATGAAAAAAATGAACAGAGCCAAAGAGGCCTGTGGGACTATATCAAGTATCCCAATATTTGTGCAATGGAAATGCAAAAGGGAGAAGAGAAATGGAACAAGGTAGAAAAAACACTTAAATGAATAATGTTTGAAAACTTCCCAAATTTGATAATAAACAATCTAACAGTGCACAAGGGTTCACTTTTCTCCACATCTTCACCAGCACTTGTTATCTCCTTTTTTTTTGATGATAGCTATTCTAACATGTGTGAGGTGATATCTCATTATGGTTTTGATTTGCATTTCCCTAACAATTAGTGACGTTGAGCAGCTCCTCATGTGCCTGTTGATCACTGTATGCCTTCTTTGGAAAAATATCTATTCAGGTTTTTTGATCATTTTTTAATTGGATTATTTGTTTTTCTGCTATTAAGTCATATGATTTTCTTACATATTTTGGATACTTGGAGTTATGAATTGTTGGTGGGCATGTAAATTGGCCCAGCCACCATAGAAAACAGTATGGAGATTCCTCAAAAAATTAAAAATAGAACTACCATATGATCCAGCAATTCCACTTCTGGGTATATATCTGAAGGAGGTGAAATCACTTTCCTGAAGAAATATCTGCACTTCCGTGTTCATTGCAGCATTAATTACAGTAGCCAAGACATGGAAACCACCTTAGTGTCCATCAACAGATGAATGAATAAAGAAACTGTAGTGTAGATATATATACAATGGAATAATAATCGGCCGTAGAAAAGAAGGAAATCCTGCCATTTGTTACATGGATGAATGCTGAGAGTATTATGCTAAGTAAAATAAGTCAGAGAGAAAGACAAATACTATATGATCTCACTTATACACGGAATCTAAAATAATCAAACTCATAAAAACAGAGATTAGATTGATGTTTGCCAGAGTGGAGTTTGGAGGTGGAAAAATTTGGTGAACATGGTGAAAAGGTACAAACTTCCAGTTATAAGATGTGTAAGTTCTGGGATGTAATGTACAGTATGATGACTATAGTTAACAATACAGTATTGTATAGTTGAAAGTTGATAAAAGTTCTTAAAAGTTCTCGTTACAAGGAAAAAAAATTGTGACTATGTGAAGTGTAAGATGTTAACTAAACTTATTGTGAAAATCATGTTGCAATATATACATATATCAAATCCTTATGTTGCATATTGTGAATTTGTACAGTGTTATATATCAATTATATCTCAATAAAACTAGGAAAAAATCCTAATCCAAAAATACAAGAGATTCAGCAACCTTAAGTAGGGTACAAACCCCAGAATTTTACAACTAAACACGTCCTATAAAATTGTTGAGGGGCCGGCCTGTTGGCACAGCGGTTAAGTGTGTGCACTCTGCTTCAGCTGCCAGGGGTTCACAGGTTTGGATTCTGGGAGCACATTGACACATCACTTGTCAAGCCATGTTATAGCAGCGTCCCATATAAAGTAGAGGAAGATGGGCACGGATATTAGCCCAGGGCCAATCTTCCTCAACAAAAAAGAGGAGGATTGGCATCAGATGTCAGCTCAGGGCTGATCTTCCTCACAAAAAAAAACTATTTAAAGCCAAGGAAAATCTTACAGGCATCAAGAGAAAAACAACTCATCACATATGAGAGAACAAAAATACAATTAAATGACTGAATTTTCATCAAAAATTACATTGTTGAGAAGGTGGTGAGATGACATATTCAAAAATATTCACTGAAAAACTAACTGTCAACCAAAAATTCTATGTTAAGCAATATATAAACATTCTAAGGCAAACAAAGACTGAGGGAATTTTTTGTTAGGAGCCTTGCCTTACAAGAAATACTAAAGGAAATCCTCTAGGCTAAAAGAAAGGAAATGATACCAGGGAGTAAACTGAATCTACACAAAGACATGCAGAACACTGGAAAAGGTAATATATGCATAAATATTAAAGACAATATAAAAGAATATGCATATTGTTTAATGCAACTTTATGTGTGCCTGTAACATACGCTTTATATGTATATATATGTGTGTGTATATATATATACATATATATAAACACTCTGTTATATATGTTTATATATTTATATATATAAACACTATGTTAAACATAAAGTTGCATAAAACAATAATTTTAACACTGTAACTCTGTACTCTTGGATTTATAACATATATGTGACAACAATAGCACAAAGGAGGAGGGAGGAAGTAGAGCTATATTGGAGCAAAATTTCTATATTTTACTGGAATTTCATTCATGTTAATCTGAAGTAGGTTATGATAAATTAACATGCATATTGTAATCCCTAGAGAGACCACCAAAGAAAGAACTAAAATAAAAATTTAGGAATAAAACCAACAAAATAATTAAAATAAACAAAATAATTAAAATATTACATAAAAATACCTATTTAACAAAAAAGAAGATATTAAAGGTGAAACACATGGAAGGCAAGTAGCAAAATGGCAGATATAAATGGAACTCTATCAATAATTACATTAAGTTTTAGTGGACTCAACATGCCTACTAAAAGGCAGAGATCAGAATAGATTAACCAAAGAAGACGCTACTATTTTTTGTCTGTAAGAGAAACACTTTAGTTTCAAAGACACAAATAATTTGATAGTAAAAAGATGGGAAAAGATAAAACTTCAAACAATAATCATAGGAGAGCTGGAGTGACTATATATCCAAATAGAATTTAACATAAAAAAGTTCCTGCAAAGAGGGACATTTAATAATGATAGAAATGATAATCATCAGAAAAATAAACAATTATAAATATAAATGAATCCAACAACAGAATCCCAATAAACATGAAGCAAAAAATTGACATAATTGAAAGGAGAAATAGAAAATTCCACAAAAACATTTGGAGACTTAAATTCCCCAGTTTTAATAATTGATAGAAGTGTGACAGAAAATTAGTAAGGACAGAGAAGACCTGAACAACACTATCAACCAAAGTGACTTCACTGACATTTATAGAATACTCCACCAAACAGCAGCAGAACAGATATTTGTTTCAAGCACATATGAACATTCTTTAAGATCTCTAAGATAAATCATATGTTAGGCTATAGACAAGTTTCAGTCAATTTTAAAGAATTAAAATCATACAACATATGTTTTCCAAAAACAATGGAAATTAAATTCAAAATCAATAATAGAAGAAATGTTGGAAAGCCCTAAATATATGGAAATTAAGTAAAATATGTCTAAATGACACATGGATCAAAGAAAAAAATCATAAAGGAAGACAGAATACTTTTGAATAATTAAAAATAAGAACAAAATCTACTAAATTTATTGGACGAAACTAATGTAGTTCTTGGAGGAATATTTATTGTTTTAAACACCCATATTGAAAAGAATAAAGGTCTCAAACCAATAACTTAAGATTTCATTTTACAAAACTAGAAAAAGGAGAGCAAACTATACCCAAAGCAAGCAGAAGGAAGGAAATAATAAAGATAAAAGTAGAATTCAATGACGTAGAAATAGTAAAGTTATAAAGAAAATAAATGAATCCAAAGCTTGGTTGTTTGAAAAGATCAACAAAATTGACAAACTTTCAGATAGATTGACCAAGCGAAAAACAGACAAGACACACACTAACAAAATCAGGAATGAAAGAGGAGAGATCACTACCAAACCTACAGATATTAAAAACGATTAAAGGGGAATACCATGAACTTTATATTAGTCATTTATATTATATTAGTCAATTTAGATGAAATGGACAAATTTCTAAAAAGATACAAATAACCACAACTGACTCAATAAGAAACAGAAAACAACATATAACAAGGCATATAACAAGAAAAGAAATTTAATTAGCAATCAAAAATCTTTCCAGAACAGCCACCAACTGGAGCATTGCCAATTGCTGAGGCAGAAAGAGAGAGCCCTGCATGGGAATGGCAAACCCACTTTTCAAAAATAAAATAAAGCTTCCTACAACAAAAAGCCCAGATGGCTTCACTGGTGACTTCTAGCAAATATTTTAAGAAGAAATAGTACCAAAAATTCACAAATTCTTTCTGAAAATGGAGGAAGAAGGTACAATTTCCGACTCATTCTATGAGGCCAATATTATCCTGATACCAAAGCTTAACAAATCAAACCGAAGGAAAAGTATAGCCAATATTCCTCATGAACAGAAATGCAAAAATCCTTTTAAAAAAATTAGAAAACTGAATTTAATAACATAGGAAAAGAGATTATCCACCATGACCAAGTGGGATTTGTTATAATAATGAAAGATTAGTTTAACTTAAAAAAATCTGTTATTTTAATACACCATACTAATGGAATGAAGGAAAAGATGATCACCTCAGGAGATACACAAAAACAAATTTGACAAAATTCGATCACCATTTATGAAAAAGGCTCTCACCAAAGTAGTAATAGAAAGGAAATTCTTCAACCTGATGAAGGGGCTGGGAGTGGCAGCAGTAATGGACGGCATTAAGACAAGGGAGAACTTGCTTGAGTGACGAAAATGTTCTAAAACTATATTGTGGTTATGGCTGCACAATTTTAAATATTTACAAAAACTCATTGAATTACACACTTAAAATGTATGCATTTATGTTATGCAAATTTTGCCTCAGTAAAGCTACAAAAATAAATAACCAGCAAGGGGTAGGTGATGGGGAGGTATAGAAGAAACAAGTTAGGCAATATACTGATAATTGTTACAGCTGGGGTATAGATAATGGTAAGTTATTACACTATTCCTTCTATTTGGGTTTATGTTTTAAATCTATCATAATAAAAGAATTAGTTTTTTTAAAAAATCAAGAAGTATCAGGAAAAAAACAACTGGGGGCTTGGGACGGGAGCAAGTGTAATGTGAAAACATACCTTGGGTCATTCTTGCATTCCTCTTCCTCTCCTTTAGGAAGCACCTTCTTAAGTTTCTAGATGTTTCACATAGTTTTTCTTTTGGATAGTGCATTTGATCCTAACATTTGGAAAGAGGAAGATAGACATTATTTTCTCTGCTATGTAGATGAAGAAACCACAGTCCAATGTGACAAAAATGGAAAGGAATGAAGCTAAGGACAGAGGCTGGGTGCCCAGGGCTGTCCACTGCACTATGATGTTCCCTGCACTCTGGGCCTAGGACAAGCTAAACTGTGTAGTAGGTAAGAATTGTTTTCGGTATCATCACAATTTCCCACCCCCTGAGACTCTTTTCTCCTCATTTGGCCTCATTGACGTCTCTTAGCCTAGCCCTACACTCCCCCACAATCCCCCAAAACACACATACACATTCTATTTTGATATTCTTTGAAAGATAGTCCTTTTCAGTTAAGACCCCATACTCTACTTCTCCTCCATCTCACTTTCTTTACTCCATCGGCACCTTCTCTCTCAATTCTTGATTGAAAATACTTAATAACATATTCGCTCCAATGGATTACTGGGTTAATGCTACTCTTAACAGAAGTATTTACATTTTGACAGAGGCCAACAAAATCACCAATGAATGCTTGTCCTACTGACTAAGTTTCTATAGAGTGTTGATAGGGAGAATATTTGGAGGTAAGAAAGAACCTTTTTGGGCCCTATATATTACCTTCCAGCCCATACGTTAGGTCAACTCTACACCAAGTTATCATTAAGAAACATTCAGAATGATGAACAAATATGCATCAGCACACTAAGCCACGCTTTTGTTTATTCATGGTGGAAAATAATCTTTCATTGTTTAAAGGGGATGGAAGCACTGTGGTGAGTCAGCTATAAATGGAGCTGGTGTGGACACAGAAGGGCAGTAGGTGGTGGACAGCGTTTGGAGTTTGTCTAGTCTAGGGCCCTCCTCCTCTCTTTAATGTGGGTATATTCAACAACCTTCAAGATCACTTTTGCCTTCAAATCTGTCTCAGTGAATCAGAATCTTGGATATCGGTTTAAGATGGGTATTTGTCTCACAATTCTCCCCAACTGGAAAGAATTTTTCCAATTGAGTCTCTGCTTTTTGATCCACTCTCTTGAACATT
The DNA here is from genome assembly GCF_057802395.1 of Ceratotherium simum simum. Taxonomy (NCBI): domain Eukaryota; kingdom Metazoa; phylum Chordata; class Mammalia; order Perissodactyla; family Rhinocerotidae; genus Ceratotherium; species Ceratotherium simum. The sequence continues at coordinate 23,963,101 of NC_141923.1, read as the reverse complement.
TTGTTCATTGAAGTCACCAGTTTGCATTGAATATGTTCATATTTATTTATTCATTAAACAAACATTTTTGAGCAGCTGCTATGTGTTAACATAACTCTGGGTGCATGAGAAATCATCAGTGAACAAAATAGAGGAAGATCTTGCCCTTGTGGAGGGAGGCAAAGGTAAGGGAGATAGACAATAATATTATAAAAAGTAAATTATGTAGGATGTTAGGAGCTGGTAGATGCTAGGAAAGATTAACAGTGCAAAAGCCCTAAGATGGGAGACTTCACGGGGTGTTTGAGGAGAATAAAGAAGTCAATGTGGCTGGAGAAGAGTGAATGGGATGGAGGTAGATGGGGAGGAGCAGTAGGAGATAAGCTCTGTAAGAGTCAGATTACATGGGGCATGGTAGGCCTCTACACGATCTGACTTTTTCTCTGAGCACGCTAGGGAGCCATTGCAGGTTTTAAGCAGAGGAGTAGAATCATCTTACTTACATTTTATAAAAATCACTTTGGTTGCTATGATGAGAATGAGGAGAAATGTGAAAGCAGAGACATTAAATATAAGGCTATTAGAAGAAATGAGGTGAGAAGGGATGGTCCAGAGTGGTAGTGGTGGAGATGGAGAGAAGTGTTCTTATTCTGGGTGTTGTGAATATGGACTCAAGAAAATTTCCTTCACCAGGGAATATGTCTCTCTCCCTCACTAGACTGGGAGCTGAGCACTCCTGAACACACAATGTGCTCAATGAATGTGTGATTAATGAATTAAGGAAAAAGTGAATGAATGTTGGGAAGTTGTAATCAATCTGGAACAGGGAATATGAAGCTATTTCAAGACAGCATGGCCACAATAAACATTATCTGTGGTCACAAGCTGATGATTGTTATAAAGAATAGGTATAATCATCTTTGGGTACAGAGGCTACTGGTAATTTTCATATGAAAATATCTTAAATAGATGTTTCCGGAATAGAATTGGAGAGTTTTCTGCTTGAGAGTTGTCCTCAATAAATGCATAAAATGAACCTTCCTTCATCCAGCAGTTGTTATTAAGGAAATGTGTGCAAACAACATACAATTTTGAACAGCTATTAAGTTCTTAAAATATGGTGAGTGGTTGACAGGCCACAGCAATAGCCCTCTAACTCTTCCCCTATCTCCAATCTCCCTTGCTTCCGTTGACCTCTTGTATCACTCCCAGGGCATCCTTTCTAAAGCACACGCTGCTTAAAACCTTTCAACAATTTTTCATTGTCTTCTCACTTAAGAAAAATGTTCTGTCTTGGTATCCAAGGCACTTCAAAATTTCTAGCTTTATATAGCCGACCACTACCAAAACACAGGACAAGTATACTTATTATTGAGAGGAACTTAATGTTGTGTTAAGGGGACAAGTTCTGACGACGAGCTTCCTGGGTTCAAATCCCAGCTAAGCACAAGAGTTAACCTTTCTAGTCCCATTGTCAGCCTTTGGGAAAATGGGATGGTAAATGTTCCTACCTTATGCCTTGTGAGGATTTATTTAGATAACAAATGTAAATTTTGCTAGACTGTAAGCTCCGTGAGGACAGAAGCCAAGTTTATTTTATTCCACACTAAACCCCAATGCCATGTATGTAGTGAACACTGAACTTATATCCATTGAATAATTATATAATTGAGTGTCTACTATCTGCCTGGTACTCTTCTAAATTTTGAGGATACTGTAGTCATTCTTCTCATGAACTTCACCTTCTGATCAAGGAAGACAGACAATAGACAAATCTATAAATAAACATACATTTGAATTTAATACATTGATAAATTCCATTTAAAAAATTAAAATGAGGTAATATACAGGAGTGTCTGATTTTGTGGCCACGGAAGAACTCTCTGAAGAAGTCACATATGAACTGAGATCTAAATATTGGGAAATGAAAGTCATACAAAACTAGGGAAAGTGGGAATGTTACACATGGAAGGTGGAAGGTGAACAGGCCCTGAGGCAGGTGTCTTCAATGAACAGAGAAAAGACCAGCACAGCTAGGTCATCATGACAGTGGTCATGGTGAGAATAATACAAATGGAGTTGAAATTTGTAGGTAGGGCCCTTTGGCTAAGATACAAAGATAAAATTGTGTTTTTAGTGGAACTTTTTAAGCAGAGAAATGAACACAGTCCCCTGGCCAGTTGTATAGAAAATAGATTTTAGGGGACAAGAGTGAAAACAGGTAACTGGATAAGAGCTCCTACTGTAATCCATATAAGAGATTACAGTCGTGCATCACTTAACGATGGGGATACATTCTGAGAAATGCGTTGTTAGGTGGTTTCATCATTGTGTCAACATCATAGAGTGTACTTCCACAAACCTAGAGGGTATAGACTACTATATACCTAGGCTATATGGTACTAATCTTATGGGACCACTGTCATATATGCGATCTGTCATTGACCAAAACATCGTTATATGGCACATGAGTCTATGGTGGTTTGTTTTTGTCTAATACAAAGGAAATGAAGAGGAATGGAAAGATTTAGAATATAGTTCGGAGGAAGAAACAAAGGAATGAGAGGAGTCAAGGATGGTTCCATTCAAGGCCACATTATATCTTTAGTGGGCCCTAGGTCCTTTTGCCTTTGTGGGTACTTGCACCATGAAAATAACATGAAAAATTATATTTTATGATTGCATTGGTATAAAGGTGAATGCAATCCAGGCTTGATTATATTATTTTTCCTTCTGATTTTAAAAGAAATATAAATATTTTAATGCACTCCTAAAAGTATTGTGGGCCCTAAGCAGTGCACTGCTTAGGAGAAATTGACCCTGGTTCCATTTTTAACATAAAACAATACAAAGTTGAGTAGCATATATTTGAAAATAGTCGGATCTTAGTGCATATTAGCTATCACATTATACTGGACATGTCCTATGCTTCCTAACCTCTATGAATTTTCTCATGTTGCTTCTTGAATTCCTCTTTACCTGTCAAGCACTCATCCATCCTTCAATGCCCAGACCAAATGCCAGCTCTTCAATTAAGTCTTTCCTGATTTCTCGACTGGTCTTGATTTTTCTCTTCTCTGCCCCCACAAGTCCATACTGATACGTCTCTCATGGCTCTAATTAGAGCCTGCTCTTGACTTATGCTAATTTATGTACTTCTCTTCCTTACAAGCTTTTTAGCACCTTTTAATACTTGGCAATATATCTTACACCATGGCTCTATCTCTTACTGTGCCTAGCCAAGTGTCTTGCATAGAGTAAAGCCTCAATAAATATTTGTTGACTTGAATCTCAAAGAAAACAGCCAGTCAGCCAAGTACTCTAACCAAAGGCTGTTGGGGCAAGACTGGTCTCCAGTATTGCTGCCCAGTCCCTGGCACAAAATTACTTTGAGACCATCTATTAAGCAACAAAATGCTGAAAAGAGGAACGCCAACTGTGACTCCCCACTTTGCGAAGGATGCTGCCAGGCTTCTAAATAACAACTTCATGGAGCATCCATCCAAAACACCATCTGGAGTGCAGACAGAGACTTGTATCTTGTTGACTCCCAGAACCATAAATCTAGAGCCTTGGCTAATCTCCATCATGGTTAGTGATGACTGTGATCTATGGCAGCCAAAAGATAAAGATTATGATTAGACGTAGAAAGGAAATTAGATCCTGAGTAAATGGAAACATTATTCATTTAAATCACGTTTGTTCTAATATTTATTTTATACAAGACACTGTGCTCGGCACTGTGGAAAATACAAATAGATATAAGATCCATTCCTTGCTCTCAATGGGACTTTTTTGTAGCAAAGGATAGTGCTGGGGAGAAAAGATACTGGTGGAATGAGAAATGTGAAGATGGCTCTATCTGTGTCTTCAACGAGAAGATGGTATTATTCAGCTCTAGCATGGAAATTGTTGAATCACCTTGATGAATCAGTCCATATTCCTGAACTTCAATTTCTCTCTCTGGATAATACCTACCTATTTGTCTACTAGGAACGCTGGATGATGTCACTACTTAGTAAACATAATAATTTCTGTGCTTTTCGATAATTTGGAGTTTAATATTACTCAATTTTCAGTTAAATACATGAATTGCATTTCAATTTGCAAGCTACTATTTTGGGGAAGGAGAGAGGAACTAATACCTCAACAAATTAACAAATGACCATAATTGAACTAATTAATTCATATATTTATTAGCAATTATTTATTAAGTGCCAACTAAGAGCAAGGCAGTTCAATTAGTGTAAACCAGTGGTTCTCAGCTGGTGCCTAATTTGTCCCTTAGGAAACATTTAACAATGTCTGGAGATATTTTTCGTTGTTTATATGTCTCATACTTTCTGACAAATAGGCATTTTTTTCATACAATTCCTTTCTTTTAGAAGATCTTTCATAGCATCTCTTCTCAACCAAACTTTTCCTAGTGAAATAACCAAGGTTCAAGTAATTTTTAACTGGGAGTATGAGGAAAGGAATCATGACATTTCAGGCCAGAATTCTTTGTTGTAGAGGGAGGTCTTGTGCGCTATAGGATGCTTAGTAGCATCCCTTGCCTCCACCTACTAAATGCCAGTTGCACTTCGCCATTTGTGAAAAACAAAATGTCTCCAGAAGTTGTAAAACATTCCCTCGAGGGAGGTCCACGATCACAGCCAGGTGAGGACCACTGGTGTACGGGAATTAGAAAGAACTAAGAGGTACAGTGAAGTTCTGTAGAAGCAGATCCTTGTATAAACTGCTACGGAGAGTAAAGTCATTTTGCACTCTTTATCAAAATCCCAAACAAATGCTCATCATCTCTGAGCTGTTCACTCCACTTGTAGGGTATCTATCATACAGAAATAATCTCCAAAAGATATTTTTTTTAAATGCCTAAATGTCTAATTTTCCCTGAGGAAACAGGTAAGTAAATTCTAGAATAGCTACATTATGGAATATTATGCAAACACTAAAAGATATATTTGAGAAGAGATTTCTTTAATGCGGAATGGAAAAAAAAAAGCTGGTTGCTAAACCACAACTCTGTAAACAATACTCAGTAAAAAAGCAAAAAATAACATAAAAAAGAACTACAAGGAAATATATCAAAATTTTTAATAGTATTGTTTTTAGATACAGGACAAATATGGTTATTTTATCCTTTTTTATATTGTATATTTTAATTTTTGTAATATATAAATATAGTCTTTTTTTCTTATTTTTATAAATTTAAGTCAATGTAAAATACTAATGGGGGTATCACTGGTAATATCTCTCTGTAATAATGGATTGAGCGTTACAAAGCTTTCTTCAAGCCTCTTATGACATTGTTTTGGAAAAAGGATATTGGTTCTATTGTTGCCCTTCTGTTTATTGGTAAAAAAAGAGCAAATGATCAGTTGTTAGTCTTCCTTTTGCCTCAAAATTTGGCATCTGAGGCAAACCACTGATGAAATGCATTTGCATTTGAATTATGTTCACCCCAGAGCCAATCCTAGGTCTCTTCCAAAAGCTTTTCATGTGTGATGTGAGTTCTCGTTCAGTTTGTTCCAGTAGTGGGGCTCTCTTCAGAAAAATGACTTCCAGTTTAGCTGAGTGAGGATAAGGCCTGCCAGGAGAAAGCCATCACTTTATGAATATGAAATGTTCTTAAAAGAGACAGCTTCAGTAAGTCATTCCTCAAAGGAGATGACAGTGTGAGGTATCAGGAATTAGAGTGCAAAGGTGTCACTTCTAATGCCTAAAGCCAACACTGTTTTATAAAACATGTAAATGTGTATATTTATTGTCATCCAATATTCTGTTTTCTGGATGCTCACTTATAACAACTTGGAATCAAGCAGGAAGATGTTTAAAAAACATAGCATTAATGTGTGGGAGTTGTTTTTTTATAATCCATTAGACTTTTTTCAATATTAAGTTAAGTGATAGTCAAAAATGCTTGAAGAGGACACAGACAAATGCACACCCATGCACACACACGCATACAACAGATGTGACCTGCTTCAACAAGTTACACTTGAAAACATAATTTATTATTTTCTTTGTAGTCATACCTTATTTACTGAATGCAGTAGTTCTTTGAAAACTGATCTTTTCCCTAGCTACTCTGAGTTTGCATGTAACCAGATACATCAAAATATCCATGTTTTTCTTACATGCCGTGGGAAAGTGACAGCATCCTTTCTTTGTGGTTTTGGTTAATGTCTACACATCCTTCCCAAAACACCATCAGAGAATGTTATTTCACTGATGGGAATGCAATGATATGCTTCACACATGACATGCTCTACTAAGGATGCTGCCCAAGAAAATTAGAGAGCCCACTGTGAGAGTAGAGAAAGTCATTTTCAATACGAAATTATAGCCACTGCCTGGATCCATCACTCCTCTGACAAGGTGTGCAATGATTCATCCTTTTCCACTCATAGTGGGGTTCTGTCAGATGTGCAACTGGCTGAGCAGTAAGAAGGAAGGATACGAAGATGTGTAATTATCCAACCTGGTCACAGTAATAGTTTTAGTACACGTTTCAATCCCCCTTCCCACCCAACATTAGAAATTCATGTGACTGCCTCTCCTTTTTCACATGTACCTTCTTTTGAGTCCCACCCTTTTATCCGAAGACATTTGAAAGGAGGTGTGTTTCAAGAAACTCAGCAGAGGATGAGGGTCAAAGATTTGTTATTCTAGACCATTCACTGTGAGCATTATATGCCCACCACTCATTGAGCTCTTGCATGTAAAGTGATAAGCACATTGCTAATCTGATGTTTTGTACTATTTAATCCTTGAAAAAACCTTATAAAATCAACTCTATTATCCTCATTTTACATATTTAGAAACTGTGGCACAGAGACATTCAAGTTCTCATAGCTGCGATAGATGGAATAAACTGGGATTTTAAGCACAGTTTGTTAGGTCTTTAGGGAAATTATTCAACCTTTCTGTGTCTCAGTAACAAAATTCTGAAATAATCTGGAGCCCATACCAATTCTGTGCCTCCAAAACACCACTCTCCTCAGGTCAACTGAGTAAGGCCTTTGCTGTACTTGGTTTCATGTCCAAATGCCTTTCAACTTTCTGGAAGAGTCCAACAATGAGCCTCCAAAGATGTGGGTATATGCTAATGTTGTAACATACATACTACATACTAAGAATGTGCCTCCAAGAGGGTGTTTCAGAAACAAAGGGGCCAGAGATGCAGCCGAGGTTATATAGAAAAAGACCCACATCAGAGGATGAAAATACACAAGTTGGAAATGGTGACTGAAATCTCAGACATTGTAGATTACCACGAGAGTATCTTTGACTCTGAGGTGTAGTTGCCAAGATTTATTCACAGAACAAGCTCTACCAAAATATGAAGTAGAGGTATAATGGTAATCACCCATTCTTGTCTCCTCTTTCTCTTTTAGTGTTTTCCTTCTTCCTAAATTACTTTCACCAAGACATGAGGGATTTCAGTGGTGTCTCACTTATACAAATATTGAATTTAAAAAATGGACCACATGATAAGACAATTGTTAAACAATGGCATACATTTCTAGCAGTGAGACCTTAAGTATCTAGCTGGCATACTGTGGGCAGGGAATTTCCCAGGGCCCTACAAATTACTACCTACTCAGACAACTCAGGAGAACAGAGATGACTAGATTGCCTGTGTTCTCATCTCACAAAAAATGTCCTTAAGAAAATTCTTGGCACACAGAAATTAATCAGCTACCATATCTCCATCTCCAGCCTTCAAATTCCCCCAGGTCCCTGACTTACATGTTTAACTTCCTCAATACTACGTAGACACCTCAAATCTATGTACAAAACTGAATGCAAGTTTCCTGCCCCTAAACCTGACCCTCTTCTTCTTTCTTATCTTCGTACCATACCACAAAAGAATCTTTGACTTTTTTCTCGCCCTTGGAAGATTCAAACTGATGTTTTTTAAAGGTCTTCTTGTGAAAAATATCTTATGCCCTACTGTTCCATCCTCATTGTCTCTGATTTAAGCCTTCCTCATCTCTTGCATGGATTTCTAAAAAATTTCCTACATAACGTGCTGTCAAAATTGCTATCCTTGAATCCATATCCTGTATTGCTACTAGAGAATATTTATAAAATAGAGCTGATCATGTTACTTTTCTGCTTGAAAATATTTATTCTATAGGCCACATCCAAGTCCAAACTCCTTCCTGAGGGTCAAAGCTGTTTAAAATCTGACCTCATTTACTTCTCTGTCTCAAATTGGCACACTCTTTACTGTCTCAATAGTCCACAAACCTCAAGTGTGAAAAACTCTAGATTTTCTTTTTTTCCTGTAATTGAATTGAACTTAGTTCTTGAGTGAACTAAGTCCATTTTCACTGTGCACTAAATCTTGAAATTTCCAAAGAAACTCAGTCACTTCTGGCTTTTTCTCTATTCCAGTCCAGTAGTTTCTTAGTCACTCCTAGTTTAAAACTTAATATAATTTGGGATTTTTTCCCTCCTCAGTCCCTTAAAGTGTTTTCTGTTCTTCCCTCATCTTGGTCCTGATTCTCAATCTCTGGGTGATTCAACAATTCCTTTTATGTTACCTCAGAGTAAACAGCACACTTTTTTGGCTTCTGTGGTCATACTGGCATCTGTAGCTAAGGTCCTCACCTTGTCTGTTTCCCAGCTTAGATTATTCAGCACCTGTTTGACAGGTGGCAACTGGTCCATCAGGCTTTTCTCCATTGACTCCTATGCAGCTTTCTGGCATCTACATTCCAACAAAGATGCAGCTACAACCTCATTCACTCCATTCAGGGATCTAGGCCCCGCCTCTGCACTGTAGTCTTCTGATTGGCGTATTAGCTTTCCCTACCACCTAATGTCTAGGTTTTACTCGTGGCCTCAGAAGACATAAAATATTCTCTAAGTCAATGGGGGACCCTGGTAAATTGAGGAAGAGATCTCCAGACTAGATATCCTGTCACCATGTCCTCTACCCTTCATGCATTGGGTTCATCAGTGGAGCTGCAACACTCAAAGACATCCAGACAGGGAGCAGGTTGCAAATCTGCCCAAATCTCAGATGTCAATCTTATAGGCAAGTTTCTTCCAGGGAGGGGAATAGAGCATAAGATCCCTTCATGATTTCATCATGTCTCCAAACTCTACCTCTCTCCTCTTCAGATCAGAGTCCTTTCATCCAGTTGGATAAGAGCATGAGAAAGGCAGAGAAACGCCTGTCTGTTTTCATCTTCTTATCAATCTATCGGGTGTGTGCCACACTGAGGAGGTAGAAGTAAAAAATCTAGCAGTTTTTATTTAAGGCCTCTATGTTGAAAATTAAAACAAAAAAATTATTGAAAAAAAATAAAGAGATTTAAATAAATGAAAGGATTTACCATGTTCTTGGATCGGAAAATATCTAGTAGTGTAATTCTTTCAACTGTCTTCTTCAATATTGTTTGTCTACTCTTGGCTGTTTGACTTTCATATAAATATTACAACTAGCTGATCAATTGCTGGAAAGGAACTCTGTTATTTTGATTGGAATTGCTTTAATTTATAGATCAATTTAGGAAAAATTGACTTATTCACAATATTGAATCTTTCACAATGTTTAGAAGAAGCCAGACACAAGAGTACATAATGTATGACTCATTTATATAAAGTTTAAACAAAAACATACTTGGGGCCGGCCTGGTGGCGCAAGCGGTTAAGTGCGCGCACTCCGCTGTGGCAGCCCAGGGTTCGCCGGTTCGGATCCCGGGCTCGCACCAATGCACTGCTTGGCAAGCCATGCTGTGGTGGCGTTCCATATAAAGTGGAGGAAGATGGGCACGGATGTTAGCCCAGGGCCAGTCTTCATCAGCAAAAAAAGAGGAGGATTGGCACATGTTAGCACAGGGCTGATCTCCTCACAAAAAAAATAAAAATAAAAATACTTGTTTCTTTACCCTGTTCTAAGCACATCAAGCACTTCGATGTTTCTAAGCTTTGCACATGCTCTCTCACTCTTCTGCCTCATGACAATCTACTCATCCTTCAAGGCCCACTATAAATGTCACTTCCTTTGTGGTGTAAAGAACCAGATAGCTATAAAAACCTCTTGGATTGACTGGTTGCATCAATGGCCCCAATTCCTCATCCCTTTCTGGGTGCTCATCCTTTGCCATGTAACCTTGCAGTGTGCTTCTGCTCTGGCTCTGGATCTGGCCGTGGGATTTGCCTTAGCAGTGAGATGTTAGCCGACCTGATGTGAAGAGAGGCTTGAAAGGCACCTGCATCATTGGCTTTCTTCCCTCCTTGACCTCTGTCATTGTCATAATAACCTATCTGGCTAATCTGCTACAAGAGGAAAGACATATAGATCAGAGCCAAGTAGCCCAGTTGTCCCAGATGAGGCCTGCCTAGATCAGCCATCTGCCAACAGACATTCAGAAATGTGAAGGAGCCCAGCCAAGATCAGCAGAATCACCTAGAAGACCAGCAGCTGACTGCAGATGAATGAGCCAGCCTAGCCTAGATTACCAGCTAATTCTAGATCAGCAGAACCCTGCAGACTGATGAACTAAATGACTGTTTATTACTGTATACTAATGAACTTTTGTGGCAATAGATCATTGCTATAACCTAGAACTCTTTTGGTCTAGCCAATACTGAAATACCGTAAATCAAGTTTGTTTTCTTGGGCCTTCATGCATTGTTCCTTTGAAATGTGGATGACACCCTTGGTTGCACCATACAAGGTCCCAGAAGCAAATATGGCACAATAAAATTAGGATAATTCCATGAGGCTTTAGTAAAAAGATTATGTATAAGGACGTGGGCAGAGTATTGAAAAACACAAGATAATGCAGTATGCCAAGACAATTACTACCCCTAGGCCCAAAGGATCTAGGACAGAGAGCGGTTATCAAACCTAGAAGGTAAAAGTTGTGTGAAAAGGGCCACTTTGAGAGGAGTTGTGACTTCACAGAAAGGAGGCAGCAAGCCCGAGGCCCCTGCAGGGAGGTATCCAGGTGGTTTAATATCTTGGCTTCATTCTTTTCCCTTCCTCTGATCTGTTGCCAGGGGCCTCTGTTGGCCAAACCAAACCAAAAGGCAGAGGGCAAGAGAGCTCTTTGATATAACACATTCATTGTCTGGGGCAGAGTGAACAGTAGAGAAGAGTAAAGAGAGAATCTGAAAGAGCAAGCAGAAAATATCCAGCAAAAATGATCATGGGTTGATGCGGCTGTCAAATCCTTTCTTAGGAGTGTATTTTCATAGAGGGGGGAAGTATTGCCAGAATTAGGTACCTTAAAATTGGGAAAGTAGAGAGTACAGAAAGTAGAATAAAAGGAGAATATTTTTAAACTTTTCCCATCTCAGAATTTGGTCAAGAATGGCCCTTCCCAGACTATGCTAACCACTCAGTGAGTATCCAATAAGTAATTGCTGAGTTGAGTTTTTCTGAACTAACAAGGAAAATCTCATCTATGAATATAGTATTGGTCTCTTGGCACCAATACTATAGGGAGTCTTCACATAAGTCTATTTTGTTTTGCCAGTGAAAATGGTATTAAGAATACAATGAAATATTATCCTGTGCTCTATTGTTAGCCACCTTCCATAGTGTAAATTTCCTATTTCCTGACCAACTTTGAGGCAAGAGTTATAAGAAGATTAATATTTCTCTCTTGACACACGGTTCTGTTTATTAAAGAGGGATGCTTGAATGGCAGAGCTGTGTTCTGTAGCAAAGGAGAAGGAATCTTCCATTAGTAGACCTTCTGGAGGGCAGTCATTATTCTGAGATTGATCTCAGAGAAGACTAACAGATGTAAATTGAGTTGCTTCTGGAATGTATTCTTGTTTTGCTTTTAGTCCTCAAGTAGATTTGAAAATACCATTGAGGCAAGTTAATTTTGCAGAGAAGATTGTGAAAGTATAAAGTGTGCTGATCTTAAACAAAATAGATCTGAGTTCAAATCCTGGCTATGCTGTGTTACCTCAGGCTAGTGCTGACAAAATGAAGACAATCTGGCCTATATCGAAAGGCTGTTGCCAGGATTAGGTGAGTCACAGTCTCATCCAAGGAGGTGTCTTTTATATTTCTCTGGTCACAGCCAAGACAGGCTGCATGACTGGGCTCAAGAGCAGAAGCCAAATGAATATAATAGAATCTAGGTACAAACCATCCGACTGAACACTTCCTATGAACTGGTTGCCCTGGCCTGTCTCAGATGCTAGCACAGGACTATAGTAATCACCAGTTAGCCTGTCTTAGTTCATTTGAGCTGCTATAATAGAATATCATAGATTGGATCGCTTATAGACAACAAACATTTGTTTCTCACAGTTCTGGAGTCAGAGAAGTCCAAGACCTAGGTGCCAGCAGATTTGATGCCTGGCGAGGGCCCACTTGCTGGTTCCTGGTGCATAGACAGCTGTCCTCTCACTGTAACCTCATCCGGCAGAAGAGATAAGGGATCTCTCTGGGGTCTCTTTTATAAGGCTCCTAATTCCATGCATGAAGGTTCCACCTCGACCTAATCACCTCCCAAACGTTCCACCTCCAAACACCACCACCTTGGGGATTGGGCTCCCACATATGAATTTGGGGGAGACACAAACATTTAGGTTATAGCAGTACATTTTATTCAGGTTTGGCCAAGAGTCAGAATTATGGCTCGTCACCCCTGAAATAATCTCAGGGTTGCAACAGACCGGCTTAGATTAATTCTGTACCTTCACGATCTGATCTCTGAACCTTGGCTAAACTTTCTTAATTAAAAATTTCTCATCATGATTCTTCTTTCCACATCCTTTACGGTGTTGGTAAGAAAACATGGTAAACCCATAATAGTTGAATAAATGTCATTTGAATGCTGTTGAATGAGATGTTTAATGAGAAATTTGGCTAGTTGTTGGGTTCATTACTTCCTACAACCTGCTTCAAGTCATCTTTAGTTTGTTGTCCCATTTTTTCAGAGTGAATCATTTCTTTGACAGTGATATCATGGCTAATGAAACAGAGGCGACAGTTAAGAAGGTTGTCCATAAATTCTTCATCCTCATTTGAGGGACGATATGAAATTATTGTAGGAAGTAGCAGCCAGCATGTTGCTGATCACAAGCAAAGGCCTATGATTCTTTCAGCAGAACTCTGATGTGGACTTGTAAGTACACTGAGTCATTTTGGGAAGGAGTCTACTATTTAATTATAGTTTTTCCTCAGAAATGGTTCTGCAAAATCAATAGAGTTCTTAACAATTGTTTATGTGATTGTATTTGTGAATGTAAGTGTGTGTGTATTTGTGTGTATGTGTGTGTTTGTGCATTTACCCCTTCTAATAGAAAGACAAGTTCTTACCAACCTCCCACATACAATTATAGAATCTTTTCTATGTAGGAAATAATTCCAGAAATTAATTTGAATGAATGTTTCACCCAAGGAAAGACATTATGCAAAGCTGTGGCTCTTCAAAGTTATCCCACCATAAAGAGAGAATGCAGAGGTGAGGAAATGGCTGCCCATTTCAAAGCTTTCTGTGTAAAATTATTAGGGCTCTTTTGTCGGATTTCTGTTCATTGTAATTTGCCATCAATTGCAAAGCACATCATTGATAAAATTGAAAGTTTTGGGGGGGGGAGGTGTAGATGACTGCTCATTTTTATTAATAAAGATTTTAAAGTGCACTTTGTTTCATGAAACAGAAATGTGAGAAAATATGGGTTCTAAATTTGTGCTAATGAATTATTCTTCAACAGTAGATTGCATTGTCATTGAGAACCAAGTCACTGGGACCTTGGTGTCATGTGGCATTTTGTGCCAACATATATCTCCAACGTTCCAAGAGATGAGTCAGTGGTAAGAAAAAATGGTTTATATTCATTGTAAAGTCCTAGAAGAGACTCAGAATTCAGTAACTGCTTTGCATTCCTGAGAGTGCCCAAATACTTTAAAATCATGAGTCGATGTTACCAAATGTCTTTTTCTATTAGGTGATAAAGAGGTTCAGCAGTAGTGGTCTTTGTGGAAGTACAGCATGGTAGAAATTGAGTAGCCCCAGGAAGGCTTGAAGCAATTGTTTTGTTTTTGGAATGAGTGCCTCGTGGAATGCACATATTTTATCCTGAATGTGATAAATACCAGCAGCACTCATACAGTAACCTAAGACAATGACAGTGGAAGTTTCTGAGTTCATCTCTTTCTTTTCTTCTTTGTTTCACCTGGATACTTGAAGCCGTGAAACAGTGTAGGAGTTCTTGAAGTTCTTCTATAAGTTCATGATTTTGATCTTAAAGCATAATTGAAATACAGTATCACACCTGAAAGCTGAGGAATCAGAATTCTCAGTAAGTGCTGGAAAACCTCAGTGGTATCAGGATTGCTGAACTGAAACTGCTTAAATCAGTGTTACTTTAAGGGGTGACATTTGTTTACTTGTCTGTAGCAGTATCCACACTGATGATCATGCATTGGTAGCTTGGAAGAAATAAAATTCTGGTAAGATTTTCTATCCATTAGGGATAGCAGGGAGCTAGAAGAGGTGAGTGTGGAATGCAAGCTCTAGCCACAGTACATGAATTAGTCAGCTTGGGCTGCCATAACAAAGTACCATAGACTGGGGGCTCTACACAACAAACATTTATTTTCTCACAGTTTTAGAGGCAAGTATTCCAAGATCAAGGTGCCAGCACTGGTTGGGTGCTAGAGAGAGCCTTCTTCCTGGCTTGCAGGCAGGCACCTTCTAGCTGTGTCCGTACTTGGCAGAGAGAGAGAGAGCCCTGGTCTCTTCCTCTTCTTATAATGACATCAATCCCATCACAGTGGCCTCACACTCATGACCTGACCTACACCTAATTACCTCCAAAGGCCCTACCTCCAAATACTATCACGTTGGGGGTTAGGACTTCAACGTATGAATTTGGGGGGGCAGGGGGGACACAAACATTCAGTACGTAACAGCATTGTATCTGAGGTAACAACAGAATTGAAGTTTAAGGGATGAGTGAGTAAAGTATGGGGAGGGTAGGAATAAAAGGGTATTCTAGGCAAATGAGTCAACTGAGCATGATATGAGGGTGTGTATTGGTGGCTGGAAAAAGGAGAGGAAGAGGAGAGACAGACATGTATCAGAACTTCCTGCTCCCCCACTTTCATCTCTTTCAGTAAGGGGGGCTGGGGAGATGTGTGAGTTAGAAATAGCTCTTCTAGAGGGCATTTGCTGTTTTTTCCCACCAAGCATCTATTCACCCTTCTTCTGATAATAGCATCCTGACTTGGAGAAACCACCATTACTCCACTCTGGATTTATGCCATTAGAGCCGCCCCATCCTTGTCTTGATGGAAGGCCCATGGACCAGGCCTGCTCTAGCAGACACCAAATTTCCTAGCACATGACCCAAACCAGGCCAACGAAAATCAATCTCTGAAACTGTTGGAAAAAAGGGACTTGCTTTTACTGATGGTGCTTAACTGAAGTTTATAAGGCTGAGAGCTTACATTGTCCATCTTTATGCTACAGAAGGAGAGCTTGGCTAAGAATTAAATATATGCAGAAGAAAGAATGCCCAGAGATTTGAGCCAAACATATTTCAGACAAGATATTTGAGGTTTCAGATCTGGCTATGCCAACCAATCCTCCCAGACTCTTCAGTTATATGAACAAATGAATCCCCCTTTCCTTTAAGAGAAGTTGAGCTGAGTTTCTGTTACTTGGACCTTGGAGAAGCCTGTGTAATACAGCTCCCTAGGGGATCCAGACACTTCTTCCCACACTTAAACACTGTTGCTCCTAAGAGCTTATAGGAAGTCATTGGACTAGGAATCAAGAAACCTGGATTCTGGACCTGACTCTGCTGTTCCCCATCTGCAAGATGTTTGGCAAGTCAGTTAACTTTCAGATACTTCAATCTCCTCATCTAAAAAAAATGAGACTAACTAAATATTCGGTGTCTATTTCAAAAATTTGTTATGAGGCTCTACATAAGGTGATAAATGAGAAAGCACTTAACAAATTGAAAAATTGTACTCTGATAATGCAAGTCATTATCATTGCCATTGTAGCAGGCACTGAGGCACATGAAGATTCTCCAAGTAGTCAAGGGACATTAATGGTCAGAATATGACAATGCATATACTTGTGCTGGGACTGGATTAATGATTTACTTGTGAGTACCATTCTTGGGGTCATAGCCAAAAAAAGAAAAGCTTTCTCACTTCCCATGAATTCTGGCCAAGTTTTTTTTTAATCCAATTTTTGGGAGCAAAGAGCAGAAGAAAGCTAGGAAACTGTCCACAGCCCCTGGTGCACGTGATCTCCCCTTATCGTTTTTATTTCTACCCTGTGATTCTGCTCTGTTCAGGTCACAGATCTATTTGCTCAAACGTCCTAGGATGTTGAGTCCTATTAATTCCCCTTAAAACAAGATTGATCTTATTACCTAGAAGCTGTTTGAGAAAGCAACAGATTAAACAAGGTTTTCCATGTATTTTTCTGGATATTTTTGGATTTCTTATAAAGGTATTCACTTACTACAGCAGTGTCTGTCATCTCCCGGGTCTTAGGTCATAAATATATGGCCTTGACAGAGATAGGGAAAAGAAGAAGGAGCTCTTTTCATTTTCAATATCCTTCCCTTTATGAAGAATCCACTTGGATAGGGACACACAGAAAACATTAAATCAAGAACAGCCAAATTGTCCTTAACAGACCACTGTTCAAAGTTTTCTTAAAGGCCTTGGTGGCTCTTTCCTGAGACACTATTCTCTTTTATGTACACAATATTGAGTATTAGGAGGCTTGGGTTTCCTTATTAAGTCAGGACTGTGTCAAATTTAGCTCCCGAGGGACTAGAATAAACTTATTTTCTTTCTTTTTCCTCAACCAAATTCCATAGTTCTTCCCCTCCCATATTTCTCTGTTTGCTTGAGGAAGTGACTTTTCTCCCACAGTCCCCACTTCCCAAAGAGGTAACTTTTTTTTTTTTTTTTTAATATTAGCTGACACCCACTGCTGTAAGGGTAACAGAATGCAAGAACATGCAGAGAGCAGCCAGGCACTCCAGAGGCCATGATGAAGACAGTCAAAAATACGACTGGGCTGGACTGTGCAAACAGTGGGTCACCGCTGCTCTCAAGATGGGTAACATTAGAGTCCCGAGGGAGTATTTGGTGACTGCAAAAGTCAATCCTGGAGCTCATGATTCTTGGTCCAATCGCAGCATTCCCCTTCAAAGTCTTCTTGTTTTTAGACTGCACCTTGTTCAGTGGCCTGAAAAGGTCTACCTTGTTCCTTATCCAGAGAGGGAGGAGTGGATTTTACTGTCCAAAGTCTATACACGCACCAGGTACAAGAAGATGCCAGCCTCTTACTTAGGGTTTTAGTCTCTTCCTCCCATATACACCTATGCCAATAGTGGTGATAGATAATCACTGAGTCACTTTCCTTTGAAACTAACTTTGTGTTCATGAAAATAAAGGAAACAGGCAATGAATGTCTTCTATACACGGCACAATGACTTTTCCACATGTAAGAAAAGACATGTGCACTGTGAACAGACATCTCCAAGAGTCTTGTTCCCCTCTCAGCCAGCACAGCAGATTCATTTAATCTCTCTAGATTTCCAATTCCAGTTTTGGGTTTTTTGTTTCCAATCTTAATTCCCCACTAGCAAAGAGCAAACTTCTCAGGAAGTAAGTCACCATATCATCCACCCTTGACTTGAATGTCCATTCCCAAATAACGAACATAAAATGTGAAGTTCAAGCCAAACCAAAGCTAAAGGTAAAGGTCAAGTTCACTCCTCTGCCTACTGGCAGAGAGAATAATTCTAAACCAATTGACATGCCTGATGGAGTAGGTGTCAATATTAGTCACACTGAGAAGTTTCATCCACACTGGGAGGGAAAACCAAATGACCAACTTATCCACCTGGAAGTGGGATTCAGGGTGTCAAAATTACATATACAAACTACAGCAGCCTACAACCATGGCCAAAATAAAAAGCAGCTAGCAGCCAATGAATATAAACAATTTTGTTGTGAATTTAAAAACCCATTTCACACTACTCATATTACGTTTTTTGTTTTTGTTTTTGTTTTTGTTTTTTTTTTGCTTTTATAGGTTTTAAGAACCAGCTCTTTAAGAGGGGTGATTTATCACTTTCTTTGGTAAAAAACTCATAACCCTACATTATTAAAAAAAAAAAAAAAGAAAAAGGATGGGTCTTCCAGTTTCCAAGAGGAAAGGGCGCCAGACTCCAGCATGGGGAAAGCCACCAGGAGGGTTTGACTGGTGTGGTCCTGTTCCCTCTGCAGGTGGAAGGAGGAGCCTTTTGCCCCCACTTTGCTTGTTCCTGGGAACATAAAGTTGTTCCCAACAGTGGAGACAGGCACCATCCTTCCAGAAGGCCGTGGGAGGTTCACTTTACATAGACAACCCAGGTGGACTGGAAGATGGTAGGCTCCCATGGGAGATTTGGTCACATAAATGACTAGTATTGGAAGAATTATTTGAAACTCCTTTTTTATGTTTCTCAGATTCAGGGATTGACGCTCAGTAGTGAATCCCACCCAGGGCCACATAGCTCTTGTTCCAGTGTCTCAGGGGTCACCTATGCATTTTGTGAAAGTGTACACAGGACCGGATATGGGATCTAGGGCACTCATAGAAAGCCTGCCCTGTTGCTATTTTAACCATGCCACAGCTGTGCAAGAGGAAGAGAAAAAGTGTAAGAAGGTTGTTAAGGGAGTTTTGCCAATAGTTAATTAGATTAATCTATTAACATGTAGATTTGCCTCTCCCATTCGAGTCAAGATATCACTATAGGATATTGAGGATGGTGTCTGCAGAAGACAGCGGATTTTTTTAATTATGGAGAAACGTGTTGGCCAACAAGGAGAAATCCTTGTGCTGCTGTTGAGAGCACAGCTCCCTTGTCGCAGATCAGGCAGCAGCAGCTGCTAGCACTGGGGCTTATGTAAGGCACTGCTCTCAGCCCTGGGGCCCCGGTGCCCAGTTTCCAGCCAGGATCCAAGGGGTCAGCGTGCCAGGTGAATGAAATCCTGCCTTTGTTTGACTGCCCCAGAGTCTCTTGCTCTGGGACGTTCCGTGCAACAGAAACCCAGACACACTTATTATACAGAAACCCGGGAGGGGAAGAGGAAGGAGGCTTCTAGGTGCCAAAAGCAGGGGCAAAAACTGAATAGTCAAGAACTTTCTCCCAGCCAAGTCAGCAGTGTCCCAAAGTCTCCGAGATTCCGTAGTCTATGAGGATGGGAGAGAGCATGCTGTAAAAGTGATCCAACTACCATAACACAGCACACACATCAAAAATAGTACTGTTTTCAAACACAAAGTTATGTATAGAGGAGTTTTAAAAAGGGATTTTAAAACAAATTTTAATAAAAGTTTTTAATTGTGTGTGTTAACTAGACTGAAAGCTGGTTGGTCCCTACTAAATAGACACAGACGATGTAATACAATAATGACATCATTGATCCATCAAATTAATGAAAAGATGTAATTAAACTTTTAAGTGATGTCATATAAATGGTGTAATTATTTTTGTTATAAAGGTAGTAAATAGAAAATACTACTTACAATATCAACAATCTAGCCCAATCACCATTATATACAGAATAATTTTAAAGGTTTTGATTGAGGTTAAGCTTCTCACATTTGAATTAATTCTGTTCTCAGTCTTGTCTCTCAAGAAGGCAGCAACAGAAAAGAGATGCTTTACTGGGCATTTGCAAACAATCACACAAATATAAATAGGAGAGGAGGCACAGTGAAATTTTAAATCCAGTGAAATGGTAGATATTTATTGAAATTATAGTGCGTGCATGACACTGTATTATTATTATTACACATCAAATAATCCATGCCTCCTACCTTCAAATATAAAGTAAACAATACGATAAATTCATATTGCGAGGCTTCCCTATTTTAGTTGCTTTTCGTTATGTGGTGGAATGCCTGAAGATGTACATCCTTACATCAAGGTTGTGGTTTCACAGGATGTGGTAGAGCTTTAACATGAGATGTAAAAGAATAATTAGCCTCAAATGTCAGGCAAGCAGTCAATAATATTTACCAAGTAGTCACCCCATGCACAGCAGGGGCTTGTAAGTAAGCTGGTTAACAAGCGGTTTCTGATCATCTACCCAGTATGCAATAGACTAAGTGCTGTGAGAAATAAAAGAGAAGAACATTGGAAGTCCATGCTCTTGAAGGATTTTTTTCTAAACACAAAATCCACACATGGGAATTGACTTAGGGGCACTTACAAAGAAACATGGGCAATTAGCATACTTCAAACTGACTTTATAAAATACAGACAGAACACATAATGAAAGAGCCAGGTTTTGTCTGTTTGTGGGCGAGGTTTGTCCCCATCTCGTAGAGATAAAGGAGAGGTGTAGGGACTTGCTCATTTCATTGGGAAGTCACATGCTTCACTTTGCACTTTATTTCTGTATTTCAAAGGTTTTCCATGCTCTGACACACTATTGGAGACTAGGCTCTGCGTAAACACCTGGGGAAAAAACTTGAGTGACTTAGCTCTGCTAGCAAGGGATTGTCACTCCCACACAGTTCCAGAGCAACTCTTTAGGAGGCCTGAATAGCCATGATTGGTGGCACAGGAAAAGAATGATGAGATTTGAAAGTGATAAAAAGACTTTTTTGTTTTCTTCTAGGATAGCTGCGGTTTTAAAGTAAATTACAAATTTGTCAGTGGTTTTTCTTTTAATTTAATTCTACAAATATATATTAAATTGGTACCGTGGGCTCTGGAGGAGATAGTCTGTGATCCATCCCAGCTCCATGAGATGGAAGCATCTCTGTTAAACAATACTGAGAGCATCACAGAGGCAGGAATCCACATACCTAAGGTCTTCCTGGAGCCATCTGCAAAGAAGCTGTCCCTTTCCTTGCAGAACAAGAGAGCAAGACAGAGCCATTCCCAGATTGCTGAGGGGAGAGACCAGACAGGCACAGGAGGGACGGCTGGAGGCCCAGGGTGAGAACAGGTTGGCTGTGATGACTGCCCAGGAGGGGCCATGGAGACACACTACTCAATGAAGACTTTGTAGCCTAGTGGTTAATAAGGCAGCACCACCAATGATGTCACCTGCCCTGGAGCTTTGCAACCAAATGTCAGAGTTTTTACAATAGAGGTTCTCAACAGGTTTTTGCTTGTTTGTTTGTTTTTTACAAGACACACTAAAATAATACACTTCCATGAATATATTCATGTTATGCACATTCCAGCTGTAATTGCACATCTTTCAAAAGAATATTCCAGAAAATGAGAGAGAATGATTTTACTATATGAATATCCTTGAATCTGCTCTAATCTAAAATTTTTATTTAATTAAAATTTTAACTGAAATTAGTTTTCGGAGACATATTTCAAACTACCTTATTATACATAAGCTTATTTGTAATGATTATGTTCATGGTATATAAAATATGATACAGTTGTTAAATTATTCTATATTTTTATAGTAGTAGTCAATTGTATAGAAAAAATAAAACACTTTTATATACTAAAATTCAGTTATGTAAAAATAAACTTGGCAAAAACAATTTAAGAATGTATTTATACTTATTAAAATATCAAGAGTGTTATCTTCGCCATTCTGAAAAGTATAATATTTTTAAACACTAAAGACCAGTAGTTGCTGAAATCAAAGGAGGAGAGAGAAACACTGAAAGACTGGTGCATTTTCTTCTTCCTAAACCTCTAAAACATCATATGTGCTATCATTTCCAGTTTAATTTGTATAATTCCAAAATTCTGATTTCTTTTCACTACTTTGAAATAATTCCAATAAGAATTGTATTGGTGAACTACAAATTCTGTTTCTTCTCTGATAAGAAAGACAATTCTCCTCTTTGTACCTAATTCTACATTCTATTTTAGACTTCTCTCATTTGTATTTTTAAAAGGGAATTATTTACAATTCTTGGTACTTTATCCATTAGCAATTACAGTTGCTAATAGCTTATAAATAACAGCCGTACACTGAGAACCACTGTTTTCGAGGACTGGGCTCCTCAGTCCTGTCCTGAAGGGCAGAAAGCCAAAGAAAAAGGGCAGCCTTGAGAAGCAATGCTAAAGAGGGCTCAGGCTAGTCTGTTTCAGGAGCTAGGAAAACATAGATGAGCCCAATGCCTAAAAGGGCAGCAGGAAATATATGGAAATATCATAGGATTTTCCAATTAGAACAAGAGAAGTGACACTCTTTTAGCAAACTAATACAATCCCTGGAAGGTGTATGCGCCCATAGACAGAAACCAATGTAAGGCGACAGAATAGTAACTATGACTAAGGGAGAAAGGTGTGTATATGACAGAACATAAATTAGTGTTTTCTAGTTACTTCAAACCAATATCTAGAGATATGAACCCAATAGAAGAAGACTAAAAATATAGGGAGAGTCAGCATGGAACAAAGGTTGGTATTGATAATCTGTCCCTAGGGAGTTCAATAGTTACTTAGTGAAGAAGGATATGTGATTAAATTAAAATCACACAAGTATTATTCTAATTACAATTAGTTACATAAGAGTTTACATCAAATGCTATGTTTTTTAAAATCCAGCATTAGATTTCCTTAACTCATCTAAATTAAGTGTCTTATTTCCAAAGTCCTAATATATAAGGATTATAAAAACAGAAATTCTTGAATTTAGGTAAGCCTAACTAATCAATGGGTCATGATTTGGGTGCTCAAACAAGATCTACATTGATTGAGTTTTTCATAACAGGTGTATATATTTGTTTACTTATTCATTCACTCCACAGAAATTTGGGGGCACTTACCATGTTCAAGACATTGTTCTAGATTCTAGGGATATAGCAGTGAATAAGGCAGGTAAATTGTATCCTTATCTGAAACCCAAATAGGAGCATTCCTCTATATGGTTTTACCAAGCTATGTTGCACTTGCTTCCTCTTGCAATCTTCTGCAATCTGCTTGACTTACAATTATCTGAGAAACACATCCCCATGTTAAACCACACTTCCAACACAGACTTCAAGCCAGAGTGCAGTGCTTTTCTTCTTATATTATGGTTTGAGAAGAGAGCTACATTGGAGGTGTGAACAAAGACTTTCTACCCTCCACAAACAGGGAGTTACCCAACACCCAAGAAATAATTAGGCTGATTAGTTCCTTCTTCTCTGGCTGGATAATTTTTTCTGTGACCTCAGTGTGAAAACTAGGAAGCCAGAAGAAAAGGAGGAATGCTTAATAGACATTCCCAAGCCAATCTCCTGAACATCCTTGTTTTGTTTTATTTTTATGGAGTTTTAAACTCAAATCAGCAAAGGCAAACACGCAAGCAAGAAATGTCAAAAAAAAAAAATTTTGGCTGATAAAAAACACCAGATTTTTATAATAAAATAGTTTTCCACTTATTAATCCATCCACAATTTCCCCAAATGAAATATTCCCATCATTGTGTGATAGTCCAGATTCTGCTCTAAATTGTGGACAAATGACCTTTCAAGGAATAAATCTTAACGACACATAATTTGGGCAGCATTCGTCTCAACACACAATTGGGGTGGGAATTGTCTTCATGTTTTTTGTTTTCTCTGGCAACTGGATTTCTTTGTTTTTTTATAGGTCTCAAGCATAGAGCAACATAAAAGTTAATTGCATATTTGCAATTTTTGTTTGCATAATATACGTGTGTTGAGTATGGTTCTGGAATGACATAAGGGCAAATCTCTAGAAATGAAAGTGCTGGGTACTGAAATATATATTTTAGAGTTGTTACTGAGCCGTAAGAAGTAATTCTTTGCAGACGTTGTATAAGAAACAGATTTTGTGACACACATATAACCTAAAAACAAATAAACAAATAGAAAATGTAACACATTCTCCTGGTATCATCTCAATAAATAATTGATCATCAACAACTTGAGTTGCTTTAATTTTTCTGCTACTTATCAGACATGTCAACAATGTATATTAAAGTGTCCTTAGGCTGAAATCCAACCCCCTTATTTCATAAGCAGATTATTTTCTCTGCCTATTGCCGAACTAGAGTCAACAAATTCGGAACTGGCTTGCCCCTACATTCCCATACCACACCCCTGACAGCAGGACAGAATTCTGTGATTGATTAGAGATGTGCAAGCTATAACTCTTTGAAAACATTCTCAACATAGCTGACCAATCCATTGGAATGGCCACAGAGATGAAATCCTTTTGCCATCAAACAAACAACAAACCAAATTGAGATGATGAGTTTAATGAATGAGGTTAGCAAATGCTTCTGCCAGGAACATTCATATAATTGTGAAGTTCAATTAGTCATTTGCTGAACATTTAGAATATCCTTAGCACTTTGCTAGAAAAGGCAAGAAATTTTAAAAAGTGTATGTCATAGTCTAAGCCAAGAGTATTGTAACCTAGATGAGGAGGCAAGATTAACATGTAAAAGTAAAAAATGTGTTATCCATTGCATAGGAACAGAGAAATGCTAAAAAAAATTTACACAGACTGAAATCAGCAAGGTCTGGAGTTATGAATAAAATTTGCATGGATGAAACTTGAAATGAAATTCAAGCTGAATAAGTTTTATGTAGAAAAGGGGAGTTAGAAGAGCAATCCAAGCTAGGGGGAAAAAATCTAACTAGGTATGGAATAGTTATCAGAAAACAAGACTGGAATCCTTAGGAAAGAAGAAATAGGGCAGGAAATCAAATAGTAAGTGGGAAATAAGATAAAAGAGGTCTAAAAATGCAGGACCAGAAACCCAGACAGGTGTATTTAGAATTGATACAAGAAGCAAGAAGCCCCTGAAAAATGTTTTCCATTTAAAATCAACTCAGTAAGTTTTTATAGGTAAGTCTTACAGTTTTATATGTCTTTAAAGGTGTATGAATTGGAATCCCGGCTCTCCCATTTATTAGCCCAAACACTAACCTCGGTGCCTCAATTTCTTTATCTGTAAAGCAGAGATCATGTTATAACCACAGGGTGGAAGTGAAGAACAAATGAGTTAATATTTGTTAACTTAGAACAGTGTCAGACACATTGTAGTCACTATACAGATGTGTTAAATAAATGGAAAGCACCACATGGTTTACAGAAACAAGAATAGATCTGAGATGTACACAGCAGAGCCTCGCCTCTGGTCCATCATCTTGTCTTTGATTTTTTTTTCTACACCACTTGAAAGTAGTCGCCTCTGGTCCATCATCTTGTCTTTGATTTTTTTTTCTACACCACTTGAAAGTAGTGTCAGCAAAGTGTCCACTAGCTGAGAGTGTGTGATTTGTGGGTGTGAGGACATAAATCAGGCCCCGATAGGCAACTGCGAGGGCAGAGGAATGGAACACACCCTTACAGTGGTTTCAAAGGACACTTTACTTTATGTTTCTGAAGATGAAGGGGAGCTTAAGCAAACAACCAACCAAAATAACCTTGGATTTCACTGAACGTAGCAATGAATTTTCATACGTGTTTTCTCAATTTCACACTCTCTGTGAGATACCACCACGCCAACCACAGAGGTTCTTGGGGTCAAAAACTCCTTATTTTTACATGGAAATTTACAGTTTAGAAAGTATATTTTCATAAATTGGCTCAGGATAATCCCTACATCCCTGGGAGGTAAAGTGGGAGGAATTCTCTTATCCCGTTTTACAGATAAAAAAACTGAAATTCAAGTCACAGGTAAGGGGTCAGGTCTGCCATCTCCTACTCCAAGGCTCTTATATTTAGCCATTCTATCCTTTAGACCTAGTTTTCTCAATATTTTAAATTTTTTGTTCTACTCTCTGTCACTTTCAAAGAAATTATCTTGGGGACAGCACTGAGATGCCCTCTTATTTTGTCACCCACCTGAAAGAAGCAGCTTAACCTCGCTGTATTTCCTGTATTTCCATTTTGGCGACTTCCGGTTGGAAACTGCTTCAGAAACCTTCATCAGGTGTCTGAATCAAATGGACCTGCCCAGTCATATTGAGTAGGTAAATTTTGTGACTAACTTCAGAAAACTAGTCTGGGTCAGGTGGGGACCAGACCTCGAGAAGCTGAAGACAGAGTAGTGTAGTGACAAAAGCATGGGTTTTGGCTTCAGATAGTTGTGAGTTTGAATTCAGTCTGCAACTCTGACATTTAGATCTTTACTAGCTGTGTGGCCTTAGTCAAATTACTTTACCTCTCTGACCCTTAGTTTGCAAGCACCTAACTTATGGGGTTATAGGGAGGAATAAATGAGACATACATATATATACATATATATATATATAGTTACAGATAAAATGGTGTGTACTAAATAAATGACAACAGTTATATTTGTTACTCTAAAGCTTATTGTTTGCAGAAGCAAAATGAAAGATAGTAGATTGCCATCTGCAGAAGGTCCCTGAGTAAGTCAATTCCAACCTCTCCTCTTATAGCTCAGTCACTTGGTACCTGGGACCAGAGTGACATTGTGGTCAGAATTCAAGTTCCCTCTATCCTCCACTGCCCTGGAAACTATCATAGGACCAGAAATGCTGGGTCTGATACTCCTCTGCCAGTTTCTGCGAGACCTTGGGGAACTCCTTACACTCCTCCAAAATTTAAAGAACAAATAAAAAAGGCAGAGAGTGGGGAGTGGAGGAGAAGTGGACGAGTGGCAGACAGTGTATATAGCATATGCCCTACCTCCTTCACAGGGTCTACGGAGGATGAAATGTGAAAGGGGATAATGTATGTGAATCTGCCACATTAACTTCAAGCGGCCTTATAAAGACAAGGGATTATTATAGGGAGTTTTGAATATGTCTTCTCCTGGCTCTTTGTTGCATGCAC
Organism: Ceratotherium simum simum; assembly: GCF_057802395.1. Taxonomy (NCBI): domain Eukaryota; kingdom Metazoa; phylum Chordata; class Mammalia; order Perissodactyla; family Rhinocerotidae; genus Ceratotherium; species Ceratotherium simum. The sequence continues at coordinate 23,936,350 of NC_141923.1, read as the reverse complement.
TTTTTACAAGGCTGTATTTTCTCTTCAAATTAAATAGCAAACATTTGATCAAATAAAACCTCACAAATGCCTCTGCCAGTGACTTCTCTCCTAGCACACGTCCCATTTTCCTCCTCATCAGCACTCACCTGCCATTTGTGGAAATGGCAGACAGAACTGCCTGAGGGACTGTTCCATTTGCTCAACTATCTAACTGATTTAAAGGAAACTCTTCCACTACTCTCTATCTCACTGGCTGTTAAACGGACACTGCAAATAACATCAAAGGAAGCCCAATCTCCATATTCGCTTCAAGCTGTAAAAGTCTGGGGCAAGGTACCCAGAGGGGAATGGAGAACTCCATATCCATCTAGAACCTTGAAAACTTGCTTAATCATGGAAGATCTGATGCAGGGAAAACAGACTCACCCTGCCCAGACCTGGCAAGTTCAATTAGACTCAGAAAGGCAGTTTAAATTTTTACCAAAGAGAAATAGCTCTTTCTGGTGGTGAAATTAATTTGAGAATTCCAAATTCAACAGATACTTATTGAGTACCTAATATGCACAAAGCACCATCAAAACTACAAAGACATCATCCCTACTTTTAAGAAGGCTGCAACCAAATATGGTATATAAGACACATACAGCATAGCCTAGGTTATGCTGGAATGTAGGACCCTGATAGAAAAGTAATGGAAATAAGTTTAGAGTCATACTATAGAAGGTTCAGGATATAGACAGCTACTCTTGCTCAAGTACATATTACAGTCATGCGCCAAATAATGACATTTCCATCAATGACGGACCACTTATACAATAGTGGTCCCATAAGATTAGTACCGTATAGCCTAGGTGTATAGTAGGCTATGGCATCTAGGTTTGTGTAAGTACACTCTATGAGATGTTTGCACAATGAAATCGCCTAACAAGGCATTTCTCAGAACATATCCCCATCGTCGTTAAGCATGACAAGCATGACGTCGGTGCATGACTACACCTAACAGCTAGTATCTCATTTAATCTTCCCAAGAGTCCTAGAAAGTAGTCATCTTCACCTCCATCTCATAGATGAAGAAATTGGGTTTCAGAGATATGAATTAACTTTCCCACAATCACCTGGCTAGAAATAGGCTGCGCTGAGATTTGAACCCAAGTCTCTTTGATGTCAATGCTCATGGACTTTCCATGATGCTTTACTTCCTCCCCAATGCCTGACTAAGAAATTTTCATTAAAACCTAGGCAATTAGGAGTCATTGAAAATTATTGAGGAGGGGAGTAAAAGAATAAATTGGGTTTTGAAAGATCAATTTGACATTAATTAACAAAATGGATTAGAAACAGGGGAAAGTTAATAAGGGAGACAGTTAAAAAGCTATTTTAATTGTCTGGCTAAAGGAAATGAAGGTCTGATCTAGATTAGTGGCAACAGGATGGAAAGGAGTGGACAGAGACAAGAGACACTGCAAAGTTTTATTTATTAGATGTGGTAAATGTCTCGCTGTGGAGGAAGCCAAACGGAAATGAGATGTGTCGTGGCTGAAGTGAACACCAGGGTGACAGCCGCCTTAGAAGGATACACTGACCTTGTGCTTGATCTGCCAATGAGAAGAGCTCCTCTTTACCTGCAACAGTCAGTGATTTTTAAGTAGGGTCTAAACAGGGTCTATAGTATTGGAAAAGTGTTGAGATGGACACCAGGGTCATCTCACAGTTGGCCTGAATTCATGGTCCAGCTCTTGAAAAGAGCACTTGGTCCCAAATGTCCATTGACCGCCCAACTTAGGACATATGGTAAATGGTTGTTTTGTCACAGAAGAGTCTACCTGGTCAGGTGACCAGGGGTTCTGGTCTACTATTAGTTGAATTTCAGCCCCTAAACTTGTAAGAAAACTTTCAAGCGTTTAAAAATACTTAACTTTCATTTTTTTTCCGAAGAGAATAAAGGGGGAGGAGAGGCAAGAAAAGGAGCTGAATTTCAAAATATGATGTTTTCCAAGACAATGTGCAATTGGAAAGCTTTATAGACAGTCATTTTAGGTGGTACTTATCTCTTTTTAAATTAATAGAACTTGCTAGCTCCAAGAATCTCTCTCGTCACCTAGGATTTATTCCACGTGTTAGCAAGTGGCAATATATAAAAGACAAGATCTAATATTCAAAATGCTTGTAAGAGCAAAGTCCTTCCTGCCAATTTTAATAGCATTAAAACGATTGCCCATGTCTAGTAAATCTGTTAGCTTTCAATAGCTGGAATAAGACCAGATTCACCTTCTGTCTGCTGCATGAAGCCAGAACTCTGAACACAGGAAAAAAAATTAGCGTTGGTATTAACACTAACCTCCTGATCTTCTATTACCCTCATTAGACTAAAATCACGAAGCCCAACTTCTCCATCATCCTGAAAAGGAACAGCTGGACAGCAGAGCTACAGGGGTATTGAGGGCCTTGTATAATCACCAAGACGAAATTGCAGAGAGGTGTACATGAGGCAGATACACCCTTTCTTACGTACATGGAAAAGAGATCAGACTTCATCAGAAGTAATATGTACTGGACTAAGAAAAATGTAGGAAAGACCTTCCAAGGCACTAGGATGGGAACCAAAATTATCTAGAATGGACTAGATTTGCGGGCATTGAAGAGAAAGGACTAGAATGATAGTGGGCACCAAAGTAAGAACAGGAGGAATGGGTAAAGAAGAGAAAACCATTTCTCAAGGAAGTGCCTGGTCACACCAGAGCAGGCTCCTTAGCTACCCATCCATGCTAAGTGTACAGTGAGAAAATCAAGGAAAAGCAGAGATCTCATTGGAAATACAGTGAACTACATTCTGAGGCATCTGGGTGCTCATCCTGGTGAGCTAGATATTAATTTGAGCAAGTCATTTAAATTCTCTAGTCTTTAGTTCCTCAGCTATAAAGATGGCCCCCTTCCAACTCTATGGCTTTTTATGCTTAAGATTGAACATCTAGAAATTTTTAATATAACCTCTAGAAGTTGGAGAATTGGAAAAGCCTTTGAAATCATTGAGTTCAATGCCTATTTCCAAGACCTAATAAAGACAATAAAAAGACTATGGAATTTTGAGATTGTATGATTTCCATTACTTAATCCTGTGCCTAGAATATTTTGATAAATGTAAAGTAATCTAAAGAGAAAATTTATCAACATGTATGTGTAAATTACCTTTAAAGTTTCTTTGAACATACCTCAAGACCTGAATAAAAATTATACATGCATCTAACTTTAGGAAAAATTGATGCGGAAAATCCAAAGTTATAAAACCAAGAAGTTATGGAGCAATTCCTCTATAAAGCAGTTTACCTTAGCAATCTTTTGTGTGGAAATTTTCCTCTCCTGGGGCATTTAAAACATTAAAAACTGAATTTTGTAAAGCAAAAACAAATTCCAATAGAAAATTTTTGTATAAAGCTAAATGTCCCCCAATAAAATATGTTCAGAAAACTATTCTGGAGTTTAAAATGTTTTGTATCAGGGTCAAGTTCTGAAATTACAAAAACATATCTTCATTTTGCTGTAAATATTTTACTAAAGATCTGATCTCACTGAGAGGAAAAGTCAAATTCTGTACAATGACCTAAAGCCCTACAAGATCTTCCCCTTTCCCCCGACCCCACCCTATACCATGTATCTTCATCTCCTATCCACCTCTCCCCTCTACTCTGCCGCTGTTGTTTATTTCTCTCCAGCCATGCTGATCTCCTCACTGTTTCTGTAATGTACCAGGCATCCTCCCACTGGAGAGCCTTTGCACTTGCTGTTCCCTCTAATTAGCATGCTCTCCCTGCCACATATCCAAATAAATTGTTCTTTTCCTCTCAATGGAGTCTTCCCTGGAGAACCTATTTAAAATTGCAAAATGCTTTTACAGTTTTATCTTCTTTCCTTAGAACACACCACTATCTAAACACTAGAAATTTTACTTATGTTTGTTGTTTATTGTAAGCTCCAGGAAGCCAGATGTGTTATCTATTTTGTTGTATCCTCAACACCTTGGCATGCAGATGGTAGGTGCCTAATAAATATTTGCTGAGTTAATGAATAGTCAAAAAATATGGCATCATGGTCCTTATTTCTTATTCTTAAAAAAGATAAATAGATAGCTAGAATGACATCTCCCCATTTATTTTACAAACTGTCAACAATGAGAGACAGGGCACGGGTAACCTCATTTGAAAGGACTGTGAATCAAATGATTATAATGCATATTTGTGAAGTTGCCTAATTTTTTATGAATTATATATATTTAGTTATAAGTCAAAAGAGTTCAAAACAGATTTTATCAATTTTATCCAGACAAATGATACAGTTATAGCCTAGTTTTGACTATGGAATAAACTTTTATGAGTCAGTTTGAATATAATACTTGTATTTGATAAGTTGAATTATTCCCAAGAATTCTGGGGGTTGTTTCAAATGAAACATCTCAATTTGAGTCAGAAATTTCAAGAGTCCTGACCCCCACATTTAGCCCTATAAAATTCCAGGATATTGTGATTATTAAAGCATGGTTTGTTGTTCTTTCAATCATCTCCTTTTAAAACTTACCTACAAAGATATTGCATTTGCTCAATGATTGATGTACATCTAAAGGTTGGCCCCCATCAACAGCAGCTACAAAAACTCAAAGCCCAATTCAAACTCGTCCTCGTCAAAGTTTGTGAATCTCCTCTGAAAGTGTGGCTTCATTTCCACCCTATAGAAATGATTCTATCAGGGCCGGCCCCGTGGCTTAGCGGTTAAGTGGGCGCGCTCCATTGCTGGTGGCCCGGGTTCGGATCCTGGGCGCGTACCGACGCACCACTTCTCCGGCCATGCTGAGGCCGCGTCCCACATACAGCAACTAGAAGGATGTGCAGCTATGACATACAACTATCTACTGGGGCTTTGGGGGAAAAAATAAATAAATAAAAAAAAGAAATGATTCTATCAAACTCATCGTACTTTCATAATAGAAAATAAGGGCAGTATGAAGACATCAATTTCCTTGAGCTGGTTTGAAAATGGATGCAACCACTTCCTTGAATAAACCCACAATGCTCTTAATCTCCCTTCCCCGCACTGTTTTAAGTTTTTTGTGTTCAGTTGACTTCGATTTCAATCAGAATGTGTCCACTGGAGAACAACAATTCTAAAGACTTCTTTATTGTAATGCACGTTGTTGGTTCAGTATAGAAAGAAGGTATTTGTCAAGCTGCTTCACATAAAGTAAAAGTTTATATTTTACTTTGGCATCTTCCAAATATCCCACAAGCTGGTGATTGTTAAGGATGTGGATATCAAGAAAACTCACAATGTTGATCTCTCCTTTCATCACAGCTTGTAATTAAACTAACTTGCAAAATTTAGCACATTCTTCTGCAGAGTGATGCAAAGAGAGATAGTAAACCAACTTTCTTTTTGACTTAAATCTTTGTAACTTTCCTTTTTCCTCTTTCATTGGTAAGTGGAATAAATTTTTCCATGCTTAGGCTAAACATCTCAAATTCCTTACTAGTGGGGGGTTATACCACACTAGTTCACATATACCAACTAGCCTGATAAAATCTCTTTTGCTGAATTCTCAAGCATGAAGCACCCTGGGGAAAGGTAAGTTGGGCTGGACCTGTGGACTGTTTGGAATTAATCCCTAGACTATGAGTCAGACAACCTGAGTTCTTGTCTTGTACTGCCAGCTACTAATTCTGAGAGTATGAACAAGTCATTTAACCTCATTGAGCCTCAATTTCTTCTTCTATGTAGTAGAGGCGGAAAAAAATATTGTTTTTTTTATTTCACCATCAGACGGATATTTGAAGATTAAATAAAACAATACTGTTACGGTGCTTTATAAATCAAATGATATTATATAAATGTGATAAATTATTACAATTGTTACAAATCTTTCCAACAGAAGTTTTGTCCATGCCTCACTTCTGGCTGGGCTATGTTCTTTTTTTTTCTTTTTAATCATTTGGCCATTGCTTTACACAATCTAAAAGCTGCACAAATTATTTAGCTGCACTGGACATGTGTGATGTTTAATATTGCTGAAAATAAATAGCTTTGAGAGTGACTTTTGCTGTGAGATTTCCTTGTGATATTTTTTCCAGTTAGACAAATCCTGTGCAAAATTATGCAAGAGTATTTTCAGCACTCCACTCCCCATTATTCTTCTGGCAGCACCATCTCAGTCTTCTCAATGCCTTTCTTTTTTCTAGAGAGTGTAATGCTTCTTCTGGCTCTGATGCCAAAAGAAAACCTTAATCCAGTAACCGTAGTGTTCTATCCTTGATTGCCCAAGTAGGTAGCCCCACTGGTCTCCCATTCTCTAATATATATGTCTAAATGTATCTGGCCAGAGCTCATTCTTGACAAAGAGAGCCAATCTGATGAACTAATTAGCACTCATTTAATAACGGAAATAATAGCTTAACATGTTTTCTGCAGCCAGGTTTAAAAGTTACATCTTAATGTGTTTTTAACGCCTTACCTCAAAGGCCATAGGGTCTTTCTAGGGTTCTTTCCTCCAAGAAGAATCCCCTCTTTCCTCTTCCCCTCCTTTATCTAGTTAATGCTTATTCTGCCTTCAGTGCTATGGGAGAAGTCTTCTCTGATCTCACTTACTAAATTAATTCCTTCCAATGTAATTTCTTATAGCATCATGGGTTTTTTTCTACATATCATTTATGTAATTTGTTGTAATTTTACATTTATTCAGATTTTTTAATGACTTTTTCCCAACTCTATTGTAAGCTCCAAGAGAGTACAAACTATCTTACATTTTACTTTCCATCTTCATGCCCCAGGGCCAAAAAAAACAGCAGGCATTCAATAAATGTTAAATGAATTGACAGGCTTATATATGAAAAATTCCTTGTTTTAATCAGGGAGATTTTACTTTTGAATTGCTTCCTGAAGGTGATCAAGGAGGGCCCATGGGAGTTCTTATCTTCAAGCAAAACTTGACCCTTATTCTAGCTATTTCTTGTAAGAGTAGGTTTATTTGAAGGACCTTTGGGGCAATGGCAGCAAGCACTCACCAACAAATCAACTGGATGCTGGGAGACGAGGTTTGGAAACAATAGAAAATAAGAGAACTCTAGATATTTGAAACCAGAAAAAAGGAATCACAACTATCTCATGGGCAAGAAAAGCTCGTTTAAATGCCCCTTCTGTTGCCACCTGCACTATTGCCTCTCCCTTCACTGTAACGATGGCCCCTATTCCTGTGTTGAAATAAATCTGGTCTCCAAATACCACATCTTCCTGTTTCACTAACTGGAGAGTCAATGTGTGTCCAGTCTGTCTGGGCTCATAGAAGCTTGGAGGGAAAAAACATTTCTGCCACATTCTGTTTGGCTAAGCTTAGGTCATGTGCCAAACATGGCTAGAAGAAGGATCTTTAGTGGGAAGATATCATAGCAGGCAGGTACCAGGAATTACCATCCAACCCAGAATGTAATTCCACTTAAGGGAAAGAATTCCATGGGAAAATCAAGGAGATGAATGCTGGCATCAAAAAAACCTCATTAACATCCACTATAGGCAAGTAAGAAGTCAATATAATTCCAGCTCTGCTTATCCTAAAAAGAAGAAAATCTGAAAATAGCAGGAAAAAATAAGAAGAGAACATTCAGAAACCTTCCCAAAGGTCCAGGAAGAAGTGTGAAATGCAGAGGTGGTAAAGTCTCCACAGATTTAGATATTAAGCTTAATACGGACCTGCCAGTATTTCACATCAAAAGAATGACTTAGGAATTAGAATTCCCAATGAGGCTCTCTATCTGTTCGGTGACTACAACCATCTATGACTAGCCAAGATGGAACAATATCTTCCCCAAATAAACCTACGCCAAAAGTCAAAGGTCAAAAGTTAGAGCAACAAACAAAACCCCTAATTTTCCTCATTTTATTGCTCTTAATGCATTCAGATTCTAGTCAATTACTAAAATGCAATACCCGGGTGTTACATTACCCAAGATAAACAGATTACTTACCGTCAAATGCTATCCTGCAGAAACTTCCGCAATTTCCTGATCCTTCTGTTTAATGCTCCCCACATCCACCCTCTGTGTGCTGTTTATTTTTTCTTTTCATAAACATCTCGACTTTCTTTTTCCCTTTTGTTTTTTATCTCTTTTAATCTACAACGTCCTCCCTATTCATTAGTTTAGCTATTTGAAGGTTAAAACCAGTCAAACAGTTAATACCAAGTGTTAAGGAGGAACCCTTCTTCCTAACTCTTGATGATTCCTTTCTGTGGAGGGATCCAAATTAGTGTAACACTTGGCCTCTGCTTCTTGACTCACTGGCGCCAGAAGTTTGCACTGAAGAGGAAACCTGGCCAGGGTAACCTAGCCCCAGACTTCTCCTTAGGCATGTGCTGCTACCCACTGCCCATTTCCTCTCAGCATGTGCCTTCTGCTGCTCCTCCAGTGCAGGATCTTGCTCATGTCCAGTGTGGTAAAAGACTCGGAGATCAAGCATGCCATATTCTGGGGATCTGAGCTCTCATCATAGGCTCCATTGTGAACAAGGATCAATTTTATAAGGTGATGTGCTGTCCTCCATTGGCCACTCCTTTGCTTCATTTCTAATTATTCAAAACCTAAGTGGGAAGAGGGGCTATTTGAGGACCCTTCAGAAGACCATACACTAATTTTAACTCAACATTATTCATATCTCCATATGTGCCTCTCTGAAGTGAGTAAAATCTAGGGAAACTGAAGAGGAGAAATGAAGAACCCAGGGCTCTTGTCTGAGGCTGGTGGATAAGGTGCATTCCTCTGGTCCATAAAGTTTTTTGTGCAGGATCAGTTCCGATGAAATCATAAGAAGAGAGTTTAAAATGAGAACATCTGGCTGGCAGAGTCCACAGAGGTTAAAGAACTGGTGCCATCTCAAACGTGCCATCACCGACGTCATGAGGAATGTTTATCATCTTGTGTTCTCTAGCATGTATCGTAAATAGGCACCCAGGTGCTCCGGTCTTCTTCTGTCGCACAATTAGTAGCAAACCGTGCATGGAGTACAATTGCTTGGCCCCCGAGTGATTTGGTTCTCCAGACTGAAGAGGCCAAGAGCAAGCTGGCACTTCCCCCACCACTCAAATCACAGCTGGCTACCCAATTCACAAGACTCCATCCCAGCCCCATCACTGTGTGTCCAGCCTGTCTGGGCTCAGAAGCTTGGAGGGAACAGGGGGAACATTTTAGATTGATTGTTTTCAGGCACAATCCACCACGTTGATTGTTTATTAAGTGAAATGACAGTGGTCCTAGATTTTATTTCATTTGCAGAGGACTTTTATAGCAATGAAGTCAGTTGTGCAAAATAATACTGCAAAGGAGGGTTCATTTATTCCAGATTTTTTTTTTTTTTGGTGAGGAAGATTGGCTCTGAGCTAACATCTGTGCCCATCTTCCTCTATTTTGTATATATGGGATGCTGCCACAGCATAGCTTGATGAGCAGTGCACACGTCCTTGCCGAGGATCTTGACCCGCGAACCCTGGGCCACGGAAGCAAAGCAAGTGAACTTAACCACTACAGCATCGGGCCAGCCCCTATTTTTTAATGACAAAAATTAAACAGGAGGGGCCAGCCTGGTGGCGTAGTGGTTAAGTTTGCACTTTCCACTTCAGCGGCCCAGGGTTTGCAGGTTAGGATCCCAGGCACAAACATATGCACCGCTTATCAACATGCTGTGGCAGGCATCCCACATGTAAAGTAGAGGAAGATGGGCACGGATGTTAGCCAAGGGCAAATCTTCCTCAGCAAAAAGAGGAGGATTGGCAACAGATGTTAGCTCAGGGCTAATATTCCTCACCAAAAAAAAAAATTAAACAGGAAAAACTGCTTATGTTGAGAGAATGAATCAGATCCTTGGGCTCAGAGAGGCTTCGGCCCTTCATCTACATGATCTTTTCAAAAATATAAATCGAATTATGTCATTCACCTGCTTAAAATACTCAGTGGCTACCCTTGTACCTGGAATAATCCAAATAATATTTCTTTGCCATGTTCATTCTGCTTCAGGACTATTCCTCTGGCTCTTCCTTCTTCCACTGGTGATGGCATATTTGGGATGAGCACCAGGTCTTTAACCTCTGTGAACTCTGCCAGCCAGATGTTCTCATTTTACACTCTCTTCTTATGGTTTCATCAAGACTGATCTTGCACAGAAATCAGGGTCTTAGACACTTCCCCCTCTCCCAACACCTTGCACCCGATTGGGTCATTCCTATTATTTGGTTCTCAACCCAAATGTGGCCTCCTCAGCGAGATCTTTTCTGACTGTTTTATTTAAAGAGGCACACTCCAACCCTAGGCATTCTTGAGCTTGTTTTTTTTTTTTTTTTTTATTTTTGTTTCCATTTATTGTCTATCTCCCTCACTAGAATATAAACTGCATGTGGGCAGGGACCTTGATTGTCGTAGCCACCATGGTAACCCCACTTCCTGGAACAGTGCCTGCAGCAGCCTGATAGGCACTCAGATGAATTTGTTGAAACACAGCAACTCAAACACTTTCAGTGACAATTTGATGTGTGTATATATATATACACACATATATATATACATACACACACACACACACACATATATATATACACACACGTATATATATTTTTAATGACTATAACAATATGAAGGGAGTGAACCTTTCTACATCTGGTAATTGTATAGACTAATGTCATTTGGTGGAGTAGCCTGGTATGCTTAAGATTAATCACTTGCTGCTCTCCATAAATCTCTCCATGGTACTACAGAGCCAGGATCCCAAGGGAAGGAATTCTGGACAGACAAAAATTAAATATGTTCGTTACATAGCTCTTTGAACAGCATATCCCCAGCGTGCTTGCTACATCATTCAGTCACTCCCTGCTTTTAACAATCAAGTAAGAAATAGAGGAGCCTACCTAGAAGGAACAACGCTGGTAAAAATTTTGGTTGTATCTAAGTTTCTTTTAAATAGTAAGCAGTGGATTTAATCAACACAGAACCTGAATTCTGGGGGATATCTGAATCAATGCTAGTTCATCAACTTTACTCTTTTTTCATTATTTCCGGCATTCTATGTCACGTTATCTTAAAGTGATGCTGGGACACACATAGACAATGGCTACACATTAGATAGTGTCTTGGTTTCTTTTTACAACGTCATTGAATTTTTGAGTAATTTACTTTTTACAAAAAGTCAGGAAAACAATTCCCATGATGTGGATTTTTGATGTTTGCCTGAATTTTCCATTTTTTGATTCAATGTTGGTTTGTTCAGATTCAATCTTAAGCTATGACGCATCAGAATTGAGACATATTAAACATCGAATCTCTTTTAGCAACTGGATTGTATCTGCATGTGTATGTGTGTGCATCACACACAAATATAGATCACTCTCATAGATCCTTAAAACAGCTCCAGGAGACCACAAAAGTATTCCAATTTTTGAGGCTCCCAAGTTGTATTAAGGCTCTTTTAGTTACAAGTGACGGAAACCTAAGTAAAACTAGGTTAAATTCATACCTAAGGAAATGTACTGGTGCATATCACCAGGACGTAACTTCAAGGAATCTGGGAAAGTGCTCCAGGAACAAGGGCCTCTGGTTCTGGAAGTGGAACTTGGGATCACAATGCTATCAGGTCTTTCTTTTTTTTTTTTTTTTTTTTTTATTTATTTTTCCCCCAAAGCCCCAGTAGATAGTTGTATGTCATAGCTGCACATCCTTCTAGTTGCTGTATATGGGACGCGGCCTCAGCATGGCCGGAGAAGCGGTGCGTCGGTGCGCGCCCGGGATCCGAACCCGGGCCGCCAGCAGCAGAGCGCGCTCACTTAACCGCTAAGCCACGGGGCCGGCCCCCTATCAGGTCTTTCTTACTTTCCATCTACCTCATCTATGCCTGACTCTGCTTCTCTTTGTATATTGCTTGAATTATTTCCTACTACAGAGAAGCCTTCTCCATGTGGCAGTGAATGTGGCATGCATCAGCTTAAACACAGCACAGGAAAAGGAATCTTTTCTCTTTCTCAATGTCCTTATAACAATCCCAGGGAAAGATTCTAACTGCTCCTGCTTTAATTAAACGCTGACTATTGTGACCAAGTTTGGCAGAGTCAGTTAGCAAGAAGGGAGATCTTATTGGGCAGAAAAAAAATAATGTTATTACAGTACATTTCAAAGGCTAAGAATCAAAGTTTCTTTCTTTTCATCATTTATTAAGAACCTCCTTAGTATTAGGCATTGGATTTTGCATTGCCAACACAGATAAATGCACAATTCCTAGCACATTACTTTACACACATACTTAATATTATTTTTGCATTGGGCTAGGAACTCAAGATACAAAGAAAATTAATTAGTTATTTTTTTTCCCCTCAATGGACTAATGGTACAGTTTGGGAGCCAGGCCGCAGACATTAAAAGAGTCATATATGATAGTTTCTAAGTACCAAATAAGATATGTAGCTGATTAATGCCATAGAATATTTCAAGGGAGTCAACGTTATTTGGGGCTAAAATAATCTAGGATATGTTCATGGAAGGGTAGGACCTGAGGTACTGGCAGATCTCAAAGGACAGACAGAACTTAGATAAGCAGAGAATCACCACCTCTTCTGGAGCTAACCTTCCCATGCTATTTCAGGGGCCAGCTATGGCTGAGATCCATGAAGAAGCCAGAATTCTAAGATCTAGCATTTCTCTCTAGAAATTTAGAGTGGGTGTTAAGCCCTCAACTCAACCACTTATCTCTCTGGCTTCAGGGTTCTGGCTAGTACTAGATGTACATAAAGAACAAACTGTCAAATAAGGATCTGAATATCAGCTTCATAATGGGCCAGGACAGGGCTCTTTCATAATCGCTAGACTGAAACAGAATAGAGTTTGTTTCTCGGTTTTTTCACCTTCACCTTGTGTATTAATTTCCTAGGACTACTCTAATAAATTACCACAAACTTCGGGTTTAAAACAACATAAATTTATTCTCTCACAGTTATGGAGACCAGAAATCCAAAATCAAGGTGTTGAGAGGGCCATACTTCCTCAGAATTTTCTAGGAGAGAATCTGCCCTTGCCTCTTTCAGCTTCTGATAGCTCCACTTGTTCCATGACTTGTGGAAGCATAACTCCAATCTCTGCTTCCATCTTTACATAGCCTTCTCTCCTGTGTCTCTGTCTCAAATCTTCCCACCTTTATAAGGACGCTGTCATTGGATTTAAGGCCCACCCTAAATATGGGATGATTCCATCTCAAGATCCTTAACTTAATAACATCTGCAAAGACCCCTTTTCCAAAATAAGGTTGCATTCACATGTTCTGGAGGTTGGGACTTGGACACATATTTTTGGGGCCACTATTCAATCTACTACACACTGTATTGAAGATAGTTGGCTCCTTTTGACTTATCTACCCAGTCACATGCAAGAAGGCAGAGATTGGCAGCCCCTACTTCTACCCAAGTGGGCTTAGTGCCTGGACATCAGAAGAAAAGAAGAGAACCAGAGGACAGGGGTGACTTCTGGGTCTGAGCACATTCCAGTCCAAGAGATCAAGAGACAGAGGCACCCTATTCATGAGCAGTGCCCTCCCAGAGAAATGTGGCCCACTGGAAGTGGAATTTTCACCACTCAGATTCATGACTCCTCATCCTTGGGGAACAGTCAGAAAGATATGGAAGATGAGCCTAGATGTTCATTCCAAACCATTCCCCACATCCTGGGGAAGAAAGAAGCAGTCCTCTCCTCTATAGAAGTTCATGAAAGGAGAATATGCACTCCTGCAATAATATCTCCTATTCTGGCCTTCAAAAAGAGAAGCATTAACATGAAAAACTAACAGTACAAGCCCACCGAGAGTGTTCTAAAAAATTGGCTCTAAGCTGATACATAGACATATTTGTCATTCATTTAGTCATTATTTAGCAATGTGGGTTAAACACCACCTAGGTTCTGTAAATACAGTGATGAATGAGGCCTTCATGGCCCCTGCTTTAATGGGATGTAGAATGTAGTTAGTGGGACAACATACCATGCTATAATTGCATCTTCCATTGTTTAAGCATTATGATATGGGAGTCTAGACCAGAGAGCAAGTAACTTAGCTGTGAAGGGGTTAGAGGAAGTAGTGGCAAAAAGACTTAGACTCAAAGAGAAAGTGTCTGGGTAAAGGGAAGCCAGATGGAGAAGACGGCAGGTGAGTGAGAACCTGGAACAGCAGCAGCTGGTGAGATAAACAGAAATGAGAACAAAAGGGCCTTGTAAACATGCTAAGGTGTCTGGGCTTGTCCTACAAGCTTTAAGGAGTCACTGAAGAGCTAGTGACTTAATCCGATTTGCATGTTGAAATGCTCACACTGACTGCAGCATGAATTGTTGATTAGGGTAGAGAATACCAGAGGTGCAGAGGTCAATTAAGCACCTCTTGTGGTAAAATATGGATGTTTATTGGCATGTTAGATGCCAAAATAAGTTAAAATCCTCTGTGGTCCTCCTGTTCAGTTAGCCCCATCTCTAATTACCCAATCTGTGGGTTACAATGGCCAGTCCAGGGTAGGGGAAGTTAGGGATTTCTGCTTGAACTTCACTGAGACACACACACACACACACACACAAACACACATATATTTTTGATGCGGAAGATTGGCCCTGAGCTAACATCCGTTGCCAATCTTCCTCTTTTTGCTGGAGGAAAATTGTCCCTGAGCTAACATCTGTGCCAATCTTTCTCTACTTTACATATGAGATGCTGCCACAGTATGGCTTGATGAGTGGTGTGTATGTCCGCGCCTGGGATCCCAACCTGCGAACCCCAGGCCGCCAAAGCAGAGCGTGCAAACTTAATCACTATGGCACCAGGCCAGCCCCTATATATTTTGTGTGTGTGTGTGAGGAAGATCAGCCCTGAGCTAACATCCATGCCAATCCTCCTCTTTTTTTTTTTTTTTTTTTTGCTGAGGAAGACTGGCCCTGAGCTAACATCCATGCCCATCTCCTCCACTTTATGTGGGACACCGCCATAGCATGGCCTGACAAGCAGTGCATCGGTGCGTGCCCAGGATCGGAACCCAGGCCACCAGAAATGGAGCGCATGCACTTAACCGCTATGCCACGGAGCCGGCCCCTGGCCCTATATTTTTGACTTAATAATTTCAGGTTGTGGAAAAGAATATTGGACCTTGGGAAAGAAAGATTACAAAGATTTGGGCTCTTTTCTGAGCAAAGCTGACCTCTCAGCTTAACCAGGCTATGGGATTATTTGTTGCGTGGCAGCCAGGTGGACTGCATTGTAGGGTAGAGAAGACTGCCAGCTGGATTTTCCACGTTCCAACCCAATTTAGGTCTTAAAGGAAAGGGTTAGCACCTTGAGTGAAGCCAGCTTGGAATCAGGAAATGAGACCAAGAGAATAATGGGATAATATAAGCCCTAGGTCTTTGTCTTTCTCATTGGAGAACGCTTGCATTCCACGTAGAAAAAGATTTCATTCAAATCCCATCCCCAGAAAGTACAACTCAATCATTGAAAGCATCTGTAGGGGATACAGAAATCATCTTGGCCAAATCAATGTCCAAGAGACAAGGAGTAAGGACCCTGGCCAGACTAAGATGGAAGGAGGTCCTTTTCGCTACAGAAGCCACCTGGGAATCCAAAAGCAGTAGCGAATACAGTAGAACTCTTGGTGGTTAACACCAATGAATAGCATTACATCAGATTTCAATGTGTCTTCACTCCGGCTACTCCTCTTTGGCCAAAGAATTATGATGTTACAATAGAAAAGATAGTTTTTCTTTAGGAGATCCTATAATTGGAATTTTGGACAATAGACGAGAACTTACCATCATAGATTTTTTTTTCTGTAGTGGATATCTCTTTTCTGCCTGCTTAAAGTCCATTTCCCTTTATTGTAATATACTCCATCTCAGGGGTTCAGGTGACATTCCAGGGGTGAATATGTGGCCCTGGCCTGGAAAACACTTTGACCACAGTGATTGGTTCACTGATGAGCATATGACCTAATTAAGGTCAATGAGAGTGAGACCTGGGAAGAAGTTCTGCTGGGCACCCTTTAGAAATAAGCAATTTTATCAACTTCAATACAGGCCCAGTATCATTCTGGAACTCTGAAGACAATGGTTTTATTTCAGTTTCTACTCTCACCTAACAAACCACCTCCCAGAACTTAGTGGCTGAAAAAAGCAATCATTTTATTTGTTCGTGATTCTGTGAGTCAGGAATTCTGGCAGGCGTAGAGGGGATGGCTCATCTCTGCTTCCTAGTGTCTATACCCATCAGTTGGAGGGCTCAAATGGTGAGGGATTGTTGAACAGATGCCATGTGTTTAGAACTTTGGTTCCAGCTATTGTCCAGGTTCCTCAGTTCATCTTCAAGTGGCCTCTGTATGTGGTTAGCTTGGGCTTCCTCACAGCATGGTAGCTCAGGGTAGTAAAATTTCTTTCATGACAACTGCGTTCCAAAAAAGAATATTCCAATAGAATAAGATCTGAATATCCAACGTTGGTACAACCACTTATTAATCCTCTACCTGAATCGTGTTTTCTGGTATTCTTTTGGCCAAAGTAAGTCACATGGTCAAGCCCAGAGTCAATGTGGAAAGGGATAAAACAAGAGCACGAATCCTGAGAAAGGAGATTCCATTGTGAGGAGGGGGCACTGATATATCAAGTCTACCACAGGCTTGAACACTGAATTTCTCACAAAGATGACGAGCCTTCCTCAAGCTCCTCCATAGATACTGCAGGTAAGTGGTAATTACCGGCTCAGGAAAGAAAAAGCATAGCAGCCACCAAAACTTTGCTGTAGCTAGAAGATTGCCTTGTAGATACAAGAGAAACACCCTCGGGCGCTCTGAGAAATAACTAGAGGGTATCATAAGAGGTACTCATTTCCTACTTGAGTTTGGTGTCATTGTAATTTGGGTGTAAATGGAAATATGACTTCCTTTCCTAGTTAAATTTGGTGAGGTCAGGACTTCCAAATTATAGAGAATAACAACAACAATAATAAATATGTGGTTTAAAGCCCAGACTCTTTCCCTGAGCTTTCACCCAATTTCTCCATATGACATTTGAGTCACGTACAATGAGTGGTTCCTATAATAGTTTAGAGCAAAATAACTAATAGAGTATACGCTCATTCATGAAGAAGCATAAAATTTAACCTGTAATTTTAAAAATCATGATAACAACTTCCACCACAGGGATTCAGATACACTACAGCTCATCAAAATACGTATCTTCTAACTTTGTCTCATCAGTCCAATGTTGGTTTTATTAGTCAGGGTTCTCCAGGGAAACAGAACCAAGAGGATATATATAGATATATAGAAAGAGATTTATTACAAGGGATTGGCTCATGTGATTGTAGAGTCTGAGAAGTCCCATGATCTGACATCTGCAAGCTGGAGGCCTAGGAAAGCTGTTGACATAGTTTCAGTCTAAACCTGAAGGCCGAAGAACCAGGGGAGTCAATAGCATAAGTCCTGGTCCAGGTTTGATGGCCGTGGAACCAGGAGAACTGATGTTTGAGGGCAGGAGAAGATGGATGTCCCAGCTTAAGCAGAGAGAATAAATTCACCCTTCCTCTCCCTTTTTATTCTATTTAAGTCCTCAATGGATTGGATAAAGCCCACCTATATCGGTAAGGGTGATCTGCTTACTCAGTCTACCGATTCAAATGCTAATCTCTTTCGGAAACACACTCAGACAGACACATCCGGAAATACTCACAGACACATCCGGAAATAATATCTTACCAGCTATCCAGGCATCCCTTAACCCAGTCAAGTTGACATACAAAATTAACCATCTCATTGGTCAATGCTACAAAACCTGCTTTTCTAAGAAGAAATACTTCTACATGGCTTTGATTTAGAAGTTTATCATCTGTCCTTTACCCTTAAGAACTCACACCAATAAAAGGAAACTCAAAATTGATCTCCTCTACTGTTATTGGTGACAATGGCAGATCTCTTTGAGAAGAAAACAAAGCTTACTAATTAACAGCTTAGATGGAAAGGTAAGCTGAACCTCGTTTGATAATACTACCACGTGTTTCAAAGACATCCCTCAGGGGAAAGTAGTCTGCTTGATACACAGAACTTCCCATTAGGGGGAAATATCAAGAAGAAAGTGTGCCCATCTCCACATGGGAGAAGAGCAGATTGACATTTTCTACAGAAGATAGAGTAATTCTTATTCTAGATTTGCTTTCTTATTCTTTCCACCTGGCAAACTCTCTTCTACAACTCAGCCAGGCTGAATGTCAACCACTTGATTTTTCTCTAACTCAGACCACAATGAAGAAGTACAAGACATTTCTAATAAAAGTAAATACCAAACTTTCTCCTATTATTATCTATCCTCTTTAACATTAAAAAAAAGTCTTTCACTTTAGTTAGTCAACCAACAAATTTTGCTGCACATCTAGTATGTATTAGGTGCTAGAATTACCAGTGTGAATGAGAAAAAGTCCTACCTAAGGACTTAAATTGATGTGTGCAGGAGGTGCAAGGAGTGAGGGGGAAAGATGATAAACACGCAAGCAAATAATAAGATTTCACATACTGGTTAGTGCTGTGAAGAAGATAAAATGATAATATGACAGCAAGTGACTAAGGGAAAGAAGATGAAATGGGGTAATATGATAACAAGTGGTTGGGTAAAAGGAAGGGGAAGTTGCTTTAGCTAAGATGGGGAGGACTCACCATTCTGAGATCAGAGAGTTGGTAAATAACTAGTCTGAAGTCATAGATGGGCAGGCTAGGACTACCACCTAGATCTCCTGACTCCATGAGATTTATAGTGACTGTATAATTTATTGCTATGATTTTGTTAAATTAACATTTGTTAAGTGGAGCACAGGGTGCCAGATGGTAAGTCATG
The DNA here is from genome assembly GCF_057802395.1 of Ceratotherium simum simum. Taxonomy (NCBI): domain Eukaryota; kingdom Metazoa; phylum Chordata; class Mammalia; order Perissodactyla; family Rhinocerotidae; genus Ceratotherium; species Ceratotherium simum. The sequence goes on along the minus strand of NC_141923.1, from coordinate 23,917,466 downwards.
ATTTAATAACACAAGAGAAATAGAAATAGAGAAGTTTATTACTTACAAGTCCTGGAGGAAGTACATGGCATGCCTCGAAGGCCACACAAAGAGGTCGACACAGACAGAGAGAGAGAGAAAGGGCCTAGGGCACATGCCTTTATTGAAGTCTGTGGGTGGAGTGCTTTGGGGTTCCCAGGCTAGGGTTGGATTGATCAATTCAAACCAAGAGAGCAGGATTTTGATCAGTCCCATGGGGGTCTTATCTAAGGGGTGCATAAGGCATTCAGGTGTTGGGAGGCAGGGGAGACTGTTGATCACAAGGGCTGTGGAGCAAGTCATATCAGAAACTCACATTTGCTTGTGATTCTCTGGGCTGCTGTCTAGGGCATGCACTTGCATGAGGGGCCTAGTGTCCATGTAAGGTCCCAGCGGGTGGATTAGCCAAACAAAATGGATGCCAAGGCAGCAATACCATGGAGTAGCTAAGCTAAACTCTCAATAATTGTCCAAACTGGGACACTTTTGAGAGTGAAAGGGAGATCTATTAGTAATTACTTCAAGATAACAGGCATAAATCGGACCATCTTGGGTGAACCAAGACATGTAGTCATATTAAGTTCAGTGAAGCAAAATACCATGTATCATTCTTTATAAAATAATAAGAATGACAATAGTGATAGTAGCTTAAATAGGGCATGTATCTCGAGGTATCCAAGTCCTTTCACATGTATTATTTAATTGATTTTCTTGAGGAAAAGAGAACTTGTCACAAATAAGAGACCTGTTCCAAAGAAAATGGCAAAATAATTCAAAAAGATTTCAAGAAACACCCTTATGTTTTACAAATCCAATACAAAAACTTGAGAGGCCCTATTTAAATTAAATACAAAGGATTTTAAAGGGAATAAATGTGAACATAAAATCAGCAAAGATTTACTAAGCACATAAGAAACAGCAGGCACAGTGCTAGGTTCTGGGAGACAAAGATGAATAGAAGGCCCTTGCCCTGGGGCAGCCCTCTTCAGCCAGCTGAAGAATACTGCCTGCAGAGAAAGAATACTTGCTATGAGTCAAAAATAAATAAATAAAGACGATGAGTGGTTTCTCCCTTTTGCTTAGTCTGTTATATAATCCCAATGTGGGAAGACTTTGGATATCATTGGGTGTGCACTGCTGACTGGCCACTTGTGCTACTGTCCCCACTGTGTCCATGTGTTTCTGCAAAAAAGAATATAATGATTCCCATGACCTCCATCTTCACAGTGATGGTTTGGAGACAAAGGAGATACAGAGATGAACACTATTTTGAGAAATCTATCTGCAGGCACACCTTGAGGATGACAACTTCTCTGTACCTCCAGCCTCTGGTTTTACTCCTTTCTTCTCCATCATAAAGAATAACCAGTACCTACTTCTAGATTCCCTGTCTGCTGTGAAACCCTAGCCTCAGGAACAAATTTGTCGTATACCCAATTGAATGAATTGGCTTCTTGTCCCTGGGTAATTGTGGTTCAACACTTATTACTAATTGCTAAAGGAAGGCTTTGTCCCTGGTTGGAGGAATTTCAGAAATCTTGGAAAGTTGATGGAGGAGGAATTCTGAGAGGGCTCGTGCCTATTCTGATGAAGTGTAAAGCCTAGCAGAAGGGAAAATGGAATTCAAGATATTCCAGAGAAAAGAACATTCTAACATCCTAAAAGCCCTGAGAGATGACCATGCCTTTGAGGAGATGGGCATGGGAGTGATGGTGGAGAGAAGCTAAAGGAAATCGGGGTTGACATTGCGAACAATGCCACTTTCTCCTGTTTGTGACCACTGTCAATGCAGCAGCTGGTTCCAAAAGTTTTCTAAGTCACTCAGCAAGCTGAGTTGACTAATAGATGAGGAGTTATAAAGAGCTGGTATTTATTTTCCAAGAAAGTAATAGGAACCCAAACTTAGGAGACATTTTACTCTATTCATTGCTCACTAACAGGAGATAATGAACTGAGACCTCCAAGGCAGCTGAGAGAATAGCAGCCTGCCAAATCCTGTAAACCCAGAGGCTTCTAGTTCAAAAATGATCTGCATCACTCTCCTGGCCTGACCTCCTGCACATTATATACCTCAGTTCCCTCACACATAAGTTGGGGAAACAGTAGAAATCCAATGAGAGGGTGGTTGTAAAGATTTTTGTTAAGCCAAATGCAACAGTGAACGTGCACTGAGAGAAGTCGATACACATTTGTCAATTGGCTTGAAATGAGAGATAGTCACAGTGGGAAGACTGTGGTGAGCTGTAACCTGCCCAGTCTTCCACTTCTGTGAAGTAACAGCCAGAACAGTGGGAGGGGATGGTCCAATAAACACCCTGATGATCGCACCTCGTCTTTGTAAATCATTCAAATGAGACCTCCCAGGTGGATGTAGATGGGAGGAACCCCACTGCCAAAGAAAGTGGTCAATTTGGGGGATGGAAAAGGAGCTCAAAGCATAGCCAAAACAGTTGCATTTGTGCCTCCATGACACCCACCTTTTTTCATTTACCTTTTCATGCTTTATTCATTAAAACAGTGAATATTTGTTGAGTTTCCACCCCAGGCCAGGCATTGTCTTGGGCATGTGAACTCAAGACCCTGTTCTTGCTCTCAAGTTTGTGATGCAGTAGGGGAAGACAGGCAATTCAGTGATGTAAGTGTCCTGACAAGGAAGAAGAGAGGATGATGTGGGAGCCCAGTAGAGAAATACCCAGCCAAAACACTGAGAAAGAGGATAAGGTGAGGATTCCAGAGGAACTGATGTCTAAACTGAAACTGAAAGATAAGTATGGGTTATCCTAGCAGAAGTGCCAGGAATAAGGAAGCAGTGGTGTTGGGAGAAGTTTTCAGGAAGGGGAACAGAATGCCCAGAGGCTCAGAGATCTTTTTTCCAATATTTGTGGATTGTTCTCTACAAGGTAAGCAATGTACTAGATGCAATGTGATAATATGAAGTTGAGCAAGATAAAACTCCAGGAAACAAAGAATTTAAAACCTAATATACAAGATAGTCTTGATAATAGTTTAAGGCAAAGCATAATTTACATGCCACAGACCTCTTAGGTTTGGTCAGTTGAGTTGATTCAGTCCTCCAACTCATTCTTTCCCACAACTCCCACCCCCAAGAAACTAATTAGTTGTTAGGATTTGCGTTAGCCAAATAACCATTTAATAGATAACTTTCCTCTTCCAGTTCTTACAGTATCATAAGAAGGTTCAAGAATTAAAGTCATTATTTATTTGTACACTCACTTGAAAAACGGTCAGCTCAGTGGTTAATAGAAAGCCCTATTGCACCTCAATAAGTCAACATTGATTTACTTAATCAGTTCAGTAATCTGAGCTCCTATAACTATTACCACCTTATCCTCTTATTTGGTGTTTATTCTCAACTACCTTATGTTGTAAGGGTTAGGAGCAACAACAGACCAGGGCACATTGAAAAGGCCTCTTTGGGGAGAGCCTATGCCCCCTAACTTCTATGTTCCCTGCCCAGCATCTAACACAGAGACTTATACATTTCAAGAAACATTTGTTCACTCATTAATGGCTTGACCCAGGACATGCGAGTGCCTAAAAATAGAGAAGAGTAAATATTTGAAAGGTGCAAACATCTCGGGGAAGAGCAAGCCGTTGGTCATGATTTAAAGACATAGAAGTCAAGAGGTACAACTGACCCAGGAAATTTGCTCCTGAATGTCAAGTAATGCTTTCAGTCTGGTGGGCTGTGACTTTCCCCTCCAAGAATTACTAAAATTCTTTGGGACCTTCTAGATGCTGCCTTGCCTCGAGTAACACTGGAGAGGAAATCTCAGAGAATACGGTAGTCTTTCTCTGGCCCCTAGTGAGTGAGCAGCTGACCTGGTTTTGTCTTTTCCATCTCAGATTTCAGTATAATTCAATTGGCCTGGAGATCCAGTGAAACACAGTCTGCCCTGAACTCTGGTGTCCTGCCTCATGGCCTGAGGTCTAGCTGCCAAGTCACCAGGGCAGCTCGGATTCCCGGCCTTCTGGCTTTTCCTTGTCAGAATCTGGTCATGTAATGAAGTACAGCCTCTGCTTGCCTGGCAGTTTCCAGTGTCTGCTCCATTTCACTTGCATTTACTCCACTGGCTTTTGACAGGTCACTCTCTACATGAAACCACATTCAAAACTAGAATCTGTTGAGGCTCTGAAGAGCTCTTTTGGGGAATGAAAGAGAAACCAACAACAAACAAACAAACCCTTGAAGTAGAGCAATTAGGGGCAACGTTCCTGGTTGTGATGTCTTCTCTCTGCTGCGTATCACTTCCTTTGCTCTGCTCATCTTGTCTTCTTCCCAAGGATATGCTAACGGAGCAGTGAAAAGCAACATAAGGAAGGACATATTAGAGAGCTTGAGGAACATGCAACCTGGCTTGTGGGCTCTGAATATATGGGAGGTGGCTTCACAGCTACATTTGAAAATTAGTATCATCTTGGTTGATCCAAATTCTCCTTTGAAGTGCTGTGGAAAGACTATGGGCTTTCAGCTTCACCAACTAGTAGTTGGAAAGTTATACCTCTGCTCGTAACCAGAGCTTGTAGCCCTTACTTCAGAATCAGAATGCCAGCATTGCATTTCAGAACACTCTTCAACTGAGGAAAGTCCCTCCCTTCTCTACACCACAGTCTCCCATCTTTGTTATGATTCTAAACATCACTCACCCTTTCTTGCCACCCCAGCAGTTAAGACAACAACTAAGTAAGAGCATATTTTGGAAGACTGTAGAATATTCTAGGCTAGTCTCAAAAGCATACTGTTAAGGTAAAGGATTCTACCACCATACGAGCGAGTTATAAAGAAACTTGCCGCATGATCCTAGATTAATTTTCCTACGCTAAGATTATTCTTTGAAACATAAATGATGATTCTCCTGTGGCCAGGTTGCGGGGAAGGTAGTTAAGTTTGGAATTAGTACTCGCCTTGGGGTTATCATTTTTTATCACTAAGGATGGCTGAGTTGCTAAGCTCACCCAAGATTAGAAATGTTTCCAAACTGTCTCTGTGTGCGCACAGGTCAGAATCTGTCCCCAGGGGACAGCTGGCTCTGAACTGCAGCTCTTAATCAGACTCTCTGGGGCACTGCCATGTGACGGTTTCATGAACATCATTATCAAGCCTGATTTTTGCCCTGTGGCTGCAACAATGGACTTTTGACCTACTCCATGTTTTAACTTTCAGGACCGAGTCATGTTTTTTTCAGGTGAGATTTTTGGGATCACGGTATGGACTTTTGGGTTTTTTCCAATCATTTTGGTAAAATGTAACCTTCACCTTCACCTTTCCTGATTCCTTAGAAAATATGCCCTCCTTCTCATGGGGAGGTGACCACCAGGTTCCCTGACACATGGGAACTTTCAAGGTAAACACTAGGAGCATAGGGGTTGGTGCTTACAAATCGCAGGGCTGTTCAAATGCAAATCTTAGGAAAAAGTGGGCAGAGGAAAGAGAGCTCCCTCCTCTGCTAACCTTCTCCCTTCAATAAATTCTCACTTCTCAACAACACTACACCTGACTGAAAGCATGAATCCTATTTCTTCAAGGAGTATAGCCACAACATCCAGTTTTTCCTTGCTGTCTTCTACTACTAACATCTATCTCATACACTTTAGGTATGTTTTTAATTTCATCTTTACAAAGAAGACAAGAAAGCTAGTGATCAGGGTACCTGAGAGCAATACATGGCTGGGCTGGTGTTCAAACCCTGAAATCTCTATTGTGAGGCAGGAGAATGAAGAGGTTAAAACTTGGAGCAGGGGCCAGCCCTGGTGGCCTAGGGACTAAATTTTGTGCACTCCACTTCGGCTATCCGGGTTTGGTTCCCAGGCACAAACATACAGCACTTGTCTATCAGTGGCCATGCTGTGACAGTGGCTCACATAGAGGAGGAGGATTGGCAACAGATGTTAGCTCAGGGTGAATCTTTCTCAGCAAAAAAAAAAAATAAAACTTGGGGCTGGAGGATGGAGTTTTCAATGCTCTGAAGACTCTTCATCAGCCAAACTCCTGCCTGTACAGTTATCTGGGGAAAATAATCTAATTCTAGATAGGATAAAGCATGGAGTGTTATATTGTTGGGAGCTGCGTAGGGAGGAGAGGGAGAGGACAATGGGGAAGATGCGGGGTCTTGGACCACTCCTGTTCTTAAAGCATTTAAGAACATCTCATGACTAGGACTACCCTCCTCATCCCACCTCACACTGGAATCCAGGAAAAGGATCTGGCCAAATCATTGCTAACAGGACATGTAATACATGGTAATGAAACCAAAACTGATTTTAAGAAAATTCCTCTTAATTCATAAAAGAAACTCTGGGGTTTTTAAAGTGTAAAGAGCAACGTAATAAGTGAAAGTGGCTCTGCTAAGAAAGCCATCAGATATGGTATAACCTCTCAAACAGACATGGACAGTTTGGTTAATGTTAAAAGTGTTCTCTCTCCTTCCCAAGAGAGGGTTAGAACAAGGTGAAAATCAGAGAGGAGAAAAACTGATAGAGCTGCTAAAAATTATGGTCTTCCTTAACTCTGTGTACTTACACAGAGTCATCATGGGACTAACTTAGGTATCTTTTCACTGTATCACCAAATTTCTTCCTTTCTATTGTGTTTTCCTTATTCAGAAAATATACAAACATACCTTAATATTATCTCCCTTTAAAATTAAAGTTTCTGGTTATATCTCTATTTTCTGCTCCCCTCCACAGGAAAACTTCCAGAAAATTGTCTGTCGCTATCACTATTTCCTCATTATATTCACCATTTTGTTTTCCCATTAGCTCATCAGTCTGGCCTGGCTTCAGGCCCATCACGCCACTGAAACTGCTCTTGTCAAAGTCAGCAGTGACCTGCACATTGCCAAATACAAAGAACATTTTTCCTCTTCTCTCTTTTATGAAACAGTCTTCTTCCTCGACTTCTGTGACAACATCCTCTTCAGAGTATTTCTCCACCTCTGTTATTGGTCAATTCTTCTAACTTTCTTTTGCTTGCTTTTCCTCTGTTACATAAGCTTAAATATTGGTATTCCTCAGGGTTTTGCTTTGAACTCTCTTCATCTTTCTTCATACAACTTCCAAGTGACTTCATCCACTCATATTGCTTTAATTATTATCTCTATGCTAAAGACTCCCTTGTTTATATTTTAGGCCCATACCTCTTCTCTGAGCTCCAGACCTCTTCACCCAACTGCCTACTTGACAGCTCCACAGCCTCATGGTCATCTGAGAATTGACATTCCCAAGGCAGAACTCTTATTTCCTCTTGCATCTCCCTTCCCCACATCAGTAAATAACATCATCAGCTATTTAATTGCTAAAGCTAGAAATCTAAGTGTCATCCCTTATTCCTCTTTGTTCCCCTCACCTCCACACCAAATCCATCTAAACTCTGATTATTTTATCTCTAACGTGAATCGCAGCTCTGTCCATGATGTTACATCTCTATTGCCACCACATTGTTCTAACCATTGTTCTCACTTGGCCTTATGACCACAGTAGCCTCTTGGCATGTTGCCCTGCTTCCATTGTCATTCATCTCCCACCAACTTTCTTTACAGAAGCTAAAATAATCTTTTTAAACATGTAAATCAAATCACATTGCCTTTCTAATTCAATTCCTTGGATGAGTTCCCATTGCATTTAGAGTAAAATCTGGATACCTGCGAGGCCCTAAGTGGTCAGATCTCGGTCTATCTCTTCAGTTTAGTTCATTTCAATCTTCCTCATCACTACCTTCTGGCCATCAGGTGAATCCTCATCATTATTCTCCATCATAATTCCATGCTGATTTCCTTCATAGGGCATGAGGTAGGCTTAAAAATAGCCCCCCAAAAGATATCCATGTTCTAATTCCTGGAACCTGGGAATGTTGCTTTATGTGGCAAAAAAGCACTTTGCAAATGTGATTAAATTAAAGATCGTGAGATAGGGAGATTACCCTGAGTTCTCCACACAGGCCTTAAGCGTCATCACAAGTGTCCTTGTAAGAGAGAGGCAAAGGAAGATTTTACCACAGAAGAAGAGGAGGCAATGTGACCATGGAGGCAGAAATTGGAGTGATGAGGCCACAAAACCAAGGAATTTCAGAAGCCATTAGAAGCTGGAAGAGGCAAAAAGTGGATTCTCCCCTAAAGCCTCCAAAGGAGTGTGGCCCTGCTGGCACCATGATTTCAGCCCAGTGATCCTTATTGGCCGTCAGAAATATGAGAGAACACATTCCTTGTTGTTTAAGCCACCAAGTTTGTGGCAATTTGCTATGGTAGCCACAGGAAAATGATTCAGGTTTATCATAATTTGTGATTATTTTATCTATTTGTTGAGTTATGTTCTCTCTTATTAGTCTGCAAGCACTATGAGAGCAGAATTACATCTGTCTCTATTGTTACCGTTATATGACCACTACTTTGCCGTTAGTAGGAGCTCAATAAGTGTATTTTGAATAAATGTATTAATTTCTCTTTCAATAAGGTTTTGTATTTTAAAAGACCATTCAAAAGCTTTAAATTCAATCTTTTGTCTAAAGGCTGGGATCTTTAATACAGTCAATAAAGCAGGCAACTTTTCTTCCTGTCTCACCTCCATCCAACCCAAATCCAATCCATCACTGATTCTTCAATCCTCAATATGTATATCTTTCTCCAACATCACCCCACCTCCACCCTACTCTAAACTACTAGAATCTCTTCCTGAACTAATGAAAACCCTTCCTACTTTCACCTTTCTAATCTGATCCTTACACAGATGTTAGAATGACCTTGTAAAACAGATTTGGTCACATAAGCTTATGCTTAAAATCTTTCAGTGACTTCATTGACCAAAACCCTTAACGTGGTCTACAAAGTCGTTTATTGTCTGTCCACTCCTACTTCTCCAGTGTATCAACACGACATCCACTTCCCACCTCCCTATAATTTCACGGAGGCTTCTTTAAGTCCTTATTATTCACCTTACCCCTTCCCACTACAAAGCTTTGGCACATATTTTCCTCTCTTTCTCCATTTTCCTTGCTTTTATGCACTGAATGTTTGTGTCTCCCCAAAATTCATATATTGAAGCCCTCACCTCCAATGCGATAGTATTTGGAGGTGAGGCCTTTGGGAGATAATTAGGTTTAGATGAGGTCATGAGAGTAGGGTCCCCATGATAGGATTAGTGCCCTTATAAAAAAAACAGGAAGAGACCAGAGCTCTCTCTCTCTTTCTTCACCATGTGAAGACCCAGCAAGAAGGTAGCCATCTGCAAGCCAGGAAGAGTGTCCTCACCAGACACCGAATCTGCTGGTATCTTGATCTTGGACTACCCAGCCTCCAGAACTGTGAGAAATAAATATATGTTGTTTTTGCCACTCAGTCTATGAGATTTTGTAGCCCAAGCTGACTTGATACTTGGTTGCTGTTGGTTTCCTTCAGTAGACTGAAGACGGCATGAGGGTAGACACCGCGTCTTTAATTAAAGTCATTACTGCATTCACAGAATTTAGGAAAGTATCTAGTAGAGCAGTAGATTCTCAACAACAAAAAAATTGTTAACTGAATAAATGAAAATAATGTTTTAACTTTTTTAAAAGATGCTTTAATTTTTTTATGATGACTTCAAATATTTCAAAGTGATTTCATTTACTGTTATATTTAATACTTCTAGAGATCCTATGATAAGACGGGATAGGTAATCTAATTCTTTCCACTTTACAAGATGAAGAATTAGACTCAGAAGATTTAAATGACTTAGCCACTATCAAATGGCTAGTAAGTTTTAAAAGGCATAATTATTCTATACACAAGTATACAAGATAACCTGCATTTTATCTATAAGTATATACATACTATGCCTTGAGTGTATCGTGTCAAGCAGTATGCTAAACATTGTAAGTCTATTAATTCGTTTAATCCAGAAAACAACCCTATGAGGTAGATACCATTGTATTCCCATTTTAAGGATGAAGAAACTGATCTTGGGTTGAGTAACTTTCACAAAAAACACAGTTATTATATAGGAGAACCCAGACTTAAACTTAGGTCTGTGTGATTCCAAAGTACAAAATTCTTAACCACTCACCTGCGTGATTTTTTTTTTAATGCTGAAATGTTTCAGATGTACAAAAAAGTATAAAAATAATATAATAGAATCCATTTATTCATCACTAAGCTTAAGAAATAAAACATCACAGATAAAAGCGATGTCTCCTAAGTCTCTTATCATATTCCCTTCTCCCACTGGTAGAGCTAACTACTTATCTGAATTTATTTTATTATTTCCATGTGCATGTTTATACATTTATTATGTTTGTATGCATTTTTAAATAATATGTGGCATTGCTAGCATGTTATGTAAATGTTATCCTGTTTTCTATCACCTTCTGCAACTTCATTTAATTATTCATGGTATGCATCCCGGTTGATATATATGGCTCTTCTTCATTTATGCTAAGAGTAATTTCACAATAAATATAGGTTTATACCAAGAAAACAAATTTAGTCTCTTGAGAGAGGAGGATTTCCTTATTGTTCTAATCTACACCTGGGAAAAAGACAGAGTGAAGGGAAGAGTAGTTTGTGTAGATCCCATATCCTCCCCCCTCATTATACCAATGTAGCATTTAGGTTGAAAAGACAGGTAATTGCATTGTTCATTGTCAAGCCTGGTCCAATGCTCTTGGTCAATGAGGAGATGTCCTTAAGCAGCCCTTTGGAAAATGCCCTAGTAATCCAGATACTTCGCAAGGCTTCTCTGACGTTAACACTAGATCCCTCCTGGGAATAGGGAACTGTTTCTGGCACATCTCCTTAATCCTACAGAGGGCTAACTCAAATTTTGATAAGATTTTGGATGTAGTATTTTTCAGAATACTTGGAAACAAAAACGTTTGGGTGAGTTAAGCTTCTTTGTCAATTAACTGGCTGTCGGAAAGAATCAATTAGGCAGGGCCGGGCCTGTGGCTTAGCGTGCAGGCGCTCCACTACTGGTGGCCCGGGTTTGGATCCCCGGCACGCACCGATGCACCGCTTCTCTGTCCATGCTGAGGCCACATCCCACATACAGCAACTAGAAGGATGTGCAGCTATGACATACAACTATCTACTGTGGCTTTGGGGAAGAAAAAAAAAAAGGAGGAAGATTGGCAATAGATGTTAGCTCAGAGCCGGTCTTCCTCAGCAAAAAGAGGAGGATTAGCACGGATGTTAGCTCAGGGCTGATCTCCCTCACAAAAAAAAAAAAAAAAAAAGAATCAATTAGGCAGAAATATCACACTATTTTTTTGACCAACTAATGAGATTTTTGTTATGAAGAAGACATGATTGTAGAATCCATGGAACACTCCTCAGACGTCGCCCTATTTAACTTGGAGAGAGTCTGCTTGCAGAAAAAGTGCAGCAGATGGTTGTTTTCCACGACACAAAGGTGTAAAACATTGAGTCTTAAATTCTCTTTCAACACCTGGTATTTTGAATCTGAGCTCTGAGTTATATCATTAATTCAAAAAGCTTGTGATACTGTTCAGTGCATGTGTCCACGGGCTATAACACTTTCCCTAATTGTGTTTATTGGCCAAAATGTACTGGTCCTATTAAGTGAAGCAAAGGCCTACTTAATTGAAAGATTATTACATGTTATTCTGTCATTTAATTGGAATATGGAGTCACTCTGTAATCGGGATAGGTCTGTGTATAGTTGCATATTTGTAAAAACATAAAGAAAATTGGATCATCAAAGAATAATGAGCAGGATTTTTTTAATTATAGGCTTGAACTGAACCCCGTTTGGTTTTCCCTCAAGTAAATTTTTCGTTCCCTTTGCATAATAACATTAAGTTTAAGTTAAGAACTGGCTCAAAAGAAAAACAAATAAAGAAAAAGAGAAAGAAGGAAAATTTCCATCCATTCTTAGTAAATTAATACCAGTAAAAAGAAAAGTCCAGTATGGATACTCGTCTAAGGAAACCTGCAAAAATTGCTTTTTAGTACATGCCTCTGGAAAGACCTTTTAAGAAGTCCAGGGACAGACTGACTATGGGAATGGACACATGACAAGCCATTCTGGAAAAGGCAAGTAGACCTTACTAAATATCCCTAAATCAAATAATGAGTGTGCTTGTTTCCAGGCAGCTGCAGGTAGAAATGTGTCCTGACATCGGACACCAGTGTTTGCTCTTGTCTGAGATGTTTTCACACTTAATTCGCTACCTCCTTCCTCCCTACCCTACCCTCTGCCTCTTCTATTCCTTGCAGTCAAAAAAGAGTCATCATGGAATGTTGACTCGGTGATCTCATTCCAAGGCCCTGTCTATTTAGACACAATAATTTGAACAGGAAATAAAACTAGTCATATTGAGAAAGGAAGACTAATAAAAAGGTTTCAGTCAGTCACTTAAAAGGAATAAACTGAATTCAATCTCTGTTTCATTCCCAAACTGGTTTGTGCATGTAGGCCAAGCCTAGTTAGTAACACAAACCCAACAAATCAGGATTCTGTTCCTGAGAGACTCAGCATGTAGCTGAAAAGCCTTCATATTGGGGTCTTTCATTAATAGCTGATTTGTAGTCATTTCTGGGGTGGAATGTGGCAGCTGTCTTACAGCTGGCTAACATCATGGACTGGTGATGACACTAAGAACTGACAAATAGCCCTTCGAATTTCAACTGTGAGGTTAATGAAAGAAGAAAAATGCCATCCAAAAAAACTTCATTTCGGAATCTAGCTAAAATTTTGTATTCAACATTCTCAATATTAATCAAAAGTGGTCAAAGAGACTAATTAACCACAGAAATTCAAAGTTAGAGATTTACCTCTTCAGGAAATTGGAGTTGCTTTCCCAATGCATAAGGAGCCAATAAACCAAAAACTCAGGAATGATAACTTCTGACAGAGAATGTATTTTTAAATGAAAGTTAGTTTTGCATGTATTTGCTGGTAATAAAAAAGAGAGAGAGAGAGAACTAACATTTATTTAACACACCCTGTGTCAAGCATGGTACTGAGAGATTTACATACATAACCCCATTGAATTGCCAACAACAGTCCTATGAGCTCCTGCAAGGAGAAATAAAAGTCCTTAGCAGTGTCCCATTTTGGAGTCATACACAGAAAGAACTGGGTTACTTTCTAACAACACTAAGTGAGATTAACCTTGGTGATAAAATGTAGTAGAGAATAGGTAGTTCCCTCATCTACCCTAGACAGAGAAGAGCTTTCGAACTTGAGCTGAACTCTGACAGCTTTTCTAGTGGGTGAGATACCAGGCAGTCTTAGAAAGACAAAAGTTGTGGGGAGAGAGAAAATTCCCCTCTGCCCTTTCCCTTAAGGTTCTAATAATTCACAAAACAGGTTAGCAGGAGAAAATAATACCAAGTTTAATAACATGTATACATGGGAGAAACTCAGAAATGAGCAACTCGTCCCTCTGTCTAAGCTGGTTGCTTAAGTATTGTAGCTAAAGACAAGGAAGGTATTGGGGGTGGATAATGGTCTGGGACTTCAGAGGGCAAGAAGACAATTCTTTTCAGGGTCATCTATAGATAATGTGGTCAGGGAGAGATAGAGTTTTTTGATAAAAGGGGCTTGGTGCCCCTCCCATTGTAACATCTACCTTACATTATCATTACAGCCATCATGATAGAAGATCTGTTCCAGGAAGGAGCCACCATGTCAAATTCTTTAGGCAGTTAGTGGGGGAGGTCAAATGTCCCTCAGAGAAAACAATCAAGGTAAAGAGATATATTTCAGGGTGGCCAAATCTTGATCTCCCACACAGTGATAAGGAAGAGATTAGTTCAGTGGAAAAATTGTATGAACTAAGCAGACTGCTCCTTTAACAGGATCCAAAGAGACTTGATTTGGAATTGAACTAACAGTTAATTCTAAGACTCCCAGAGATATTTGCCTTTTGATCTTTAAATTTGGAAAAGAGATAGTTCCATTTACCTAAAATTTGTTGAAATCTATTTACTATGTGATACAGTGGGATCTATAATGATAACTGAAGTGTCATCCTTTCTTTCAAATAGCTTGTTATGTAGCTATTATGTATGGTTCATGTCGTGGTTAGTGTGGGGAGGGGGTAGAAGAGGAGGAACCTGAGGGAAGAACCACTGGGTCCTTTTGACCACCATAGCTAATGTTAAAAGAGATTTAAAACAGCCTCAAATAAGTAACTTTTAACATTCCAGTAAGTTTTTCCAGTGAACTTTCCTGATCAAACAAATCATCCAGTAATAACTTCAATATTTAATAGATAAGGGAAACTGGGAATCAAAACAGTGAAGTGACTTGCCCATTTTATATGGCTTGTCAGATCCAGGCCTCTCTTTGTTGCACCCAATGATGTTTCTCCTATACTGCTTGGCCTCACTGTGCCAAACTACTTCTTAACCCATTTCTGAACCATCAATTAATAAAAACTATCAGTTAATGTACTTATTTACTCATAATTTTAACTAACCAATTGACCAATTGTTTCAGTGATTGTCCAATTCAGCCCAAGTGGTCAATCCTGTAGCTTTCTGTAGACCCAGCTTCCAAGATTTATCTCCTCATGGAATTAGGAACGATGTCAGTGTTCAAAGTTGTTTGTCAAAGAATAGCATGAATTCACAATCAGCCTGTTTGGCAAGATTCTAGTGACTAAATCTGATGACGGTGTCAATGCTTTGGCAGCATGGTCATGAAAAGTTACAGGTCAAGTCCAATGACTTATTACCCTATCTGGAGTTCCCTGATGAGAAAGGGCATGTTGTGTTGCCATGCCTATATGAGATTAAGATAACCATTTTAGCAGTAAAAGACCAAAGGCATTGGGAAATATTTATTAGTAACTATTAAGCAATTCCTACCTTGGCTTTTGGCCTGAGTGTTGCATTGTCATTAAAGTATACCTGAATTATATGGTTTAGATATTTTGATATGATCAAGAGAGTAACATGTCCTGCATATTGTATTAGGACCACTAACCATGATCTATATATGTTTGGCTCTCTCAAGTACGGAGTGATATACATTTATAGATTGGGCATTGTGATAGATTTGAAGGAAAAAAAAGTTTGGAACTCCACTGAGACTCTCGTTAATATCTTTGAAAATTTTTGCTGACTCATGGTTTTGGAATATAAACCAGGCAACCTTGTTTAAGAAGTAGATGCCTTCTGAATGAATTGGACAGTAATTGTTTACCTTGGATACTTATCTCAACAATCAGCAGCCTTCGATACCATTGGGCCTAAAGTCTAAGGTGACTATGATCTTTGGAAGAGATGAATAGATTTCATTACAGTGATTCCTTTCAAATTTCTTGGAAAGGATCTAAGATGAGGTGCTGAAAGATTGGTTATTTATCTAAAAGATCAGTTTATGCCTGTCTTACTCATCACAAGAGTAAAGCTATTAGGAAAGAGAATGAATGAGTGCATCAGATGACAATCTTACCATTGTCTCAATGAGTAGCAGCTACAAAACTGACATTGCCATCTACGACTTCATACCTTACATTCTGCCATTCATCTAACATACTGTTTTCTTCTAAAGTCTACTGTGTATACTCACCTTTCTTCAAAGATCACCAGAAATTTCACCTTTTCCATAAAGTCTAAGTAAAAGTATGATGCTCTGGCTAGGTAATCTCCTTGGCTAGAGCATAAGAGTGAGCAAAGTCAATTTGATTGTCTTTGTATAATGACTTCTTAAAAAATATGTCTTAAAAATATATAATTAAATATATCTTAGATATATTTTATTAAATAGACTTTACTAAGACAAAAATATATTAAAACAAAATATTAAAAATATTTTAAATGTCTTTAAAAAATGTTCTTAATAAACAGGATGATTCCCTTCTTTAAAGTACACGTTTTCCCAAATTTTCCTACACTGAGGTGAATAGAGCTGTTAAAAGCATCTATAAAGCTAAATAAAATGGCAATGTGATTGCAATCTATACTGGCATTTAGGGAAAAAAGATGGCCTCCTGAGTTTCCTTTAAGACATTTGTAACTATGGGCCAATTAATTAATCATGTTTGTCATGGATCAATCAGCTGTACAAGTTACAGTCTTCATACAACCGTGGTTTAGTCATTGAGCATTTGGCTTCTGGAGCCATATTGCCTGGATTTGAGATCTATTTCCTTCACTTTACAGGCAACTGGTCTTAAGCAAGTAAACTAACATCTTTGACTAGCTTTCCTTATCTGCAAAATGAAAATAATAGCAATGTCTACCTCATTGAAGTATTATAAATTAGATTAATATAAATTATTATATATTAGACATGTTAATATATATTATTATATTGATACAAGGGAACTGCTTAGAATAGTGCCTGGCACAAAGTAAGATCTCAATAAACAATAGTTGCTATTGTTCTCTTGGAACTAGTTCACCTTCACTCACTTCAGATCAGCACTTTCATCTACCTCATCTTGCTGCTAGATTCCTCTTCTGATTTCCCCAGGCCAACACCTCACCCTGACTCATAGCACCACAGAAACGCCTCAAAGACCACATCCTTTACTTCTTTGGGTTTCTCACATGACCTAGCAATGTAGTCAGCACAGGGTCAGTAAAAACTAAGCATTGATTGAAACAAATTACCCTGGTTGTCCCTGACAAGAAATTGTCAGTCAGACATACTTCCTTCTCTGGTGTCTTGGTGAGATGACCCAATGCCACCCTTGGGAATTATTAAAGAGATGTTATAAGCAACATGACTATAATTAAGCCATGAAATCTTTTAGGGTGTGATCTGCAATATACTCATTACTTTGTACTTAGTTAATTATTGGGCAAAAGGACATTGATCAAGAACACATGTGAAACTAGATGCCAGTTACTAAACTCTGATATTCGGACTACGAACTATGATGGTCAAATTATTCTTTCTGAAAGAATAACTACCTTATTAATAACAGACAGGCTGAAGAGTAATCAAATTACAAATTTTACTGACATATAGCTAAGAATCCAGTCTCCCAAAATACCTTTTTTCTAGCTTACCTACTTAGCTGCATAAGCTGAGACAATAGCCAAAACTAAACATTATTAAAATAAGTGGATGATTCAATCAATGCAGAAAAAAATGAATTAGTAAAAAATGTTGCTCAGCAAAAGTCACATCACTTCACCACACTCTAATTGTCTTTTTTTTCCCTCCTCATCCATATAGAAACAGAGGAAAGGTAGACTACTACATAATATATGAGGTGTTCCTTCCAACTTAAGCATTCAGTGATTCTGACTTTCACCAGGCAACCAGAAACAGACTATGTATTATCATTTTCAACGGCTGGTGCTGACATGGTCCATGGCCATAGAAAAATAAAGTGGGACCAAGGGAAGTGAAAATGAGTCCTTCAGGTGAAGAACCCTCTGTCATTTAGTACATATCTAGTAAATGACTTTAGTAACACCTTCACAAACAAAAATAAAAGAGGAATTCTCTTACTAGTTAACCTTATCTCTCTAGTTTCAACCAGGCATCTTTAGGTTTAGTGGGGTTGACAAACAAATAAATGTAAGAAGCATACGGTGCAGATTTTTTAATTTAAAAAGATATTTTTGAAAGTTTCTATCTAAATCACTGTTTTATAATCCCCATCACAATTAAAATGTGTTAGAAAAGTTTGTTATTTAAAGTTAACTCTATAATATTCTTTCTACATAGCAAATGATTGACAGCTCATGTTCACTTTTTTCATTAAGCAGAGCCCATCTCTACCAGAAAAAGAAGTGCCATAAGGCCAGGGTTTCTTATCAGGTTTATTCTTGCCTTTGTTTTGTTAGGATTAAGCAGGTTAACATATGGAAAGTCCTTCAAACAGAGCTTAACTCATTGTAAGCATTCAAGAAATGTCAGCTATTGTTGTTCTTGTTGATTTTTCTTTTCACGGTAGTATGTCCATAAATTCCCAAATATTCCCTAGTGAGGTGGGTTAGAGAATTCTCTTTCTTATGTATTCCTTTTCTATGAACTTCCCCTCACTACCAAATTCTCCCCTAAGCAAGTAAAAGCTCTAACTGGATTCAAGTAAATTCTTTAGAGGATTTCACAATCAGATTTAGCTCAAGTAATGTATAATTTATCATACTGAGTTCATTTTTTGGCTAAGAAAGAAAGTCAGCTATTAGCCTTAGTGATGTTAACTTAAGTAGTAAAATCACACTTTTATTTCTATTTAGCCTTTTATTGTCAAGTCTAATTGCTTATTTGTTTAAGTCAGTTCATCTGCCTTATCACTTATGAAAATTAAGTGTTTTATGTTTTGATTTTGTCTTAAATTTCACAATGTTTTTGAATTTTGAAAATTTTACAACCTAAACTCATGGATATATTTTTATATACTACCAATTCTGTTAAAAGTTATAAAAAGAGACAGTACAAAATTAAAAGATGCATTTTGGAATCAGACAAAATTTGGTCCTTCCATTGATCATGAGGCCTTAGGCTCATTACTTATTCTCTTTTAGCTTCAGTTTCTTCATTTCTAATACACAGACAATAATAGTTTAGAATTCATAGAGTTATTGTGGGGAATTACACAACTTAAAATAAATGTTAAGGACCTTGTATATGATAAGTTCTCAATGCCTATAATTCTACAAAAATTGCTGAGGTGAGCAGAACTTCAGAGGTCATTAGAGTAGCCTTTAAACAGGGAATTATTAGCCTCGGCAACTATTTTAATAAAAGAATAAATGAAAATAGAATACATATACTGTTCTTTAAGTACGAATATTTACTTGGCTCTTGATATTCAGTTGGATATAAGTACATACACACACATGCATATTTAGGGAGCTATGTATACATTTATATGTGCATTTATATATACAACATGTATATTATTGGTCTATAACTTCCTTTGAACTCATTTAAGGATACATTAACTGAGTCTCTTCTGAACTTAGGATTGGCCAAGTATGCTCTCATCGAAACTCAAATTTTCTATGATCTAATGTTTTCCTACAGATTTTTAAATGCTTATCAATGTATATTCTTGATCCATTATCTGTTTGAAGTTCTTAGTACTTTATGTTTAAATCTGGACCACCTGTCAAAACTTTAGAAAGAGCAGCCCCTTCCCACAACCATCTCCAACCCATCAATTTCCAAATACATTAATCATCTTTCAAGGTCACTTCCAAGCACTGCAGTGTTTCCTTGGATAATACCAAAACCTCTGTTGCTAAAAGTACATAAAAATCACTCAAGAATAGGAAAGCATTCAATTACTTCCATATTGGTAAACACTGGTGTTTGAATTTATAGGGAGTACAGGGTTGAGTAACCTACAAATGTTCAGTAGATAATAATAGCTATCTTATCCTTTGTAATCAAGATGATGCTACTGACTTATCTTCACAATACAGGTGTTTTGAATTGTTTTTCCAGTATAGTAATGGTTTATATAAACTGTACATATTCTTCTTTTTAAATAAATTCTACCCTGCCTACTCCCCACCTCCTGCCACCTCCAAGCCATTCCTTTCATGACCAAATACACTTATGACAGGGGTAACTGGGGTTAAGAGTACAACACGTATTCTCCGACAGATAAAATTTAACTGGCCCATATTGAGCTCATGACCTGGCCGTCATTAGGAGCTTACACTTATTAATGGAACTAACTGACCTACACTTAATTGATATTAATTAGGTTATTGAATAAATTGAATTAGATCTAGTATGGTTTCAATGCCATTATGGTCTCAAGAAAAACTCTGGCTACCAAGTGAAGTTGTATTATTTACATCCGTCTCTATTACTCGCATTGAGTTTGGGGGCTGAAACAAGATAGTCTTTGAGTCTTCAGCATTCTATTTTGTCTCTATTTGGTGGCTTTTAACATTGTATGTGTGTGTTAGCTGTTATTGCATTTAGAATTATTTTAAAATTAAATCTAATTGTTTCTTCTTCCCTATTTCCCTTACCATTCGTAAATATGCTAAATATTTTTACATGGTATTACATTTCTGAGTTTTCTCTGAAGTTGGTTGTCTCTGTATCATTTTCTTGCCTCCTCCTCCTTTTTTTTTTAATTTACCACCTGTTTTCCCTTTAAACTTATTTTCCACTTATTTCTGAACTTTCACTGAAGGCAGATGCTATTAGAGTGGAATTAAGACAAAGGACAGGAAGACATGCACTCATCTAACTTATCATAAAAAAAGAATTTAATGCAGCCTAAAGTCTATTTTAGGGAGATTCTAATTTCAACTCAGGGATCCATAGATGAACTTAAGCTATTTCAGATCAGCTTATAGTCCTCATATTAAATAATAATAACAAAATAATAATAAATTTATATGAATATAATATCATAAAAATAATTTAACATAAATAGTAGAAGTTAGAGTAAATAATATATTAGAGTATATAATTGTATATTTGTAATAGTATAAGTATATTATATTGATAATATATAACATTTTTATATGTAATTGTATATTTGTAATATAATATACAATAATATAACATTATATCTATCAATATCAATTTATATGATATAGTTGAAACCATTGCTATGATAAATAGCATGATAATAGTCTTCTATTATTTATATTATTAAATAATATTATTTTAATATTATTAATTGATGTATACGATTGATTAATTCCAGACACAATGCCTTTTATGTCATTTTCAGTTTCATTGTGATACCTGGCAAATCTAAGGCATTAGCAGATATCCTATTCATTCATTCATTTATTTATTTATTCATTCAATTAATAGGCATTGAATCCTCTTCTGTGTGCTCTGTACTTTGCTAAGAACTGAGGACACAACTAAGAACAAGGTAGAGATGCACCCTTCTGCCCTTATATAACTTAACATTCTCATGTAATGAGAGCAATATTAGAGTAATATTCCTTCTACTACCTAATTTTTTCCTTCTCTGTGAAGGTGGCGTGACTTATCTGATTGGTGAACCTGGGAGCAGATCCTCAGCCTGTATGTCTCAACCCTGCCATTTTCCTTCCTCTTAGGCACCAACTTCCCTCTGAAACCCCCCTCTGAAAGGTGCCAGTCTAAATGTAGCATTAAATATTAGGAAGCTCTCTGTTGCCACACTGCTAAGCCATTTCCTCCAATCCAGCATTCAGTAATGAAGCTAAACTTTTGATCTTCAGGTTTATCTTTGAATTCTTTGTCTTATCTCTTAAGTAGTTCCAACCTCAGAAAGTAAAGAGGCTTGCTCTTCATTGAATTTCTTCAAACCCAACACTAAGAGAAGAGACTGGTTCTAGACAAGGTGAGGGCAGACATAAGTGCTGCCCAGCAGTGTTTCTGGTTCTCCTCTCCTTCCAAACATGAGAGTTGATTGTACTTTTTAGCTCCTTAATATTAGGTCTGACCATGTGCTTTTGCATTGGCCAAAGAGCAGAGGACACATGTTGCTTCCACATGCTGTATTTAAGAGCTGGTGTGCTAGCACAATTCTCTACCTTCTCTGTTCTGTTCTACCAAGAATATTGTAGAAGTGTGCAGTGAAGTGTGACATCCTATGAGCACAGAGCATCCGTCAGTCTAGGCCCCTGAATGACTACAATGAGCGGAACTGTCCCATTGAGCTGCTTTGGGGCTGAAATGTGAATGAGAAATTGACCTTTGTTGTTTTAAGCCATTGAGATTTTGGGGTTATCAGTTATGGCTGCAGATGGTCAAATCAAGATACATCTTCCTGAGGAAGTATAGTAACATTGAAGCTGATGCTAAGGATAGGAAAAAGCAGGCCACATGCAGAGTAAAGAGAAATATTTTAAACATAAACTGTAATTTTGAGCATAAACTGAAGAAACAGCTGGCACAAAGGACCGGAGGAAGTAAAGAGCCCAGAATATTCAGGGAACTAATGGAATTCCAGCTTGAACAGTGTCTGAAAGCAGAAGACGGTGGCTCACATGTTGCCCAGGCCACTTATTCTGTCTTCTGGCTATTGCAACCGGCAAGGAAGAGAACATCAACACCAGAAAGTCAACATCTGTGACCATTATTGACCTAGGATATTACTGCTTGCTCCTGGTTTTCCTGTTCACTGAGAAGGCAGAAATGGAGTGTTTAGGAGAAAAGTAGAGAAAGATAACTTAGACAATTTCTTCAATAGAATGTCACCATTCTTTGAGTCCATTTTATACAGGATATCCTACTGAGCACATATATGGCCAGTAAAGGCAGCAACCAGCTTTTTGGGGTCTGAAGTATATACAGTTTTCTAGGAGGGGCCTCTTTAGGATCCTGAAAGTGAAGATCGGAGAAGCTTAAGCTTCATTAGCTTCACAGTCAACTCTTCTTTATGTGTTTTTCTGATTTTAAAACTGCAATGGTTCCTCATTGCCTACTACAGTCTTTCTCAAGCTTTTAAAAACTCAAGTTTCTTTTGAGATACAAAAAAATCTCATGACTGCCCACCCCCTATCACTGCAATTGTAATAAATCTCTTGTCTTTTCCATCATCACCCACCAACGCCATGAACCACCATATCATTTAGAGACAATTCAGACTTTTTGGAGTGACATTAGCATCTCTTCACAAGCAGATCCCAGGCCTATCGCCTTCACGCCCTCCAGATAACAGAGCATGTCCTTTGGCCAAACCACATGGCTTACTGTGTATCTTCAACTGATGCTGAGTAATTTCTTAACCTGTGAATCTCCAACTCCCCTACTTTAAATGACTGGCAAAATAGTGATCTGTCTTCAAGATTCAGCTCAAATGTCTTCCACTGTACTATCTCTAAGTTTCCCAGCCCTATTTATTCAATTAATCAAGTTCTTTCCTGTGCTCTTCAATATTCTACTATAGCACACACTAAATTGCACTATTGTTATTTGTAGCTGTCTCTCTCTCTGCCATTGAAATACAAACTCGTACATGGAAAGGAGAGCCTGCTGGGGATTCAACAGATGTTTGTCATTGGAAGGCTTGAAGGAAGGGAGGAAGGGAAGAAGGGCTAAAAAGAGTAAGAAGATAGCTCTGCAGTTGAGAAGTGTATGATTTTTTTAAAATTTCTATACCAAAACCTGGCTTTTGCTTCCTTCTTGTAAGTTTTTTCTTCCCATTTCAGAAGTTGTACATGTTAATTGTAGAAGTTTTCATACAGATTATTTAAAGGAAAAAAATCACCAGCAATCTCCTTAATATTTCTCATTAACAGTGTTTTCTTCTTTGGTCTTTTAAATTTCCTATATACTTTGCAAATTCCTTTTGTGTAAGACGTGGAAAAAAAAAATTTGTTATTTTTGGAGACTTGTGTTCATATAAAAAACAAAAATTGCAAAACATATCCTACATCCTCACATGATTTGACTTCAAATGTGACGATACTTTTTCACAGGAAAATACATAAAAATGATGAACATATGCTATGTTTCCTCCAAAATTCCATGAATTTAGCTAGCTTAAATGGAAAATGAACTTATGATATATTACACTATTTTTAGTCATTGTTTTATAATTGACTATCAAATGATAGCATTATGTTTTAGAGTGGAAGGGAAGACAAAACTCAGCAAAATAGGCTGAAAACTTATTTTTTTTTTAATTTTTTGTTTATTGCAGTAACATTGGTTTACAACACTGTAAAAATTTCAGGTGTACATCATTGTACTTCTATTTCTGCATAGATTACATCAAGTTCACCACCAAAATACTAATTACAACCCATCACCACACACATGTACCGAATTATCCCTTTCACCCTCCTCCCTCCCCCCTTTCCCTCTGGTAACCACCAATCCAATCTCTGTCCCTATGTGTTTGTTTATTGTTGTTATTATCTACTACTTAATGAAGGAAATCATGAGATATTTGACCTTCTCCCTCTGACTTATTTCACTTTGCATTATACCCTCAATGTCCATCCATGTTGTCACAAATGGCTGGATTTCATCGTTTCTCATGGCTGAGTAGTATTCCATTGTGTATATATATCACATCTTCTTTATCCATTCGTCCCTTGATGGGCACTTAGGTTGCTTCCAAGTCTTGGCTATTGTGAATAACGCTGCAATGAACACATGGGTGCATGTACATTTACAAATTGGTGTTTTCAAGTTCTTTGGATAAATACCCCGCAGTGGGATGGCTGGATCATATGGTAGTTCTATCGTTGATTTTTTGAGGAATCTCCATACTGTTTTCCATAGTGGCTGCACCAGTTTGCACTCCCACCAGCAGTGTATGAGAGTTCCCTTCTCTCCACATCCTCTCCAACACATGTTGTTTCCTGTCTTGTTAATTATAGCCATTCTGACGGGCGTCAGGTGATATCTCATTGTAGTTTTGATTTGCATTTCCCTGATAGTTAGTGATTTTGAACATCTTTTCATGTGTCTGTTGGCCATCTGTATATCTTCTTTGGAGAAATGTCTGTTCAGGTCCTTTGCCCATTTTTTAATTGGGTTGGTAGTTTTTTTGTTGGTAAGATGCATGAGTTCTTTATATATTTTGGAGATTAAGCCCTTATCAGAAGTATGGTTTGCAAATATCTTCTCTCAATTGTTAGGTTGTCTTTTCGTTTTGTTGATGGTTTCCTTTGCTGTGCAGAAGCTTTTTAGTTTGATGTAGTCCCATTTGTTTATTTTTTCTATTGTTTCTCTTGCCCGGTCAGACGTGGTGTTTGAGAAGATGTTGCTAAGACTGATGTCGAAGAGCGTACTGCCTATGTTTTCTTCCAGAAGTTTCACAGTTTCAGGTCTTACATTCAAGTCTTTAATCCATTTGGAGTTAATTTTTGTGTATGGTGTAGGGTAAGGGTCTACTTTCATTTTTTTGCATATGGCTATCCAGTTTTCCCAACACCATTTGTTGAAGAGACTTTCTTTTCCCCATTGTATGTTCTTGGCTCCTTTGTCAAAGATTAGCTGTCCATAGATATGTGGGTTTATTTCTGGGCTTTCGATTCTATTCCATTGATCTGTGTGTCTGTTTTTGTGCCAGTACCGTGCTGTTTTGGTTACTATAGCTTTGTAGTATATTTTGAAATCAGGGAGTGAGATACCTCCAGCTTTGTTCTTTTTTCTCAGGATTCCTTTAGCTATTCGGGGTCTTTTGTTGTTCCATATAAATTTTAGGATTCTTTGTTCTATTTCTGTGAAAAATGTTGTTGGAACTTTGATAGGGATTGCATTGAATCTATAGATGGCTTTAGGAAGTATGGACATCTTAACTATGTTAATTCTTCCAATCCAAGAGCACGGAATATCTTTCCATTTCTTTGTGTCTTCTTCAATTTCTTTCAGAAATGTTTTATAGTTTTCGGTGTACAGATCTTTCACCTCTTTGGTTAAGTTTATTCCTAGGTATTTTATTCTTTTTGTTGCAATTGTAAATGGGATGGTATCCTTAATTTCTCTTTCTGCTACTTCGTTGTTAGTGTACAGAAATGCAACTGATTTTTGTATGTTGATTTTGTATCCTGCAACTTTACCATATTCATTTATTACTTCTAAAAGTTTTCTGGTGGATTCTTTAGGGTTTTCTATATATAAAATCATGTCATCTGCAAATAGTGACAGTTTCACTTCTTCCTTTCCAATTTGGATCCCTTTTCTTTCTTTCTCTTGCCTGATTGCTCTGGCTAGGACTTCCAGTACTATGTTAAATAGGAATGGTGACAGTGGGCATCCTTGTCTGGTTCCTGTTCTTAGAGGGATGGCTTTCAGTTTTTCACCATTGAAGATGATATTAGCTGTGGGTTTCTCATATATGGTCTTTATTATGTTGAGGGACTTTCCTTCTATACCCATTTTATTCAGAGTTTTTATCATAAATGGATGCTGTATCTTGTCAAATGCTTTCTCTGCATCTATTGAGATGATCATGTGATTTTTATTCTTCATTTTATTAATGTGGTGTATTACGTTGATTGATTTGCAAATGTTAAACCATCCCTGCATCCCTGGAATAAATCCCACTTGATCATGGTGTATAATCTTTTTAACGTATTGTTGTATGCGATTTGCTAGTATTTTATTGAGGATTTTTGCATCGATGTTCATCAGTGATATTGGCCTGTAATTTTCTTTTTTGTGTTGTCCTTGTCTGGTTTTGGTATCAGGGTAATGTCAGCTTCATAGAATGAGTTAGGGAGCTTCCCCCCCTCCTCAATTTTTTGGAAGAGTTTGAGAGGGATAGGTATTAAGTCTTCTTTGAATGTTTGGTAGAATTCACCAGGGAAGCCGTCTGGTCCTGGACTTTTATTTTTGGGGAGGTTTGTGATTACATTTTCGATCTCCTTACTGGTGATTGGTCTATTCAAATTCTCTAATTCTTCTTGATCCAGTTTTGGAAGGTTGTATGATTCTAAGAATTTATCCATTTCTTCCAGATTGTCGAATTGGTTGGCATATAGCTTTTCATAGTATTCTCTTATAATCTTTCGTATTTCTGAGGTGTCTGTTGTAAACTCTCCTCTTTCATTTCTGATTTTACTTATTTGTGCCTTCTCTCTTTTTTTCTTGGTGAGTCTAGCTAAAATGTTTGTCAATTTTGTGTATCTTTTCAAAGAACCAGCTCTTGGTTTTATTAATTTTTTCTATTGTTTTTTTGGTCTCTATTTCATTTATTTCTGCTCTGATTTTTATTATTTCCCTTCTTCTACTGATTTTGGGCTTTGTTTGTTCTTCTTTTTCCAGTTCCTTCAGGTGCATTGTTAGATTGTTTATTTGAGATTTTTCTTGTTTGTTGAGATAGGCCTCTATCTCTATAAACTTCCCTCTTAGAACTGCTTTTGCTGTATCCCATAAATTCTGGCATGTTGTATTTTCATTTTCATTTGTCTCCAGGTATTTTTTGATTTCTTCTTTGATTTCTTCGTTAACCCAGTCGTTGTTCAGTAGCATTTTGTTTAATCTCCACGTATTTGTGGCTTTTCTGATTTTCTTCCTATAGTTGATTTCTAGTTTCATACCGTTGTGATCAGAAAAGATGCTTGGTATTATTTCAATCTTCTTAAATTTATGGAGACTTGTTTTGTGGCCTAATACGTGATCAATCCTGGAGAATGTTCCATGTGCCTTTGAAAAGAACGTGTATTCTTCAGTTTTTGGATGGAATGCTCTGTATATATCTACTAGGTCCATCTGTTGTAGTGTGTCATTTAAGGCCAATGTTTCCTTATTGCTCTTCTGTTTGGATGATCTATCCGTTGGTGTAAGTGGAGTGTTAAAGTCCCCTACTATTATTGTGTTACTGTCTATTTCTGGTTTTATGTCTGTTAATAATTGCTTTATATATTTAGGTGCACCTACACTGGGTGCGTAGATATTTACAAGTGTTATATCCTCTTGTTGGATTGTTCCCTTGATCATTATGTAATGCCCTTCTTTGTCTCTTTTTACAGTTTTTGTTTTAAAGTCTATTTTGTCTGATATGAGTACTGCTACCCCAGCTTTCTTTTCATTGCCATTTGCGTGGAGTATCTTTTTCCATCCCTTCACTTTCAGTTTGTGAGTGTCTTTAGGTCTGAAGTGTGTCTCTTGTATGCAGCATATATATGGGTCTTGTTTTTTTATCCAGTCAGCCACCCTATGCCTTTTAATTGGAGCATTTAGACCATTGACGTTTAAAGTAGCTATTGATAAGTGTATACTTACTGCCATTTTTTAACTTTTTTTTTTTTCTCAGTGTTTTAGTAGTCCTTCTCTGTTCCTTTCTTCTTCTATACAGAATTGATGGTCACTTTAGTTTGACCTCTGTCTGAAAGCTGTACTCTTTAACTCCCCTCCTCCCTCATGTTTTTGATATCATATCTAACCTCTTTGTTGTGCATTTGTATCCATTAAGTTCTAATCATGGAAATAGATAATTTTTCCTATTTGTGGTCTTTTCTTTTCCCCTTAAATCAGTCCTTTTAACATTTCTTGTAGCACTGGTTTCTTGGTGACAAACTCCTTTAATTTTTGCTTATCTGGGAAAATTTTGATCTCTCCTTCCATTTTGAATGATAACCTTGCTGGGTAGAGTATTCTTGGCTGTAAGTTTTTTCCTTTTAGCACTTTAAATATATCGTGCCATTCTCTTCTAGCCTGTAAAGTTTTTGCAGAGAAGTC
The DNA here is from genome assembly GCF_057802395.1 of Ceratotherium simum simum. Classification (NCBI taxonomy): domain Eukaryota; kingdom Metazoa; phylum Chordata; class Mammalia; order Perissodactyla; family Rhinocerotidae; genus Ceratotherium; species Ceratotherium simum. The sequence continues at coordinate 23,889,410 of NC_141923.1, read as the reverse complement.
AGCTGATAGCCTTATGGGGTTTCCTTTATACGTAACTTGACATTCTCTTGCAGCTTTTTGATTCTCTCTTTATCTTTAATTCTGGACATTTTGATTATGATGTGTCTTGGTGTGGGCCTCTTTGGGTTTATCTTGTTTGGGGTTCTCTGTGCTTCCTGTACCTGGATGTCTGTTTCCTTCCTTAGGTTAGGGAAGTTTTCATCTATTATTTCTTGAAATAGATTCTCTGACCCCTTGTCTCACTCTTCTCCTTCCGGGACACCTATAACACGGATATTAGTGCGCTTGATGTTGTCCCAGAGGTCCCTTAGACTGTCCTCGGTCTTTTTAATTCTTTTCTCTTTTACCTGTTCACCTCGGGTAATTTCTTCTAGTCTTTCGTCCAGCTCACAAATCCGTTCTTCTGTATCCTGTACTCTGCTTTTGAGTCCCTCTAATGAATTTTTCATTTCCAGTATCGTATTCTTCATTTCTGATTGGTTCTTTTTTATATCTTCCATTTCTTTGTTGACATTCTCACTGAGTCCATCTATTCTTCTCCCCAGATCAGTGAGCATCCTTAACACTCTTAGTTTGAACTCTCTTTCGGGTAGGTTGCTCATTTCTGTTTCACTTAGTTCCTTTTCTGGGGTTTTGTCCTGTTCCCTTACTTGAAATGTATTCTTTTGCCTCCTCATTTTGCCTCTTTCCCTCTGCTTGTGTCTACGTATTAGGTAGGTCAGCTATGTCTCCTGCTCTTGGATAGGTGACCTTATGTAAGTGATGGCTTAGGAGGCTTCCAGTGTGCTTCCCTCAGTTCTCAATGTTCCAGGGGTGACCCCTATGTGGGCTATGTGTATCCTTTGCTGTGGCCTGTTTGCTCTCCCTGTAGGCGCCTAGGGAGGCCGAGTTATGCTCCTGGCCAGCTGTTGTAATGCTCAGCTGCTTGTAGTTGTTGTGGGCCCTTCAGTCTCTTTATCAGGTGTGGGGATCCCCAGCACAGTTGGCTGCAAGTTCTAATACCACATTTGTGTTGCAGTATTTCTTTTAAGTGAGTAGGCCCCCACCGTGGCAGGTTGTTAGGCTCAGGGCCTTACAATTGCTGTAAGCCTCTAGCCTATTAGGTCTCTTGTCAGCTCTCTGAGGATTGCAGCTGGGTGGGGCTGGCCTCAGGCACATGAGCACCCAATTGTTTCAGGTTTTGGAAGGTGGGGCAAACCTCCTATGTGGGTCTTTGAGAAGCACAAGTCTTCTGCGGCTGAGAAGCCCTGCCGCCCACAGGTCCACACACACAGTCAACACAGTCCTGCCCCGTGTGAGTGCCCCAACCTCCTCAAGCGGACCCAGTCTCTCCACGGCGGGAGCCCCACACACTCTGCCACCGCCCCACACTCTCCACCCACTCCTTGTGCGCACCCTGTCCCGCTCAAGTCGGCTCAGTTGCCAGGCTGCAGAGAATCCAGTCACCAATCTATGCAGGCCCACAAGTTGCCTGAAGGCTTGTTGTTGGGTGGGGCCAGTCTCTAGGGTGGGCTGCCTGCCCTGGCTGAGCTGGATTAAATCGGTGCTCTAGCGGGTGGGGCAGACCCTGGGCTAGCAGGCCTCAGGGAGAACTCCAATGGTGTCTGTGTCAGCACGCCCACACCAGGCCACAACAATGGCCACCGCCAATGTCCCAGTCCCTGGAGAGGTCTCACCCCTCACCGAGATGCACTCAGGGCCTATTAGGTGAGTTTCTTGTCACCAAAGCACTGTGCACCTTTCTTTCTGGTGATTTTAGGATGCTTTCTGAAACGGGTGAGTTTGCGCGCGGGCCCTTTAAGAGCCGGTTTTAGTTTCTTTGTGAACCGGGTTTTCTGGGGGTGCTCCCCAGTGTTTTAGTAGCAGGCACAGTCAGATATTATGCCGCTGGTCTCGATTGTGCTGGGTCCACAAAATGCCCACAGCCGGGGCGCTCCCCGGCTCAGGGCCCCGCGCCTCCAGTGCTCCCGGCGGCCGTGACGCTGGCGGCTTGTGAAGGCGGCGTTTTCCTCTCCAGAAGGGAATCTCTGCCTCTTCCACCTCAGTTAGGATTGTCCGTTGTTGCAGGAGTTCCTCTCATCCAGTTTTCAGTTCTGTCTCAGGGGTAATTTTTCCACAAGTAGTTGTAAATTGGCTGTGTCCACGGGAGGAGGTGAGTTCCGAGTCTGCTTACGCTGCCATCTTGACTCCTCTCCTGAAAACTTAGTTTTTAAAGGAAAGGCAATTTTTATATTTTTTAAGTTAACTTTAAAAGCAATATATGCTCATGATTAAAATTCAAACAGAAACATATAAAATGGATTCCATTATCCAAGATATAAATAATATAAAGTGTCTTGGCATCCTGGCAGAATTTTCTATTCATTTATAAGCTTTTTTTGGGGGTGGGGGGAGCTCAGCCCTGAGCTAACATCCATGCCAATCATCCTCTTTTTTTTTTTTTTCTGACGAAGACTGGCCCTGAGCTAACATCCATGCCCATCTTCCTCCACTTTATGTGGGATGCCGCCACAGCATGGCCTGACAAGCGGTGCGTTGGTGCACGCCCGGGATCTGAAGCCAGGCCGCCAGCAGTGGAGCACGCACGCTTAACTGCTATGCCATGGGGCTGGTCCCATTTATAAGCTTTTTTAATCAAACAATTCCATGCTGTCATAAATTGTCTGCAACTTACTCTTTCCAGATAACAGAATATTTTAGCTAGATATGCATAGCAGTGTATATATCTATATACGTATATCTATGTCTAGATGGATGAATGGGTGGATAGATAGATAAGTATCTCAGTCTTCTTTTTAATCTCTATAGAGTATTCTGTGGTATGGCTAGGTTGAAATACATTTAACTTTCCTCCAACTAATTGACATGTAGGTTGTTTCTAAGGTTTTTATATTTTAACAATATAGATTATTTGACTGTTTTTGTCGTAGTTTGTTTGAAATCCAAGCTGAAAATCCTTTTTGCTCTTAAAAGATCATTTTATTTAATTATAGCCATAGTTATAACAGGTGAGTTGAGTCTTAAAACCATTTACATGTCATATGTATTTTTTAAACTACTTTTCTACCTGTTATATGTTCCTTTATCTACTTTGTTTTTGTTTCTATTCTTCGTTATGGTAGTTTTCTTAGTGATTATATTTATAATTTAATATTGAATACTAAAGATCTATTTCTCGATTTTTTCAACTTTGGGCAGTATTTACACTATGTAACATGTCCAGCTATGAAATATGACAAGATATCCCCATCTACATTTTCTTCCACCTCTCCTCTCCGAAGCTGTCAGATATTTTTGCCCCGTATTTTAATTTTACGTTGTCAAGGTTTTTAACATTTACATTCAGTTTCTCATCATAATCCCATTGTGTTCAAACTAAGGCTAATATTTAAATTGATTCTATGTTCCTTGGCAATTCCTACAAGACATCGCTTAACTTTTTCTGAATTCTGTGTTTGATTCATCTCTTGGGAGGTTGAGTTTTACCATTCAGGAAGTTTCTCATTTTTGTTTTTGATTTTTTTTATCCAACAGGGGTTCGTGAGTGCTATATTTCATGAGTCTTTGCTTGCTTCAAAATATCATTTTGTTGCATTTATACAAAACCAACATTTTGACTTAGAATTTTCTTTCATCATTTTTTTTTTTTTTTTTGTCTCAGAACAATGTGGAAGCTCTATGACCAGATCATACCTAAAGGTAAACTGCTTTTTCTTTCTCTATATCTACAGGGTTGATCTCCCACTCCTGCACCCTGGAAATTCTTATCTTCCTTTATTTGTGGAGATTTTTCTTCTATTTAATCTTCAAATATATTTCCATTTCTATATGTTCTATACCTCAGATAAACTAATATATGATTGTTTGATCTTCTTCATCTTCCAATCTTCAGCTCTCTATATTTTCCTTTGTGACATCCTCAAGCTTGAATATTCTGTCATAGACATGATACTTTCGAGGTTTGAAATGTTTTGAGTGATAACCATTCTATTTTTTGCTGCTGCTTTTAACGTAGTTTCTATTTATGCAAAAGTGTTACTTTTTTTCTTAATCTCTTTCTTAAGCTTTCTCAGGCCCTCTTCCATCTCCTAATGTTGTATATCAATTTTTTTAAATTAAAAAAAATTAATAAGATAAAAGCCTTTTTTTTTTTTCCAAAATATCTCCTTGCCTCTCTAATTCTCTGAGGTTATAAAGAAATATTGACTGAAATTTTTTTCTATTTCCTAGGAAGGAATTATGTTCTTTCAAAATGTGCTTCCATCTGCCCTTTAACATAAATTGTGTATCTTTCATTCTTTTGTTTTTATAGCATCTGTGCCAAAGTCTTGTTTTGGATCCCTTTGGCTTATCATTCATCTTTGAACATTAGCAGTTCTAACCTGGCCTACTTTTTCCTAAAGAATAGTAAGGGAACGAGCAGGTGTTCGACCTGCGTCAACTGGTTTGTCATCTCTGAACTCTTTCTCACCAAATCTGCTCTGTCTTCTGTTCCGGGGAGATCTTTATGCAGCAGATCTCCCAGGCAGGTCTATGTGACTTGCAGTGAAGCATCTAATAACAAATGTCTTTTATTTGGTGATTTAGTGTTTACCTTTGGTCAGCAGTACATGCCCAACAATCATGTTCTTCACTTTTTTCATGACCATCCACACCTTACTCTTTATTGTTCCAAGTAAAAAGTCATTAGATGGACCCATTAGGATCCCTGCTTACTTTAAGAGGAATCTACACTTTGCTTAAGAATCGGAGAGGTGTATATTAGCTTTCAATGTCTTTCCTCCATTGCTCCAATCCCACTACATTTGATGGATGGTTGTAATTCATAGACTGTGTTTGGGGATTTAAACCATTTCCAAGTTTCAATGCAAGTAAGATTTTACATTTCCAAATTTGAATTGTTGAGTTCATTAGGCTCCTGGGATGGGGCAGAGGAAGGAATTAAAATAAATATGTCTTTACTCCACCATGTTTTACAGGAAATCTCCTTTCCCTTTTAAACTGTGTGACAACACAGTCTGTTTCAGGAAATTTGTTCTTACACATGCCAGTCACAAAGCTGTTACTGAATGTAATTCAAAAAATAAGAATAGTATAAGTTACCGATGTCTACCATCTATATTCTATAACTATATTCCTAGTTGTGGGGAGGTTCCAAATATTTCCAACACTTAAAAAATCAACTTTCTGGGTCGGCCCCGTGGCTTAGCGGTTGGGTGCACGCGCTCCGCTGCTGGCAGCCCGGGTTCGGATCCCGGGTGCGCACCGCTTCTCTGGCCATGCTGGGGCCATGTCCCACATACGGCAACTGGAAGGATGTGCAGCTATGACATACAACTATCTACTGGGGCTTTGGGGGGAAAAATAAATAAATAAAATCTTTAAAAAAAAAATCAACTTTCTGAGGATAAAAGTAATATACGTCAATTGTTGAAAATTTATATATTTATAAGAAAATTTATATATATTATAAGAAAGAGAATTTAAACCACGTATAATTCCACTACCCTATAATCAGTGTATTTTATTTTTATAAGATGGACATTTTGTCACATCTTAGTATCTCCAAAATGAGGTTATGCCTTACAATTGGTGGCATATCATAATTCAATTAGCAGCATATTTTATTTCTTACTGGTATATGAAATAATGGTGCTGATTGCATACTGCTGATGCCATCTTAGATTTGATGAACTATGGTATGTTATATTTTCTTCCAGATAAATGTACTACTTTAAAAGAAAATTGGGATCATGTTTATATAATTTTGTGGCCAACTTTAAATCAAATGCAACAATTTGAGCTCCTTGTAGAAAAATTAAACAGTATCACAATATCGCAATCCTTTAAAAATGTTATGCAATTTTATAAATGGGCGATCTAAACACCTACATAATTTAAAATAAAGAGAAGAACGTTGTCTGTTTCAAAATCTACAGGCCACTCAAGTTCTCTAAGTCTCAGTTTTAATCATCTATAAAATAAACTTACTAATAATACCTACCACCTAGAGAAGCCAGGATGATTCAATGAAGTGCTCACTTCAATATGGCACATGTTAAATACTCAATAAACGTGAGTCACCAGCATTATTGTTACTAGTTGCAGTATGATTAATAGTGATGTTTCAGGGAATGGCCTCTGCATTTACTTCAAAAGACAGATGACTGATTCCATTCTGTTAAATTGACTGGCTTACCTCATGCCAGACACTAGCTATGTACTGGGAATGCAAATACAATCACAACTCTTCCATAGAACACTCTATGAGCTAGTTTACTTTCAGGATCTTGTTCATTTATTTTGGTTGAAAAGATTGATTTTCTCTGAACATTCACTGCTCTTCACTGACCACCGGCCAAATCTCTTTTATGCCTTTTATGCTCACATGTAAAACTTCCCATTCTCCTCACACACCTTTGTTACCATATTTCTACAACTCTCTTATAGTTCCTTCTTCATCCGTAATGCTATTCCCCTTTCCTATCTCCAGAGGTCCAAATCTCTCCTAACCCAAAGAATATTTTAGAACTAGGAAAGAGGTTTCTTGTCATTTTCATTCTGTTCAAAGAAAAAAAGAGGAACAAGAACTAGAAAACAAAGCAATTCGCACCAGGTATTGGGCAATGTCATTCACACGCAACTTTCCTTGCATCCTTCCAGAATCCAGCTACTCTGACGTCATTGCTCCTTCCTCCATGCACCCCAGAGCATTATTTGCAGTACTTCTTATCACATTCTGCATCATAGTATTTGTGTGCATGTCTTATTTGCCCTATATAGTGCACCCCTTGACGCCAGAAATGTTATATTATTTGTCTTTGTCTCCATAGCATCTGGCACACAGCACCTGCCCAATAAGTGGTTTTGGAATTGAATTACTTTGGTCACTTGACTCTTAAGACCATTATCAGATTAATTTATCCCTAGAAATAAATCACTCCATTCACTCATTTGAAAATAAAAAGAATCAATGTTTGAAAATTGCTAGTGTGGATTTCATTTCATTTCATTCATTCTTTTCAGAAAATTTCATATTTATATGAAAATGTCAGACAGTTTTCCAAGGCTTTTGACAAAAATATCTCCTCGTGCTCCTTTCCAGGGCTCATCCTCAGAGGTAAACACTTGCAACTCCTTTAGCTGTTCCCTTTATTTGCTTCTTCATGTTTAAACAGCAAGTGTACAATGCCCTTTCTTAACTTCTCCCATGTTATGAAGTGGAAGATGAGCATTGATCTTATTACTTGGCTTCTTGTCCCCCTCACATGTTTTGTCTGCCTCTAAACTCCCAATATAGTTCAACTTAATTCTGCCTTGGGTCCTATACTCTCTCGTTCCAATCTGAACTATCATTCTTGAGGTCTGTTTCACAGCTGCCATCCTGGGATCTCCACTATCATGTTGGCTATTCCTTTTAGTTCTCTCCTGTGTTGGTTTCCATGTTTCCTGGATCCCAGATATTTGTGTTTCTGGTTTATTCCTTACTTTGGTATATTACATCTTCAACAGTTTTTCAAGAAACGCTTTTATCAGATACAATATTGACTTTTTTGAGAAAAGTGATAGGAAATTTGATTTAGAATTCTAGGTTCGAGATGTATATCCCTCAGAATAGGGAAGGGATCACCTGCCTTCCCAGGTCCTGATTAAGTGCAGATAAGGGGTCTCTAAGATTATGGGAAAAGATGAAATATTGCTTTTCTGTGGGATGCAGGCACAAAGTTAGGTAAGGTAATTGGAGAGGCAACATTAGAGGGGTGTGGGAAGGGGACAGGGCTAAATTGAAAGGCAGATTTTCCAAATCATCATTGGTTCAAACATGACAGAACACAGTAGGAAAGCCCATGGAAAGCAAAAAGATTGGAAGTAGAGACTGTTATGTGGAACCAGAAAAAAATGACCTAGGACAAAAAATAAAATAATCTCCAGCCACTCTCGACTTGGTGACAGCATCTGGCTGAGAGGGAGCCTCTTCAGAGGCTGACCAAAATCTCAACACCTGGACACTCTCCCACCCCAATTTCATTTTCTTAGATGAGGTTAGCTCAGCTCTCATGAATTCCTATACGACCCTGAAACAGAAAATGCTCACACCAGGGAGCAAAGCCATTCACGTTTTCTTACAATTCAGGATCTTTTCAGTTCAGCAACTAAGCCAAGAACAAAATAGCTCAAGTGCTCTTTCAAATTGTCCTACTGAAGAGGGCCCTTTAGTTCTATATCATTAGGCAGCTGCTATCACTGAAATGGGAAGGTTAGGGATGTCGGCCAGGTCAGCAGCAACCTATCTGGCTGCTGAGAAGCCTGAACGGCCACCAAATGCAAAATTCTATGAGGATACAAAATTCCATCTGAATCCACACCAGCAAACAAGTGTGCAGTGATACCCAAGTCTTCCACTATGTACTGCTCGATGCTGCTGGAAAGTTTCTCTTCAGCCTTGGTGTTAATGCACTGCTTGGCCTTTCCTGGTAGTTGTGCTAGACCTTCAGGATCATTTCTGAAATGGTGCCTTAATGTGTCCTTCCCGTACACCGTGTAACAAAGTTTCCTACTCGTGGACATCAGACCATATTAACAGGCCAAGACCACCAACCATTGCTACGAAGTAAAGTATGCTCAGATCTCTTGCCTTCTCCAAAACAGATGGACTACATATCTGCTTTGAAACAGGAAAACTCTTGTCACGTGCAAATCCTCAAATAAAGCTTTTTGCTTAGAAATAATACTGAGCTTTGGATATGTATGGTGCTAACAAGGCATCGAGGAAAGAAATGCATCCCTTTGTATCTCAAGTAAGGTAAAGGAAAATCTGGAGGACAGTTATAAAAGGGATGAGAACACTCTCCTGCCACCCAACTCCCCCTTTGCTGAAAAGGTTACAGGTTTCTCCTATAGGCCTTGATTTGCAAAATGTGGTCCACTTGACAGCAGCGTTAAATTCCCAGAGATCTTACAAGAAATTCAGAATCTCAGGCCCAATCCTTCCTCAATCAGAATCTTCATGTTTAACAAGACCCCTAGGTGGTTCATATAAATTTTAAAACTGGAGAAGTACTGTCTATAGAGACACTGTATCCTATTGGGAGGCACAGGATGTCAATAAGTTTCATTACTGGTGATGTTACCCTGGACCATTTGGATAATGTGACATCTGCCAGGTTTCTCCACTATAAAGGTGCTTATTTTGCCTTTGTAATTAATAAGCATTTTATGCTGAGATACTTTGAAACTACATAAATGCCCTGTTTCTCTTCATATTTTTGCCCACTAATTTTAACATCCGTTGAGGATACTTAACACAACAATCATTACTATGGTATTTACCAAATGGTGATTTTTAAAATTTTTAATAGACTATTCTTGAATAGTTTTAGAATACACATACGTTACACACTTAATTCTCCTATTACTAACATCTTACATTAATATATTTGTGATTAATGAGCCAATATTGGTCTACTTTTAACTAAAGTCCATAGTTTATTCAGATTTCCTTAGTTCTACCTACTGTCCTTTCCTAGTCCAGAATTCCACCCTAGATGCCACATGACATTTAGTTGTCATGTCTCCTTAGGCTTCTCTTGGTTTGACAGTTCCTCAGACATTTATTTCTACCACTCTTTCCTCTTATTAACTGGAATTCAACGTAAAGAACTGTCCCTTCTCCACCACTTATTTAATTATTTCTGTCTGTATGGACTCATGGATATTTATTTTATTCTACATGGTTTAAGCCATTGCCATCACTACCTATTTTAGTACACACATTATCACAGATGCATCATTTGGAATTCCTTCAAGTTGACTCCTTGACATGCTCCCATCATTTTTTGCACTTCTTTATATTCTGGCATCATAAAAATCTTCTAGGCTTATCATGTACTTTCCTGCCCCCAGCCCTTGAATCAGACATTTCTCTGAGGAGTTTGGATCCCTTAATTGATGGATAGTGTTTAGAAACCAAGATCTGGGGGCTAGGCCAGTGCTACTGTGGTGTCATTACTTCTAGGCCCTCTCAGGGGCCAAGCTAGAAAATATATGGATGTATTCTAACCCCTACACATATATACACCTATATATATTTCCACATATATTAAAAACCATGAGTTTATACCGATATCTCTGATTTCGATCCAGTAGCAAGGGGTCTCTTTAGCCTTCCCCTTTTACTTGTTTGCAAGTTCTTTCTCCGACAATGAGAAAGCTGGCTTTCATTATCATATCATCATATTCACTTATTTATTCAATCCTAAAATACACTGTTGCAGAATTGCTAATCCATATCTCTATGAATAGCAAATTTACTAACTAGAGCACAAGATTTGTATATAGTTCTTTTTATCTTTAGCCTTACTACATCAGTTGAAATACTGTTTTCCAAGATTACTTAGCTCTTTTCTTCCCCACCCTCTTTTTTGTGGCTTTGTGGTTCATTTGTAATAGACTGTAATAGTGTGTTATTTTTTTGACTATTGAAGGGTCCCATCTTCAACAAAGAGCTAAAAGCAGAGCAGGTAATATTCCAGTATTCCTTGACATTGTAAAGTATTTGATAGGGAGCGAGGGATATTTAAACCTCTTTGATCAGCATATGATCTTCAATATTTTAAAATTTCGTCTCAATACAATCCAAAGAAGCAAAGTATAATCTAGTCCAGAAAACAGAGGCATTCCTGATTTAGGCTTGCTCTAAAACATTGGTCTGCCTTCTCTCAGTAATTTAAAGAAATTTCTAACTAGAATTCACTTATCTAAATAAAACTTGGGGGCAGGGGGAAGAGGAAGTAACAAGTCAATAAGCCATCAATCAGAAAACATATTAAGCACTTATTGAAATAAGACTGGAGAGTAAAAAACAAGGGTTATAGAAACTCCACAGGCACTTAATATTCTACATGGCAGCCAAGGCACAAATAAGTAAAAAATTAATAACCAATAAGAGTTAAATACACATCCCTTTGGTGTGGATATCTAAAAGTCATTGTAACTGTCTAGTTTTTAGTGGACTTATGGCAGAGGTTCAGGGTCCTAAGCATTATCAAATTATTAATAGAGAATTTCTTCCTTTCCCCTCAAGGGAGGTAGAAAACCCTTCCTTAACTCAGGGCCCACAGATAATGTGCAAAGCTTCAGTAGGACCCCCTTCGGTCTTACCCAATGCTTAACTTGCTTCTAAATCCCAACAAATCTCTCTCCTCTGAATAAAAATTACGGCACATGATCTCTCTCATTCTCCCTACTGACTGAGAGAAGACATTTTAATAGCTCTCTAGAAACAAGTAAACACATATGTGTAAAGACATTTTCATTTTGGTCCTAGTTGTTTCTGAAGGAGCCCAATTGCATAACAGCCCTTCTCACAATTTGGTTGTTCTTTTTTTATTTCCATTATGTAAGACACCCTACTGTATTTTATGGTTAATACCATTCCAAAATTTCAGTGGCTTAACACGATATATTTGTATCTCAATGACACAGTCCATACTGGTTGTGTAGCTCCAGTAGATGGCTTTTCTTTGAGCAGTGACTCAAAGACTCAGGTGCCTTCTATCTCATGCATCACTTCTCTTTGCTCCTTGGAGGCTTCTCCACTCAGGGACCAAATGGGAAAAGCAAACGGGGTACTGCACAGAGGAGGCATTCATGGATCAAGCCTGGAAGTGGTAGGTATCACTTCTGCCCACATTCCATTGGCAGAGCCCAGTCACACGGGCATGCCCACCTGCAGGGAGGAAGGGAAACAAGTGCATAGGAGTGCCCACAGGAATGGAGTGTCCACAGGAATGGAGTGCCCACAGGAATGGAGTGTCCATAGGGAAGGAGCAGTGGTTTGGTGATCAGCCAACTTGTCTCTACCGTAGCCAGTAAACTCCCATCTAATAGATTCCTATTTTTGCTTAAACTCCTTTGATTTGGTATTTTGTCACTTGAAACCAAAAGTACAGACTAATACAGGTCTTAGATACCATAATATAAGTTTGGACAAGGACAAGTCCTAAATCCCCCAGGTGAACATTCAGGGAATTGCAACATAGATTACATTGGTTTTTTTGTTGTAGAAAAATAAAATACGAACAAAGACTCAGAACATAAAGTAAGAGATGAAAATAGTGGTAAACATACTTTGAAAAAGGTCACAATATCTAGCAAAATATTAAGGAACTGTCATTTTGTTAGGAGTTAAACTTTTTCTCTAACCACAGACGTGCATTACAATCTTATGGAGTGACTGATTTCTTTATCAGTTTCTATCAAGGTCTAAATTTAGGCATGCAGGGGTTTTATAAACTCCTATGAGTTATTCTCCATAAGTTTCCTCATAGACTAATGGTTCTTAGATTTGGCTGTGCATGAAAATAACATGGCGTAGTGGTTAAGTTCACATGCTCCACTTTGGCGGTCTGGGGTTTGCAGGTTCGGATCCTGGGCATTGACCTATGCACCACTCAATGAGCCATGCTGTGGCAGGTGTCCCACATACAAAGTGGAGGAGGATGGGCACGGATGGCCAATCTTCCTCAGCAAAAAGAGGACAACTGGCAACAGACGTTAGCTCAGGGTTAATCTTCCTCACACACACAAAAAATAACATGGCTATCCAGGTCAAAACCCCAGAGATGATCAATCATGGATCTGTAGGTTAAATCCTGTATATGTGTATTTATTTAATGCCACGGGTGATTCTGATGCACAGCTAATTTGGAGAACCACTGTTATAGGGTATAGGAATAGATATGAATCTTATCTTAGTAACAACCATATATTGTCTACAGTTTCCCAAGTCAAATTTGAAATTTAAACCATTACAATATTGGGTTATAAGGACTATATGGAAGATATACAAAAATATCTATAAAAATAATTTCCATAAAATAGGTAGTAGGCACTATGAATTTAGAGGAGATGTCCCTGGCTGACCTGGGCTGTGCAAACTTCATGGAGCAAAGTTATTTGACCTGGGCCCTGGTAAGTAGGTAAAATCTGATAAGAAGAGGGCAGGAGAGGCCATTCAGAGAGGTGGAAGCAGAAGGAACAAAGTCATAGTTGGGAAAGCACCAGGCAGAATCAAAGGATAATAAGCAGGCCCAGTGTGGCTGGAGCAGAAACAATAAAGGAAAAATACAAGGCAGTATAACTAAATGTTAAACTGTACACTGTGAGCTCAAAGTGCTATGGAAATTCCAAAAGGAGAGTCATTTGGTTAGAACAGCCAAAAAGACTTCATGAAGAAAGCAGAACTTGAGCTGGGTCATGAAGGACAAATAGGATTTTGTTAATGGAGAGGAAAAGTGGGAAAATTATTTTGTTGATGTTTCTGAAACCCAGATGAGAAAATGAAATACTACACGACTGACTATTCTGTTTTTCACATAGGTGTACTAGGGTCTTACGTACATAGTTGAACACTATTGTAAAATTTTACTAGTTGTTTATTTGTTTAACTGGCTATATACCACATAGGGCTTGACAGCTTTTAGGAAATACATGCAATAAAAATGTACAATATAATATTTTTGAAACTAAAATCAGAAAAAATGCAAATAAAAACAGGCATTAAAGAAAGAGGTGGGAATTGAACACAAATATATAAGCATGTAAGCATATTTATGTAGTGTAATTGATTTATGTTAGCCAAAATTTTTGTCTCAAAGCTTCCTGGAAATTAAAGCAAAAACAGAAACATGGTCCGTTACACAATTCTGAATATCCACAATATATCCAAGAAATTATACTAGTTTTTTACATGAAGGAAAATTCAGCCTCCACCTAGCAGTAGAAGAGATGTGTCAACTGTATTTTAAATATTGAACAATGTCGTCACCAATGGAGTTTTATACGTGCTTTGTGGTGGAACCACAGAAGATAAGCAAATCACGGAAGTTGCCCAATGGGTAGAATCCTTAAAGCCTCCTTAGTGAACTTCTTGATACATCAATCAGTCACCCGTAGACAGCCAAAGCAAACTTGATTTTCAAAAGATTTTCCCTACTGCAGGCTCTAAAACTCTGGCGGAACCAGAAGCCTCAGAAAGGAATGTTTCTGATGTGTCTATACAGAGTAGGTTCAGCTGCTTTGATTCAGTTAACAACCAGTCAATTCAGTCAATTAACAATTTGATTTCATGAAAAACATTTTACCAAAATTCAGTAATATGAAAATGAAAGAGTCCACTAATATCCTGGATTTTTATCTATTCAGATGGCTATATAGGCCATGCAAAGACACAGCTTTTTTCTTTTTCTTTCTTCTTTTTTTTTAAGTACAGTTCTAAGTATTCCTGGGAAGTGGCTACTTATCTGATGACAACGATTTACATCTGCATAATGTTTTCAGAACTTCACAAGTTTAACTGTCTTCTGAGGTTGTGTTTTCACTTATGAAACAAGAGGTTCAATGACTTGGCCAAAGTCTAAATCCAGTTATTAATAGAAGAGGAGGAAGCATGGTGTTACATTAAGAACTTTGGAGTCATGGTAAACAAAGGTTTGTTGTCCAAATTCTGCATTTACTAGTTGGGTGGTTTGATATCGTCTGCCTAGTTCCAAATTCTGGACTCTACGCTCTTGCCTTTGGTCTCCAACTTTGGTCCCTCCAGATTTAGCGTTCATTTTCTTTCTCGCTTAAAATTTGGTTCTTTGTTCTATTCTTGTTTTTTTTGACTGAGCCAACTCCTTTGGTCTCAGGATCTTTTATTGTCTTAAATGAGAACCCTTATCTAGCTCCAGTAACACAGAACTCAACCCTTAGGTTGGCCTGTTGGCTGGACCAGCCCCAACTACCCCCAAGGTATCCACACACAACACAGGCAACTCCCATAGGCAGTAAGGACTAGAACAAGGCTGATATCAAATGGAGGGCACAGGGGAAGGCTTGGACAGCAAAGATGATTAAGCTACATATATATAATATACATTGATACCTCCCAGAGAAAATACAGGTCCCTTACCCTAGGATAACAATATGTTTAGAGGGTTTTTGAGTAAGATTCTATGAGTAACGTACCATAAGCAAATATAAATGCAATATCCTCTCCACTTCTCTTTACTTCCTCAAATTATTAACAAACAGATCATTTTCCACCAGAGGGAGGTACATATTTAAAATCATGTTATCAATTGCCCTGTATAAATAGAACCATATGGAATTCAGCCTCTTATTCCAGTATTATAGTCCTACTTCCTCCCCCCACTCCAATCCATTGGCAAGATCAGATTTGGAGTATCTTTAATTAAAGTGCTATCAATGAATAAATAGACTGAGTGACACTGGATGGTAGCAGAGACAATTTAAACAAAGTTACTCGGTGTCCTGTTTATCTGTCATGTGGGCTGATTTATAAGCTTCCTACAAGAAGTAATTTAATGGCTCTTTAATAGAAGGAGGCTTGATAAAATACCAGCAGATGGTATTGTGGGTAATGACCCAACCTATAATGATTTTAGTAATGACTTGTCTTATCTATTTACCGGTGCTCAAAGGCTAGACTTGCATGTGTGCACACACATGCACACACATTGTCTTCTGGTGGACTAGGCTACCTAAAAGTCTTTAGAACATAAACACAAATAATCAAAATATATAACACTCAACAAAGGAGCAAAACTAGAGAAAACAGTAATAGCAGATGATAATGATGATGGTGATGATGGTACAATCCAAACTAAAACTTCTAGTACTTCCATTCTGATTTGCCTTGGCTTTCCACCCAAAGATATATGGCGTCTTCCTAGAGTACATGCCTTTTTACCACTCCCAGCAAGTTTCACAGAGATCCTGAGTTATCCTACTGCCAAAAAGGATGAATAGAAATGGCTCATTTCCTTCAAATAGCCTTTTGGCATCCATATACAACACAGGCAACTCTGACAAGCAGTAAGGACTAACACAGGACTCATACCAAATGGCATCTCTTCTATTGATTAATTTCTCTTGGTCTCTGTTGTCTCAATACAGATCCAGCAGCTATAGCCACATCCTAGAGAGCTTCCCCTGACCTTTCAGGAGTAAAAGCATGATTGGGTACTTTCCTTAGAGAAAACAACCAGCTCAAGTGCAGTGGCATCCTATCTACTGTTTCATTTTAAGAATTTGTAATGTATGGGGCCAGAAGTCTGGGAGCAAGCCAGAGGGTCAGTCAGGAGCAGGAGGCCAGAACACAAGAGAGAAAGTCTAGAATGACTGGCTCCTTTGGCTGCCCTGGACAATGGGATCAATGAGCTTCAAGGACCCATTCTTTCTTATGCCTTGGACAGAGCTGAGTCAGTTTTAGGCAATTTCTGTGACTGGTCTCTATGAGTAGAAATAGCAGTGCATTATTTCAAGGAAGTTGAGCTCGCCTCTGACCTCTGCTCCTGGTGCCCCAGACAGTACTGTTTGCCTCTGGCCATGATGAGAAGGTCCATGAGCTCATTTCTGGGCAATGTTTCTGTGGAACAGAGACAGGATCCACTGGGCTAATATGTGAAGGAAATTTCAGGGCCTTGTTTCTTAAGAGAGCTGGAAAAGACATTATTAGGTACTGAGAAGAATAGCCTGGGGGCTTTTTAAGTAAAATTAAAAAGGGAAGGCAAAATGAGAATTTTCCCAGGAAAACTTGACTTGGACATACTTTCTGCGGGTGGAGCAGCAGACATCAGCACTGACCTTGCTGACTGGCTTTGGATAAAATGAGGAAGCAAGCGAAGCTCGTCATCTGGGCTCCTGCTAAGCACCCCCAGCCTCTGTACCTACCGCTTCCCCTGTGACCCATTCTAAGTTTGCCTTCCCGGAGGGTATCCCATCCTGCAAAATGAACAGGCTGGTTTTCTAAGCCGTCCAACACGGTAGCCACTAGCCACATGTGTCTATTAAACATTTGAAATGTAGTTAGCCTGAACTGAAATATGCTGTCAAGTGTAAAATACATAACAGATTTCAGATTTAGTACAAAAAAGAATATAAAATACCACCTAAATGTTTTTATATTGATTACATGTTAAAATGAAAATATTTTGGATATATTAGGTTAAATAAAATAGATTATTCAAATTAAACTGTTTCCTTTCACTCTTTTTTTAAATGTGGTTACTATAAATTTTAAGATTACATTTTGTGGCTTGCTTTTGTGGCTCACATTATATTTCTATTGGACCACACTCTTCTCTATTCTCAGGGCTCTTATTTCTAATATGATAAATTTACCCTTGACAACGACAAGGTGAGCTTTCTCAAATAATATGTTTGATTTTAACAGAAGTTAGTGGACATAGGTATGTGGGGGAACAGGTAATTCCCTTGTCCTAGAATGCACTTCCTTCTTCTTCATTTGGGCAAATTAATTCATCTGTCAAGATCCAGATCAAATGTCTTCTCCACCAGGAAGCTTTCCCTAACTCTCCCAGGCAGAGATAGTCCCTTCTCTACTGTCTCAGCACTCCATGCAAATTTCTAGAAGAGCACTCTAAATAATACCATAATGTACCTTAATTTACATCTCCCCTTCCAAGCTGTGAACTCCTTTAAAGTAAGAATTAAGTATTATTAATTCTAACAAAAATAATAATACTGTAATATTCATACTAAAAGTGTTTTCTGAGACCTTAATTTATTCATTCATCCTGAAATCAAGCCTTCTGAGCCATTCAACCAACATCAGGGGTCTGTCCACACCCTTGTTCTTCAAATAGCCCGCAGTTATGGACCTTGTAGTGAGTTTTCCCCTTATGAATTGCTAACCCAACTACTTCCAATGAATTCACCTAGAAATAACGATGTCAATGATAATTGAACACACAGATTTAACCATGTCCCTTGACTACCTATGTAAGTGTCCTGGGTCTATCTCCTTGAACTTGTGACCTGTAATCCAACCCAGGCCAACTACAACCCTGTACTTGCACTGTTCCCTACTCTCTTTCTTTCTAGTGCTGTTCTCAAGGTTCTGTTGTAAACTATCTCCTCACCCCTGTGAATACTATCCTGCTTCCAAATGCACTGTTTATTACAATGTTTGGGTGTTGACACTCCTCAAAGCCAGTGGAATATGGAATTCATTAGGAAGATGATGAAACTGTGCTCTAAAGACTTAACGATTTAACAAGGATTATATCTTTTCCTATTTCCTGACAACTGCCCATCTGAGGGCGGACAAAGTTAGCCTTCTAACACATCAGTTTGTTAATTTGGTTCTGCCTGTGGCTTTGTTAATCTTTGTCATGTATAGAAGGGTCCTATGTGTAGCAAAAGGAATCAGGACTTTGCTTAACTGTTTGAAGGTGTTTCCCTTCTGCATAAACACCCCATGGAATACCCAGGAATGGGCCTTACTTCAGCAGCCAGCAGCCCTCTTTCTGAAAGTCGCTGTGTGAGCAACCCATACCACTTGGCTTTTGAAAAAGTAGGCTCCGGACTTTGTAAAGAGTAGCCTCGAAAGAGGAGGCAGCCTCAGAGTTCTTATGAATGGTACATGGTCAAAATTCTATCTCCAATTATTATTGAGGTAGTAAAAACAAACCTGGTTGCCAATTATCACTAAGTTAGCGAAGACAAACCAAAAGTCAATTTGAAAAGTGTTAAACTTTCTTTGGTCTTGAGAAAGTAGTGACAAGACATTTAATATGACAATTAAAGGAAAAAGGAAATCTAATTGACGCATATCTTCATGTTTTAAATATGAGATTGCACAATTGTGGAAATTTAGTTCTTAGCTTCCTTGCCTAATTTCTATTTTTCAGGTCCATTGGGATAGTTTAGAGATAAAAATTTGGTCTGCCTGGAACGCTCCCAGCCCTCCCACTTTGCCTGAATAACATCTGTCACTTCTTCCCTTCTCGGCTTGGACACCACTCCTACTGAAAAGTCTTCTCTGATCTCCCAAGACGGAGAGAGAAGTTCACTGTTGTGTGTCCAGTTCCCAGGACAGTGCCCAGCCCACATAAGTACTCAAGAAATGTTTGTTCCATGAAGGAATGAATGTTAGCGAGATGTAGGCAAAAAATACTTGAGTTGGAGACCAAGTTCTAGCTCTGCCATTTATCAAAGTCATTAACTTTTCTGAGGCTTGTGTGCTCATCTGTAAAAAAAAGGAAGCAAAAGAAGATAATAGTATCTACTTCATACAGTTTTCTGAGAGCAAGTAAGGTTATATGTGTGAAAGAATTTTGTAAACTGAAATGTCTTATAAAATTTGAAGCTATAACTTCCTTTTCCCTTTTCCCTACATATTTGCTTTGAGGGTTTAAATATAATATAACATCTCAGCACATGAGCCAAAATTATCTGGGAAGCAGGTTGGAGAGAACCTGCCAACTATATTCTCTAATAAATGTAATTCCACAGTGGACTACTTGTAATCCATGGCTGATATGCAGAGAATTCCTTTTGAGCAATTCAGGCAGCCCAGCTCAGGTGTCCCTAGAAATCAAAGCAACAGAGGAGCAGGCACTGGATAGAGAAGATGGTTTCCTGCCTCTCATCACCTGTGACTCTGCACAGTGAGGACTGACTAAGTTTTGAGACCTATGGTCACTGGGAGAGCTCTGAATACTGTTCAAATGTCCAGTGTTTTGATAGCTTTGCCAAATGATTGGGTTGAGTAGGAAGTTAAATTTATCATCTTGCCTTCCCAGGGAGCAGTTTCTAGCAAAGTCAGAAGGGTGAAAAAGATGCATACAGAAACTTTGCTCACTGGCCTCAACTTAGCCTAGCTTTTAGAGGAAGCTAAGAAGGAGGACTGTAAAGAAAAGGAGAGGAAAGATTAGGTAACCAGGAAAAATTGAATTAGTGCATTGCACCAAGGGGCTTGTGGGTATTTTGATAAGTTGTTGATCCCATTTTGATTACCAGTATATGTGAAGTAGGACTGAGTTGTAGAACAGAGCTTAGTATGAGGATAGACAAAGAAAGAAAACCAAGTCAAGATTTTTTACCCAGACCTGCTATCAATTGTCTGAGTGGTCTTGACAAGCTGTTTAGCCTCTCATGCCCCAGCATACTTATATGAAAGATGAAAAAGGTCAACGTAACCAAATACAGTAGAGTCAACTATTAGAACTTAAGGATAAGAGATTAAGTTCTCCCAAGAGTAGTTGACATAAGTGTCTTTGTGATTACTTGTTACAAGGAATAGACATCTAGGTAGCTTATACAAAAGATTTGTATTATACTTGTTACAAGGAATAGACATCTAGGTAGCTTATACAAAAGATTTGTATTATAAGGAAACATGAGATGTTTTACAGGCAGCTGAGCAAAGAAAAAGAAGAGCAGGGCCACACAAGGACAAGAACCAGAATTGGGAAGTCCAAGAGTGGGGCAACTTTTTTGTTCCTCTTGGCCAGCATGGGCATCTGCATCCTGGCCTCTCTCTGTCTCCACTTTATTTTGATTGGTCTCCTTTGGTTGCAGATGGTCCAACATGGCATCTTAGGCAGTCCACCATCACTACTTTCTAATACCTAGGGACATTGGCTCAGGGGCCTCCCATTTGATCCAAAAAGCTATGGCCATTAAATTCTGGGCCACATGATAAAAGAGGACAGTAGGTCGTGGTATAGAGGCAGAGTTTTTAAAACGGGGATGGAGGCAAATGTACAAGTCATTTAAGTGGCTAAATCAACTATTTTGAAGCAGTTTGGGGCTTATGAATGGTGCTGAGGATGTGGAAGGAGGCACGGATTGAGAAGGAGCATGAAGGAAATGGTCTACTTTATTTAGGAAGCAGGCCAATAAAGTAGAAAACCAGGGTCGACCAAAGTGTGATACATCTCCTCCCTTTTCTTGAGTTTCTCCTCAATTGGAAATGGTGATTTCAGTCTTCTGTGAGTCATAAAGGGAAAGGAAACTCTTCAAGTAGGCTTTTAATTGTGGTTTAGGAAAAATGCCTTGTAAAAATATCTGTGCCTAATTTCCCCCTTACCAGCCAGTATACTCAGCATATTAGCACCAGTAACCAAAATATTAACATACATCTAGATTTTGTGTCCTTTAATTGCCCTGTGCATTGCCTCTGCTTGCCCTCTGCTGGGTAGCAAAAATATAAGTGAAGGCCCCATACTGTGGCCCACTCTCCTTCCTTTCTCACTTCTGCCTCTGTCTTTCACCATCAAGATCCTTAGCCACATAGAGTGAGTACTCACCTCAGTCCATATTCCTCCTCTAAAACTATCGCCCCTTGGTCACCCCCTGGGTCCACAGAAATAGAGAAACAATATAGTTCACTCTTGGGAGGACAGATTGGGGAAGAAGACTGAGCAAGCACTGAGAACTGACTTCAGCATCTCAGGTTCCCAGAACAGTATAGAAGTCGGGGGAAGTCTGGTGTTGGGGGGCACCCTCTGGGGCTCCACAGACACCTTATACCCTATTGGAGAAGCTGACCCTATAAAGTGCCAAGCCAAGGTCAGGGACCTTAGTTGCCAGGGTCTAAGACAAGTTCTGGCTGAGAATGTCAGGAATCATCTAGGGACCCTTTGACCTAGGTGGGGTCTTTGATGTTGGGCCTAGAGCTACGCTTCTAAACTCAAGGCAAGAAAGGAAGCTGGCACTTGTATGGGTTATAGGCCATAGGGGGCTGGGCATCTACAGATTTGTGCCCCGGTGCTGTCAAGGAAGGGAAGGGGCATTCAATGAGACCATTATAGCTCCAAAAGAGTATTTCCCAGACGGAGTGCTGCCATTATCCCATAAAACCCCAAAGATGTGATATCTCTTTAACACCAAATGTAACATATTGGAAATCAAAATTTTCACCCTTTTTTCTAAACCTTTTCCTCTTTCTGCTTCCCTTCACGATCTTATTCCTGCTAAGAGCACCATTGTTCTCCCAATAACTTTGACTCTGTATCTCTTTGATTTTTCTCTTTCCCAAATTCTCCAACATTGAATGCTGTCACCGAGTCCCCTTGACTGTTCCTCTCTATTAGATCAGATGTCTCTCCTCTATCCTATCCCTTCTGCAGAGATGTAGTCCTGGCCCCGATTACTTCCTGTCTAGACCATTATAATAAATTCCAGTCAATTTTCCACTTGAATCCAACCTAAACAATAATGATACTTCTGTCTTAATCTTCTCAAAATACAAATCTGTTCACATTGCTTCCCCTCTTAAAAAGCTTCACTGGCTCCCCATTGAGCAAGAATGCATCCAAAAACCCCTTAACCTGTTGTTCAAGTCCTCCACAACCCAGTCCCAGACAAGCTATAGACAGCATTTGTTTGTTTTTTGTTATTATAAAAATAACTCCAAGTAATTGTAGAAAATCTGTGCAAAAAATAAGAAAAAATGATATAAATCTTAATCCTACTTTCATCATTCAAGATATTTTGGTCTCTCTACATAGGTCCCTCTTTACAAAAGTGTAAACACCCTTTATTTTTTATTTGCTAGTATATCAGTAACATTTTTCCATACTTGAAAATAGTTTTTAATTGTTTTAATACCATTTGCTGCACTGATTCAAAAATATACATTACCCGTTCTTATTATGTAATTAATCTGTGTTTATTGTAAAATGTGTGTAAAATATGACAAGCAGAAATAAGGAAACAAGTAAATTTGTTCCATACTTAGATAGCATAGAACTAATAATTGTTGACATTGTAGGATATATAGTTGCTGCTTATTTTAGTTAATTATTGTATCATGACATTTATCTGAAGTTATCTTTTCTCTTTTTCTCTAGTGATTCGGAAGTTTTACATCATGTTTTCTCTCTAGCAGTGAAGAAAAGATTAACTTCTATTTCAAAAATATATTAGAACCTACTTTCTCTAGTTATTAGTATCAAGAATGAAAAATACCCATTTATTTTCTCAGTATAGAGTAAGACATAATTTTACTTTATCATTCTTTCATTTCCCCATCAGCTTCCCAGTTTTTTGTTGACATAATCTGAACTTTTAGACCAAATTATTATTAAGCCATTACTTTGCTTGTCATGAATTTTTTATTTTAAAGATTATTTTTGGTGCTCAAAGTGTTTCATCACTCAAGAAATAATTATTGATATTCACATAGTTTTATTGTTCAAAATCAAATCATCTTTTTTTCACTATGATTTTCTTATTTTTGAATTCATTCTATTTTTTTAACTGTCAATTGTCTTCCCCAGATGTGTGTTCAAATAATTTCTTTTTTTTCAGGAAGGGTACACTCATGACGTATTCTCCTAGCCCCTGCAAATCTTAACTATTTTTTCCTTCCCCAAACACATTCCGTTTACCAAACACATTGTGACTATAGAATTCTTGTGTAAAATCTTTTAAAATCCAAAACACTTTTGCTCATTCTCCATTATTATTGTCTTTAGTATTTTGGAAAAGTATGTTGCCAGCACCATCTTAGTTCTATTTTACCCAACCTATTCCAATTGGTTTCTATGCTTTTAAGTTATTTATCTTTAATTTAAAAAATGTCAACAAGCTATTTCTAGGTGTTGATACATTTCCATTAAATTTACCTGATAATTGGTGAGTCCTCTCAATCAAATATTTGGGTCTTTGTTCAGTCAGAACAATTTTTTCTTTTCCTTCTTTGCTTATTCATTATGTTCTTCCATTCTTTTTCTTACTGATTTCCATTCTACTATACGTAGATTTTTTGCGAAATCTGTGTTCAATTTTCTCTTTTTTTTCCTCTCAAGAATTCCATTTATTTTATCCCATAGATTCTTGAACATATTTTCAAAGTTTCAGACATCATTTTTCAGTTTTCAGAGTATTGAATCAACTTTTCACCACCTCCTTTTGATTAAGCATTTTAAGAAATTCCCATTAAATCTTTCTTAATTTCAGAATATTTTCTTTCACAATTGCTTGCTTAATTTTCATAGCTATGACAGCTTTTTGAATCATGTTAATAGTTAACATGATTCAATAGTTAATAATGAGAACACTTCTAAATTTTTCTTCATCCACTCAAGGAAAAATGATCTTATCCTTTTGAATACAGTATCATTTTTATGTGTTTGGTAAAATTCCCTATTTACATGTCCTCATAGAAGAAGAAAGAAATTCAGTCATACTTGGCCTGTGCTAGAACAGGAGAAGCCCAAGGAGGCAGAACTCTCTCCATTTATCCAGGATAAAAACTTCTGGCTTTTGCTTCTTGTGACTTCTTACCCCAGGCCTGCTGTTCCTCTGAATTAGCATTCCATCGATATGCTCTGCCAGAGTCTCCTAACCTCTACTTTCCCACCTATGCTCTTTATAGGAGGGAAGCTTTTAGGTCATTCTTCTATGCTTTATTTAATCTTCCTTTTTTGGAGTTTAGGTGAAATTTCTTAACATTTTTAGAAGATGAATTTCACAATTACTAGTTTTTGCACGTTTTTGTATGACTTGGCCATTTCTATTGGAATCTGGTGATGGGGGAGTTGAATACCTCTGCTTATGTCACTATCTTTCCAATACCTCTTTTTTCCAATGTTTTCTCTTTTCTCTTACCATTATATTTTCCATCAGTGTCTTCACTATATGTCCTATGCTTTCTGCAAAATATGCATTTTCTCATGCTCTTTCCGTCTCCTGGAAGGTCTTTCCTAGCATCTCTTCTCAATTCACCTCTTCCTACTGAAATAATCAAGACTCAAGGACTTATCAATGAGTGGTATAATAAAAGTCTTCAAGAAGGAGGTAATATAGAACTCTCTCTTATTTTTGCTCTCATGCTTTCTGTTTGTTAATATACGTTAGAGTCTACCACGAATGATAGCCATATATGGTTATACCCTATTTCCCCAATTAGAGCATTCAATCTTAGAGAGCAGAAATAATGCTTCGTTCATGTTTATTCCCTCAATAGAGCACAAACAGAAACATTCACACAGGAAGGGCTCCAAAAAGAAGTATGTTACATTTGGTTTAAGTTTGGCTATTATTCATTATACACTCCGTATCAGTACATGTGTTATTTCTATTCCCCACAACAAGCATCGGAGGTATTATTATCCCTTTTTGTAGAAGAAGTATGTGAGGACCGGACAAAATTAATGACTTTAAGATCATACAGTTAGTGAGTGAAATTAGAGTCACACCCATGGCTGACTCCAATGTCCATGTGATTTTCTGCCACACCATTCTGATTCAATTAAATTTTAATTAAATTTAGATGACCTCACCAGACATAAAACTTGTAGAAGGGATATATTTGGGTTAGATATGAAATAGCATTCCTCCCTCACTGAGCTTACTTTATGTCCTCTATCTTTGATCAAAAATGGGAAATAGATGCCAAGGTTTCCACTGAATTGTTGGCTGCTGTACTTCTAAAGTCCTTTGTAGACCTCTCTTTTCTTCTTGCAAAGAATGTGACAATTCTCGGATTAAGACCTATGTGAAATAACTAGTCATCCCATACCTTGAAAATCTGAAGTGAAACTTGACCAAGAATACAGTTTTTCGTCATGTTATAACTACGATGTCATCTTAGAATAATAAACCTACACATGTTATCATCCAACTCTACTGGGCTAGATCCTTTGTGGAGGCAGCAGAAAAATAATATGCAGCAGCTGCTGTTCACTGACCAGAAAAGTAGTAATTGAAAATGGTAAGGGCAGAAAAAAATCCTTTAAAGCATAAACTGGGAGACCATGAGCCACATCCAAACCCTCTTGTGTTTTGTTTGGATTAAACAGTGTTTTAAAGCTACTTGACTTTATGGCCAACATTTAAAAGTTTGAAATTTCACATAAAAATCCAGATTTCTGGTTTCTTTTTAAAAAATATGAAGATCTGATCACCTCAGACTTGCATTCCTGCATGAAAACTACCTACTCAGACCGAGTAGCAACCAGGATGGCTTGTGCCTCCAACTGTGGATCAGTGAGCTCAGAATATACAACATATGTGGAGTAAATATAAAATATAGAAAATTAGAGCTGGAAGGGAACTCTTAGCAAAATGAAGCCAGCCTCTTCATTTTAAATAAGGAAACTGGACCAGGAAGGTGATACCACCCATAGCTGCTTAGCAACAGGGCTACAACAAGAAGCTAGTTACTCTGAATACTCAGGCTACCAGTCTGTTTATTGACAAACTTCATAATGCAATAGGGACCTGTCATGAAATTACATTATTTGGTACTTAAAAAGTGAGGTATATTTTAAAACACCTATCTGCTGTTCCAATGTTCCCGTGACCCATCCCCTCTTCTCTATTTGCATTAGCCCATTGTCTTATTGAATGACAACTAAATCCTGAGAGATGGGGATGCCGATTTATTGAGTACCATATATCAACATAGTTCTGAAAATAGGATACTGCACAAGGTCCAGTTTGTATAAACAAAGTGTTGGTCCTATATTAATCTTATCATATATATACATTGTTGTGTTCATTTATTCAACAAATATTCATTGAGCATCCACCATGTTCAAGGAACTATATTGAGCACTTACTGGAGATAAAAAGAATGAACAAGATAAATAAGATCTCTGCCTCCATTATCGTAAATTAGCAGTACATCTGTAACAGAATCTCCAACGGTGAATGATCTAACTACGTGTTTCTCCAGATCTAAAAGCAGAATTTTTTTATAGTTCATAGAGTACAGCAAATATAACACACATAATCCATGATGGGTGTTTTTTCTTAAAAAACCCACTTTTATTAGTGGCAAATTAGCGTCAGAGGCTCCAAAAAAGGCAACAAATTAATAAATCAAATGATAGAATAAATTCTCTGGAACTAGGTAAAAATCTTAACTTTTAATTGTCCACATTTCTAGCCAATAATTTGATTCTGTGTTTGAAGCTGAAGTTTAAGGCATACCTATGATGCAAGAATGTTTATATTGGAAGAAAAAGTTTCTGACCACCCATCAAGTCAGAGTAATTGTCTTCTAAATATGCATGTTGAATCAGAAACTTCACTGCAGTTGGTGGCAGATGTAGGAGGAACGAAAATTTTCTCATTTCTCAGGGAACTGTCGTCTCCACAAGATTCAGTCCAATAAACATGCATTGAGCACTAATTATGACTGAAGCATTATGTTTATCATTGGGAGGATAGAAAGATGAGTATAAGGTATTTACTTTCCTATATTAAACATTCATTAGAGACGGAGATTGAGAGAGAAAGAAAATAACTCGTGCTTAACTAAATGTTGTTATATTATTTTGTTTGAAAAAATAGAAAATAAATGTAATAGGTATTTAAAAATATGAAGAAAAAAATAAGTTAGAGGATGTAAGGCACACTTCAAAGGGGCAATGAGTCTTGAGGAATAGGGAGTAACTATAGAGTCAAGAAGAATCTTGGGCACTGCAAGATCAAACCCTCACTGGAGGTGGATAACTAGGATTCTTTTTATTTTAGAAATCAAACCCCAACTAGACCTCTAAAGGGGAATGTGGATGGCTAGAATAAAATAATGGATTTGTTTTTAAAAGATGAAAAAGGGGCTAGCAAGAAGAAGCTAAAGAAAAATAAAGGGAGAAGGGGAATTTATGGACTTAGTTAGCTAGACTATATTTAAGCATGGCTAGATGTAGGTACTGAAATAATGTCATCAGTAAACCATCTCTCTCAGCTCTCTCATCTTTAGTGCCATTCTCCGACTCCAGCAAACATTGAAATCTCTTCTTTCTTGTCCCCACCCATACATGTATTACCTGATCCAGACATTTAGGCAATTGATTATATTTATTCAATACTTAATTAAATAATAATATATAAATTTAGTAGACAACCTCTCTTGTATTAGCTGTTTGAAACCCAGGATCTTATAGAGAGTGCCAAATAGCCTGTCTCTTGTATCATCTGTAGTAGCTTGCATATTACCTTTCACAAAGCAGATGATCAATATATACTAGATGCAGTGAAATTATCAAATTAACCTTAAATGAGGTGGTTAGGGTCTTGTATTATGGATAGGGATTAGGAATGAAAATTTGTAATATAGATATTGGGGCAAAGAGAGGAGACAGTGACAGATTGCATAAAGGATATGAAGGTGCAGTAATCATTTCTAGTCTTTTCAAGGTTTACAGGCTAAAAACTAGGAATAATACTGGCTTGTTAAAATAACAAAATAGCAACGTTTGATAGGAGAATCAGTTTGTGGAAGAAGATAAATTCCACTTTGGACAAGTTGAGTTTTAACAGCTTGAAATATTCAAGTTGCTAGTTCATATTAACAAATGCTTATGGGAAATAGACAGCAGGTGGGAGTGTAGGTCTGAAGATATAGATTTGGGATTCACTGTCATTAGCATAGAATTAATGACAGTAATCATTGGAATGGTTAACATTCCATAGGAACGAATAGCATCAAGTTCTGCTTTCAGCAACGGGACTAGCTACATATTCCAGAAAAATCTTCTACCACAAACCCTGCAAAATTCTGGATAAAATAAAACAAGTAGACTTTAAAATGCATAGATGAGCAACAAAGAAAGTAAGAGAAATTCACAGGTTAAAAAAAAAAGAAGCCTGAAACTGAACGTAAGCAAGTGTTAAGGTCACAGACTGCCCAGGGACATCTGACAGCAGAAATCTAGACGCTCAGGTTTTAATGGTAAAGACCACGAAAGCTGAGAAAGACCTCAGCTTGGTCATAGTAATAAGTCAAATCTGAGACTCTTGCAGAAATTTGGGTTACTTGGAGGGATACTCCTTCAATAAAAATGTAAGCCAGAAAAAATTTTATTCACTGGAAAAGAGAACAACAGAGGAACCAGTGTGCCTTAGGTCTTGGTAGAAGGAGTCTGCCCTGGAAATTCATAACGGTAAGCCTGCCCTTACATGGGTTAGGGACTTGAACACTTGTTATCTTTGCATTCTAGTAAAACTGCAAGCAAAATTAATTTTTAAGGACTTCCAGGTTATCAGTGGCCTGGGACGTGTGACAGAAGTGAACACAGATCATATCTAGAGAAACAATTCCTCAGAATCTATATAAATTAATATCAATTCCAATATAATTCCAAAAGGAAGACTATAATATAAAATTATCAAAACACAGTTGGGCCCAGCCCCGTGGTCTAGTGATTAAGTTTGGCACTCTCTGCTTCAGCAGCTCGGGTTCACAGGTTCAGATCTCGGGCATAGATCTACACCACTCATCAGCCATGCTGTGGCGGCAACCCACATATAAAATAGAGGAAGGTTGGCACAGATGTTAGCTCAAGGCTAATCTTTCTCAAGCAAACAATGAGGAAGATTGGCAACAGATGTTAGCTCAAGGAAAATCTTCCTTAGCAAAAAAAAAAAAAAAAAACTCAAGTAAACAATGCACTAACTTTAGATGTTGGAATAATTAGATATAAATTATCTTAAAATATGCTTTAAAAGTTTTTTGGGAGGAGTGACTTCAGCATCATAGTGGAGTGAGCTCCCCCCATTGAACTTTCCCCCTCTAAGACACAACAAAAAGGACCTTCATATTCCAACAGAAGCTATTCACACAACACAGGGGACGTCTAAGACACCCTGGCAGCCATACTCCCAAGGACGGAGGTGCTGGAATCCCCAGAGGAAGTGAAAGGAGATAAGAGGAGCTCCTTTCCTTCCCCAAAGACTGCGACCCAGAGACTGAGACCACGTGGCTCTCAGAGGAGGGGGAGGGGCAGCTCACCGTGTGAAAACAGGCACTCTCCAAGATCCCTCACAGCCCATGGGGATCCCCCTATGGAGGGAGCAGAACTGTTGCAAGGGTAGTTTCAACAAGCTAGCCCCTCAGGAGAGCAGAGAGCGACAGGGAGGTGAGAAACCTCTGAGATTGGGGAGGCGAAAGTAAGCACCCCTCCCCCACCTGGCCGGCCCAACTGGCACTTCAGCACAGCGGCGCTTCAGCTAAGCCCCATCCCTGGAGGCAGCAGCCCTCAGGCACCCAGGTCCCACCAGCAGGGGCAGCGTGACCGTGCCCCACCCCCACAGGCAGCGGCCCCCAGGTGCCTGGGCCTGACCAGCAGTGAGGCGAGCCTGTGCCCCCACACCAGAGGTGGTGGCAGCTCAGGTCCCACCATGCCACAGCCCCAGCTGCTCTGGCTGGACCAAGCCACAGCCCCAGCCTCCCCGGGTTCTCCGTGCCACAGCCCCAGCTCCTTCAGCTTGACCGCCCCCCCCACCCCTGGCTCCTGTGGCTTTGGCTTAGCCTGTGCTCAGGCTCCAGCTGACTTGGAACAAGCAACTTTGGCCCACCGCACTCCAGTTCCAGCTTCTTTGGCCCAGCGGTGCTCCAGTTCCTCCTTCTTTGGCCCACCGCACTCCAGTTCCAGCTTCTTTGGCTCAGTGACACCCCAGCCCCTTCTTTCTTCAGCCCAGTGCACTCCAGTTCCAGCTTCTTTGGCCCAGAGGTGCTCTACCTCCTCCTTCTTTGGCCCAGCGCACTCCAGTTCCAGTTTCTTTGGCCCAGCAGCACTCCAGCTCTTCCTACTTCAGCTCAGTGCACCCCAGTTCCAGCTTCTTTGGCCCAGCGCACACCAGCTCCAGCTTCTTTGGCCCAGTGCACACCAGTTCCAGCTTCTTCAGCCCAGTGGGGCTCCAGCTCCTGCTTCTTTGGCCCAAGGGCACTTCAGCTGCAGCTGCTTCAACCCACCTGCCCCCAAGCCCCAGCTGCTTTGGCCCAGCTGTACTCCAGTCTCAGCTGTTCCCCTGCTCCAGCTCCAGCTGTTCCCACGTTTCACCCCCAGTAGCCTCAACTCAGCCATGCCTCAGATCAGCCAGGGGCTGACGAGAGTGCCTGCGGATTGAGGCAGGCCAGAATACACAGTGCCTGACCCCCACCCAGCAGCAGCAAGAGGAAACTGCAACCATATATTTTCACTATGAGGAAAAGTAAGCCAACACCAACAGGCACCATGCAAAAATATATTAAATCTCCAGACCAAAAGGAAAATGACAAGCACCCAGAAGTCAACCCAGAAAGCACAGAAATGTATAACCTTAATGACAGAGAATTCAAAATAGCCATCATGAAAAAGCTTAATGAAATATAAGAAAACACACACAGACAATTCAATGAAACCAGGATTTTCTTCAAAAAAGAGATTGAAACTGTAAAAAAAAAAAACCAATCAGAAATCTTAGAGATGAAAAACACACTGGAGGTGATAAAGACAAATCTGGAAGCCTTAAGCATCAGAGCTGACAATATGGAGGAAAGAATTAGCAATATTGAGGACAGGAATGCAGAAATGCTCCAGATGGAGGAGGAATGAGAACTAAGACTAAAAAGAAATGAAGAAACTCTCCAAGAAATATCCGACTCAATTAGGAAATCCAACATAAGGATTATAGGTATTCCAGAGGGAGAAGAGAAGGAAAAAGGAGCAGAGAACTTGTTCAAAGAAATAATATCTGAGAAATTCCCAAACCTGGGGAAGGAGCTGGAAACACCAGTGAATGAAATAAATAGATCTCCTAAATATATCAACATGAAAAGACCCTCTCCAAGGCATATAGTAGTAAAGCTGGCAAAAGTCAACGACAAAGAAAAAATATTAAGGACAGCAAGACAAAAAAAACTAACATACAAAGGATTTCCTATTAGGCTGTCAGCCGATTTCTCAACAGAAACTTTACATGCTGGGAGAGAGTGGAACGATATATTCAAAATTCTGAAGGACAAAAACTTTCAGCCAAGAATACTCTATCCAGCAAAAATATCCTTCAGATATGATGGAGAAATAATAACTATCCCAGATAAACAAAAGCTAAGGGAGTTCATTGCCACAAGACCCCCACTACAAAAAGTGCTCAAGAATGCCTTCATCCCTGAGGAAAAAAAGAGAAAGGGATTCAAAGTTTTGAACAAGGAGGAAAATAGGTTGACAGAACCAGAAAAATTGCAGTCCTCTATCAAAATAGATTAGCAAACACCTAAGTATAAAACCAAAGATCAAGGGAAGGTAAGCACCAAGCATAAATATAACCTCATCATGTTAAACACTAACTCACAACACAAGAAGGAATAAGATGTGACAACAATAACTTAGAAGGGGAAGAGGAAAGGGATCCAATCAACTTAGTCTAAGGGAATAAGAGGCCATCAAAAAGTGGACTATCACATCCACAAGATTTTTTATACAAACCTCATGGTAACCACTAGCCAAATAATCAGAACAGAATCACACACAATAAAAAAAGAGAAAACTAAGAGAACTCCCATACAGAAGTGCCAAACTAAATTGGTAGTCCGAAACACACAGGACGAGAAACAAAAGAAATGCAAAAGAACCAGACAAAGAGTAATAAAATAACAACAACAAGCCCCCATATATCAATAATTACCCTAAATGTAAATGGACTGAGCTCTCCAATCAAAAGACACAGAGTGGTGGGATGGATTAAAAAACAAGACCCAACAATATGCTGCCTCCAGGAAACACATCTCAGCTCTAAAGACAAACACAAGCTCAGAGTGAAAGGATGGAAGACAATGCTCCAAGCTAATGGCAAACAAAAGAATGCTGGTGTTGCCATATTTATAGCAGACAAAGTTGACTTCAAGATAAAACAGGTAATGAGAGACAAAGAGGGGCATTATATAATGATAAAAGGGATGCTCCACCAAGAAGACATATCACTTTTAAATATATATGCACCCAATACAGGAGCACCAAGGTACATAAAGCAACCATTAACTAACCTAAAAGGAGTTATTAACAACAACATAATAGTAGTAGGGGATCTTAACACCCCACTCTCATCAATGGACAGATCATCCAGACAGAAAATAAATAAGGAAATAATGGACCTAAACAAAAAACTAGATGAGATGGACTTAATAAACATATACAGAGCACTCCAAATACAGTAGATTACACATTCTTCTCAAGTTCTCATGGAACATTCTCAAGAATAGACCATATGTTGGGAAACAAGACATGCTTATATAAATTTAAGAAGATTGAAATCATAACAAGCATCTTTTCAGACCATAATGCCATGAAGTTAGAAATCAACTACAAGGAAAAAGATGGGAAAGTGACAAAGCTGTGGAGACTCAACAACACACTACTAAATAACCAATGGATCATTGATGAAATTAAAGGAGAAATCAAAGCATATCTGGAGACAAATGAAAATGAAAATACACTGGACCAACTCATATGGGATGCAGCAAAAGCGGTCCTGAGAGGGAAACTCATAGCAATACAGGCCCACCTTAACAAACAAGAAAAAGCCCAAATAAGCAACCTCAAACTATGCCTAACAGAACTAGAAAAAGAAGAACAAACAAAGCCTAAATTCAGCAGAAGGAGGGAAATAATAAAAATCAGAGCAGAAATAAATGAAATTGAAATTTAAAAAAAACAGTAGAACGGATCAATGAAACAAAGAGCTGATTCTTTGAGAAGATAAACAAAATTGACAAACCCTTACCTGACTCACCAAGAAAAAAAGAAAGACTCAAATAAATAAAATTAGAAATGAAAAAGGAGAAATTACAACAGATATCACAGAAATACAAAAGATTATAAGAGAACACTATCAAAAATTCCAACAAATTGGACAATCTAGAAGAAATAGATCAATTCCTAGACGCATACAACCTCCCAAAACTGAATCAAGAAGAGACAGAGAACCCGAATAGACCAATCACAAGTAAAGAGATTGAAACAGGTATCAAAAACGTCACAAAAAATAAAACTCCAGGACAAGATGGCTTCTCTGAAGATTTTTACCAAACATTCAAAGAAGACTTAATACCTATCCTTCTCAAACTATTCCAAAAAATAGACGACAATGGAATACTTCCCAACACATTCTATGAGGCCAACATCACCCTGATACCAAAGCCAGGCAAAGACAATACTAAGAAGGAAAACTATAGACCAATATCCCTGATGAAGACAGATGCAAAAATCCTCAACAAAATATTGGCAAACCGAATACAGCAATACATTAAAAAGATCATACACCATGATCAAGTGGAATTTATACCAGGGACACAGGGATGGTTCAACATCCACAAATCAATCAATGTGATACACCACATTAACAAAACAAGGAATAAAAACCATATGATCATCTCAATAGATGCAGAGAAGGCTTTTGACAAGATCCAACATTCATTTATGATAAAAACTCTCAACAAAATGGGTATAGAAGGAAAGTACCTTAACATAGTAAAGGCCATGTATGACAAACCCACAGCCAACATCATACTCAATGGGGAAAAACTGAAAGCCATTCCTCTGAAAACAGGGACAAGACAAGGGTACCCACTCTTACCACTCTTATTCAACACAGTACTGGAGGTTCTGGCCAGAGCAATTAGGCAAGAAAAAGGAATAAAAGGAATCCAAATAGGCAACGAAAAAGTGAGACTCTCGCTGTTTGCAGATGACATGATCTTATATATAGAAAACCCTAAAGAATCCATTGGAAAACTATTAGAAATAAACAACAACTACAGCCAAGTGGCAGGGTACAAAATCAACTTACAGAAATCAGTTGCATTTCTATATACCAACAACGAACTAACAGAAAGAGAACTCAAGAAGACAATCCCATTTACAATTGCAACAAAAGGAATAAAATATCTAGGAGTAAATTTAACCAAGGAAGTGAAAGACCTATACAATGAAAACTATAAGACATTACTGAGTGAAATCAATGATGACATAAAGAAATGGAAAAATATTCCACTCACTTGAATTGGAAGGATAAACATTGTTAAAATGTCCATCCTACCTAAAGCAATCTACAGATTCAATGCAATCCCAATCAGAATCCCAAGGACATTCTTCACACAAATAGAACAAAGAATACTAGCATTCATATGGGGCAACAAAAGACCCCTTATAGCTAAAACAATCCTGAAAAAGAAGAACAAGGCTGGAAGCATCACAATCCCTGACTTCAAAACATACTACAAAGCGATAGTAATTAAAACAGCATGGTAGTGGTACAAAAACAGACACATAGATCAATAGAACAGAATTGAAAGTCCCAAAATAAAACCTCATATCTATGGGCAGCTAATCTTTGACAAAGGAGCTAAGGACATACAGTGGAGAAAGGAAAGTCTCTTCAATAAATGGTGCTGGGAAAACTGGACAGCCACTTGCAAAAGAGTGAAAGTAGACTATCCTCTTTCACCATACACAAAAATTAACTCAAAATGGATCAAAGACCTGAAGCAGAGACCTGAAACTATAAAACTCCTGGAGGAAAATATAGGTAGTACACTACTAGTCATCAGCCATAAAGGGATCTTTTTGAACTCCATGTCTACTTAGACAAGGGAAACAAAAGAAAAAATAAACAAGTGGGACTTCATCAGAGTAAAGAGCTTCTACAAGGCAAATGAGACCAGGATCAAATGAATAGGAAACCTACCAGCTGGGAAAAAATATTTGCAAACCATATATCTGACAAGGGATTAATCTCCATAATATATAAAGAACTCACACAACTGAATAAAAAAAAAACAAACAACCCAATCAAAAAATGAGCAGAGGAAATGAACAGACACTTTTCCAAAGAAGATATACAGATGGCCAACAGGCACATGAAAAGATGCTCAACATCACTCATCATAAGGGAAATGCAAATTAAAACTACACTAAGATATCATCTTATATCCGTGAGAATGGCTATAATCACCAAGACCAAAAGTAACAAATGCTGGAGAGATTGTGGAGGAATGGGAACCCTAATCCACTGCTGGTGAGAATGCAAACTGGTGCAGCCTCTATGGAAAACAGTATGGAGATTCCTCAAAAAGTTAAAAATAGAAATACCTTATGATCCAGCTATCCCACTACTGGTTATCTACCCAACAAACCTGAAATCAACAATCCAAAGAGGCTTATGCACCCCTATGTTCATCGCAGCATTATTCACTATAGCCAAGACATGGAAGCAACCCAACTGTCCCTCGACTGATGACTGAATAAAGAAGATGTGGTATATATATACCATAGAATACTACTCAGCCATAAAAAAAGACAAAATAGTCCCATTTGCAACAACATGGATGGACCTGGAGTTTATTATGTTAAGCAAAATAAGCCAGAAAGAGAAAGACAAACACTATATGATCTCACTGATATGTGGAAGATAAACCAACACACGGACAGTTAGAACTGTTTGGTGGTTGCCAGGGGCTGGGGGGTGGGGGGTGGGCACAAGGGGTGGAGGGATGCACTTATATGGTCACTGATAAATAATAATGTACAACAAAAATTTCACAAGAAAGAAAAGAGATAAAAATAGCTGATAAGAAAACCACTAATAGTCAAAAAAATATAAAGTTTAAAAAAAAAAGTTTTTTGGGAAAAGAGAGAATTAAAAATAAGAACATAGAACATGGTATTTTCAAGAAATAAACAGGAATATTTGAAAAAAGAATTCAAAAGAACTTTCATAAATTAATAATATAAATTTTGAACTTCAAACTCGTGGATTGGTTAAACAACAGATTAGACACAGCTGAGGAGAGAATTGGAGAACTTAAGACAGATCTGAAGAAACTAAAAACAATGCAGCACTCTTGAATAAAAACAAGTATAAGATGTTTGGAGAACACAATAAGAACACACATACATCTATTTGGAGTTAACAAAGGAAAAAGTAATGAAATACAGGAGAATTGACATTCAAAGTATTAATGGCATTGAATTTTTTAGACTCTCCAAAAGACATGTATCTTCAATTCAGGAAACATAGTAATACCAATAAGAGTAAATAAAAGAAAATCCTCATTTTGGTACATGGTAGTGAAATTTCAAAACATTAATGACGAAGATAAAATCTAAAATGCAGCCAGAGAGAGAAAAAAATACATACAAATGGGTAGCAGACTGTCAGCAGAGTCTCAACAACAATATTGGAAACACCAGTAGAATATCTCCAAAAGGTTATCTATAATTATATCCCTGCCTAAACTTTAATTCAAGAACAAGAGTGAAAAAAGATATTTGTAGATAAAAAATAAAAGAAAGAGAAAAAGTTTACTACCAACACACCTTCACTAAAAGAAGATCTAAAGAATGTACTTCAGGGGAAAAAAAAACTCATCTCATGAACTAGGCCTGTATTCAAGGACAAGTAAGTAAATAAACTGGTAAATATGTAAGTGAATATAAGTGAAAAATGTCTGTGTATGAAATGACAGTAATTTGAAAAAGATAGAACTAAAATATTGTACCAAAATAACATGTAAGAGTATGTGTGAGACATTTATTGAGAAAATTACAAAGCTTCATTGAAAAATATTAAATGGAAATAAATAAATGGAAAGATATACCGTGTTCAAGGATGGAAAGATGCAATACCATATAGATATCAATTATCCCACAAACTAATCTATAAATTGAACAAAATTCCAATTAAAGTGCTAAAAATGTTCATTCTTGGAAGTTGAAAAACTGATTCTAAATTTATATGAAAGAGCAAAGTGCCAAAAATAACCAAGATGCTTCTTAGGAAGAAAAGTATGAAGGAGGAAAGTAGGAAGAGGATTTTGTAATAAAACTTATTATGAAAATATAACATTAGTTTAAAATCATAAGAAACTGACATTTTTATAGGTCGAAAACAAATATTGGTAACTTTTCATGGTTCAACTTAGTAATAGAGATGTAGTATAATATTGGTTTAGAGAAAGACAAATAGACAAGGAAAATCCAGAATAGAGGGCATAGAGACAGATCCATGCATATATGGGAACTTGTCAGAACTGGGATTATAGATCATTGTGAGAAAAGGCATAAAGGAAGCTGCAATAATTAATTATCTGATAGGAAAGTAAAGTCAAATTAGATTTTTATACCTAATGCCATAAACACAATTAGCTCCAAGTGGATAAAACACATACTTATGTAAAACAAATATTAAAGCTGCTAGAAGAAAATATAGGATAATGTCTTTACAAATATATTTTCTCCTTCTTCTACAGTAATAGAATTTTCAGATGAGCACACGGCTGTCCAGAAGAAAGACTACATTTTCTAACCTTTGCAGGTAGAATCATCTCGTGACAAAAGTTCTGGGCAGTGAAATATAAGTGAAATTGTCCATAAAGCAGATTCTAAGAATCTCCTTAGAAGACAGCTGGTAGACACATACTTGCCCTTTTTTTCTTTTTCTTCCTTTTTCTACCCTTCTGCCTAGGATATGGGCATATAACGACCACAAGGCATTATGAGGGTAGAAAGCCAGAAGGAGCCTAGATCTCTCTGGACTTGTCTAGATTAGAAGGAGGTCACTGGTGACTTTAGAGGACTGTTTCCAAAGAGTGACTAAGAAGCCTGAAGTAACACAGCACTCAAGGGATTATTGCAACTTCAACATTACTTGGAGGCCTTCCAGAACCACATAAAACCAGCACACAAACATGTTTGGTGTTTCTGGGCTATGGGTGTAACTATATGTACCTGAATCATCAAGAAACAGAAATAGCCCTTAACCTGGATATTTTCTTGATGTCTTTTCCATAATCATGGCACACCCAGTAGGAACATGCCTGGTCTACTCTTTCTGGTCACTAGGTTGGTGATGACAATTCAATTCAGGTTCAACCTCTCTCTTTCCTTAACTACATGAGGGGATTCTTTTTTCTCTAGGGTTTAGAAGTTAACCATTTTACGCCATGGAATGAACTACATAGATTACTATTAGTAATAGATTTATAGATGTGTATATAAATGTTTACCCAAAACAGAAAATGACAAATCTTTAAAAAAGGTAACTAAAATGTGGGCCTGATATCACTCACCAACCTCTCTGTGTGGAAGCTGTGATCACCAGAACAAGGGAAGAAGTAAATGCAGGCAGGTGCAAAATAGGAGTAGTTATTCCTTGATGTATGCAAGGGACATGCTTTTTTTGTTTTCATTGTGGTAACATTGGTTTATAAAACATTATATAAATTTCAGATGTACATCATTATGCTTCTATTTCTTCATAGATTACATCATGTTCACCACTCAAAGACTAATTACAATCCATCACCACACACATGCACCTAATCATCCCTTTCACCCTCCGCCCTCCCCTCTTCCCCTCTGGTAACCACCAATCCAATCTCTGTCTCTATGTGTTTGTTTTTTTGTTGTTTTTATCTTCTACCCATGAGTGAGATCATACAGTATTTGACTTCCTCCCTCTGACTTATTTCACTTAACATAATACCTTCAAGGTGCATCCATGTTGTCACAAATGGCTGGATTTCATCATTTCTTATGGCTGAGTAGTATTCCATTGTGTATATATAACACATCTTCTTTATCCTTTCGTCTCTTCATGGGCACTTAGGTTGCTTCCAACTCTTGGCTATTGTGAATAATGCTGCGAAGAACATAGGGGTGCATGTATCTTTACGCATTTGTGATTTCATGTTATTTGGATAAATACCCAGCAGTGGGATAGCTGGATCATATGGTAGTTCTAGTCTTAATTTTCTAGGAATCTCCATACTGTTTCCCATAGTGGCCGCACAGTTTGTGCTCCAAGGGAAGTGCTTTTAAAAAGTATGCACAAACCAGGAACACATATGCGAAAAGAAATTTTTCTGTAAGAAATAATGGGAAAGAATGAATTTAGGGAATTTCAGTCATTACAACATAAAATAGCCTATATTTATACATCCTTAAAGTCTAATAGGGAGCACATTTAAAGAGTCATTAGTGGCGTTGACAAAAAGAAATAATTAGTGTTGATGAAGGAGAGTGCAGCTATTACAAAATCAGGGAGGTTTTTCCCTATAGGATGGTGACTGTTGGAAATGGAGGATTAGATTCCCCTAGTACCATCAGAAAGTGGGAATTCCTAAAATTTCCCTTAGCGCTTTCTTCACTTTAAAGAAACACTACTGTGTCAAACATTTACCATGCACTCCTTCTCCCATTAGAATTGGTAAAGCAACTAAACCTCAAACAGGTAACAAAGGTAATGAATAAGGTATAGATGAACAGAACCACAAAAGGCAATGAAAACTTGGCGGCTGAAGGAGGGACATCTGATGAATAACTATTCTGCAGTGTTAAGTGGGCATATGCAGCCTCCTGTGGGAGTGGTCTATGGTCTGTGGTCTGTACATGTTAATCAGTTGCCTCACATGTGTTGTCTAAAATGTGTAAATCAAGATTTTTGCCTCAGTTACATAGACAATACCAAATATACAATCCACTTCATTCTACTCCATCTCCACGCTCATCGCATTCAAGCTAAAGTTCTTATCTTTTGTGGAGGGGGAGGGAAAATATGAAGGTGATGGCAAAGCCAGGAGAGGAAACAGAAGTTAACCTTCCTTTTCCAAAGCAAGAATGGGAGTGAGTGGGTTCCTGGATCTGTAGCATTCTCTCAGCCCAATCTCCCTGGTTTGGGCCAGTTAAAATGGCCATAATTAATCAAGAGGTACCCAGAATCTCTGCCACTACTCTAGAAGACCTAGGCAGCTGCAAGACCCAGAATTTTTCCCCCTGGATATTAAAGTTACAAGGTACAAGTGCCAGCATGTGCTCCACCGAGAGCCTAACTGCAGTGGGATTCTAGCCAATCTTGGCTCCTGTGGGTAGACCCATTGAATTCCCAATGGCTAGATGTGCAAGCTCAACCAGGACATCTCATCAGCTTCACAGTAACAGAGCTTGCATTTTCCTGACGAAAAGTTTTCAAGTGTTTGCACTAGTGGATGTTGAGGATTTAGCCTATGCCTCTTAACTCTAGAATATCTTCCTTTTGTCTTTTGCACAAATCAGGGCACAGCAGTTGATTAAGATGACTAAGCCACAGTGAATCCTCACTCACGTGAAAATCGGAGAAGGACTGTGAATACCTTTGCAAAATGCCCCAATACAATGCATTATACTAAGGATTTTACTACAAATTTTCTTGGAATATCTTTAAGGGCTCAATACCAGCTGGAAGACTTCCCTTTTTTAAAATGCTCTTTTCTCTGTTTTTTCTCCAGTTTCTTCTAAAGGTTCTTCTAGATGGAGTTAAGTGGCAAAACGTCAAGGTTTTTAGCCTCAGTACATTTGGAGGTTATATCTGGTACGTTAGCTATCATGTTTAGATTTTCCATTTACCAACTAGATTGTAAACACTTATAATGTGGGTAACTGTATTTTATACCATTTGTATACTCACCCACTGAATGCTATTCTTTTGATGGCTACTACTCTGTTTATGATTTAAGAGGCGCTCAAAACATTCATTGGTGGTTGTATTTTAGTTATTTAAATGTCTGCTCACTCAAGAGAGGGATAAATACACAGAAATATAAAACATAGCTTCTATCCTCAGTTCTCTTAACTTTTACTGAATTATTTTGGATTGTCCTTTCTAAGTACGATGGACATATTTTGGTGTCTTACTTTTTCACTGATTTGGCCTTTTTAGTCCCAACTAATGGACACTTGGTAAATATGTATTGACTTACCAAATGGAAGACAGTCTATCTTCTTCCCTGCCGAAATCTTACCCGTCTGCCTAGGTCAATTTCAGTCCTTTTAAACTCCACAAAGTCTCCTCTGAGAGCCCTATCCTTTGGGTCCTTTCTTTCTCTGAACTTGTTTTTATTGATTGTACATATCTAATCACTTACTGAGGTGCCCCTGTATCTTTTGTAACCCTTACTATCAGGGAAGTTAAAAATAATGGCCACAGAGTTCTGATATCTTTGTATATTCTCAGCACTTCTTGCTCTCCTTTTTCTGGTAACAGACCCTACCTCCCATGCCAAAAGAGTGGGCATGGAACGCAAGCTGGTCCAATTCAAGTCCTTCCCTGGGGATAGGGTCAAACTATCTGAACTGTCTTATTGTTAGAATGTAAGTAATGTACAGCATGGTGATTGTAGTTAATAATACTGTATTACATATTTGGAAGTTGCTAAGATAGTAAATCTTGAACGTCCTCATGACAAAAAAATTTTTTTGTGGGGCTGGCCTGGTGGCGCAGCAAAGTGCGTGCGCTCCGCTGTGGTGACCCAGGGTTCGCAGGTTGGGATCCCTGGCGCGGACCGACGCACTGCTTGTCAAGCCATGCTGTGGCGGCGTCCCATGTAAAGTAGGGGAAGATGGGCACGGATGTTAGCCGAGGGTCAATCTTCCTCAGCAAAAAGAGGAAGATTGGCATTGGATGTTAGCTCAGGGATGATCTTCCTCACAAAAAAAAAAAAAAAAAAAATTTTGTAATTGTGTGGTGATGGATGTTAACTAGACTTATTGTGGTGATCATTTCACAATATATACAAATATTGAATCATTATGTTGTAAGCCTGAAACTAATATAATGTTATGTATCAATTACACCTTAATTTAAAAAAAAAAAAAAAGAGTGTAAGTGAGGCGCTTCCCCCAGCCAGGTCACCCAACATAAGAAGACGCTGGTCTGAGAGAATGGGCTGACTCCCAAAAAAGAGCAGAGATAGATACCTCGTGAGCACTAAAAGTTTCTAAGTCCCAGAATCCAGCTATCCTTGAGGCAAGTTTCATCCCAATCATTTCCAGGGTCTGGTTATATCAGCCAATAAATTATAGGAGTGTTTTCTGGTTTTTTTTTGGTAGACTAATTTGAGTTTGTCACTTGCAGAGTCTTGACAAATCGATGACAGGCTCCTTGAGGGAGTCATGTCTTTGTGAGTTTAGATTTACTGCTTTTACACATCCCATTGCACCTAGCACAGGGGCACCCTGCAAAGAATAGAAACTCAATCAGTAGTTGTCGAAGTAATGGTTCTTTAAACTTCCACTAAAATTCTGGAATATTATATAAGACACTACAAATATTAAAGAAATTATTATGTGTAGGAAATCATGAACTAGTTCAGAGTCTTAAGAGACACTAATACTTTGGTTAAGTTACCTTTCTTCAGGAACAAAATGTACATATTTAATCATGTTGCAAATATATTTCTTGTCATTAACAGGCCACTGCCTCTGTAAACCATTCATATCCTTTATACTTTCTCATAGTGGAGTGTGCTTGATATAAATGTGTTCAGATGTTGATTTCTTTTCATTCCACATTAATGTACTGTCAATCATGTAATTATATATATATACATGTATACACACATGCACACACACACATGCATATACACATACACATACAGCCAGTACTGGTGGTCTAGTGGTTAAGATTCAGTGGTCTCACCACCACAGCCCGGGTCAGGGAACCATACCACCCCATGTGTAGGTTGTCATCCTGTGGTGGCTGCATGTTGCTGTGATGCTGAAAGCTATGCCACCAGTATTTCAAATACCAACAGGGTCACCCATGGTGGACAGCTTTCAATGAGCTTCCCGACTAGACAGACTAGGAAGAAGTACCTCGTCACCCACTTCCAAAAAAATTGGCCATGAAAACCCTACGAATAGCAGCAGAGCATTGTCTGGTATAACGCTGGAAGGTGAGAGGACGGTGCAAAAAGACCAGGCAGGGTTCTGCTCTGCTGTACACAGGTCACTAGGAGTTGGAATCCGCTCTACGGCACTAACAACAACATACAGATACATACATACACAGTGTGGGTGTGTATCTATATGTATTGCTTTAACCAGCTTCCTGGAAAGTTTATTTATTACACTTGGAAAACCTGGGGGGTAAATATAACAAAGTAAAAGTTTGCTTCACAGTCTCTTTAACAGGCCCCTTTCCACGAATTGTGTGT
The DNA here is from genome assembly GCF_057802395.1 of Ceratotherium simum simum. Lineage (NCBI taxonomy): Eukaryota > Metazoa > Chordata > Mammalia > Perissodactyla > Rhinocerotidae > Ceratotherium > Ceratotherium simum. The sequence goes on along the minus strand of NC_141923.1, from coordinate 23,845,849 downwards.
GTAACTTGTTCATGAATATGGAAAGTATCTGAAGATTTTCTTTTAACTTGTCTTGATTTCCTTGAAGACTCTGGCACACAGCATGAGATTAAAATAACCTGGCATTTCTGGTGACTTTGCCCACAAATACCAAGGAATAAATATTAGAATGATGGATTCTCTTTCCCTTGTCAGCCATGAATGTGTTCCAGCCAGGGGCAAGGTCTAGAGAGTAATTTAAAAATAAACAAATAGAACCAAATAGTAACTTTACTCTTTTATTCAAAGTTTATTAAAGTACAAGAACAAATTGTAAAAGCACACGTACCACTCAGCACCAATATAGTAACACTCTGTCTACTGATAATCTCCAAAGAACTTCTGTTTCTGCAACTGAGAAGCAGAGATATACACACATGCATTCTCACCACATTTACCCAGTACTCACAGCATCATACCCCGATCATTCTCCTTGCTAGGGAGACAAAGATGGGCAGAGGCAAACTAATGTGACTACATCCAACCACTAACTGAGTCGATGACTCTTTCGTCAGTAGTTATCATTTGCACATTGGTAACCTCTGCGCATCCCAATCTCCCTCTTCGGGGGCCCGATTACTTGGGCTAGTGATAGAGTCTGGTAATGTGATGCAAAACTAAACAAAACTGGCCAACATTCCCTACCCAATATCTTTTCATTGCTTTGGTTATAAAGTACTGGATACTTATGTCTTCTTGTCCTCCAATCCTAACACACGTGAAAACCGTACCAACCAGTGACATGGTCTGGAGAAGTCTTGAGAGAATTTTATTTATTTCCCACTCCCTTCTGTGGGCTTCTTTCACTGATGTGTTTACCTATTTGCTTTTTAGGGGGAAGGGGGAGTGTTGAGCCAAAAGAGTGACTTCATTAAACATCTCCAGGGTCTTCAAAGTCTCACCAGTAAATATTAAATAAACTCCCTGGAGCTCTGGTGCTGCCGCCCAAGATGGGCAGCAAGCCCCAACTTGTGTGAGTAGTCTTGTTTGGATATCTGTACATATTTGCTTTCTATTGGTTTAGAGTTCCCTTGGAACAGAGCTGGGTCTCTTAAGTCTGAGACCTTGCTTATGGTGATATCCAGAAAATAAGGCATTAGGAAGTGGCCCAATATTGAGTTCATCCTAAAGTCACTTAATGATACTCAGCAGCCCTCCTCCAATGATGAGAAGTTTCTTTTCAAATATTCCTAAATCAGTAGACTGAGCCCTCACAGCCTAGTTCTTCCCAGTTAGCAACTTCTTGACTCTCCCAAGCCCAGACCTCAAGACTCTACAAGAGAGTGCTGATCACCCAGCAAAGCTTGGTACTTATGCCCCATTCTGGACATACATATGAAGACTGGGTTTGGCTTGTATTTTTAGATAAAGGAGGAAGTGGGGAGGAGATTGGAATACAACTAAAAACACTTTAGCTCTGATTTTTGGCAATATCATTTTTTTTTAAATCTCCTGAAAATCAAAAGCCTCACTGTTAATCTCCACTGCTGAGAGACATGACATTGGGCATGTTCTGAAAAGCTCCAAATGCTGGTAAAGGTTTTCATTAATCCTTCAATGGGACAGAAGTCGGAGTCTATATTTTCCCCTTTGTAATGGCCATGTGATTCTAATTAAGCTTATTTTCCATACCATTAGTCAGAGGTCAGTGGGATACATGTCCAGGTTCATCCTCTTATGATTCACAGAATGGGAAGTCCTGTACATCAGTGCATTTCTCTTGCCATGGACGTAGCCCACAGGGCATGCTAAGGGTACCTCGTATTCAGCTGAGAATTTTCCCAAAGGCATAAATGTTGTCTTTAACCTGCCCCTCTGGTATTTTATGCAGCAAGGCAGCACCCACGCATAGCCTCACCATATTTCATAATTTTTATTCAAGAGCCCAAACATTAAAATACACTCAGGCAAAATGAAAGACAGCAAGCTTTTCTTCTCTCCTTGATCATAGAATAGGCATTTCCTGGTTAATGGAAGGAGAATTGAACTAATTCAATAGGCCATTTAGAAGTTGATATTACCAAAAATCAAGGATCCATTCTACAAACAAGTGAAGACATAGAATCAGAGATCCAAAACATGAATATAAAAAGTCACATAAGTTAAATGACTGTCACTTTAGCTATACAAAGCAAGAACAGAGTTACTAATCTACCTCTTAGGAGGTCAGTTACATTTTAGTATCTGTTTCCAATGCTTCTACCTTATTGTACAGGCATTTCATTCATGCCCATTCAAGAAAGTCATGTTGATTTCACTAGCATTTTCTCTAATCAATAAAATACAGTAGTTTTGAATAGTTCCAAGACATAAGTCTTTCAAACACTAAATGTTTGAGTACATTCAGATGCTATGATAATATCTAAAATTGCTTGGAAACTATTTCAATAACAGACAAGCTAATTCAATTTAAAGGGCTAAACTGATAGCTCCATGGAAACACAGCCTACGGGGGGAAACATGTTTAGGTACTAAGAAGAACTCAAAGGTATATATATAGTATATACATATACTATATATTATATACATATAATTTTGACTTGTGAGAATAAGAACTACAATTCTTCAAAGGAACATACTTTATAAAAGACAGGATAGGTGGGGTGGGTATTGACAATCTAATAATTTCTCTGAGCATACCAGCTAAGCATTGATTCTCCTCTATCTCAAATAATGAGTTCTTGTTAAGTTCATAAAAGATACATCACAGGAAATCATAAAAGTTTATGTTGAGATAAATAAGTTACATATTTACAGGTTTCTCATAACTCTGATAATACTAAGCCATTCTACACACTGTAGGATTCCTGAGCTTTGTCAATTCACTTTCTCCATTGGCCCCCTAAATGCCTTTCTTCCAGTAACTCATCTATGTTCTATTGAACATATCTTTTTCCCTGATATTCAGCCTATGCCTTTGTGTGTTTACTTCCGCTGCTTCATTTCTCCACTGGACTGTCCTCTGGGAGAGGAATTGCCCGCACACAACTTTCTCTTTCGTTAAAAGTATATCACAACTGGGTGATTTTTTCATCATCCTTTTCCCCAGACGACTAGCGCTGACTGCCTTAGCCAAATCTCATCCCCCCACCAGCTTCTCTAACATCCTGTTCCATTATTGCACACGTTGAACAAAGGGGGAGTTTAAGGACAATAGTGTGAGTGTGCCATAACCAATTTTTCATTTTACTTCTCTAGGGTAATACATAAATCTCAACACCATTTTGAAGATAAAAATCAATGGGGCCCACTGATAAGCCTTGAGTATAGTGTTTAACAATGGAAATCATCTAATCTCAGTGGGATTTTCCAGAAATTCGTTAGATAAGGACACATTTTCAAAATTTGCTCTGTTTCTCTGTGGGTGTGTTTTTTAGAATTTAAAACACTGGTAAGCTTAAATACTGCTCTAAAAAATAATCAGTTAAAATAATGCTTTAGTAGCTAAATGATAATCTAGTGATATGACTGCTATGTTGCCTCAGTTTTTTAAAAAATAGACTTTTGGTTTTTGCACACTCAATTCCCACTTTTTTCTCATTTCAGGCAACTAGTTCAGGAAGATATTTTCAACCTTAGGTCTCTTTTTCTATTAGCTTTATTTTATGATTCAATTATTAATGGAATAGTCATAAGAACCTTTGACTGTACATATAAATGCACCCATATACTGTGATTTGATAGCATCCTCAAATTTACAGTAAAAAATTTATGATACAAAATTCGTTGGTCTATTCTTTTGGAGGTTAGGCTATTTAGATATTGCTTATAGGTAAAACTATAGTATCTTTATTTTAAAGCAAAATATAGTATCTATATATTAAAATAACATTATCATAATGTATTATAGAGGCCTTAAATTACTAGACTTCAGCTGATAGAAACAAAGGAAGACCCAAGTCCAAATTCAAACATAAATGGGAATTCCATTTTACCAAATTCTATGCAACTGAGTGTTGCCTTATATCAAAGCCTCCAAAATTATTGATGGGAATTGTCTCAAACTAACTTTCCCCTCTTCTATTTTGCAACTGAAGAAGCCTTGTTTGTTTGCATTTATCATTCATTATAGTTGACCTACTTTGGGAGGAAAACGGTGCTGCAGCTGAATGGCCAGGGCACCTACCTCCCACAGCAGCTGAGAAAATACATAATATATATATATATATTTCTGACCTGAAGAGGATGCTCTTTAGCTCAGCATCCAGAGAACACTGTTATAGAGACTGAGACCAAGAATGAGTGGGGCCACATCATAACTGTAGGGATGGAGAGGCATAGACCAGCACCACTGGACCCACTGGTTTTACCTTTAATCAGTATCTTGGCGTATAATTTACCCCCTGAAAATATACACACCACAAACATGTTTCAAAAGTAATTATTTCCACAAAAAAACCCTCATACATACAAATATTGAAGTGTGTTTTTTTCCTTTCAATCTCCTTTTCTCCCTCAGTCTAAGAATATATGATAAATGCATTGATTTCACATGTATATTCTCTATGTTACTTTTAGTTAAGCTTCTTTTTCTGGCCTTGTGTACTTTTTCATGTTTCTATCGCTAACAAATTAGTCTGCCTCTCTACAGCTTCATGGTGAAACTCTAAGAAGCCTCCTAATTTTTCTGCCTCTTTTTCCTAGCTTGTCAACTTGATTTTCTTCTAGCACTTTTTCCACCTGCCTAGAAAGTAACCCTCAGATTTTAGATGATTATTCTAACCCTCCAGGTTGAGGGATTATTTGTGATCTCTACAAATACTCTATGAGTTCTGGGATATTTAGACCGGCATAGAGCACTAAATGGCTAGAAACAAGAACATCGGAAACTACTCTAACATGTTAAATACCAAGATCCTAACCACATGGCCTGGGTTCAAGGACAGTGCAGGTAAATATTTGGGAATTTTCCAGGTGGGCTCTATCCGTGCTGAATAAAGCCAAGGCAACACCCCTTATACCAACAGGACAGTAGCCTCCCTCACATAGTAGTTATTCACATAAGTCTTTTCTTCAGGTCCCAAAGCATGCATCAGCTGTATCACTTCTTTCTCAAGGCAGAATGAACACATGCTGAAACAGGGTTTCTTCCTCTCCATCTTGGGATCTTTTCCCCCAGGGCTTTTCACTAGAAAGAGAAGTGATGGGGTAGCCATCACTATTTAGCCAAATGCCGTTTGAGTGGTAAAAGAAGTATTGAGATGTTAGAGGTTTATGTTCTTCTGACATGTAAATTCCTGTCTTTCAGTGAGGCAATGGGATTCAGTTGGAATAGTGGATTCAGTTCTTAGTTTGCTTTCCTGTACATAATTTTCTTTTTAAAAAAGAAAGCTCTATTACAATCATACCTTTAACTGCTAACTTAGATTTCATCTCTTGCTGAAATTCTTCTCCAGCCAATGCCGGACTTCTTGAAGGTTGTAGTAGAAAGGGCCCTTTCCTCCCAGATAAGCAATTTTCTGTCTCTGCACAATACACACGCGTTCAAAGGCTACCCCATAAGCTACATTGGCATTATTGTCCATACGGTCAGCCACAACTCGGCACTGGGGCGGCAAGGAGAAACGCTCCAGAAGCTGGTGGGCTGCTGCACATCGGTCTTCCTGGTTCTGGTGCCTCTTCACCTCGAAAGACAAAGAAGAATCACCAGGCACCGCCCAACCATCTGAAGGATGAGCCTCATCAATGTAGACCAACAGGAAGTCAGCCACTGATGAGAACTCTTCCACCAGTTTGCTGAAGGCTGGCAGCTGGTTAATAAATGGAGGTCAAGTGGCTGAGCCAAAGTTGACCACCAGTGGGCGCTCAGAGCTGGCAAAGTCAAGAAGATGGCACTCGGCTCCATCAACTGTCTTATCCTGGGCACCATTTCCATCGTTGTCACCTCCTTCGGGATTGGAGATATGCACCACTCTGGAATTAGGGGCATCTTCACCCAATTTCACCTGGTGGGGGAAAAAAAGAAAGAGGGAGAGAATACCACATTAAACACATCGTCACTTCAATTCACTCTATATAAAAACAATTGGCGCTCATAAAATGTATTTCCTTCAGAGGATGTGGTAAACATAAATTGATTTGAGTAAAGAGGCATCATGGCAGGTAATGTAAAGAATGGCCCCAAAGAGATTAAAAGTCTTTTTCATTCTGTATAGCCACTGAAGGTAATTATTTTCATCACTGAAGGCACTGCAATTAACTCTCTTCATAATTAAGTTGAGGCTGGTATTCTTTACTATCCTCACTTTGCTGGCAATGCTTGGCACACACTATATAACAAACGATTAATGGACTTCATTTTAAAAGTTAAAAGTGAATGGTCTACTTTAAGACAAATTATCAGAGTCGTGGGACATAGTACCTCTTTCTGAATTCCCACTTCCAAATTCTCAAATACTCAGGAAAGACGATTTTCTTGCATGACGCAAAGTTATTTAATCTCAACCAATGGGCAGTGATATCAACGGGCTCTATTCTTGGCCAGAGCTAGAAAACCTAGAATCCACCATTTACAAGAAGGGGTACTCCTACTTAACCTCTTCAGCTTTCCCATCTGTAAAATGGTGATAATAATGCCTGTCTTCCTCCTATGATTATAGGAGCATAACATAAGGAAAAGAACTCTTTGTACACTATAAATCATTGGGTGGGTATAGGTTGCCATTATTAGATGCCACCCAAACATATGAAACAGAACACCATCTTTCCTAGGCAATTCTATGTTTAAAAAAAATTATCCCTAGAAGTGATTTGAGCATTCCTCAATATGACATCCTCCTGGAGAATTCTACAGTCACTGCTTACTTTGTGGTCCTTATGACCAGAGCCTCACCATTTCCAATAAAAAAACAAACAAACATATGAACAAAAACATACAATTATTCCAGAATTTTATTTTTAATTTCTCATTTTTCATTGTGTTTTTGTTTGTTTCCCTCCTTTTATCTAGAAAGTCACAGACCATTTACTTTTCTACCACATAATTTACTAACAAGCTCCTCTGAATTATAAAATACTCAGGCAGAAGAGGTATAGAAGAAAATTGTTCCCTGTGCCCCTTTTGCATGTGGGTTAAACAGTTGAACACAGACTGAAAGAAAGTTTGCTGGCCTTTGGATCTGTAAATTGATAATAAAAAGCAGGCAAGATAAAAGAGCCAATTACTTTAGTTTGAATTAACAGAATTGGATCTTCCCCGAGAATGGTTTAATCAAAGCCAATAACATTAGGGACAACTTATGACTGTACAATTGATTTTTATACACTATTCTTAATATTACAAAACACTTCCAAGTGGATTGACTTATTCCTCTCACATAAATACAGCCGCATATAACACTGCTGTTAATTGAAGTCACTTAGAAGTGAATTGTTCAAGACTCAAGAATCCAAGCTGATAAAAAACACTCAAGGGCTTTTATTCAGAAGCTTCTATCTAATGTTAATGCATAACTCATTGTAACTGTAGAGAAAGAATTAAAGAAGTCCTTTCTCTTCTTTCTGAAAAATCTAAGCAGGGCAGGTTTGAAACAAGTACTGTTTTCTCAAAGAAGTGTTAGAATAACAGTCCTCTTTCTTAGGAAAAGGAAGCTGTCGGTGTGACTTAAGTAAGTAGGTTTGTTTGCAGTCACTATCAGGGAGAAAGCTATTTTATTTATATTAATTTTCTTGGTTAATTTGTAAGTGACACTAGATGGAGAAACAATAAGCCACTTTCAGGTGGATTATTTTATACGAGCTACACTCGCCTCTGAGGTATTTAAATATACTTAAAATTTAAAGATATACATTTTAAAGGTATTATAAACCTTTTAATCTATGGGTTCTTTTTACACGTCTTTGTAGATTTAGGTGGTGGGTAGCATTACCATCACCATCTCATTAGATCTTTCCCAATTAAAGTAGCAATAATGATTCTCAGAGGGCTGCTTTTAACAATATTGTTGTGCTGTGTTCCTCAAAATACTGTAATATAAAGACCTGAATACATTCAGATCAGTCTGAATCCATTAGCTGTTGTAGCAACTTCTTGTTAAGTGAGCAGCCCATACACGGGAGAAAAATCATCTTTGAACTATAGACTTTAGGTTCTTGGTAGGTGAAAATATCCACCCGCTTTTTGAAGTCATTTTTAAGACCTAGGAACAATTGTGTGGTCTTGTTAACTGGGCTTCTGACCTCCCTGACTCTCACACTAGCAGAACTGTTGATCCTGGCATTATTCCTGATTATTCAACTGAACAAGCTAATCTGATGCTTCAGTCACAGGTGACTCTCTTGTAACCTGTAGTTAAATTTTTTGGAAAGTTAAAGCACCTTCTCCTTCTTCTCAGTAATGAGTTCAGCCACACAATTCTTTCCAAAATACAGACTAGTTTACCTTAGAAAATTTAGAACAAGTATAATACCTTCATTCTAAAATTAAAAATTAGGAAAGTTATCAAGTACATAATGCTCTTTGTGTGAGGTGTTTGGCATTTTGTTAAGCTGGAAAATACATATATATTTTTAATTTTATTGAATGAATGACAGTTGTTATAATCCTAGGTAGGGGTCAGTGAGGAAATTTACACTTAATAATAACCTTGGCCTGCAATGAACATAATCATATTTGGGTGATGGATGAGCTCACTGAGGCAGATAATTTAGAAATGTGAATCCTGGAGCCCTACTATAGGGCACCGCCATAATCAACGCCTAATGCTGTGGATCTGTTCTTGATTCTCTCAGCTGGTCAGTGCATAAAATGAAAGTGGCCAATCATCACCAATGTCTTCAATGACGGAAGATTCTTTGCTTTCCCCAGGAGCAAAGCATTCCTGACAAAGAGCCAAAATGATGAAGAAAATAAAGTTGGTCCCATAATAACATTTAGGCTGCAGGAAAGAAGCTCAACAAAAACAAGTTATCCCCTGGTACTCTCAAACTTTGTTTTAATTTCCCACAGTGGCACAGAAAGTCTCCTGGCCACAAGTTACCTATCATCTTAATTTCTCCTTCTTAGAGGGTTTGTGTTTGGTTTTTGTGCTTAATGAGACATATTTGCCAAAGAGGCATTCAAAAGGCATTTTTTACTCTTGCGGAAGAGTAATTAGGTCGGTACCTCTTTCCCTGCCAGCACTAGCCTCTCTAAAGAGAACCTTGCCCAGTATTTAATGCCCAAACACAAGAAGCATCATTTCCACTAATTGGTCTTGAAGTTCCGATGTTCCCAAAGGGTCCCTTTATTTTGCAAGGATCAGAAAGGACATACGTAAAATGTAATATCGTCATTACTGACTTTTCTCTCTCTCATCTGCACTATTACAGTTGTTCTTTCTATGCTTTTGTAATCAGCATCAACACAACACCAACAAGGGAGGTGAATAAAAGGTTTGCATTTTTACAGCAGGGACATCTCTGGGCCAAGCTCGAAGGTTGCGATAGCCATATTCATAAATATGAACAGGAGCGTAAATATATGGCATATATATAAATTTGATTCCCTTGATGGTGGGATTCCTTTTCCTGACAGTGTTCAGTGCATGAGGAAAAGGATAATGCTGGTTTAGCACGTGGACTTGTGAAATGCAGGGCGAGGGGAAAGAAGAAAGAACCATTCATCAAGTCGAAGCTGGAAATAGAGCATATACTACTAACCTTGTTTTTTTCTTTTCCACAGCCTGAGGAAGGCTTCTGGACAAAATATCACCTAATCTCGTGATAGAAAGTAAAGCAAATGATAAAAATGGGGGTGGGGGAGTGACAGAACACTTTTCACACATCCTTCTTGCTATTCAAAGCCCTGGAATGGCTTTCTATCTATCAGGAAATTTCAAATTCTTTGACATAATGATCAGGCTACATTAATGTCCTTACAAATGTGGCCAAATAATTATTAAGCAGCACTTCAACCATTTACATTCAAATTGGCCAAACAAATCAGTTGAAGAATAAGCTACCTAGTCTTTCCTCTCAGTTCAATTTCCTTTAGGCCATTCTCTTTTTGATCCATACCTTGAAAATGTAGCTCTAAGCTCTATCATTTTCCAGTGTTTTGTCCAAGTGATGGACAGGCTCTGGCCGTGGCCTTCTTTGTGTTCTTTTGGGAATGTTTCTCTCTTAACAGAGCCATTTTCCATTGTAGAAACTAGTGTCAAAAGGCTTGAGGTGAATGAAGAGGAGGAGGAGAATGTTAAAGAGATCCTTTCAAAACCAAAATTATATGTTCAAATGAATATGTTTTCTGTGCCACTGCAATATTAACCGTGCAGAAGCTAAACTGCTTGTCAGCATCTATACTGTGCATTTACTCTTATACTTCATTTAGGTAGGGGCCAGGCTCCCAGACAGGGTAGTTTGCTTACTGGTTGCATTTTTTAGTCTTTGAGCACCAGCATAAAGATGCAGTGTTAGATGCAATGACACTGACCAGGGAAACTTAAATAATCAATTACCTATTATTCACTTCCATCTCTCACAAGTTTCTGTAGACCTTCTTTTTCATCAAAACCATGCATGCAACTCCAACCAAACCGAAATTATCTTTAAAAGCTTCCATACAAAGTTAATTTTAAATCTCACTCAACACTTTAACGAAGAAGGGTTTTTTGTTTTATTTTGTTCTAATTTCTGTGTTGCCTCTTGTAGGAGCCAAACACAGGGATAACAATTTTACTGTACTTTCTGTTAACATCTTCTCAAGTATCTAACATTCAACAACGAGCAGAATTAAAAATAGTATGCCTAGGGGCTGGCCCGGTGGCGTAGTGGTTAAGTTTGTGTGCTCAGCTTCAGCTGCCCGGGGTTCGCAGGTTTGGATCCCAGGTGCTGAACTATGCACTGCTTATCAAGCCATGCTGTGGCAGGCGTCCCACATACAAAGTAGAGGAAGATGGGCACGGATGTTAGCCCAGGGCCAATCTTCCTCAGCAAAAACAGGAGGATTGGCAACAGATGTTAGCTCAGGGCTAATCTTCCTCACATGCACACACAAAAATGTTATGTCTAATTGTATTGCAAGTTCATACACCCCTCATTCTGGAAAACTCTGCTTCTGAGGGTGGCAGCCTCTAAATAATGCAAGTCAGGAGTGTGAAGCACTGTGATGCCATCTCAAACAGAACTTCCTCCAGTGTGTCTCTAGAAATGGCTACACCTAAAGATAGTGGCACAGATGACAACAGAATTCAGGGAAGTGATTCAACCTGTTTCAGAGATTCTGAGTGCCACCTCAAATGCCACCATAGCCACCATCACCCTTGCCATACTTGGAGACAGAGGAGATCTAAATTCAGTGCAAGCTGTGTTCATAATGTTTCCATTACACACCCAGCTCAGTCTTGTCCCTGATATATGGGTTCTCGGGTTGCTTCTTCTCATGGTAGCTATTATATAAATCGTTAAAAGCAAACACAATAACATCATTCATGAACTTGGTCACTATTCAAATCAGTAGACAGAAACAATACAGGAGAGAAATACATAAACCATACGCAAAAAAGAAAACAAATCACTCATCTTTCTCAATTTCCTGGAATAGCAATAACAAAATATTGCAACACAATGGAACACTATGCATTAGTGAAAAAAATAAATAAAGTTTATTAAAGAAACATTTGTTTTTCCCTTTTTATTTCAATAAGCTGCTTAATAGGAGAAACAACCTCACTTAATATTTGTGGGTGACATCATAGCCCCCATATTTTGTGTGAGAGATATCTATATAAGTATATATGCATCTAAGTAAAATTCTCCCAAGCAGTGATTTTTCTTTTATAGGCAAAGTCAATAGTCTTTCAAAGAAATAAGACTTTAATATGCTGAGATCAAACCACTGACACTGCCATGTTGTCTCCTAACACCTACAAAATACAGACATATACGAGGGAACTTTCTAATTAATAATATGCCTGACGTATTTGCGTACTCCCTGCCCTTCTCCAAATTCTCTACCCTCAAAACAAAACGTAAAAACTCACATTCAATGTATATTTTTTTGGAAATGAAATGATCATCTCAGTATCTCCTTTCCACGTTTCCCCTTTGCCCCACATTCATAACATAAATAAGTTTTTGCTGTTAGAACTTTGACCATCGTTTCATATTTTTATAAAGGAATTTTCACTTACTAACAAGCGCTCTTGCTGTTCTCCTGTCTTTAAGACCACAAATACAAACCTTATTCAGGTTACTCTCAATAACAAAGACATGTAGTAAAACTTCCTAAATCACAATGGATAGTTTCCTCTTGAACACTTGTTTGATTTTCAGTGGAAGAATCCTACTCTGGATTCTTCATGACTAGAAGTTACTTCTTTTCCTTTCCTGGTGCATAGATTTTTCTGGGGTTTATTTACAGAGGACTCATTCCTTTCCCTCTCTTATTCTGAGTTTTCTGTCTCTATTTTTGAGGTGCTGTCTGTCTATAGAGTACCACTTCATTGGCTTCCATATTCCTCTCCAACTCTTTTCCCTGGCATCTTGAGCAAGGTCCCCCAATATAGTTAGGGAAAACCAAGATTGTCTGCTTCAACAGCAACTTTTGCCAAGTGAGTCAATTCTTCTTAAGCCCAGGGACCTTCAGGAGTCATACAGGCATAGGAGGAGGAGGCAAACTGACAAAGGACTAGTGCCAAAATGTTCCTCTTTGCTCCTTGAGATCTGAGTTGAGAACACTCCACCAACATCCGCAAAGCAGGAAAAAGGCTGGAATGCTAGCCTTCTTCATTTAGAAACAAGGTCATCAGCTCTGGTTTTGAGCCTGAGATACAACTTCCTCAGGTAAGTGAGGCCACCGCGCCAGTGCTCAAGGCACATGTTATAGCAGCTTTGAAATTGCAATGAACTAGACCTATCTACTCTTTCTAAGAGAACTTAATTAGCTTTTGAGAAACAAAGCAAACGTGGTTTCCCTTACAAAGTCTGGATTTCTGACAGCCAGTTCTCAGATCTTTCTTTTGCAACCTGATATCAAGTAACTCAGGACTCTGTGCCCGATAACCCCTTCAAAAGAGCTCAAATCTGAATCAATGTAGAGGATGATGCTGCACACAGGCTTGCTTCCATTAACTCTTACCTCTACCAGAAACGAAGAGGCATTTATGCCAAATCACACCTTCTGTGACCATATTGTTAAGTCCTGTCAACTCTCTGGGAGTTTTGAGTAGCCTTTTTTTTTTCTTGCTTTTCAGTGTCCACACCTTTGAACTGTCTTTCCTAACATAGCTTACATAGCCTCTCATCAAGCAAAACATAAAACTCCCAGTTGATGACAAGAGCAGATTAAATGCAGCAGTCTCCTCTCCCCCAACATTTTCTGACTTTTCCCAAAGTTTTTCTCCCGGCACAAACACTCTCTACTCCAAAATCACAGCAAGCCATTAAAGACTCTTATTGGAAAGATTCCTTATTAGCTCACACAGTCATTACGGCTTAATACCTGTCACCCCCAAATCTAACTTGTGTGACAGCTGTCGACAGTAAAGGCAGGAGCTCAGTTGAGCATAAGCACCAGACCCCCAAATACGCCTCCACAATTCTCACCCCAACGCTCCCAACGGCCTGGAGCCCCAACGTTCCAGCCCCTGCCCCTGCTGACGTGAGAGAAGCCCCTCTGAGCGCAGCTCACCTGTTTGTAGGCATCGAGCAGGAAGCTCTTCCAGATGCAGCGCATTCCCTCTGAGGTCAGCATGCGCCTCCACTCCCCGCGAGTGGACTTGGAGCGGCTCAACAGGAGCACCACGTGCTTGAGGAGAATGACCGAGTCATAGAGTGCCAGGAAGAGGCAGTTGGAGAAAAAAACTGGCAGAATTTGCAGTGTGATCAGCAAGTCTACGCTGAGGATGCCCATCTTCTCTGCCTCCTGAGTCAGTTCCCTTGTGCGCTCTGGTTCCCCTTCACCCTCTTATTTAAAAGGGGGGTGGTGATAGAGGGGGTGGGGGAGGTAAGGGGGAAGGTTGGGGGGGGGGGGGGAGAAGGAGAAAAACTAAATTAAAAGGAAGCCCAAGTTGTCTCCTCTTTCAAAGAAGCAGAAATGGCAAGACCAAGTCCAGTTTCTCCAGCCCAGCAGTTGGAGTGTGCCCATCAATTCATTCAATTCGGAGCTGCTGCCTTTTTTTTTTTTTTTTTCAGGATTTAAGATGTTTGAAAAAAAAAAAGCTGGCGTACCCGTCCCTAATCCAGTTACCCCTCTCAGAGTCCGCTAAAGACAGGCAGCTCTACTTTCATTTCCAAGCACCTATGAGACTGTGGCAGAGATTGCAAAATATTCTTTAGCTTTTCATTGTCTCTATGTTCAGAAACGTAGCCTGTTTCTCTCTTGAATTGCCAGAGTTTTAAAAATGTGCTTTAAGGGTCGTTTTCCCCTTCTTTTCTCCATTTTACACACACTTTCTGTTCTCCTTCTCCCAGCCTGTCTCACTCTCTCCCTTCCCAGGAGCGACTGAGTGCTCTTTTGCCTCACTCCCTCTGGCTTTTCCTTCCTGCTATCTGTCTGTGGTGCAAAGTGCCTCTCTGCAGCCCAGTGAGTCTCCCTGAAGGCTTTTATACATTCCCTGGCTAATTGCTGCAATAGAGAAATGAAAGCCTAATCTTGGTAAAGATCTTGACGTCATTGAGAGAGAGGGCTTTACTTTGGCCAGGACTGCAGTGAAGAAAAAAGCAAAACTCGACAACTTTTTTTTTTTTTTCAGAAGTAGGGGGGGCAGAGGGACAGCGGAATTTTGCTTTGTGATTTAAAAAGAGAGAGAGAAAAAAATTAATACCTTTGAGGGTTTTCAGGAAATGCTCCCGAACTTTGGGAAAAGTAATTTAATATAACGTGTAGATTGACAGGGTAACACCCTCTCCTCTGATTATTATTATTGTCATTATTCTTCGTTTATGAGGGGTTTTGGAAAGAAAGGATCCTGGCAGACAGGTGGAAAAGAGAAAGAGTAATCAGAGATGATCCATGCTCTATTTCTTGGAAGATGTGAATGCTTACATTTGGTCTTTATTCCTGTATACTGTGACTCTCTCGTCAGATTTGTGACCTAGGTTCTTTAAATATTTTTGAGTCATGATCTTTTTTAAGGAAATTCAGAGTGAGTTGTGAGGTGGAAAACTTTTCAATTTTTTGAGTATCATCACAGCATTTCTCTAAAGCTTCCTGCAGAAAATTAATACGTTTTCTTTTCAGTTTTACCAAAGTTTCCAAAGCAAAAAAAAAAAAAATCTTGCAGACATGAATGTAGTTAGGTGACCAGATCTCCTTTTAGTTCCATTTTGCCTATATGTAGATTAAATTAAAACTTTCCATCAAATGGCATAAAGATGCCATAAGGCTGAGAAATAAATTCTTTGTAACAGAGCTCTTTAAATTCTGCACTTTCCCTGCTTCTGTTAGCATAACTCCTAAGAGACCTGACCTTTAGGGAATCTTCCTTCTAGCTTGAAAACAATTTTAATTAAATTTGTAGGTGGTTAGGAGCAGACTTTGAATTGGTTCAAGAACCACACTGACCATTGCTCAATGGCTCGCCTCTCCCATTAGTCTCCGGGACTGATGGGTATTTAAGCAGACAATGCTTTGGCAGAATGCCATGACCCGTCACCTCATTCTAGTTTTTCTTCCTCACTTACCTAACAGGTCCCCTCTAGGAATTATATTTTCTTGGAAGAATGGGTGGCAAGTGCAGACACTAGAGTGGTGATACGGAATTTTAATTGAAATTTAATTAGCTGACTTTTCTATGTACACGGAGCTCTCATTAAGCGTGGGCTAAGCAGTGGGTACAAACTTGTGGTCAGTACATTTCTCTGTTTTGTCCCTGTGGCTAAATCCTGCAAGATCACAGACATAATTTAAAAGCCTAGAGCAGGGGTCATTGATTGGTGGCCCATGGGCCAAATTCTGCATACAGATGCGTTTTATTTGGTTGGTGTGGTGCTTTTTGCCTTAAAAAATAATAATAATTGAATGAGAATGGCTTTAGGTTCCGTGAGACCAGGGATTCCTGTCTGCTTTGTCCATTGCCATGTCCCAGCGTTAAACCATGCCGGGCACATACTTAAGTTCAAGGAGGATGTACTGAATGGATGAATGGATGAATGGACAGGGCATGCATTACTCCACACTAGGGGGCACCATTCACATAAAATATGATGTGACTGGCGTGCCCCAGAATTCTACACCCTGCTGGACTTGGGTATGGCCTCTCCATTGACATAATCCTCACTACTTCCTATTGTCTTAAAAACCTGATTCCTTCATTGTTATCATCAGTTTAGTCCATGATGAGTTTTGGATTTCCATCCCATGGACTAAATTTTTAGAGAAGACTTCAGAGCTTAAGAAAATGAATATAAAGCACATAGAAAAAGATTTTTCCTATGACTAGCATATGTTGTTAGCAAAAGAATATTATTCACGTACATAATACATATACATTTACTCCATTCATTCTCTTAATCTTCTCAATGCCCTTATGGAAAAACAGAAAGGACAAAAAGAGAGGGAGGTGACAACATGGTATTTTAACTAGTGTAGATGGGAAAGCTACAGAGCCAGATGATGTCCCAGCCAACAATGACAGAAGAAGGTGTGGACTTAGGAAATGATGCTTCCACTCACTGCCCAAGCCTTAAAATTTCACCCCATCACAGACATTCATTTTGCCCTGTTTGAATTAAACCAGTTCTCCTTCAAAGTAGAGACTTTGGCAGCTATAAAGCAATTCTCCCTTACTTGTCATTTGCTTTCAAGGAGAGAGGTATGTTTGGAAATGGCAAGCTAAGGAGGGAGATTGCTGGAAAATCAGAAACATGCTTTCTTTTTAAATGCAAAGTTCAAGAGACATCCAGATTACAAATGGTTATAAGTCAGACTGGCTTTTTTTTCCTTTTTACTTTATTTTCTTTTTCACTTTTTTGAAGTCAGAGGGTTTAAATGTTTTTTTTAATAGAAAAACAAATAGGCACATAGCCTGATGATATTATTTCTCAGATTTCTTCTGTCATTTTTTCTAAATGAATGAATATACGAATCACAAAACCAAGAGCCATTCTTTTACCTCTTAGACAATCTGTCCATCCTAGAAATCACATTTCTCCAAAGCGATTTCTCTTTTATGCATGGTTCACAGTTGCTTGTTCTAATTTGTAATAATATTTAGCACTTTGATCTTCAAGTAATTTTATACCCATTAAGTAACAAAAATAACCCATAAGGTGACAGAGTATGATTTGTCCCATCATATAGATGAAAGTGGATCGTCAAGGTTGTAGAGTCAGTTGGTGTTGGGCTATTTTCCCCAACTGTAAACCTCACTTTTTTCCTACATGACTGTTTTGTGGGTCCTGGTCATTACACCAAGAATCAAAACCCTTGCCAAAAGTGGTTGCACTGAGTACTTTTACCTTCTAAATTGCAAAGGATATCTGGGATTTCACATCTGTTTAATATTGCCCCCAATTCAAGCTTCTGGTTTTGATTTCATATGATCATTTGAAAGGCTTGGATATCTTCTTGGTCGTGTAAGTGTTCTTAGCAATCAACGTTGTGATGAGTTAAATGCAAACCAATGTGTGGCATGTTCGTTGAATTTCCCCATGCAATGTTGTACACAGGTTTTAAATTCCAAAGAGAGGCAGCCTAGGGCAAAGTGCTTTGGACTTTTTAATAAGTGCAGAACCACTGCAAAATTGTTTAATTTTTTTCTCTTTCCATAGTAAGAGAGCATCATGTCCTACCATTGCCTCCTTCTGGTTGGAAAAATAACAGGTATATGAGGAAAAGTCTTCCTTTAGTCCACTTTTTGACTCTTAAATTGAGACTGAGGGAATGACATCAGCATCCTGGTGGAGTGAGTTGTTCCCTCTCCCTCTCCCCTCTTAAGTTACAACAAGTAGGACATCCATTGACCAATGAAGGATTTTCTGCATGGGACATGAGACTCAGAAAATGAAGTTGGATCACCTGACAGCAGATTTGGAAATTTCAAGGCTGGAAGCTACCACTACTATCTCTTTATTGTTATCTGAAGAAGCCAAAGAGCATTTAAAGAATTCTGTGCAGTTAATAATTCATGCTGTGGATTTTCAAGCAGTCTTAATTTTGTAGAATTTTATTCCTTCTGATTCAAGTGGTTTGTTACATATAATTTAAAATGAAGTTTCATTTTTACTTTATTAAAAATTTGTCAGATAAATACATTATAAATCCAAAAATGTCTGGTCAGGATAGATGTGTTTTTAGGTTTGGGAATATGATTGACATACATATCCTCCCAAAATAGCTCAGCTTTTATCAGAGAAGGGAATCACAAACTGTACAGCCTTTTGTCTCCAGTAACTCCTGGTTGTATCTGAGAGGGAGTTATAATGAAAGGTTTATACCATAACTACTGAATCATTCAAAATTCCCCATGGGTCCATCCATTCTACAAACAGAGCCGTGTTCCCTGCCTTGTGATGAAAGGAGGAGCTCAATGGATAAAACAGACACCCCCAGAGTAAACTCTGACACGCCTTGAGCAAACCAACTTGGGGCTGGGGCAGAGAAGGCAGGCGCTGTGGGAGGTATGAGAATTCTATCCCAACAGCCGGATCTTAGGGCCCTTTGCAAGCCCTGGCAGAGAGCACAGTCTGAGGTGTTAATGCATTCTTCCCTCAGGAACTGCTACTGCTCTTTTTTTCTAGGCCACCTACTGGTAAGACAGAGAAGGAAAGGAAAAGGGAAAAGACAGGAGGAAGGGAAAGCAGAAATGAAGAGGAGAAAGAAGAGGGGAGTGGAGAGGAGAAAGAGGAAGGGAGAACAAAGAAGATTCAATGAATTGCCTTCGGAGGCTGCCAGCAAGAGAGCCAATTAATGCCAATTGTGGCAATGCTTTTTGTGAGGAAGACAGCTGTCCAGAAACTGGCTGGAAGCCACCACCTCATTCCCAGAGGCCACTGAACAGCTGTTAGGAGACAACAGCCTTCATTTGCTATTGACCTGGTCTAGATCTAAATTGATGGTCAATCCCCACCCCCAGCTGCCCAAACCTCTCCAGGTGCAGTGAGGCTCTCTGAGTGTTATTTAGTTTTAAGACTAGTTTATTAACCTCTAGAGATGCCCAAGGTTATGGGGTAGGGAGGGGAACAGAAGAGAAGAACACACTGTAAAGTTATACATGGTGAATTCCTTCAGACCCAAAACTCCTCAGAACCAACAAATTGAACTCACCCTCTTTTCTGAAAATCTGACTCAATCTCTTCCTTCTCCGTAAATCCTTGACCCAATGCAATAGACCAAAAGAAACAAGCGAAATGGTCAAAAAGAGTCATCATCTTTGGAACAACTTTTCCTCTACTTTGTTTCACTCCACAGCTCATAGGAAACCACCAGGTGATATTAAGTTTTAAAATAAAATATGTCATTCTTTATAAATGATTTTACGGTAGCTTTTTAAAAAATCACTTACACATCGCCTCACTCATAAGCTGAGTACATGAACACAGAGCACGACAAGATATATTAAGATACATGCTGGTTCATGCCACTCGAGAGATAATAGTGTAGTTTGTTCCCACCGAGAGCAAAGGATGACACACCTCCTCTCTCAAGAATCAGTAGATACTAATGTGCAGAGAGAATAAGCTAGATATTCTATTCAACCTCAGTGGAGATGGTAAAGCTAATAGAATTAACTGTAGCATGAAAAATCCACGTTTGATATGGAGATAAAATACCCACAATGAAGATGATTGTACAATGAGATATGTTACCAAGGGAGGTTATGAAAGTGTTGTCAGTGGACCTGTTCTCAAGGTAGAGAGGGAGGCTAATAAGATAATCTCTCAAAATCTTTTTAAGCCTATGGTGCTATCAAAATAATAGTTTGGAATAAGTTAACATATAACACATACATAAAACCACCCAACTGGGCTAATGGCAGAATACCGTAATCATAAATTATTACTCTGTTTCCATTTCAATTTTGAAGACTAATTTTTTGTTCAATTAAATAAATCCTTGTGTTTTCCCAAGAGTTAGTATATAGAAAAGGATTAGCATGTCTTCCAGGGACAAAATATAAAGCACGAAATTCAAATCCATTTTTAAAATCCAGCCTCATTTATTAGATGAACACTGGCAGTCTTTTATCACGACACAACCACTTAGCTAAAAGATTATTTTAAAAATAGGTGTATACAAATTCCCAAATAGTCTCATGTTGTTTTCTCAGGGGAATTTTCTATCATGTTTTAAAGACATGAAATGTGTCTTCCCAAAGTAAAACAAATATACTTTATGAGTTTTGTATCAGTAATGAGGTAAATGACACACAAATCTAAGACCTCAGACTCCTCAGAGCAAATACCTCTATTGCTTCCTGAAAAATGTTAAATAATACCTGTTCACTCAGCAGATTGGCATTTGCCTCTTATAAAGAGATGTCTTGGTCCAATGGACTTCCATCATCAAATACAGAATCTATTTCTGGGGCCATCCAGGCCCACAAGACCCAGAAGCAAACCTCTGATTTGATTTTTCTACCTGTAAAATGGAGCTAAAAATCTCTTCTCATATTTATCTCATGTTGGTGGCTAATGTATTCATGTTTTTAAGAAACTTAGTCTTGTTCTAAAAATACTAAAAATAAAAAGTAATCTTGGCTACTAAGTTTATTCGGACCTGCCTAAGTCAATAGATTCCCGCTAATAAAACCTCTGTTGGAAATAAAAGTTCCTGGCAGGGAATTACCAACCTGCTCCACTTGACTTTAAGGAAACTTTGGCTACTTAGTGGAAAACAGGAAAGATTACCTATCATTGGGGATACTAGGAATGGGCAAACCTTGCCTAAAGAATAATAATAATCAACCTGAATCTTTGCCCAAACTCAATTCTAAACTGAACTTGTTTGAGAGCCCTCTAGGGAGCCATGTTCCTTAACTCTAAATTATTCACCATGTAATACTCCTGCATCTTCCATCATTCTACGGAGAATAGAAAGAAAGCTACCCAAATATCTCTGATCCTGGAAAACAACTGTCCTCCTAAGTTTCCTGGACCAGAATGGGGTAGAAAAATGTTCAATAACAAGGAAGAAAACCATTGACATATTAATGGACAATGTGCTTGTCAAACTGAAGCCGCAACAAAATTCAGTGTCCACCAATGCTTGTGGTACCACTTTGCATCTTCTTTAAGAGATGTTTTATTCATCCTAGATAGAAACATTTTCCTTCTATTCTGGGACCTCAGAACTATGGGTTTCAAAAGAGCTATCAAAGCTATTAGTTTTCTTGAATGACAGGATGACTCTTCTAGAAGGAGTTAGCAGGCAATGGGGGGGGGAAGGCAAGGGGCAAAGCAAAAAGATGGAAGACAGAGCTGGATTTAGAAGAATAATGTAATAAGGATTTCGGGGGACAGTGCATAATCGATAGCATTTGATTGTTTTGATCACAATAGATGCTAAGTATTGGGAAAATCAAGAAATATAAAGAATGTAAAGGTTAGTTCAATGAAAGAACATGAAATTGGAAGTCAGTAGGTAAAATACTTTCCATTTCTATATGTAGCTCCAGTGAAAGGATATAGGAAATGTGAGAAAAGGGATAGGAAAAAGCCAAAGACATCTGCTTACATTACAAAATTAGCTCGAAATCACTCAAAGGATTAGCCACTATAAGACATTTATTCAGATAGCCATCCACTTACAACAAATGTTTATTGAAACCTACAAAGAGCTAGTCATTGTGCTGGGCATTGAAAAGGATCCCTGGTCTCAAAAAAATTTAAAGTCCAGTAGGGGGAGACAGACATGTAAAGTAAAGAAAACAACACAATATTATAGGTGCTATAATAGAATTGCAGCATACAGTATGGTATAAAGGGAAATTTAGCCAATTCTATGTGGAATAAGAGTCAAGAAAGGGTTAATGAAAAAAAACCCAGGCCCTACTAAATATAGTATTGCAAAATCAAGTTCAAAAATGTAGTATTTGATAATGGAACAACTTTAAAATAATGGTTTCACATACATCCACGTTTGTAATATTTTATCATTGATCTCTATTAGAAGAACTTAGTATTTTTTGACCTGGGAACATAAGTTATTTAGGAATAGATAATCTTCGCTCAATAAACATAAAGTTGTTATAGTTACACAAAATGAAAAAAGTTAGCTTAGATCTTTGTTCTTTTGGGTGTGTGAGGAAGATCAGCACTGAGCTAACGTCTGATGCCAATCCTCGTCTTTGCTGAGGAAGATTGGCCCTGGGCTAATATCCATGCCCATCTTCCTCCACTTTATATGGGATGCCGCCACAGCATGGCTTGACAAGCGGTATGTCGGTGCACGCCCAGGATCTGAACTGGCAAACCCCAGGCCGCTGCCGTGGAGCGCACGCACCCAACCGCTTGAGCCACCAGGCCGGCCCAACTTAGAACTTTGTTTTGACAGATCCTATCAGTAACAGCAAGGAACAGGGATCTGGTTATATCCTTTCTCTCCTTTTCAGTTGACAGAAAGTTAGTAGGTACAAGTTCAATTTTAACATCTTAATGTTATGGATATACTATGGAAACTAGAAAGCATTTCCTAGTGCTTAGATCTTAGCAGCGACCAGATCAATTCTAGTTCTCCATGATCACACTTGTATGATTTTGAGCCATTCATTCCATTTTGGAGTTCTCCAGGTACTTCACCAAGGCAAACTAACAAAGCACACTGAGATTCCAAATTAGTGACTACTATTGTAGCCTTTGGAATCTTTATGCTGCTACGGGAAAAAATAGGTCTAGTAACTCAGAATGACTCTGATCCAAATTTTCAGTTTTCCACTTCTCTTCGGTCTGTACCTTAGGGTATCAGCCTTGCTCGTTTATTTGTGATTTTCATGACCTTTGTCCTCTCATGACAAATCACCCAGACATGTATAGGAAGCAGGGTTAGAGATGTTGAGGATGTTTACTTGTTGGAGAATTGTATGAGCTAGCTCAAGAAAGATGTAGAAATCAAGATTTTATGGCAAAAGGATGTATTTATGAAATACAGAGCCTGTGGTATATGTGCATGATGAACATTCTTCTTTCCAATTATTATTGAAAGTATAAACTCCTACTTGGACATAGTTAAATCCTGGGATTTTAAAAAAACTGTTTATTATGGAAAAATTCAAATATATGCAAAAGTAGAGTAGTGAGTTTAAGGACCCCAACACACTCACCAGCCAGCTTCAACAAATATAAACTCATGACCAGACCAACCTTGTTTCATCTCTACCACCCCTATCCACTTCCCCAGTAATTTTGAATGAAGTTCCAGTCAAGTTTTTGGATTCTCCCAAAACATCTACACTGTTTCTTCACCTACAGAAAGCATCATATAAATTAGGTAGCCAATTGATTTATTCTCTTATATCTACCTTTTTACTCACTCTTTGACACTTATGTGTTAAGCCACTAAGAAAGAAATGGAAAATAGACATTTCCCCCCATCATTTCTGAGTTTGAATCCAATCTTTCATCTGAGTACCCTTGTGATACAGGTACTGTTAAAAAAAAATGCATAGATAGATAACTGTAACATTTTTCATAAATTACTGAACCACAGTCATTTCCTTTTTTCATTCATTTTTAATGGTATGCAGTACACATGCTGACTCTGAGAGAGATTGCTTTTTAAATTACAAGGTGGTCTCAGTTTACTCATTTACATCCACCCCCAAATGCAATGTACCGCAAGGCAGGACGTGAAATTGCCAAGTAGGTCATAAGAATCTGACAATTCTGATAGAACAGAAGCTGTTGATAAGAATGCATGGAGGTGATCGATGACAAGCTCATGTGTTTCTTAATGTGAAATTTCTCATAGGGAAACTTCATTGATACAAGAAAATCATGAAATTTACCATAAAAACAAATTTATGAATATAAAATTTAACTGCTTAGTGAAACCCATAATAATAGGTCTATATGCCTGTTCCCTAAAGTCATTCTCTTTCCTTGAGTCATCAAACATTCCCCAAAGGTAATACTCTCTTCCATTAGAGATCTGGCATTTTCTCAACTACTTACCGTTCCAGAACAATCCCTAGCCCAAAAAGTGATGAATGGATGTTTTGGAGGGTTTTATGGAAAATATAATATCTTTCCCCATATCACTGATCACTAAGGGAAAGGGTGGAGGGTAGGAGGGGAGATGTACTTTTATTTGATTCTCTGCATTTTCTTCAATAGCAAGTATAAAGTTTTACCTGGTGCTATGCCAGAATAGTGTACTTGCATATGCATGTACAT
The DNA here is from genome assembly GCF_057802395.1 of Ceratotherium simum simum. Classification (NCBI taxonomy): domain Eukaryota; kingdom Metazoa; phylum Chordata; class Mammalia; order Perissodactyla; family Rhinocerotidae; genus Ceratotherium; species Ceratotherium simum. The sequence continues at coordinate 23,821,579 of NC_141923.1, read as the reverse complement.
TACATTTTGTAGGTGTGCTTTGCTATATTGAAAAACATATTCAAATAATAAATCTCAATAAATGAAAATGACTTTTTTTTTCTATGGTACATAAAAATGCCAGGGCAATCTGCTTTCCATGTTCAGACACCAAAGAGCTAAACATTGAGTGATCCTCAACTTTATGAGACACATAAAAATGAAATAAAAATGGGTAAGAAGATAAACATTTAAAGAGATAAACATTGTCAAACAGAAATGATTACAAAGTTTGTAACAATCTGCATTTTTCATTGTTTTCTATTTACCTAGCTTTCCCCACTATGAATTTCTTTTGCTCATTTCCTTTCTCTTAATAATGTATGTTCTCATAATCATGGACATTAAAGTAAAGACTAAGAAACAGGACTCAGTTTATATTTATTGGTAGAAATATAAGTAACTTGAAAATGTAAAAATTTCCTTATATATATATTTGAATGCTTCATCTAGCTACTTTCATTAAATAGCTCTGGAAAATTGAACTCCTTTTTCACAGGGATACTGTCTGTTTACCCTGTACTATATGAAACCACCACATTAAACCTTTTCTGGTCTACAAAAACAGCAATTTCATATCATTTAACCTAATAGTATTTCAAATATGAAAAGGTCTACTTCAGCTACATACGGTTATTTCTTGGTGAAATGCACAGAGAAAAATGGAAGTATTGTTTTCATTGGTGTATCCTTGACATTATTATTTTAAATTTTATCTTTTTAATCATGTCATATTAATAACAAAAAACAAATTAATATTATTTTTTTAGTCTGTTCTGTCAATGACTCTGTCATTGGCCTAATAGAGCCCTGGGAAGAAATTATATACCCTACCAATTAGCATGTGCAATAGACATGGTAGTTCCTTCTTCAAAATAATGACCACTAAAATGTATGTTAGAACATGGAATGTCCATATTTATAAAACCCAGTAAAATCTTTGACTAGAAAAGGTTTTTTAGACCTTTGTTGTTTAGTTATTAACAAATTAGATGTGTTTATACTACAGTAATGATGAATAAAAAGGAAAAATTTAAAGTTTTAGAGGTAGAAGGCCAACCTGAATGGGAGACTGATATTAAACAAGTCATATTATGTAAGGATGGTACCCAATTTAGTAGGAAAGGACTTCTGTTACAATTGAAAAATTTGAGATTTTACTTATGTCCATAAAAAGTTGAAAAGGTGTTTCAAACATTTTTGGAGTATAGAATAATTTCTTCTTTGAGCAAATAGTACATCTCTGCTACTCCTCATGCTATTATTCTTAATGGGAAATTTTGTAAGACTTGGCTTCTGAGTTTCCTATTCAATTTGGGAGTTAGGGTAGTCTGTCCCTGTTGTAGCCAAAGTTAAACTCCATAAAGTAAATCAAATACATTCTTTAGAAACCAGGTCGCTCGCTACTTTAACCACTCCTGTGACCCACCTTCATTAAATTTGTCAAGACAAAATCAAACAAACAACAGTAAAGTAATATGGATTATAACCTAAGCCACCAAGCAAGGGCCCAATTATCTTCTCACATAATCCTTCTTTTCTAATAATGTTAATAACCAAACAAACAGCACCAACGAGTAATGATAACTGACACTTACTGAGAACTTCTTATGGCCCAGTCACTTTTCTAAATCTTTTGATTGTATTAAGTCATTTAATCTTCAAAACAACCTTATGGCCTAAATACTATTATGAGGCATTTTCTAAGACTCAGGGAGGAGTGAAGCAAATTGCCAAAAGTCACAATCTTTGAATCACAGAATCCTAATGCTAAAAGTAGCCATAAAGCACTCAACCAGTTTATCCCTCAATTTGTATAGTATGCTAAAAAATCCCCCCTCTCAAAAGAAACATATTAAGTCCTAATCCTTGGAACTTGTAAATGTTACTTTCTTTGGAAAAAGTGTCTTTGCAGATGTGATTATGTTAAGGATCTCGAGATGGGGAAATTATCCTGGATTATCCAGGTGGGCGCTAGATGCCATCTAGTGCATCCTTGTGAAAGGAAGGCAGAGGGAGATTTTTCACACACACACACACACACACACACACACACACGAGAAGGCAATGAGAAGACAGAGCAGAAAAAGTTTTGAAGATGCTAGCCTTGAAGATTGGAGTGATGTGGTCACAAGCCAAAGAATGTCAGCTGGAAGAGACAAGGAAAGGATTCTTCCCTAGAGCCTCCAGGCGGGGAGAGGGACCCTACCGACACCTTAATTTTGGCTCAGTGATACTGATTTCAGACTTCTGGCCTCCAGATCTGTGAGAGAACGAATTTCTATTGTTTAAAGCCAACCACTTTGTGGCCATCCCTTACAGCAGCCACAGGAAAGTAATACAGGATGCAATTAGAAGAATATTTCAACTTTTGAACATGCGAAATGTTCCCGTTTTAAAAAATTGAAGAAGAGATTTAAAATTTTTTCAACATTTGACCATCTCACTCTAAGGAAATAATCTATTCTAATTTATAAATCATCCACTTCCTTTTGCTCCATCTCCTACAGGAACAGATATTAGCTTATTTTTGTCTTTTATGATAGTCCTCTGTACTCTAAGTGGCCTCATGTCACTGTTAAATTCCATAGGACGAATAATGCTTCTTTATTTAGTCTCTTTATTACAAGACCTATTTCTGGTGTTACGATTATCTTTCTAGATTTCCTCTGATATCCCACTATAGCAAAACTCAGAAATGGTTCTGGAATTCAAATAAACTAGATTTTTTTTCAAAGTCTAAGTATAATGGGGAGATATATGAAATTGGGTGGGTGTGGTTATGTGATTTTCAAAAGTAATAATGGATCTTTAGCTTAAAAACACTTAGATTAACTCAGTCAAAAATCCCTCTAACATTAACAGTGATTATATATTCCATAGGCATTTTTATCAATTCCACAAAGTTGTTTTGAGTCATTTAAATAGACTGTCAAGAAATTGTTAAATAATATCATCTGTGACTTCTATATTTAGAATTTAATCTATAAGGTAGTATAACAAATTGAAGCAACAAATATTTACTTAGTGATGGTAGACAAGATTTTTGCATAACAACAAATACAGGGGACATGATGACCTCTAGTCTATTTAGGAATATCATAAAAATTACAGAGACACTTAGACCAAGCTCTAGCAGGTTTTACACCAACCCTGACTGATTATTCCGAAACAGCAACTAGATTACTCCATCATAGGATAGCCAACAGAGGTGAAGCTGTCCACCCCAACCCATTTCTCTTTCTCAGTGAAAATAAAAATAGGGTTCAGAAATCAGAACTTATTTTACTGAAGCCAGTTGACGTAGTCATAATTAACAATGACAAAGAGACTTGGGAGCTCATGGTAGAAAGGATGCATTTCAATTACCTGCAAAACTTTTTCAACACATCGTCATCAAAAAGACTCTACTTTATATGCAGTGCTTTAGACCAGGGTTTCTCAAACTCAGCACTGTTGACATTTTGGGCCAGACAATTCTTTGTTGTGGGGATTCTTCTTTGTATTGTAGGATATTTAGCAGGTTCCTGGGTCTCTATGTGTTAGATGCTAGTTGTTCTACCTCACCTGATCCTTCAATTAAAAATGTCTAGATATTGTCAAATGTCTCCTGGGGAACAAAATCATCCCCAGTTGAAAACCACTATTTTAGAGCAAGTATAAATGCTAATTAATATAACCAGTTGGCTGAAATGGGATAAGTTAAGAAACAACGAGTGGAACTAATGCCTCTTTTACATTGGTCTTGCTTTAAAGGAAATCATAAAGTTGTAAGGCAGGCCAACAAGGACGTCCTTTACCACTAAAGATTGGCTTCTTTAAAACAACAATTGAGAATTTATTTTCAATCAGATAATTTTGTGACTATCTCTAGGCCAGGGGACAGCTTGTTCATGTTCCATATCTCTTCAACAGTTTTTAACTGAGGTTTCTGGGAAGGAGGATTTTAAAACTAATCCTTGATTTGCATGGATTACACACTGACGCTCAGGGCAGATGTGCATCCACGGCAGTTCTATTCATACATGTATCTAGAGCATACGGACGCAATGTTCCTGCATCAGACATTAGCAGTTTCATTAATTTAGGTGGCCAACAGGCATAATGTTAATTCCTTGGGTGATTTAGGAGTGCAGGTAAAGAGAAAAGGAGTTAAGAAAAGGCCAACTGAGATGCCTTTCCCTGTCTCACCCCTAAAAAGGGATCCCTGTTCTTTCTACAGCAGATAAAAATAAAACTAAGTGATATTGGTCATGAGGCTCCCAATAGTGATAAGATATCATGAACTTTAAGAGAAATAGAAACCTGTGAAGCAGATTTTCAGCCCTTTATTTTCAAAATAGTAGAATAAATATAGAAGAACACAAAAGAATTTCTAAAAATCCATCAGTACAATGGATTTTTGTGAATGTTTGTAGAAATGACACTGTCTGAGCTGATAGAACTCTTAAAACCTTCTACTTGCACTATGATTTCTCTTCAAATCATGTAAATAACTGATATTTTTAATAATACCAGGAGTTAACATGATACTCTCTAGACATCTATCCTATTTGCATCAGGGTCAAAAAATTTCAACTCTGCTTTCAGATCTAAATAATCCTCACAACCCCAAAAGGTAATCCATTACAATGTTCCTCCTATTACCAAGTGAAGGCAAAGCTTAACAGCTGGCTTTCATTTCTAATACCTCCACCAGCGATTCATTTCTGCCCATCCTGCAAAGATAATGCATGTACAAACAAATATGGGCATGTGCTTATTGTTATTTTTTTTAACCAGACATCATTTGTAAGAGTATATAGACAAAGTTGTTGTAACCTTCCTGTTCCTGGCATCACAACCACTCCCTTCCAAGGCAAAGGACGCAAGCCCTGCCCCAACTCTTGTACGAGCAAGTCAAGGGCTTCTGCTGAGGATTTCTTTCACAGTCGTGCAACTACAAGTACAAGAAGTTCTGTAGACTGAAAGTAGATGGGGCCAGTTCTTGTTGCCAGAGAAATGCATTCCTGCCCCTCTTTCTGATTGTTTTGCTCTTTTGACTGAGGGAGTTTCAGTGGGTAAGGAAAGCTACCCTTGACTTGTCATCTCTTAAGAGGAAGCTGACAGTGCTAATAGTTCAAGCAGTGATAGATGAGACTGTTCCAACCTGAGAGGCTGGCAATCTTTGTAACTGTCATGATCAGGTAAGCACTTTCACCTGCCAAAATTCTGGTCTCCCTCTGCCCCTCTCCTACCCCGCCCAAAAAGAGAGAGAAGCACTACTGTTACTGAAAATAGAAGTCTCATGTGATCTGAGTTTTGTTGACTTTGCAGATCCAAGGACTTTGGCTTGCAAATTGGGAGAGTCCTCCACCAGTTCTCCTTAGTGAATAATGTAGCATAAAGGAGAACTTGGGGGTGAATCCAGATTTTATGAGGCTTGAAGCTTCTATAATTTGGAAGATCCCTCTTTAAGAAAAAGAATACATAGTTATAAATACAAAAATTAGGTACAAAAGTGAATGGCTATTCAGAATGTTGAAAAGACGTCACAACAAATTACAAATTTTAAAAGGCTGGGAAATACCACAAACATCACAAAACCCAGAAAAACAGCATGGTATGTTTTATGAATTAACTACCTGGTATATATCTTACATTTTGTGACAGTATAGGCTTTGATTATCTCTTCATAGGACAATAATATTGTCATACAATTTTCTATAGAAAATAAAAAGATAATATTCTTTCCTGTAAATCTGCAAACAGGAATAAAATTCCTTACTATTATTGATAATTTAGAAGATTTTCTTTCAGCTTTACAGCGCATTAAAGTCAATGTAAAATTTTAGGAGGAATGTCAAATTTTCTTTCACATGAGTGTTGTAAGACTGGATTTTCCAGCAGTGAGCTTCTGATTTTATACACTTCCAACCTTATTTTCCCCCTACAACCACATCTCTTAGTCCTCTGGTCCTGTACCTTGCTGTCGTAATACCAGTGGATTTGTCATGGAAGGCAGTATTCCTAGAAGCAATCCCACACAGGGACAGCTAGAAATAGCTTAACTATGCACAAGTGACTGCAAATAACATAAATACATTGCATTAAACCTGAACTAAATGCATTTCTACTAAAAGCGTCTGCTACCTTCATCACCACCGGACACAAGAAGCATGAAAGAATAAAAGTTAGGATGCAAAGAAATAGTTGTTTTAACCACTTGTGGTTAAAATACCTCATTTGTGTATATTTTGCAAAAATATATGACTATGTGAACACATTGCAAATGAAAGGCCTGAGCCTTTCATTAGCATACCATAAATCTGCCTTGGGGAGAACTGTAAAGGCTGTATCCTCTGTCCACACATTCCCATTCCTCCCTATTTTTCCCCCTTATGCCACAAAGTGACTGGCAAGAAAGCTAGTTATATAGCTTCCATCAGGGAAATTCTCATACTCGAACAACTACGTTAATTATAACAGGAAGATACCTTAAGGATTTAAGCACACATACATCAAACACATGGGTCTCAGGTACAGAGAAAAGCAAAGACATAGACACAGAGTAGTTGAAGAAATAAGTACACAAAGACAATTTCACTCCCTCACTTTCATTTAACTGCAGGTATTATGTACCTGTTGGTCCAAGTACTGTATTCAGTGTTAGAGATAAAAATATGCTGGCAATCTGGACCTTGCCCTCCGAGGAGTCCTCATCTTAAAGATAACGTATGTAATCAAATTCACGTGTGAAATATGCTCCTGCTTAAAAAATGCATGAAATCATGCAAGAAAACTACAAGAAATGATAGTAAATATTTAACTTATCTCTTTTGGAGGATGGATAATTAAAGCATATCATGGAAGAAATCACCAAAAAAAAATCTATAGATTTAAGTATATTACAATTAAATACAACTCTACTTACAATCTATTATCAACCTAGTTAAAAGGCAAAGAATAAATTAGGAAAAAAGTCCAACATATTTATTGCAAATAAAAGGTAAATGCAATTTTTCTATAAAGAGTTATTTAAGTTAGTTGAGAAAAGATCTATCAATTCAGTAGAAAAATAGACAAGAGACATGAATAGACATTATAAGAAAAAATATGACGAAAACAAATATATTAATACATATTTAAAACAAATAGTGATCAAAGAAATATAAACTAAATCAATTGATGATATTATTTTTCACTTATAAATTTATCAATATCTTTTGTTTTAAAGACAGGAATTAATCCTGGAGAGGGTATGTTGAGACGGCAACTCTAACATATGGTTAATAGGAAGGTCAATTGATTATAAATATTGTGGTAGATTGAATAGTGGCCCCCAAAGACATCTAGGTCAAAAATGAACAATACTTCTACTTTAAAGCTATCCTGAGAAATAATCAAAGATGTAAAAAAAAAAAAAGTGGAGAAATACTGTTCATAGTAGCATTATTTCTAATGGCAAAACAGTGGATAAAAGCTACATGTCCAACAATAGGGAATAAGAAAGTAAATTATAGTATGTACACATAAAGAAATATTTTACAGTCATGGATTTTTTGAGGAATATTCAATATTAAAAACTATGCCAGAAGTATAATATGAATATATTTTAAAGTAGGTCATAAGAATGTACATGTATAAAAAATTTTACAGAATCAGGGTCATCACAGTGTGCTTATAATAATGGAAAAGGTGGGAAAAACAAGAACGTGCAACAATAAATAAATTAGCGCCCGCCACACGATGGGATATTATGGAGCTATACCAGGGACTACAAGCTACTTGCCCAATATCCATACAACCATACCCTATCTCTTAATAACATAATCCCATTCTATTTGAGACAACTTCCCAGATAAAATACTTCATTTCCCAACCTCCTTTACAGCTAGGTGATCATGACTCTACGTTCTGGCCAATAAGATAAGAGCAAAATTTGTTGAGTGGAACTTCTGAGAACATTCCTTTAAAGGTCAAATCACTGGTAGATTTTTTTTCACATTCTTCCATTTATGCTTCTAATGAGGACATGGTGGCCAGAGTTCTGGCAGCCATCTCAGACCTTGTGACAAACTCGAGGATGGAAATCATATGCTAAGTCTTGTAGAACAGAAATATAAAAATGTCCTGGGTCCCTAATGACCATAGAAATGCAAACAAGTACTAGATGGATTATTACTGGACTTCTTTAATGTGAGAGAGAAATAAATCTCTCTCAGATTTAAGCCACTGGTTTGAGTTTGCTGTTATAAGCATCCAAAATCAAATGTAACTAACACCATAGTTATGTAAAAATTATGTTTGGTAATATAGCCAAAATACGTAACTCAAGCAAATCCTCTCACTGAAAACAAATAGAAAAGTTAGACAAAATATTTTTTAAAGGTTTCTCGAAGCTATGAGACCTAAGGAGACAGTAAAAAATTATAGAACAAAGATTTAGGAGAAAAAGTCTCTGAGAGATGTGTCGGGCATTTGGGGCTGCTTTAACTGTAAGAGTGTTTGTAGATTCTAGAAAACCAGCTGAGAGGCCAAGAACCTAAGCAGAGCTTTTGAAAAACTTTTAGGATAGAGAGACAAAAATTAAAATCCAAGACCCCAATGCTTTTTATTAAGACCTCAAACAGCTGCACCATAAGAGTAAGAATAAATCAGAAATATACCAACCCACACAGGGAGTAAAAGTAATCTCAAACTCTGAAATTAGAGTAAGATTATTCTAGATTGTTTGTGCTTTCAGCCACTTGCCAAGCAAATGTAAAGCCCTGATGAAGAAAAGTAACATTATCCTAGTTTACAAATTCTTTCCACAATTATTTATATACAATGCCTTACGCTTGATCAAAAATAAGTAGACATAAAAAAAGAGACAAAAACTGTGAAGGGGGGGCTGAAATGATAGTCAATATAAACAAAGCAATCAAATATCTAGATAATGGAGTTATCAAAAATAAGTGCTGAAGAAAATACCTAGATGACAGACTTTAAAACTATGCTCAACGTGTGCAAGGAAATAAAATTCGAGATTAAAAATATTTATACAAAAAAAAAAAACCCTAGCAGTTGAGAAAGAAGT